>NC_139659.1:8401226-8443726 GCF_951799395.1 Argentina silus
TACAGCTACAGTTGCCCTAGTGAGATTATTTTTACAGTATTATCAGCTACAGGCAACACTACAGAGTAACATCTAGGTTTTCACATGGCACCAGTAAGCAGAATGCCACATCATAGGCTGCATCCCCGTTCCCTCTCATTAATCTACCCTTATAATAGAACATGAGAGATTAGTCTGCCCTTGCCTTTCCAGCACTTTCGGGAAAGGAGTCAAGGAGAGGAAGCCACTGTGTGTAGACTCATGAAGACACCAGTGAGCTTTTGCCTTATCACCCTCAGAGCCCATTACTAAGTGCTCTGCGGTGTCAGGCAGGGATCCCATTCCTCACCTGTATAAAGTCTCTCTGTGGAGCCACGCTCTCTGCTGCTGAGTTGTTTAACATTCATCTGACAAATGTGTCCTGCATGTCACATTTGCCTGTGTCTGACATGTCTGAGCTGAGTTGTCTCGTTGTTGTACATTAGTATGTGTGTGTGTGTGTGTGTGTGTGTGTGTGTGTGTGTGTGTGTGTGTGTGTGTGTGTGTGTGTGTGTGTGTGTGAGAGAGAGAGAGAGAGAGAGAGAGCTACCTGGCAGTCCCATCAAGACCACTGTGTGTAATATCATGTCTGTCTCATTTTAGAGGGAGGGAAAAGAGGAGCAGACAGTTTCCTTTCATTCTAAGTTGCTGTCTGTCAAGCTGGAATGTTTGTATGGAAAGCGGAGGAGAAATCGAGCTTGCCAGCTCTGAATACTTGGACAGACAGCTTGGAGACTGAGACAGCAAACGGGAGTCTTAGAGAGAGAGAACATCCAGCCACAGAGCAACACCGGTACAGTATGCCAATCTACTGAGCAATGGCTTAACATCCTTTTTGCAGTACATTTAAGCCTCCAGAACAAATTAACATCACTGACTCCTCTTTCAATACCACCACTAAAAATATGGCATAGTTTACTAAAGTATACATTGAGTAAGTGCAAATGTTTATTTATTTATTTTTTATAAAATTGATTCTGGTATCTACAGTACAGCCTCTAGTTAAGACCACACATAACAGTTCCAAACCACTGCATATCTATCAACTGTACACTAATGGGCCATCATCAGGATTTATATTTTTGACACATAGCCAGTAGTTGTGAGGATTGGCTCTATTCTGTTCTGGCAATGAGGACTACTTATTCCCTTTACCATAATGGTTTCAGAGATTCTTCCAGAAAAATACTTGGACATGTTCTTGAATGTTCGGTAACACCCTCCCATCTTACCTGGCTTTGATTAACATGTTTTAAGTACAAGAGGAATGGCACATGAACAAAAGGCCTTGAACCTCCCTTTTAAAGGGCTGGTATGCTACTTTCTCACCCAAGAAAAAAGAACCTTAAATCCTGCCTTGTGAACACTTGTGTGTTCCTTTGGTGAGAGTGACAAAAGTAATTGCCCACATTCAGGAATGGATCACAGCCTTGCAACCTGTTTTATCTGATTACCGTACAGTATGCTTTAACACACCCAGGACCCAGCCAGGCTAAAATAATGGCACTGGAAAGTAGAGGCAACAGACTAATCCATAGACAGGACAGAGAGACTGTCTAGTCAACCACATACAGGGAACAGAGAGAGAACTCAAACCAGGCCCCAGGCCTAAGGGACCACTGTGTCCATTAAGCCAGTTATTCACTACACAATGTCTGTGCCAAACTCTCCGGGAATCCCAAAATGTGGTCTAATTTGACTGTAATATAGCATTTACTAGAGCTCTGGGTAGGTGGTTTAAGCAAAACTGATCATTATTGCTGCTTGATTGCTCGCAATTACATTCTACTGATTTAAATTCTTAGAATTATTCAGTTTTTTTGTTAGTTTCACTGTATGTCCTTTTATACAGTTTAAGTACAGTAATATTATTTCCTCACCACCACACCAGTAATGCTATATTGTGTTAAATTACAAGAGATAAGTTTCAACTTGTGGAAGTGATAGTGGGAACAATTGCAGTAGAGCTTGAACCAGATATTCTGAGATAACAGGACATGTGCACTACCACCTATATAGAATAAAGGTCCAGACCACTTGGCAGAGGCTGTACTGTGTTAACATACAGGGAGGCTTCACTATTTAAGTGAATAATGGACAAAACTCCAAGAAGACAGCAATTGTCCAGCTGAAATAAGACAGCAGGGAGGAAAAGGTGATGAAAAAAGGAATTGAGAAAAATAAAGATGAGGGAAAAAAGCTATGGGTGGAGAGATGTGGAGGGAGGAGTAGTTTAGGAAAGCTGTGTTTTTTGTTTTTTCACGACAAGGGAGTGATCCCTAGGAATGCTTTAAGTGTCGGTACACAGTCTTCTCTGACACACATTCACTGTCCGACAACTACCACCGACCCAATTCTCCCTGGACGACCCTGTCAGAGCTGCATCATGGGAAAACAGAAGGTACTTCTGGACAAGCTGGCACGGAGCTTCCAGATCCGTCACCCTCTGCTCCGCCAGGCCCTGGCAGAGTGCCTGGGAACCCTGATTTTGGTGGTGAGTGGGGGCTGTTAACATCACTAGTATTACCTGTATTTGACAAAACATATAATGGATATAATATGGTATAATGGATTAAAACTGTGTTAGCAGTGTACAGCAGTCTTCTCCTGAATACACCATATGACATTTGATGAATATGTTGCAGAGACAGGTATTGATCACACACTGACACGTTTTCCCCATGTTTAAAGGTCGGGGGTAGATTTGCTATGGCATTTTCAGGTTTCCTACGATCTATTTGTATTCCAAACAGAAGATTTGGATTAATGGTGGCATTTTTCTTTGGGAGTATGATCATCTGAATATGGAATTCATAGAGTTTTGTTTTGTGACTATTGGATGCCAATGTCTATGCAGTAAGTGGGAGTTGATGGACAGCTTGTGGGTGTGGAATAAAATGTGAACAAATCACTTAATTCACCCAAACTTGCAAAACACATTTGACTGAATGGCTTGTTTCCTAATTGATTCAACGTGTAATTAAGTATCTAAATCTAAATGAGGTATTTAAAGCAATTTTTTGGTTGTTATGTAACTAAAAGGTTAGTTTTCCCAAGCTGTTTGCTTTAGCAGTGCAATCTGAATCATCACCAGCTTCTGTTCATGCTGCTGTAATGAACGTCTCACTTTGTCTGAAAAGTCTGGAGGTTCCTGAGATACTTGTAATTGTTTTTCACAGCAAGATATTCATTCCCATGGAAATGAAGGAAATTGTTTATTGCTTTCTTGAACATATAACAGTACTTATAATTATATATTACCTTCATTACATTAGTCTTTAAACATCAGAAATGGCTTGATGAAGTGCTACAGCTAAATTCTTTATACAGAATGCTCAGGAATATTCACCTGCCTGCTAGAAGTGTATATTTTCCCCAAATTTGCCCGAAGTTATGTCAGAAAAGCATTTGTAAATATGAGGTCAAGATGTGAAGACCCACATCATACAGAGTCCTACTAAAGTTTTTTTTTTGTTTTTTTTTATATTTTGGCAAACTGAATAAAGCCAAGTTATCATTTGATCAAGATAGACCAGTGTGTACACCACAAGTATTTGATACCATTCCTCATTCCATTCATTACAATAAGGCCGTCCTCCGATTTCTGCCTCCACTAGCCTCCCCTGAGATAGACCTATACCATCATAGTAGACATTGCTATAACCAACCTGGCTAAAACTCTGTTGATGGCTGATGGTAGTTATAGCTGGCCACATGCTAACCCTAGTGCTACTACTCGTAGCAGTAGGGGAGAACCGGGATGGAGTAACACGGGACCAAAGTAACACGCCCATTTTCTCAAATTACACGGAAAGTAGAATGATGGAATTAAGCACACACCTGCATGATGCAGAAGATGAAAACGGAAAAGAGCTTTGACAACATTTTAAAGACTTGCCAACAAAAGTTGTTTTGAGTGAGGCAAAGTAAAAAATAACCCTTAACCCATTTGGTGACTAAATGACAGCATAGATTTGAAATATCTTGCTAGCTAGTCTTGGATGCTAGCCAGGGAGTATTTACAGTAGAAAGGGGTGGGGTGAAAGTAACAGAAAGTTATGCACCTGATTGCTCCTTGTGCATGACAAGGACAGCTTATGAATAGTAATGGTAATGATGAAAAACATCTACTACAATGAAAGTGAGGTGAGGAAATGATGGTAAATATAGCTATTATGTAACCACTTGTACTCTGATTAATATTGTGGGGAAAATATTGTGGTTGCACAATATTTTGATGTTGACCCATGGTTAATTTTCATACATTCAAACCTATAGCATTGATTATTCAAATCGCCACATACATGGAATTATGGCTGATAGTACATTTGTTGAAAGTAACAAGCAATATAAAAAACAAAAAGTGTTACTGTCATCCCGGTTCTCCCCTAAAACCGATTCTAATGGCTGACACAAACACTGGTTACCATGGTATCCTGCAAGTTAGCAGCCCATACAGATCAGGTAGTTCAGCAAGAGTAAAGACATGGTTTGAAATAAATAATGACATTAATCCGATTGGTATTTGACCATTTATTTCTGCAAAACGTGTAGTAGCTTTTGATAGAGTTGTTGTAGCTTGCTAGTGAGCTAGTTAGCTTATTCCATTCCGAAACACCATGCTCCGTGTAGCAGCCTTGGTGTTGTGCTTCATCAAAATAAAACATGTGAGGTTAAACAATAAACAGCAACCTGGCATCAGCTGTTTCCAATGGTAACCCACACAGAATAACAACAATATCTGCAGAGCAGATATCGGCTGCAAGGGGCTTGGCCATCTGTTATCTCCTCCTAGCCAACAGTGAGAGGTCTACTGATGCCTGAGCCAGTGTTTGGCTACACTACTGAGTGAGGCCTTACACCCCACTGGCAAACAGAGCTCCTCTGACTAGCCAGAGCCAGAATTCCACTGAGGAGAGCTCCACAGGTGCACCCAGATAACTCTGACCATCAATAGGCTCCATAACCCACCCATAATACACACATGACCTCAGAGGTCAATGAGTGCCACACCCTGGTGAAGACCACATGTGGCTCAGCGAGAGAGTATATGCTCAGGTCAAGCCACTCTGGGTGTCATTATTTGTGACTTATTTTCCACTGTCTATCAGAGCATCTTATGTAAATACCCAGCAAATGTTGGAAAACATATTTGTGCTGGAAGTTGGATCCTAGATACGGCACTCAGAGCAGCTGACTTCTAACTATTTTAGCAAAACAACAAGTAGAAACAAACTGCCACCCAGGCTACTCTTATCCATGGATCATCTATCTATCTATTTATCTTCCTATCTATCTGTGGTACATATGCAGTAATTATGTGTTGCTGTGTTCCTCTCCTGTCTGTAGATGTTTGGCTGTGGCGCGGTAGCCCAGCTGGTGCTGAGTGGCGGCTCCCATG
Source organism: Argentina silus (assembly GCF_951799395.1). Taxonomy (NCBI): domain Eukaryota; kingdom Metazoa; phylum Chordata; class Actinopteri; order Argentiniformes; family Argentinidae; genus Argentina; species Argentina silus. The sequence goes on from NC_139659.1 coordinate 8,406,646, forward strand.
GCATGTTCCTTACTGTCAATTTTGCCTTTGGCTTCGCTGCGACGCTGGGCATCCTAGTTAGTGGACAGGTCTCAGGTGAGGACCTCCTTCACCTCCTCTTGAATCACGATCAGCACATCTTTCCATAACCTGCTCTGAAAACAGGGTCTACCCAGGGTGAGAAGGGGCCTCATTTCAATTATTAAACCAGGGTGAGTGAATCAGGGGTCTCCATTCATGTCCTAGAGTTATCTCAGGTAAGTATCTATTAGTTAGAGACTGTTGGCCTCAGGTTCAGTGCTATTCTTTTTGACTTGAACTAGTGTATGATAACAATGGATCTACAGGGACTCATCAGTATTGAGACTGACACTTACCATTATAGCCAAAGGTAAACTGACAGCCATCTCAAGTGGAATATTTGCCATTCAGATGTGTTTGTTTGAAGTAAGACAGACAGCCGGAGCCAAGAGGAGAATGAGAACAGTAAACAGGGAACATGAGAGAAAATACAGAGAAAGAGAGAGAAACCCACTTGCCCCTTGAATTCTGAAGCTATTTTTCCTCATGATTGAAAGGCATGTGAAAAGTACTCAATTACTTAATTCACTACACAAGGATCTTCTGTCACAGCAGTGGCAGCTAAGAGAATTCTGCAGTTCACTTGTGCCCACGTCTTCAATGCCTTTATAATGAGGCTGCTGCCCTCTAATACACATCGCAGCTGAGAAAATAAGGCTGTTATAATTAGGTACCTCCTACCACGACATGATTAAGCTGCAAACACAAGGTGGAAAAGAGAGACACCCACGTGAATGTGCCATCTGAGCAGTTCATTAGATTCTCCCCTCCCTTGAAGGTTTAAAAGAAAAAAAAAGAAAAAACAAGCTTCATGGGATCATTTCCCAGGCCTTTTCATCTCTCCAATTTACTCCATGTCACAGAGACCTCCCATCCTAACAGGCTTTTACAGAGTCTACTATTACTGCAGATAGTCTTGGGTCTTTTTTCTCTCAGAGAGAAGCAAGTGATTTGGAGATTTGTTTCATAGAGTCCTATTTTTCTCAGATTGAATGCAATTGAATTGAGTTGCAGTTTCCAGCTACATTTGTCAAAATTGCCTAATTGCATTTTCTTGTCACAGGTGGACACCTGAACCCAACAGTGACCTTTGCACTGTGTTTACTTGGGAGAGAGCCTTGGAGGAAGTTCCCCGTCTTTTTCTTATTTCAGACTCTGGGTGCCTTCCTGGGCTCAGGGATCATATTTGGAATGTATTATGGTAAGTGGGATTTGGTGGAATTCACATATCAAACTGTTTGATTCTACAATTGTTTCTAGTGTTTGTACTGTATTACACTTACTCAGATGCTCTGATAGCTACAGTAGAGGCAACTTAAGAGAATTCCCAACCTCCATCCCCATTTTTTCTCACTTGTCAATGTTTTTTTTCTAGATGCATTATGGGACTACGGCCAGGGTACGCTCATCGTTGTAGGGAAGAATGCCACTGCTGGGATCTTTGCCACATATCCCTCCAAACATCTCACCCTGCTTAATGGATTCTTTGATCAGGTAATACTCGAGAGATGTGCATACAAAACTCCCTCCCTAACGTCTCTTCTACACAAGATGAACAGCTCACACAGCTCACTAAAATGCAGTGCATGAAAAAAAAAAACGATTGTATTTTACCGCCCCTGTGTTACAGATGATTGGCACAGCGGCCCTGATCGTGTGTATCCTGGCCATAGTAGACCCCTATAATAATCCCATCCCCCGGGGCCTAGAGGCCTTCACTGTGGGCTTCGTGGTGCTAGTCATCGGCCTGTCCATGGGCTTCAACTCAGGCTACGCAGTCAACCCTGCCAGAGACCTGGGTCCTCGCCTCTTCACTGCACTGGCTGGCTGGGGCAGCGAGGTCTTCACGTGAGTCTCATAGTTTTTTCTTCCTATCTTTCCCTCTCTCTCTCTCTCTCTTTCTTTCTTTCTCTCTCTCTCTCTCTCACTCACATTGTTTGCACTGCATTGCAATCTTTCTCTTTTACCCCTCTTTCATTCTCTCTCACTATTCTTCTCTCTTGTTCAATAAAATCACATGATGTAGCGATGCATTCACCATTTACTTATTGACGTATAACAATAGATATGCAGGAGTCTACATATATGCTACAATTTCCGTCTGTCTTTGCCCTCCACAGAGCTAAAGCCTATTGGTTCTTTGTGCCAATCTTTGCCCCCTTTTTGGGTGCGGTAGTGGGGGTGATGGTGTACCAGATTATGGTGGGGTACCATGTGGAAGGGGAGGCACGGGAGAAAAAAGAGGAGGAAGAGAAGGAGGAGGAAGAGGAGAGGCTCAAACTTTCCAGCATCACTACTAAGGAGAGTAGTGCATGAGCCTCCTTGGCTGATTATCCACCGAAGGGTGCATTTGTCTATTCTTTACTCTCTTTTATCTTATGTGTTCTATGTATTGCCTTAGTGACAAATTAACTTCCTTTTTGGGATAAATAAAGTATGATTAATGAATCAATCAACCATTTATTACCTCACATACCACAGTGTCGTCATATTCTTGTCTATACAACTAAACAGTGCAGTAGTCTGTTACCGTGTCCACCTTTTATAGAGAACTTTAAAGCTCAATCCCTTTCTGTACCCAACCCTGATGTCCCCCAACCCATCTGACCAAAATACAGGTTTCACCTCCCAAAGATAGGAATAAGGACAGTTACAGTACACATTCCTAGATTCACACTGAATCTGTAGTTGGCGTATTTGTGTCACTAGCATCAACAACTCCTTCAAATAAAGAACAAAACAAAAAAAACATTCCACCTTGATGCTGCTATAGCGATGCTTCGGCGCAGAAAACAGGAAAACAAAAGACTGAAAGCTGAAGTATCTCATCTCAAGAATGTGTTGCTTTGTTGAATTCATGTCAGGATCCTAGAGACTGTATGCCACTCAGACAAGGTCGCCAAAGAAACTTTTCAGCATTCAGTACACTTCCTTTCTCCTTTTGAGGAATCTTCTATTTTTCTGCATTAAGATTCCGGTTCTACTGGTTTCCTGATACATGGTAGAACTGGGTAATATTCATGGTAATATTTCACATAACATGTAGCAGACACTCCCCAAGGCAAGTTGTGTAAAGTATATTGATATTTGAGTGGCATTGCAGCATTAAAATAAAATGTGAGCGCATGACACTTATGATAAGTCCCATGATATTAAATATTGAAGCAAGCATGTCTGATAACCAATAACTCATATCATCACTACCACATTTTCAGGCTCTATCTCTTAGCAGATGCTGTGCTAGGTTTTTCCACCTGTTATGATCTAGCAGATGTGGACCATATGTGCTTGTGTTTCTTGGACAGGAGCCAAACCTACCTTTGGACCACTGCACTGTTTACTTCAAGGAATCATGGTTGGCTAGTGAAAGTTAACCTCTAGTGACCAAATCAACAAGCTTGAGGCAATGTCTAAGAACAGAATCAAAAAAGGTAGTAACTTACGGCACAGTGCCTTCCATAAGTATTGTAAAGAAGAGATATTTTGTCTTCTTTTAGATCTATACTCCAACAGTTTGGATTTTAAATCAAACAAGAGATTCTCAGATTTAATTCAATTGGTTTTTTTTTTCAGATTGGGTTCACCATTTAGACAGTGCAACATTTTTTAAACATACTCCCCCTATTTCAGGTCTCCAAAAGTATTGGAAAAAAATCAAACAATGTCCAAATAAAGTGTTCATGTTTAGTATTTGGTCAACAATCCTTTGCATGCAATAACTGCCTGAAGCCTGCAACCCACTGACCCCACCAGACGCTGGGTATATTCTCTGGCGTTACTCTGCCAAGCCTGTACTGCAGTCATCTTCAGTTGTTGTTTGTTTTTAGGTACTTTTGCCTAAAATCATATCATCAGGAGATGAAATGCATGTTCAATTGGATTTAAATTGATTTGTCCAGTCAAGAACTTCCCTAGTTGCTATGGTATGTTTGGGGTCATTCTCTTACTATATGATGAAGCGCCATCCAATGAATTTGGAGGCATTTGCTTGTACTCGAGCAGACAAGATGTTTATGTACACTTCAGAATACATTCTATTTCTGCTTTCAGCAGTAATATCAATAAAGACAAGTTAGCCAGTTCTTGTGGCAGCTACACGTGCCCAAACCATAGCAACCCCTCCACCATGTTCCACAGATGTACATCTTAGGCAGATCCTTTTTTCTCCAATCACTCTGGTATATGATAATATTCATCTTATCTGTCCACAAGACTGTTTTCCAGACCTCTTCAGGCTTTTTAAATTAAAGCTGAGAAGCTCTACTTTAACCTCATAGTAATTGCTTGATTTAAAATCCAAACTGTTGTATAGAGCTAAAAGAAGACAAAATGCTTCCTTCACCCATACATCAGAGTTAACAATTGTCATGTAAACTGGTTTTCATCACATTTTGTCTAGCAAAAATACAGTAGTAAGTTGCGGCCTCCAAGCATAAGAAACACTGGATGAATCAAACATAAACAATGTATTTACAGTACTGTACACCTAATACTCTTTAGGGCAGGGGGATTGAGAAAAGCTTTTAAAGACTTGGCTTATGTAAACTGAGGGGTTAAGAGGTCAGATACTACAGTATATGCTAGTTTTCATACAAAATGTTATATTGGCCCAATGACAAAAAAGATAGTCTCTCAAATAACACCTCAATATCAAAGGAGTAGCGACAACTGCAACATAAAAATAAATTCAGCCCAAGCTGTTTGAATTACAGATTGCACCTTTAAAGAGTGCATCAGTGAAATTGGGCACTTCAGTGGTGATTGTGAGACACTTACTGCATACTACTTGTCTAGTAGACAGTTCTACTTGAGCTGAACAACAAAACTGGGCACTTACAGTACAGTGTGAGGGATTTATAGATCACTTTAATACTCAGACTGTATATGTCACAGTCCATGCCATGTCCATGAGATCATATCTATTTCAACAGCTAATGAATTGTTAACAGGCAAAATAACTGACAAAGCAGATTGTCTTCTGATAAACATCCTTGTTCCTCATTCTTTTTTGACACAGACTATAAACTGTGACATACAAGTTTGCTGAACTTATTGATAATTTGTTGAGAAGTCGACAGCAATAGGAATGACGTGGCTAAGGGGTGGTTTCCAGTGCAATCTACAGTACTTTAAAATTCCTCCAAAAGTATGACACACAATCAATGCTTCAACTTCTCTATGGAGTAAATCATACAGGGATGGATTCACATATTGAACAGTGGGCCCCCTCAGATGGGGTCCTCTTATTTCCATACAACTCTTATTTCCTTGCATACATGTTAGCTGGAACATCCAGAATTACATTATACATGGCCATTATAAATAAAGAATTAATCAAAACTGACACAGTGATTGATAGAATAGGTCCAGGATAATCTTTACATGATGATCTATGGATAATTAGGGTAATTGTTGTGGTAGTGAGCTTGATTTCACACAGGGAAATGTTTACAAACAGGAAAACATATGTAAAGCTTCTAAATCCTTACTGTATAATGTGCTGCACTGTACTCAAACAATGAACAATGAGAGGAATAGGATCCTGTGTTACATGGAGCGAGTGCAATCTACAGTCAATGCTATGTATGTCAGTCAATGTAGAGCCATGCTGTACTGAAAACAAATTCAACCAACCTAGGTTGTGTGGCAATAAAAGTTTCGTTTAGTTTAGTTTATTTGCACAAATATAAAGACAGTTTGTACACAGTTAAAAAAACAACAACAGTGTGTGCGGGGACGACGACGACGACAAAAGGGCTTGTCAAGTATCTGTCTTTTGCAGCTTTTGACAAGCCAAAACTTCTCCAACTTAGTTTTTGGTCATTAATACATAAAGGATTCAACAAAACAGTATGTGATGTAAAAATAAAAAGCTCAAAGCAAAAATAGAAAAATACAGAAAAGTGATTATTCTCCTATTGTATTGTTGTCAAGTACCACAATCTTGTAAAAGTACAGTCTTAGTTCACACTAGCAATTCAACCTGTTAAAAGTGTGAACATATGAACATACACAACTCTGCCAGATGTTCAAATATTGAACTGCGCTTAGCTGTTGACATTAAGCACATAATTGAACACACAGGTTATTGCTGATTATGAAATGTCTCTGTTGATCAAAATATCAACATAATTAAGAAATATAAAGTCATGAGCAGCTCCTTCAAACAAGCACAACATATGGAACAGCTCTTATGAGGGTAAACACAACTCAAAATGGGAGACATATGTCATAAGTTTCCACTTTCAGGTTTATGGATAATGTTTCTCTTCATACATCTGCTTAAAGAATATTAACCTGCATAACAGCCTGTTGGAGCCTCAGTGTTTCCTCCAACTGTCCTGTTCCTCCTCATGCCCAGTGTGGACCGGGAGGGGTGCTGACTTGCGGAGACTGCCCTGACACAACCTGATCAAGAGACCACAGCAGGGCTGGGAGGCTGCTTCTGATGGGCTTCAGCTTGGGCAGACAGGGAATCCAGGGTGGGTTCTCCCTTCTAGGGCCTGAGTGACCCACAGGTGGGTTTCCAAGAACTACCCCAGGAACTAGCTCCATGGTGTCCAGAGAGAGGCCGGTGGAGAGAGGCGTGAAGCCCAGAGTCAAGCCCTTTTGGTGGGCACAGCTTTGGAACATGTGCCACTGTGCTCCAGGGACAATGTTCTTCTGCCTGGTCTTGGATAAACCCTGCTGGCAGGTCAAGGCAATGGTGGCTTTTTTGCCCATGTTCGGGTGGTCCTGGTTGGGCTGAGGGAGAGTGGTGAACCCCCTTGTCCTACCTGTGGATTTCTGTGGGGGGCAAGGCTCCAAAATCTCCACCTCAGGCCAGACCTGATGTTGGGGGAGCCGGGCAGGGTCCAGTCTCCTAGCAATAGGGACGTCTCGTATTCTACACAGCTGGTGTTGAGGTAGAGAGTTGGTCTGGCTCTGGCTCTCCCTGACTTGGCCTCGAGTTGACCCATTAGAGGTAGGCTGGGATTTGTGGGTCTTAAGGGGTGGTGGTAAAGCTTTGTGTGGAGATGGTTGGGGCTGCTTCCTCCTCTGTGTTCTTTTATATGGTGCAACCTGGTAAGATGAAGGCTGGTGTTCCTCTTGCACTATCTTCTTTGCCTTATCAGTTTCCTCAATTTTCATTTTGTCCACCATAGTTGTCATTGGAGGGTTTGTCATGTCTCTGTCTGAGAGCTCCTCCCTGGTTGGTGACTGAGGCTTGCTCTGTGTATCTGAGTCCCAGAGATCAGCTGACTCAGCTAAATTTAGGTCTAATAACTTCTGCAGAGACACAAAGACATATCAGGTCTCCCCTTAAAGAACCACATTATGTGAGTGTTCAGATAAACTGCAAATGCTGCCTGTTAATGGTGTTTGTACGGGGCTTGTGTTTTTCATGGTGCCGAGTCTTTCTGAATAGGTGGATTTGGTAGATACGGTGTGTATGTGTGTGTTTTTGCATAGTACCATAGTGTTTGTGTGTGTGCATGTGTGCATGTGGTTACCTGTAGTAAAGGAGTGTTCAAGTTTACACTGGAGTACTTCACTGGCACACAACCCTCGGCCCATGAGTCACTGGCACAAGGCTCAGGCTCAGAGTCCTCCTCCCACAGGGTGGCACTCTCTGGCCCCTCACCTTTGTCCCTCACCAGGAACAACCAGTCAGCCATCTGCAGCAGGTGGTCCCAGGCCCAAGATGCTGTGAAAGGCACCAGCTTTGTCCAAAGAGATAAAGCAAGATGGGAGAGAGGGGACATTCTTCAGGAATTGTGTTTGTGATGTCTGGCACACATACATTCTTGTACAGTACATGTAATGTAGCTGATATGCACCTGTTTTTGCAGGTACGCTTGATAACACCTGTTCCTCACTGTGGACTCTAGTTCTTCTATGAGTTCTGCGACCACCTCCTCCCCGTTCTCCTGCGTTGTCATAGCGACCCAGGCGTTTTCCGTGAGGCGACCGGGGATAATGTCCACCACATTTTGGACCGGGGGTGGAGGGGGGACCGAGCTGGCGCGGCTCTTTTCCCCCCGCGACTTGACCGCTGAGCGGGACATGTTCGCAAGGAGACGTCTTCTGCAGGTTCATAACAACGTTTATACAACTCCGGTTACCTTTGATTATGCTGTGTAAAGGTGTCCAAATACTACAACATAATATAGTTTGGTATTGTAGGGAACTGATGGGGCTGTGTGACACACAGACGTTGTTCATTGCTCGCGACCTCTCAAAAACATCATTCCACAAGATAAGGGAGATGCCGTATGTGATACTAGCCTTATTTGAACAACGTCTAAGCATGCAGACAATATGGTCGAATTTAATATGTTCGAATGTGCATGTTAGTGCATAGTGCATGCATAGTTCGTCATGCATAGTTCGCCATTATTCCTAAAGACGACTTACCTCAAGAAAACTAATGGTCCTTAATTCTAGAATGGTTTACAGAGTAGATACTTTGCCGTCTTCCCTTCGCAACATTATACCCTCAGTCCCCCATATCTGCTACGCGTGCGGTTGCTGAGCAACGGAGCTACCAACTTACTGTGACGTACCATTGTAGACCGGGAGATGCCAAACGAGATAACTCGTCCAGATAACTGTCGTTGAATGAAACTCAATTACTACCAGAGCAATGATATTAACGTAACCTTTCATACAATAGGCTACACCTATACGTGTAATCAACGCAGCAGCGTGCTACCATGTACAAAACATCAAGGCACACACACCTTTTATGGACATTCTGGTTATTATCATGACTACCATATACATGCTACCATGTACAAAACATGTATTTACGCACGTCATGAACTGTTCTCTTTTTAACCCTATGAACTCAGGTTACTATTCCATTCTCACAGGTGAGTCCATTCTCACAGGTGCTTTTGAAACCCTGCCTGTTCTAGTGAGTGTTTCTTGCCATGCACCCCCAGTGGGACGAAGGTGAAGTCTGTTTCTCCTTCGTGTGCCCCTGTAAGTCTCTACCAAGTATGACCTTGGTGTTGCGGCATTACTCAGTAGTGAGCCTGGAGTCTGCTCAGTGGTGATCCATACTTTCTGTCCAAATCCGAGTTCTATAAGTGGTATGGAGTGGTGTTGTAGGTTGTAGTGCGCTGCTTGCATACGCCCTTCCTTCCTCATCCAATACAAAATTAACCCTAGCCCCCCCAACCCCCACCCGAAAAAAAATAAAAATAATAATAATAATAATAAATAAATAATAATAATAATAATAATAATAATAATAATAATAATAATAATAATAAAATAAATAATAATAATAATAATAACCAAATCAAATCAAATAACATTTTATTTGTCACGTACATCGCATACAGCCGTAATTGACAGTGAAATGCTTTGGGAATTTGCTCTCGCTCAACAACAAGTCAACCTTAACCCTAACCCTAACATTCTGTCTGATACCTCAACATTCAGTCTGATACCTCAACATTCTGTCTGATACCTCAACATTATTCTTTTAGTACTCCAAAGTTACAATATTCTGCGATCGTATGTACTGCTGAGATGAATGTCTCTGCACTTTCTCCATCATTTTGGCATCTCATGTTAAATTGAGCTCTCTCAAAAATACAATTTTGTTTTCCTATACCGTGCTTATCAAATGCTTCTTTGACAGCATCATATTTATTTTTATCTGCATCAGTTAATGCTAACACTACCAAAATATCGTCAGCTCAGCTATATCTCCCATAACCTACAGGAGTGAATTAACCTGATATTCTTCTGGCTTTGCATTTAACCCTGATGCCAGACGAAATCTTTCAAATATTCTGATCCATTTTGGCCATTCTGCCATATTGGGGCTCTGGATGGGTAATCTGCACAGCTGTCACTTCTGCCATTTCTGCCTCTCCAGTCTGTGTGTGTATCAGCGCGAGGGGACCGTTGCCTAGTAACCCCGGGAACACAAACGCAGCATGCTCATGCGCACAGATTGACTCGTCCTGTCTTGCTAGCAGCATGCATCTCTTCGCTATGTTGCACAATGTCTCTGTTTCTGAATTTCACAGCAATGTCCTGAGAAAAACACTCTGCTATTCATACCAGAAAACAACGTGGTTCTTTTCTACCTTCTGACCCCATGTATCAGGAGACGGGGATGCCGTGGACTTAGCTGTAAAACATGTTTACTCAGACAACCAGGAAGTTACACAACACAGCCTTATGGGTACTGTAGTCTTCAACGCTACAATTATAGAAGAGCTCAGCTGAACTTCCCAGCAGTGCCCACCCTTTCAATGGTCTGTTATGTATGTGCCAGTGGCGGTGGCAGTTCCAAGTCTGATCACCTTTCGTTCTCTCTCTCTCTCTCTCTCTCTCTCTCTCTCTCTCTCTCTCTCTCTCTCTCTCTCTCTCTCTCTCTCTCTCTCTCTCTCTCACACACACACACACACACACGCATACACTACACATACACAATAGAAGAGGCCTCACCAGACGCTCTCTAGTTCTAAGGTAGTCGACAAGTTCATTCAAAGACAGATCGCACTGAAGTTCGGGGATCAATGCAAAAAAAAATGATGTTCCTCTGGAGCCAACAGTGTTATTGAACGTGTGCGTGCAACCTGAAATATATGAGTCAACCGAAAGTCTCCGTTTAGATAAAATGCAAGCAATTAATCTGGATTTCTACAGCCTATCTCTGCTAACGGCAAAATAGGATATTTTAAACCCACGATCATCAATTAATTGTTAGGATAAGGCAGTTATCTACAATATATTTGTTTTCACAGAACGGATGACGATGAACATATGTTGTAGAATATCAGGACTCTGTCCTCGCAATGTATGACTTCATTAAAACATATTCTTGATTGATGTAATAGGGAAATGTGCATGTATCTTTTTCAAAAACAGACAGGATGGCCTTAACTATGGGAAAAACACAACCTTGTCACATATTTCACCGTAGTGAAAACATTAGGCTACTTTAGGCCTATAGCTTACATAGTACACGATGTCATTTGAAATCTAAAGAACGCGTACTTATGGAATAATAAAGAAAAAACATCTAGCAGAGGATGGTTTCGATCCATCGACCTCTGGGTTATGGGCCCAGCACGCTTCCGCTGCGCCACTCTGCTACCGCTGATCCACCGCGCACTGTATTTCAGGTTGTGTGCTGACTTCAGTCCTCTATGTAGCGCTTGCATATGCTGTGCTGTGATATAGCCGACATTTGAGCCACCGGTAGACTTCAATTCATTTCAATCTGAGTCGCAAAATATTTGTTTTACATTTGTCATTTACATTTGTAGCCTAATTCGATTGTATCTTACCAATAGACGACAACATGCTCCTCAAATTGCTGTGCATGCATCTTAAAATAGTTGACAAACCGGTGACAAAAAGGTCAATGTAGTCTACTCATTACAAAAACTATATTCTTAAAAATCTCTTAGTCAAGAGATTCATAACACCTTGTATGAATGATGATATGCAGTTTTCAGGATCTATTAAACCCTTATAGACCCATCAGCTAATGTTGGCCCTTATGTATGGTATGTATGTGCACCAGGCTCAGTTTGTGTTTAGTGAAAGTGCTAAAAATGAGCTGGCACTGATATTAGACCCTACTTTTGTGTCACACTTCCTGGTGCATTGACAGAGACCGGAAATGCTTATTGACGAGGCTTTGACCATGTTTGGTGAGTCTGTGCCAGTGCCAGTCACCGGAAATGAGTGCTCCATAGGGTAATGTCTCCCTGGACCCTTGGCAGACATGAGTGTGTACCTTTCGGGACCACATGACTTTGTCTACCCTTCTCTTGCTCTCGATCAACTAAGAAAATGCTCTGGCTAGAAAATGCGATACAAAAATGAGGCATTGAATTATCATACTTCGACTGATTTTCCACAGAATGCGTTTGAAAAGGCATGAGTTAATACAGTATTTATTTAATTGAGCTGATTATTAAAGCAGGGAGCGAGACAGAACACGTTGGGTCCAGTGGGACCTTAACTGTTACCTTTAAACCCTCTCTGATCCAGAGACTGCCATGAGGAATGCCCGTGGCAGCAGACAGAAAAGGCATCCATTGTATTAGGGTTGATCTAGATTATAGGTGACCCAAGGGATCGCACGCATAGCATTACATTGACATAATCCCCACCCAGCTCACTTCTATATGGAGTCTGACCATTCTGGGGTTAAGTGCAGTGCAAGCCCCCTTTGCGTACAATCACGTGCTGGACTAAAAAGTGAGAATGGGAGGGACAAGTAAGTTGTGAGTCGTGCTACCAGCTTTGGGACACAATGTCCCTATCTGTTCCTTTTTCACAGACCCCTCTGGAAACCATTTGTCCCTCCTTCACCATAAATACTGTGTAGTGTGACAATGATTTGGTTGAATATTGAGCTACCTCCCTCTCTCTGTCTTTGTCTGTTTCGTAGGGCATTGTTCACATATGATTGCATCACAAAGAACCTCAAGCTGTCAGATTCTGGGGGTAACCATGAACAACCTGCAGTGGCTTTGTTTCAGAGGGATGACCAAACATAACTTGTGTAAACCTCATGCATGAAGTATGAACATAACAGAAGCAAACTGTTCTGGGTCAAGGCTGTGGTGTGACGTTGAGATGCAATTCTGTTCTCAACCACTGGATGGCTACATTGACCACCAAAACTGATGCCAATAGAAACACATTTGAATAATAAAATAAATGTTGTTTCTTAACAATCAAAATCGTTACATGCAGACAAGACATGTTCTTCTCTTCTGCTAAAGGTCACCAACTACAGAAGGACAATTGCTGCTGCAGAGATTCATAAGATCAACAGAGACTCCTTCTGGGCACGTGCAGAGGTGAGTAATTGCTCAGTCCTCGGCACCCCTTTATGTGCATGGATTGTATTGTGATGACCAACGTATTTAGTCCTTGTATAATGTTGGTCGAGGAGTGTTAGGGTTGTGACTGCTCTGGCACACAAGAACACATGAATGCCATTGAGAAGTGGGAACCCAACTTTCTGTTCTCCTCGCAACCTAACCAAACCACAGTGAGAGGAGGAGGAGAGGAAAGAGGAGGAGTGCAGAAGGGTGAGGAGAAGTGGTGCATGGAGAGAGCGAGGATAAAGCAAGAGAGGAAGGAGGAGGAGGAGAGAGAGAGAGAAGAATGAACCGAGAAAGAGATAAGGATACAGGAGCAGAGGTCAGTCATGCAATCAGACTCAAATACATGCATGCAATATACAGACCACAACCACAGTGTGTGTGTGTCTGTGTGTGTGTGTGTGTGTGTGTGTGTGTGTGTGTGTGTGTGTGTGTGTGTGCGTGTGCGTGTGCGTGTGCGTGTGCGTGTGTGTGTTCATTCATAGCTGTCTTCATGTCCATCATGTCTATAAATAGGAGCAGCAGCAGAAGGAGCATAAAAAAGAGGTGAGAGCTGGTTTGACATGCACAGATTCTGTAAAAGTTCTCACGGTTGTAAGATAAACATACTCTATTGAAAATAATGCATTATCTTGCATCCACTATTACATTTCTGTCCCTAGATCACAGGCTATAGTTCCTTTTACTTTTGATTGATAAAGGAACTCCCTAAGACTTGCAATATTCAGACCCTGATAATGGCAGAAGTTTAATATTCCCTATATCCTGCAGGAGGCAGCAGCGCTTCTATCTCAGCGCACTGTAAACCCAAATGAGTTTTTCAAGCACTTGACTTCCACCTCCTCTTCCTGCTCCTCCTCTATCTCCAGAGCTTCATTCACCCTAGGATCCCCACTCGCAGGTGAGATAGAGAGATGTATCCTACATATCTTATTTGTCATGTATGTCTCCTGTCTTCTACCTGACATCATTCTGTTTCTCTTCATAGTGAGACCTCCATTCAGAAGATACCAATGCAGTCTAACAGACATTGCATTCATATTCTGGAAGTCTAGATCCTCCAGTCCCACCTCGCCCTGCAGTCCAACAGTGGTCTCTCCCTTTAGCCCAACAATGGTCTCTCCATTCAGTCAGACCCCTTCTTCCAACAACCTCACGTGTCCCTCTTCTCCCCAACCCCAGGGTCCTTCGCCAGTCCCCAAGGGAATCTCTTGGTCAAGCCCCAGCTCCCCTCTCTCCCCCTCCAGAACCTTCCTGCCCAGCCTAGCCTCCTTGCCCCCCTCCTGACCCCTCCCTGAGCTGCCTGGGACCCCCTGCAGGATGAGAGACCTGGAGACAGACACAGAGTTCACAGGACAAGCCCTTGTCATCTCTGCAGTGGAGGATGGAGAGGAGGAGGAGGACAAGAAGGAGTTGAGGGGACAGATGCATGCAGTAGAGGAGGAAGAGGAGGAGAGGGGAGGGATTTGTGTGGTGGAGGAGCAGAAGGAAGAGGAGAAGAGGAGAAGGATGTGTGCGGTGGAGGGGGAGAGAGGGAGAGGAGGAGGAGGGAGAGAGGGGCAGGATTTGTATGGTGGTGAGGGGAGAGATATGGGAGACAGGGGATGGAGAGAATGGTAAAGGAACAACAGACACAAACATACACCAACTAACAACCAATGAATCTGCGCCTGAGCTAACCTGTGAGACTCTTAGTGAGAATTATGGAAATTAACCTGTATTGCCAAATGAAATTATACGTGAGTAAATGTTCTCTGCAGTCAACCAATCAGATCAGAACAGCAGAGAGGAAGGTTGCACTCTCCTTTCAGCAAACCAATGAGGAGGTCATCGAAGAGGAATGGCAGGTATCTGAATTGCAGCCAATGGGATGAGTGAGAATGAAGAATATAGGAAAACAAATGGCTCAGGTATGGAATGCATTGTGAACCAGTATGATTGACATGTGACACATACATGTGATTTGATGTTTTAAAGAATGATGGGCATCCTATCAAAATGATCTTCCTCCCTAGAGAAAACACTTAGCTCAGCTAAAGCAGACCAAGACTCAACATTAATGTCCATGACTTTTAGCAAAGATGGGATGGAGAAGGACCTCCTCTCTAAATCACAGGTAGGGAGCAAAACACGTGGAATGATGCACATACAATCTCTCAATAATTACCAAACAGGTTTGGCAATTGTCCTTTCCTTTGTGTATGAATAGCCCTTTCAGCCTCACATCAAAATGGTGACCTACGATGCCTATTAATATCTATATATTCCATTTGCATGGCTGAAATGCTAGTGTCCTACCCAGTTGTGCTCTACGCATACAATGTGCCTTTGTATCGCACCAACATTCACCCTCACAATGAAATGATTGTTTATTGTGGCATATCTCTTGGGTGAGTCCAGATAATGACAGGATTAGGGTTACCACACCATGGCAATACATAAAGGTACATTGGAAAAGGTCCAGAGAGGGAACATAACTCAGATGGCTGAGACACCCGCCCATAGGCCTTTTTTATAATGGAAGTGACAGGCAGCAGCTGTTGACAGTTGTCTGTTGTGAAGAGCATCAGGGCATACCACAGAAATACAGTATGTCATGTTAGGATTACTTTCTGGTACAGTACCTATCAAACTCTAATGGATGCCTGTCATGCGCTCAAAACACACACAGGAAAACATTATTATACAATTATGCCCAATTAAATGTTATTTTGTTGTATATTTGTTGTGGTCTTTTTGAATTCAAACCAAGAAGGCCCAGTGAGATGGATAAATCTGTAGCAAATTATTCTACAGCCCTGCTGTATTACCATTGTTATCTACCTGGTATTCTATATGAAATGTATTGGTGACAATTGGTCCCCTAAAAAAAAAATGAAAGATGAAAAAATGAAAAAATGAAATTCCTTTGTAGCCTTGTTTCCAGGCTTTGATCTTGACTACTATTGCTGTATACTATTATGATATATTGCTACACATGACAAGATTATGTATTCTGATGGCATTGGTTAACATATGCATAGAGTGAACACAACACAACGTTTCCATGGATTAGCAATCATCATTTTGTTGGATTAGTGAGCACTGGCTCTGATTTTGGTTTAGTTCTCACATTTACATTTACATTTATGGCATTTAGCAGACGCCTTTATCCAAAGTGACTTACAAATACATTTGTTTAAGTAAGTGAATCATCTATCCATCAATCATCATCAGATAAAGTAATCAATGCTCGGACCAGGGGCCATAGGCAGTCACAATGCTAGAAGAAGGAATTAATTTATTTTATTTTATTTATTTATTTTTATTAACAAGAGAGAAACTTGCACAGGGGGGTAGTAGGGGTGAAGAGGTCTTTAGGAGGGACCGTTAAGATGTAGCCTGAAGAGATGGATCTTCAATCGATGGCGGAAGATTGGTAGTGACTCTGCAGTCATGACAGCAGTGGGAAACTCTTTCCACCAGCGGGGCGTCAGGACAGTTCGTTCCACCAGTGGGGTGCCAGGACAGTTCTTACACAACTGGTATCATATTTGTGGGATGAAGCTACCTTGATATTACAGGTGTAATACAACCATACACCTGCTCAGTAGATGAACACGGAGGACAAACAGGTTTAGCAGTACACTTCAGTTCAGAGATAGTGATTGATGAGATATTCCATCATGGTATCATCCAGAACAATGAGACAATACATTTCTCTATTCTGTCTGCCTTGAGGAAAAAGCTACATGGAGCTTAACTGTCTGCGGCTTCTTTGCACCCCCTGACCTTCTGTTCATTTTTCTCTCAGCTCATCTCTGTCTCACTAGGCGGTATTCTTGAAATGGTAATTACTCTAATTTGTTTTTGTAACTTTTAGAAATGGGATTGATGTGTGCCTTATACAGCACTCACATACAATTATTTTTGGGCACTCAAAAGAGACCATGCTTTATATGAACCCTGTCTTTAGCCTTCTCTCTGTCTCTGTCATGTCTCACTCCATCCTCCATGTTGTCCTTTCTCTCTCATACAGGGGAAGCACATTGACATTATCAGTGCTGCTGACACCCACGACCAGGGATGGTGAAGAGAAGACAGAGATAGAGATGGGTGATGTGTTCCCTCAGGGATTTTGAAGCTCTCTACGTGACAATTTGCATATTTTTCTTATGAACAATGGGGAGACTCTCTTACTGATCAATCAGCGCTTTCAGTCTCCATCATAACAACCTCTATTTATAATAGCTATGTAGTAAATGACCAGGTTCAACGGAGGCACTGCCTCACCCCGGGTAAAAAGACATAACCATTCATTAAATTGTATGGTCTTGAAATTGAAGCACTTGCAATCAGACCAGCGAGACCAGCCAGATCACAACAGTATCCTTATAAACCTGTCACAGGTGTCGTTGTACACCTGTCACTGTAAACCAGTCACAAGATTGTTTTCGAAAGTACATTTATTTTATGTACAATATGAAGAGGTTGGTTGACGGTTTCAACAATCCAGATACACAAAACTAAACTTGAAGTGTTGGCCTTACGGCCTTACTTCCCTTGGTGTTTATCTGTCAACCTAAAGTCAAACAGGAGAATGGCATTGAAAATAACAATTACTCTTATCAAATCAAATAATGCATGAGTAACTGTCTTCAGTGGCAATTTATCGCAATTTATCTCAGCAATTTGTATATGCTGCTTAATTATGTGGAATATGTCAATGCCAAGCCTTTGGCACACATCCATGAGCAGGTTGGACTGGTCTGACATTAAACTCCCAGCAGGAAGAACTCAAGGTATACACCCCCAGGAGCACTTGATTTGTGGTATCACCAAGGTGCACAGGACAGGTGTGTGTGAGTGTGTGACAGAGGTGACACTGTTGTCTTGCTGTGACAAACAAGAGGAGACGTGCGGAGAACTGTCTGTACCTCTCTGGAGGAAATACTGACTTGTAGACACAGGATTTGCATCTAATTAGACTGAGCCCCCTCCAGCTCCATCCTGTCACAGACAGACAAACTCAGGTGAGCTGCACCTGAAGTTGCTCCATTCGGTTCAGATATAATTTGGGAAATTGTCACTTTCTCAATACAGAGTGGGCAGTTGGATGGTTCAATGTGATCATAGTTCAATGTGGACTGTTATGATAGGGAAGTTGATGAAAATGTACTGTGGTACAGGGAATATTGAATTCAAAATCAAAACCAGTTCTAGTACTGGATAGAAGTACTTGGCCTAAAGGTGCAATCTGGGATTGGTACATCAGTTTTTTTACTTTTAAAACAATGGTATTGTCATTGATTCTTGAAGAATATATGTAACTTATAAATGCCTCATGAGCTTAGTTCAACTGTATTACATGATCAAAACCCAAAATATAAGCTTGATTTACTCCATTGTTTGTAAACAACGTAATTGTAAACAAACACTATATAGGTTTACAAAAATGTTGATCTCATGGATGGTAAGTCCTTGCATCCATAGCTCCGTCTGTGAATTTGAGAGTGGTTACATTTCTCCAGCCCCATCCCTCCGCTCTTCACCAAAAGAAACTGGCAAAAAAAGGGGTAACTGCTCTGTTGTTGTTTGAAGGTTCCCCCTTTATAGCTCCTATTATTATAATTATATGTATTTATTATTTGTTTGTTTCTCTCAAACATTCTAAGGAGACAATGAGGTCAACTGCACACACACACAACTTTGTTGTTGTTGTTTTGTTTTTTATTTGCCTTGACTGTGTACCAATTTGAGACGACTTTTGCGTTGTGACATGGTGCATTATCATGCTGGAAGTAGCCATTAGAAGATGGGTAAATTGTAGCCATGAAGGGATGCACATGGTCAGCAACAATACTCAAATAGATTGTGGCATTCAAGCGATGATTGATTGGTATTAACAGGCCCGAAGTGTGCCAAGAAAACATTCCCTACACCATGATTACACTACCTCCACCATGAGAAGGTGTACAGGTGTTCCTAATAAAGTGTTCAGTGAGTGTATGTCTTCCATTCTATCAAACATCAACCATACACATTATTACTGTGAGTAATATAATTGCTCCTAAGTGTTGACGTGTTGATAACCAGTGACCAAATTGCTGTCTGTCTGTCTGTCAAGTTCAAACTGCAAGTGAATCAAGTGAATCAGGCCCTGAGTTTCATCTCTTTCATTCTTTCCATAACAGCCTGACCAAAACAATCTCACCAGGATGCAATTGTTGGCAATGCTAGGCAGTCATAACTCACATAGCTGTGAAGTTGCAAAGGGGAGAACTTGTCTGTGGTCGGTTTGTGGTATAAGCAACTGAATCCCTATGGCTAACTAGATGTGGCAGAGTGATTATTGATTAGTAATCAATATCATATGGAATCTAGAAGGAAATGGCTTAAGAGTCTATTCGGGAGTGTGGTGCTTCGGTTTCTAGGATCTGAGTCTGATTTATTGTCTTATCAGGGTAAGAAACATATGAAAGAGTGAGTCTTACGTTGAACTGCAAATATGGGGAAATAACTTTATTTATCCCTACTCCCACCCTCCCACATACTGTAGGCCTAGGCCTACTGCCAATGGATGACATAGCAAGATTCAGTCAAAGACAAGTGAAATGATGGCCAGTGAGATAGAGCATGCAATCATATCGAATGATGGGAATGTTTGGCATGTTTGGCAGATGAATAGAGTAGACAAGGATAGAAATGAAGCTTACCATGCAAAGAGACTGTGATCATGACTGAAATTTAAAGGCAGTACATCATTCAACAGAGGCTTAAAACAATATAAGGAACTGCTTGTGTCGACGTGTCAATGTGACACCAAATGACAATTCCTATTATCCACACACTGTCTGCTAGGAGGAAGTGCCTTTCTCCTCACAGTCTCTTCAGCAAGAGACCTTATGAGACACCTCCCCACTAAATTGTATGGTAACATTTTAGACTTGTCTGGTTGCAATCGATCGAAAGAGAACCATCTTCATAGGCCAATTGGAAACTTTTTCTCGACAGAGATACTGCCCCCGGACTAAGCCCTGTCACCTCAGTGCCCTCCTGCAATTTTCACCCAGCGTATACTCGGGCTCATGCCCAAACAGAACATGCCAAGAATGTCTAAGGATGAGACTGTCTGTTTGGCCTTGCAGCAAGCTCACCTGATCGACTAGACATGGACTTGCATGAAAGCTATCCCAGTGCACCTGTACTGAAACACTCTTTTTGAAATAAGGAAATGTCCCCGAAAGATGGTTAGAGTAAAACAACACACCTCAACAACACAATGAGACATTGGCTGGTCTGATAATTAGTCTCCATCATAATGACTTCTATATAACGACTTCTTTATAACAGCTATGTTCCTATAGGTAGTTAATGACCAGGTTCAACAGCACCTGCAGTGCAGGTTCAACAGCACTGCCTCACCCCGGGTGAAAAGACATAACCACTTATTAAATCTTATGGTCTTGAACACCTGTACACCCGTACACCTGTCACAAGATTGTTTTTGAATGTACATTTATTTTATGTACAGTATGAAGAGGTTGGTTGATGACAATCCAAAAACACAAATCTAAACTTGAAGTGATGGCCTTACGGCCTTACTTCCCTGGTTAATTCAAACAGGAGAATGGCATTGAAAAGAACAATTACTCTTATTATCAAATCAAATAATGCATGAGTAACTGTCTTCAGTGTCAATAATACACAATTTATCTCAGCAATTTGTATGTGCTGCTTAATTATGTGGAATATGTCAATGCCAAGCCTTTGGCACGCATCCATAGGCAGGTTGGACTGGTCTGACATGAAATTCCCAGCAGGAAGAACTCAAGGTATACACCCCCAGGAGCACTTGATTTGTGGTATCACCAAGGTGCACAGGACAGGTGTGTGTGAGTGTGTGACAGAGGTGACACTGTTGTCTTGCTGTGACAAACAAGAGGAGACGTGCGGAGAGCTGCCTGTACCTCTCTGGAGGAAATACTGACTTGTAGACACAGGATTTGCATCTAATTAGACTGAGCCCCCTCCAGCTCCATCCTGTCACAGGCAGACAAACTCAGGTGAGCTGCGCCTGAATCAATCAATGTGATCATAGTTCAATGTGGACTGTTATGATAGGGAAGTTGATGAAAATGTACTGTGGTTTGGGGAATATTGAATTCAAAATCAAAACCAGTTATAGTACTGGATAGGAGTACTTGGCCTAAAGGTGCAATCTGGGATTGGTACATACATTTTTTGACTTTTAAATCAATGGTATTGTCATTAATTCTTGAAGAATATATGTAACTTATAAATGCCTCATGAGCTTAGTTCAACTGTCTTACATCATCAAATCCCAAAATATAAGCTTGATTTATTCTATTGTTTGTAAAGAACATAATTGTAAACAAACACTATATAGGTTTCCTAAAATGTTGATCTCACGGATGACAAGTCCGTGCATCCATAGCTCCGTCTGTGAATTTGAGAGTGGTTACATTTCTCCAGCCCCATCCCTCCGCTCTTCACCAAAAGAAACTGGCAAAAAAAGGGGTAACTGCTCTGTTGTTGTTTGAAGGTTCCCCCTTTATAGCTCCTATTATTATAATTATATGTATTTATTATTTGTTTGTTTCTCTCAAACATTCTAAGGAGACAATGAGGTCGACTGCACACACACACAACTTTGTTGTTGTTGTTTTGTTTTTTATTTGCCTTGACTGTGTACCAAACAATGGGTAACGAACAACACAGATATGTCTTCCATTCTATCAAACATCAACCATACACGTTATTACTGTGAGTAATATAATTGCTCCTAAGCGCTGACGTGTTGATAACCAGTTACCAAATTGCTGTTTCTGGTTTTATTCATAAACACATAGAGAAATGGAAAATTGTGTCAATCGTCAAAGAAATCAAAAGCATTTTCATGCTGTGTTGAAAATGCACCACTGTGACTTTTTTTGCTTCATAAAAAAGCAGAAAGATGTCTCCACTGAAGGTCCTCACTCTACTACCATACAAAGGTAGATACTGCCAGCATTGACATTAACTTGTGATAAAGTGGAGGAGTGAATTTGGTTCATATTGAAGAACACATTAATTTGTTTTTTTATTATACATTACTTTCACAGCATTGTAAACAATAAGTAGCATATTAAGAAGATTAAGTCATTGACAAGATAGCTTGTTCAAGGTGTCGGTCCTCTCCAGTAGAACATAGTACAGCACAGCGACACTGTATAATTTAGGAGCATTGGCTGCAGACAGACATATAGAAAGGTGGTTAACTGGTAGAAAACACTGGCTGCATTGATTGATTGAAGCTTTTGGCCTAGTCAGCTCAGTGGCATGTTTGCCAATGTGACAGGGACTTAACACTGGTGCCACTCTGACATGGACAAACATACAGTTGAGTTTAAACATCGCTCAAGCACATGAGCATGTTTGACCATCATCAGTCAACCATTGGCTTGTGAACTTTGTGTCATTGAACTGGTTTATGTTGTTCACCTGGTTTGTGTTGTGTAGTCATCAGTAAGATCTGTTTTGAGAACACCAGTTAGATCAAGAGATGTGTGTGGTGATGGTTTAAAAAGCAGTTAAACATGCAATTCTATTCAGTCCTCATCAGTCAAGCACATTGTTTGGTGTTCAGCCTCAAAAGGAGCCTCAAAAGAATGTTGTTAAGTACAATTTGTGCATGTGTGACAAATTTTGGGGTAAAATGCTAGAAGGTTAATTATGTAAGATGATGACGCAGATGCACAATGTGATGCTGTATGATATTGATGTAGGTGTGCTGTGTGTTTTGTTAGGTACACATCATGTCCCATGGGAAGACGCAGGAGGAGCGGTCCACTGAACAGGAAGAAGAGATGGGAGAAGAGACCTTCCTCAAAGACCTCTACCTTTACATGAAGAACAGAAATACACCCATCGAGAGAATCCCTCACTTGGGCTTTAAACAGAGTGAGTGTGCACCCCCCCCCCCCCCCCCCCACACACACACACACACACACTCTGTTCACCTCAGACTGTTGTTGATACTGTGTTTCTTGCTTTGTATTTCTAGTTGATCTTTTTCTGATGTACAAGACTGTGAAAAGCTTGGATGGCTACCACCAGGTAAAATGTCATGACTATATCCATCTAACCATAGGTTTTTACTAGCATAACTATAATTCTGTATTGTTGCATCATGCAGTTGATTAAGAATGACACTTTATAGCTATAAAGTTATGAGCAGTTATCTGTGACAGTAAACACAGGTTAGTACAAGTTGAAACATGATCTGATAATCTGTCTGTCTATCAATAATCAGTCATCAGACAGCTAATATTTTTGTTGCTGCTGTATACTGAAGTAACTACACTCACTGAGCACTTTATTAGTAACACCTGTACACCTTCTCATGGTGGAGGTGGTGTAATGGTGTGGGAAATGTTTTCTTGGCACACTTCGGGCCTGTTAATACCAATCAATCATCGCTTGAATGCCACAGCCTATTTGAGTATTTGAGTAGTTGCTGACCATGTGCGTCCCTTCACGAAAAATCTGCAGGAATTGCGTGATGCAATTATGTCATCATGGACCAGAATCTCAAAGGAATGTTTGAAACATCTTGTGGAATCAATGCCATGAATAATTGAGGCTGTTTTGAGAGCAAAGGGAGGCCCTACCCAGTATTAGTATAGTGTTCCTAATAAAGTGTTCAGTGAGTGTATATCCAATATGTGTGGCAGCAACATGAGGAAATCATTAGTGCTAAATGAATGATACAGAAATGTGGCATGGTACAGTGTATCTAATGAAACGTGCATGTTACCTGCATGCAAGCTTGATGCTTAACAGCACTAACAGTAACATTACAATATGTTTTGTTTGAAATCAGCTTTTGAACATTTCATTTCTACCAGGTCACTTCCCAGCAGTTGTGGAAGCAGGTGTACAACACTCTGGGAGGGAACCCTCGGAGCACCAGCGCAGCCACCTGCACCCGCAGACACTACGAGAAGTGAGTTTGAGAGTGTGAGTGCATGAGAGATAGAATAGTGACAGAATAGTGTTGGATAGCAGGTAGCCCAGATTGTCAATCAAGCCCTTGTCAGTAAAGCATTGTTTGTGTTTGCAGAGAATTAAATGAATGTGGTATGTGTCAAGTATGTTGTTCTCTAAAGTAGCTTTTTCCACAGGCTGCTTCTGCCATTTGAATGTCATTTGAAAGGTGGTGACTACATGGAGGTCATTCCACAGCGCCAGCAGAAACGCACATATTACAACAGTGAGGAGGAGGATTGCCCAAGGGGAGCTAAACGCAGCATGTCTTATAGACCTCACCAAACATCTCTGCACCAGGTACACACACACACACACGCACGCACGCACAATGTTTATACTCAACACTATGACATCTCTCCAACTGACCTCTCTGGCTTTTCCCATCAGAACGTCCTGACAGACTCTTGTATGAGGATCCTCCCTATGCCTGCACACTACCATCAATACTGTCACCATAGACACCCAGCTCTGCCCCCCTATGTCCCCTCCTGCCCTACGCTGACCACCAATGGCCACTCCATCCCCCACCCTGCCCCCCACCACCAGGTGCCCTACCTCGCCTCCTCTGAGGGGTCAACAGAGAGGGCCAAACAGCCCCTGGAGCGCCTGCGCTACCTGGCAGACCGCTTTAAGTTCTCCTCTGGCAGGGCTGAGCCTCTCAACCTCAGCTGCAAAGCCACTGCTCCAGAGTCAGCCAGCCACCCTGCCTCATCCTTTGCCCCACTTCCCTCCAAAAAAACTCCTAAGTTCCTGAACAAGGCCTCAACTCTGTACCCTGCTAAGGGGGTGACTAACAATGAGGGTTGTGAGACACTAGAAGGAGAGGCAGCCCCTAGGAAGCTCAGTCCAGCTCCAGCCTTCAACTACCCGCCGGTGGCCAGAGAGGGCTGCGTCATCGACCTCACATCCTCCTCCACATGGTCCTCCCAGAGCTCCGCCCCTGCCTCCGCTGAGTCCCCCAGCCCTCCATCCCTGCACAGCCGAAGGGAAAGCACCCCGGCCATGGTTCAAATTCCCAGAGCATTGACAATGGAGTACCCAGACTGGTCTAGGGAGGGGAGAGTGGAGAATCCCAAAACCAGTCCAGGGCCTCTCAATCTCAGCCGTGCTCTGCCCAGTCCCCCCAGAGAGTCTGGGGGCAGGATGGAGATCCAGATACCTCTGGCGGTGCTCCATGATTGGATCAAAGGAGGCTTGCTGAGTGGGCCTACTGCCTCCAGGCCAGGCCCTCTGTCCTTCCAGCACACCCCAGGTCCAACACCAGGCAAAGAGCCAAGAGAGAGGGACAGCGCTATCTTAGACTCCTCCTCCTCCTCCAGGGATGACCTTGCTAACCTGAACTTTCACAATCATCACAGAGGTCAGGACAGGAGCGGCACAATGGTGGATCTAAGCTTGAGAGAGAGGTCTTTAGAGAGGCACAGGAACCTGCCTAGTCCCACCATTGCCCCTATCAGTGATCTCCACCCAAAGTCCCCCTACCGCTACTCTAGCTGTAGGCCACTGCCAGTAGGTAGCATCCCCCAACATGTGGACAGCAGGGACGTGTATCCATGGGAGGAGCAGGAGGCCAGGAGGTTTTACTACACAAGGTCCATGAATGGCCAAGATCCACGAGACAGAGGCAGCAGCAGTGGCCAGGTTCTGCCTATCCCCAAGATTCACTCTAGCCCCCAGTCTCTGGAGCTGGACAACATAGGCCCCAAATCCCCAACCTATAGTCCTGACATATCCCAGGGAAGGATGGAGAGGTCTGGGCTGGGAGGCCATGCAGTGCTGATGGTGAACCTCTTCTCCCTCTCTGATGCCCCTGACCACTGAAGAGTTTATGAAGTTAAAGAGGCTCATATCCAGCTCCTCATGAGTGGAGTGATCAACTTTCCTGTTCACTTGAAAGTGGATATTGTGCATTGATTCTTGACTAAAAGTATATTTCTCATATTGATATTGGATACTTTGAAAGCATATATTGTACATAAAAGATTGAGAGACCTCCTGACACATACAGTAGATACATATGTACTGCCTCTGCCATGAGACATTGTAGCACATTTACTAACATATGAACACATTTTTGCATCACTACAACATTTTAATCACAAAAATATTGTTGTTTGTGGACTGAAGTTGGTTCATTTTCCTAAATGAAGTTTTTTTTTCCTCAGGGTTTTGAACATGAAGCTGTAGTAAAGTGTTTTTTTTAAGTAAAAAGATTGTTCATAACTTAGCTGTAGAACAGTGTGTGTCAGGCATACATAATTCCAAAACAAGTTTATGCAGGATGAAAAGTGGATTTTTTTGTATTGTGTGAATTGAGGTATTGAGAGCCTTATAAAGTTACATATTTATTATTGCTAAATAATTGTAAAACAAACTGAACATCAGGAGACTAAACACAAAGAGGTAGAGCAATTATACAAGAGAAACTCAAATCATATTAGTTTATACTGTATGAATCTGTGATTGTAAAGATATTTGCAAATGCAGCATATTTCCCTCTTGTAATATTACAATGAGTAATATTGGATTCATTTAAACCTTTTCATGTTTGTAAATAATGTTCATTTAAACAATAAACATACAGATATCTTTTAAATTGATGGTACAGTATTTTATTCAAGTCATACAGTGCCCTGCGTAAATAATGGGACAGTGAAGCAAACAATTTTTAAAATAGCGATTCTGAGCTTTTATTTAATGGTATTTGTGTACATATTGGTTTCACCATTCAGAAATCAGTTTTTATGCATAGTCCTCCTATTTTAGTACCCAAATCAACAGTTTGGAACATCATAAAAAATAAACAAAAGCACCGGTGGTAAGAGGAAATTCTGGTAGATTGTTGGAGACTTCCAAAGAAGCATCATTAAAAAGAACAAAAGCACTAGTGAGCTCAGCAATCCGCAAACATGGTGGTAGGCCAAGGAAGACTTCCACAGTGATGATCAAATAAAGCTGTGAAATGGTGATGAAAACAAAAGCAGTGTAAAATATATTCTGTTTACTATTCTTCATATTCACATTGTCACTGTGTCATATTTACAGTAGTAGGAGTTGTTAGAGGAGTGCTCTTCAGCCTCCACATCCACTCTCCCTCAGGATGCTGAGGTGTCCAAAGTCTGGGGTCAGGGTTCAAACCATAGGCTACGTGAGGTGGTGGTGGGTGCTGCTCTGGATGATGTGAGAATGGAATATTTGATCTACAGTACCAGTCAAAAGTGTGGTTTTTCTTTTCTTTTTTAAAATTATTTTCTACATTGTAGATTAATATTGAAGACATCAAAACTATGAAGGAACACATATAGAATTATGTAGTAAACAAAAAAGTGTTAAACAAACCAGAATATGTTTTATATTTTAGATTCTTCAAAGTAGCCACCTTTTGCTTTAATGACAGCTTTGCACACTCTTGGCAAGGTGTGTCCAAACTTTTGACTGGTACTGTATATAATATCTTATCTTTATGAGGATGAGACCTCCCATCAGCACACTGGGAGCGGCCCTCACTGCTCCGGCACCACATGACATGTCAATAACTAAAACAGAGAGACAAAGAGAAAGAGACAAGGACAATGAGTGACTACAACAAACAATCAGTGTTTCATATCACTCCATTCATTATCATCCTTTTATATAATCACGTCAGAAAGAACTAAAGGCTAAGTGCTAAACTAGGGGTGGGAAAACATTTTGGCTCAGGGGCCACATTTGGTCTTGAATACCAGGTGGGGTGGGGTTTTTAGAAATACTTGATGTTACATTGCATTCAACACACACTGCTCTATGTACCTCAATTACAAATTTATTAAACCAAAAATATGTTTGCATGTGCACTGATGTTCAAGTGAATCACATTCTTTTCCAAAGGACAGGCTCTCAAGAGACCTATTTTCACCCAATGTCCCTCTGTTTAAAGTCCTGTTTTTTTAACAATGACATAAGTATCAGTAAGTACAAAAGACAAAATACAGAATAATAGGCTATCACTTTCATATTTTACAGTACATCAGTGCCTTATCTCAAATTATAATGCACATTCTTTGTGTTACAGTCAACATATTATCACCAGATACTCTTAATCACAGTTACATTTTTTTGTCTTATTACTTTAAGTAACATTTTCATGTAACATTTACTATTTTCATTTCCAGGTCATTTCCAGTATCAGGAAACGGTATTCTTAGCATCACTAAGAGTGCATTTTTCCCATGGCTAATCAATGTGAACAGTGAAGTTGCTCACCCTGTTTTACAAGCTTATCCAAGTCAGGTGCTATTTTTGAGGTTGAAAGACGCAGTATGGCAAACAAGTGTTCATCATTAAGTCGAGATCTGTGCTTTGATTTATTGTAGTTCATCACCGAAAAGGTTTGCTCACACATGTAAGTTCCGGCCCGTGGGCCGTAGTTTGCCCATGCCTGTGCTAAACTCTAGTAGATATGAGAGTATGAGACTATAGGGGGTATAGTAGTATAGATATTCATATCTTCAGGTGATGAATTTATTAAATTATTTGTAAGAAAAGAATGACACCAACAATAGGGAGTGTTCTTGTCTGACATTCAACCACTCATCCACTTAGTCTGGAAACAGGGAATACAGTAAGGCTTCTTCATCCTATTTTTACACAGCTCATTCCACTGAGGTTGAATGCTGAAGTGAGGTAGCTGGGCCCTACATGCTTCACTTCTGTGAAGTGAGGTAGCTGGTTAGCTATGGTATGAGGACAGCTATGCCAAGGCCCAGTTATATAACCAGAAGGATGATGGCAAAGTGACAGTGAGGATTGTGATGTGAATACTGTAGCAGAACTGCAATCCAACCCACACCCCTCTGCTAGCATTAAGGAATGCACTGGCTGGATTCTACTGGATTCACACAATACTACTAAATGGATTATACTGGAATACAATTATTAAAAAAGCTGTGTGTAACATCCTCCCTAATAATAATATAACCCCCCTGAAATGGACTTGCAGTGAAGGACATTATGTGTGGTGTTTCTGCATGCGTGTACGATTTGAAGAGGCAGCTACTATCCCAGAGACAGAGTACACTCCCTGAGAATACCCCTGGCCAATTGTAACAAACCTGCGCTCCCCCTAGACACTAGATTTTAGAAAGCGCTTTTCAGGTCCAAAACAACGTTCATAAATGAAAGGGATCTCATTCTCTGATCACTACCAATTAAACATAGTCATTACAACCATAAGAAATGGAATGTTACATATGGCACCTTTAACACTGTAGAAATACAGTACACAGGGTCACTACTTCACACCATCCCTCCTTCCGAATGGAACCAAGTTCATCAAAAATCTTCTAACAAGGACCTGTGCAATAATGCACAGGTCGTTCATCTGACGTTCATCTGCTCTACAATAACTGTTGTGACAGTGCCACAGCACAACATACATTTTCTAGTATCAGAACTGTACCAACAAATGCCACTGGAAGCACCTTTAGTGCCTATTTAACTGTGGCCACTTACACATGGTGACATATTCTACAGTATCTTTCACCTCTGTTTCACCTCCTCCTGCTTCAACCATGATCCCGATACACGCCATCCCCCTCCCCACCCACCACAGCCAAACGGCTGTGTCAACATGTTGCGCAACCAAGTGCAACCACAATGATGTGCCAACCACAAGGATCTGCAGATCTTAGATCAACAGCATTCCTCAGCTCTTTTCCCCGTGGCAGAATCATTACTACAGTTAGAGCGATTATGAATCTTGAGAGGCTGCCAAGCTGTCAAACTGGGATTATGAATAAGACATGAATGGTGCTCATCAAACATCTCACAATAGAAGACAAAGGTACATTACAGACTGCTTGCATGAAACATGAGAATAAAACAGATTGAGAGTGTCAACATGAAGGAATGAGGATAGCATAACTGTAGAAATGAGGATGATAGTGTACTTGGTTAAAATACCTTGCTTCTGAATATTCCAATCCAAACATCATTAGTATAGTGACACATACAGTATTTATTACTACTACATACACTCACCGAACACTTTATTAGGAACACCTGTACACCTTCTCATGGTGGAGGTGGTGTAATGGTGTGGGGAATGTTTTCTTGGCACACTTTGGGCCTGTTAATACCAATCAATCATCGCTTGAATGCCACAGCCTATTTAAGTATTGTTTCTGACCATGTGCATCCCTTCATGGACACATTTTACCCATCTTCTAATGGCTACTTCCAGCATGATAATGCACCATGTGACAAAGCAAAAGTCGTCTCAAACTGGTTTCATGAACATGACAATGAGTTCAGTGTTCTTCAGTGGCCTTCCCAGTCACCG
Source organism: Argentina silus (assembly GCF_951799395.1). Taxonomy (NCBI): domain Eukaryota; kingdom Metazoa; phylum Chordata; class Actinopteri; order Argentiniformes; family Argentinidae; genus Argentina; species Argentina silus. Next base: position 8,436,910 of record NC_139659.1, read on the forward strand.
GATCTGAATCCAGTAGAACACCTTTGGGATGTGGCAGAACGGGAGATTCACAGCTTGCGAATGCACCTGAAAAATCTGCAGGAATTGCGGAATGCAATCATGTCATCATGGACCAGGATCTCAAAGAAATGTTTCCAACATCTTGTGGAATCAATGCCACAAAGAAGTGAGGCTGTTTGGAGAGCAAAGGGAGGCCCTACCCAGTATTAGTATAGTGTTCCTAATAAAGTGTTCAGTGAGTGTATATTGCACTACTGCTGTACTAAAATAGACAGTACAAACTGCATGTACTGTAAACAAAGGCATTCATTATAACAACTGCACCCACTTATATTCCCATTCCGTCATGTATTAGCCTACACGCCAACGCAACAGACTCTGTGAAACAACCTGTCCCATTGAGCAGCCTGTAACACCATTTGACCCACCCCTGGCCTCGCTCTGTATACATCCTTCAATTTCACTCAGATATCTGTAGAATAGGGCACTCTGACATAGATTAAGGCCCTGGTTTATGTTAGCCACTTCTACTGTTTGCCATCTGGATAAGTCAAACACACAGCAGAACAAAGAGTGTTTGATGATTCACACTCTCTTAGAAGAACAGTGTGTCTATGAGTTTGTTAACAGTGAGCTGTTTATCAGGTTCGGTTGAGATGACTCATGCGAAACCAAACCGCTCATGACCTGGTTAATTCTGACTGAAACCACCAGGGGTCTATGGTCTATCTGTGGTTAATCTCGCCTACCAGCTAGCTCTCTCTCTCTCTCTGGGACGAGGTTAGACAGAGGCCTATGTTAACCTGTGTTCAGTAGCTTTGTCTGCTGTCTCACAAAGCATGAGTAATAGGGATTAGTGTCATTCTGATAGTCTGACAGACAGGTTAGTGTCATTACCTTCTGTTAATATCAATATTACATTGAATATCTCTGAGTCAATGGATTGCTCAATGAAGTTGCCATAATCTCACATTTCCACTTCCATGTGGGTGCCAGCTATGCTATAATCTACACCAACATTGCTAGCCTATGCTATTGGCTAATTTAGAACTACTATTACCTACATTCATCAGGTACCTATATTCATCAGGGTGTTTGTGGGTTGGAGAGGGTGAATGTATAAAGTTACTGTACGTGAATGTGTGTAACAGAGAGCACAGTGTGGGGTTACAGTAGGCTAATACTAGTGTGTAGCTGTGCATGATGTCCTGGTACGGTACTGTACTCTACCTGTAGTAGGACATGAGCAGAGTACGGACCTCAGCAGATACTGACTTATCCTGGATCACCAGACCCTCACCTGGGGAAGAAGGGGTCACTGATGAGGAGGAGGGGAAGGAGGGATGGAGGTGGAGGAAGGACATGAAATGGAAGAATCACAAAAGGACAAAATTAAAGATAAGTGGAGGCAAGGTGTGGAGTAATAAAGGAAAAACAAATATTTGCATAAGTATGAGGATCCAAAACATTCTAGCCCATTTTCTTCTATCATTTCCTCAAGTGACTCTTTCCTTCATACTTTCATCACTTTCTCATCATTCACGTCTCTTCATCAAATTCTCATTTTCCATCTCTCTCTCCATCAATCTCTCATTCCTCTGCTCTCTCGGAAAGCTTGGAATGTTCTTCTTGACACAGCACATACCCACATCCTGGATCACCAGACCCTCACCTGGGGAAGAAGGGGTCACTGATGAGGAGGAGGGGAAGGAGGGATGGAGGCGGAGGAAGGACATGAAATGGAAGAATCACAAAAGGACAAAATTAAAGATAAGTGGAGGCAAGGTGTGGAGTAATAAAGGAAAAACAAATATTTGCATAAGCATGAGGATCCAAAACATTCTAGCCCATTTTCTTCTATCATTTCCTCAAGTGACTCTTTCCTTCATACTTTCATCACTTTCTCATCATTCACGTCTCTTCATCAAATTCTCATTTTCCATCTCTCTCTCCATCAATCTCTCATTCCTCTACTCTCTCGGAATACTAGGAATGTTCTTCTTGGCGCAGCGCACGTCCACGTGATGAGTATTGATGTATTTCTGTTCCCCTTGGTTGCCTAGAGACATATTGCAGAAGACTGGAGCTGAATAGGCCCTGATCAGCCTGAGTCATTGTGGTGCAGGGTAGGTGTCGCAGATAATGCAGCCATTGACAGCAGCAGGACAATCTAGGGCTGTCTAAGATCAGCCATAGGAGGACACATAATTATCTCTTCTTTGGATCCTGCTGTTTGCTCTGAAAACAGGTTTCTCCTCCATCTGAGATCTCGATACAGTGTGTGTGTGTGAGACAGTTTAGGTTGCACAGATTTGTAAGGTAATCACACTAACTACAATATTGCGAATATAAAATAGATTCAATTCAATAATTTGTTTAAACGTGTCCAATAATGTTATTGGACATTGAATGGATATCTGAATCACTGTCTGTAGCGTGTCAGCAGACACTGTGCTTGTGATGGTAGAGTTGATTCTACGGTATCAATAGTCACCTATTTCGTGGTACAGCGAGCCCTGCTTCGTTGTGGTGAGAATGGATTTCCTGGACGAAGGCACTTCAATCTTCATCAGGTCATCACAACACTGCTTCCATTGACCTGCGAAAGTAGAGCCATTTGAATTTCACAATTATTTCAATTTTGGTGTATATTCTGTAACATACATACAGTACATTCACATTGACTGCTCCCCAACAGTAAGCTGCAAGTACACACATGATCTTTCTGTTTGTTTTTTAACCAAGAGGATGTATAACATAAATCAAGACATACATGGACATCAGTCCATGCATTATGTATGGACAGTAAATCAGTTTGTGTGTATGATGTCTGGTGGAATACAGTGCCCTGCATAAGTAATGGAACAGTGAAGCATTTTTTCTTCTTTTGGCTCTACACTCCAGAAGTTTGATTTGAATTAAATAATTACTACCTGTATGAGGTTAAAGTAGAGATTGTCAGCTTTTATTTGATGGTATTTGTGTACTTATTGGTTTCACCATTCAGAAATCAGTTTTTATGCATAGTCCTCCTATTTTAGTACCGAACAACAATTCGGCTTGACAGGTGTTTCTGGTAAGTCAGGTGTGTTCCGTCACATCATTTGTGCAGGCATAAGAGATCTGTTAATGTGTATTTTTGATTCTAGGCTTTGGATTTGCCTTTGGAGTTTGCTATTGGTGTCTGTCAACATGAGGACCAAAGAGGTGTCAATCAAAGTCAAGCTATTATTAGGCTGAAAAATCTGAAAAATAAACATAGCCAAAACCTTAGGCTTGCCAAAATCAACAGTTTGGAACGTCATAAAAAATAAACAAAAGCACCGGTGGTAAGAGGGGTATCTTACAGGAAATTCATAATTACTTTGCTGATGTCGACTGAAACAATAACTATCTCTTAGGAACATCTTGTAAAGAGACTTTGTGAGAAAGCAGATAGATAATGTCAATGAAAGTCAAGGAAGTAATTAAAGGCTTAGCCAAAACCTTAGGCTTGCTAAAATCAACAGCTTGGAACATCATTAAAAAGAAAAAAAAAAAGCACTGGTGAGCTCTGAAATTGCAGACGGGCTGGTAGGCCAAGGAAGACATCCACAGTGGATGATCGAAGAATGCTCACCATAATTAAGAAAACCCCCAAAACAACTGTCCCACAGATCAGGAACACTATCCAGGAGGTAGGTGTGAATGTGTCAGAGACTACCATCTGCAGAATACAGTACGTCACCAGACAAACTACAGACGCTTCACTGCAAGGTGCAAACCACTAGTTTTCCTCGCAAAAGATGGCCAGTTGCAGTTTGCTAAAAAGTACCTTAAAAGCCTGCAGAGGTCTGGAAAAATGTATTGTGGACAGGTAAGATGAATATTATCATGTACCAGAGTGACTGCAAGAGGAAAGTTTGGAGAAAAAAAGGATCTGCCCAAGTTTTACAGCATACAGTGTTGCATACAGGGTTTGGGCATCTATACTTGCCACTAAAACTTACTAACCTGTCTTAATTGATGATTGTAACTTCTGATGGCAGCAGCAGAATGTATTCTAAAGTGTACAGAAACATCTTGTTTGCTCGAGTGCAAGCAGATCCTTCCAAATTCATTGGATGGTGCTTCATCATACAGTAAGACAATGACCCCCATACTGCCATAGCAACTAGGGAGATTTTCAGAGCCAAAAAGTGGAAAGGTCTTGACTGGCCAAGTCAATCTTCAGATTTAAATCCAATTGAACATGCATTTCATTTCCTGATGATAAGATTTTAGGCAAAAATACCTCAAAACAAAAAACTACTGAAGATGGCTCCAGTACAGGCCTGGCAAATCATCACCAGAGAAGACACCCAGCGTCTGGTAGAGTCAATGGGTTGCAGGCTTCAGGCAGTTATTGCATGCATGATTGTCGACCAAATACTAAACATGAATGCTTATTTTGGACATTTTGGATTTGTCCCATTGCTTTTGAGTACCCTGAAATAGGGGGACTATGCATAAAAAGTGGTGTAATTTTTGAATGGTTTTGCTTTGATGACAGTGTTGCACACTCTTGGTAAGGTGTGTCCAAACTTTTGACTGGTACTGTACACAAATCACATAAAAGTTGAAAATCTGTACTTTAACTTTAACTTTGCTTGATTTCAAATCCAAACTTTTTGAGTTAGGCAAGGCACTGTATCTCTCACACATATACTAGTGTTAACCTCAACACCTGTATCTACATATAAGTGTACCAGAGAATCCCATCTGCAATAACACACTACTGTCTCTGAATCTACCTTCTGCCTGCATGTCAATGTTGAAAAAAGTATCAATGTTGACAAAAGTATTGATCACTGTTAATTGACTGCATATTTCTGTCATGACGTGTTGTGTAGGTGTGGTGTGTGTGTGTGTGTGTATATGTGTGTGTGTGTGTGTGTGTGTGTGTGTGTGTGTGTGTGTGTGTGTAGGCTATGTCCTCATACATAAAGACCTCTCTGACATGTCTCATGCCGTCACTGCAGCTATTTTCCTGTTTTTATTGGAATGCTGCTCTAGCTCCAACCAATGACTTCTGAGGAAAACAAAAGACGTCCTTCAGAAAGAATGCAGAGAAGAAACACAGACCCAGTCAATAAAGCAGCTTAAGGGTAAAGATTCCAGCAAACTAAGAGTTGCTGCCCAGAGCTTGTCTTTCACCTGATGTTCAGCTAATGTTATGACGCTACAATATCAACAAACACTTCAGTGTCAGACAATGACGTAAAATATCTGAGGTCTAAAATTCCTGACAGACAGACACACCCAACAACACACGCAGTCCTGCACACACACCTGCATATTAAAATGTACGTTTGTGGGACATTGGAAAATGTATACTCACAATACCTTGTCTTAAGTTGCACAACATACAGTACCATAAATAGTTGGTTAGATTCATCATTCCTTTGTCTCTGTGTTCTGTGTAGAAGCAGGTTCAGTATTGTGGTAAAGTATTACAAGTATACCTTGACTTTCAGGTATACCATGTCATTAAATGATTAACTGTCTCTTTTATAAAGGTTAAAAATTTATCTGACAGGTATAATTTTGACTCCATTAACACCCACCAGTATCAAATGACATTCACACACAGGCATGCACACACCCACACATGCACACAGGCACACACACAGACACAGACACAGAGGAACACACACTTGGACACACTGAGTGAGGTCTACTGGTCTACACAGATAGTGGTCTAACCAGACCCTTCCACAGGCTTCGTCTGCAATCAACATCCAATGTCATGAATTTCAAATAAGTATAACAGAGCCACAAATATTCCAAATTAACTTAAATAAGTAGGTCTGTACAAGTCCAGAATACAAGCATAAACAATGATCAACATATCAAAAATGTGATGTATTTTGCTTATTTTGGGTTTCAAAATAAGCACTAATGGTGTAACAGATGTTATACAGAGGAAAAACAAAGACGCTGAGTGTAAGACAAGGCAAGTCTATTCCATTGGAGGCTGGTGAAGGTTGGGCTCACCGTAATGCATGGAATCAGGAACAGTATCAAACATGTGCGTTTGAGGTTTGTTCCAGCCCTGATGCTGAGTTGTCTGACTGTTACTGTGGGTTTGTATAACAGACCTTGCCTTTCAGACATGGCTACAGGGAGGGCATTTTTTAAATTATTTTGGGCAGACTGTGTTAATTACTACTACTACTACGTCCAAATCTTTTATCTGCCATGAAGTCTTTCAACTGCCCTGACTTAACACCCTAATACTAGGCTCAACGGTAACATTTCTCAAACGTTAAAACACGCAGAGAAATCAGAAGCACAGGTTCTACATTCTCACAGGCAGGTTTTTCTTCATAGAATCGGAGGCGACAGCCAACAAATATGTGACAGGCTATCTAGATTATGGGTTTACAGATGTGATAATGAAGGAATTCAGTTTGAAAGCTTTGGCTTGTGTTAGAATGCCTTCTGTCACCTGCAGCTTTTAGATTTTTAGATATTTCACTTGAACTGACAAATTTACTCCATGAATCAAATCTCAACTAGTCAAAACCAGTTGAGATAAGATATAGAGACATGAGGAATACTGTGCTGTTACAGTTGAGGAGAATTATTGTGTTCCACGAAGTGATACTTATCAAGTCCCACCCTTGTCATAAATACCTTCTGTCGTCAACACACAGGCACGCATGCATGCATATAGTCAACAACTGTAGATGTGCTGTAAGGGTTTCATGTATGACCTCACCCTGAGATCTCTAGTGTGGGCAAGGGCGAGGTGAGGCGTATCAACAATGAAATTGAAAAAATTAAAACAAAAATG
>NC_139659.1:8448726-8508726 GCF_951799395.1 Argentina silus
AGAGAGAGAGAGAGAGAGGGAGAGAAGACATATAGCACAGAAACTTTTTTGTGTGAAATGTAAAATGATGTACTGTAAGGATTAATGTGAGGAGGCTAGTAAGAGCCACTGTTCTATCTAGATCTCTATGTTCCTACCTAACAGTGCATCACACAACAGCTCCCAATACTATACAACCATCAAAGGAGGAAGTCTGAATCTGGACAGGTGCCAGTCAAAGGAATAAGGATAAGGATCCAACACTGGTAAGGATCTGTTTTGCTAACGAGAAAGCCATGACAAATAAGCAGCTAAAGGGCTTACACACACGTACACAGCAGGGCTTTGGCTTTGGTACATTAGTCTCTATCGCTTCCAGGAACCTTGAGCACAGACTGAGCCCAGACAGCCCAGAGACTGAGCTAACACGGTCTCATCCTGTGCCAGAGGAAGTGATTGCCTTGTACAGTACAGGCCTTGTATGAGCAAAAATTAAGACATAACAAGATCATCAAACTCTGAGCTAGGGTGACAAGAAAACTCATTGGGATGACACTGTCGCACGGAAGGGCAAAACGTGCATCAGCAGTCAGCATGGCAGTCTTTGAGCAGCCTTTGAAGACACTGGGACCACCCTGGCAGGTTTCAAACACAGTCTCTTAGCCCAGGGCCCATGGTGTAATGGTGTTTGTTTACCACAATGAGTAATGGAAGACTGGTCTCTGGCTGTAGCCAACTAACCTTTACACTCCATGTGACTTATATCACTTCTGTTGTTTGAAGTTACTGCTGAACCCTACAAGTTCAAGTGAGGCAAAGCAGCAAGGATTAGAGAAGCTTTATATTAAATGTTTTCTACTGTACTGTACTGCTGGATCATTCAGGTCTTCTGACCATAAGCCACACTGGCATGTTGTGTAAGCATTAATAATCCCTTTAAGGCAAGTGTGTGTGTGTGTGTGTGTGTGTGTGTGTGTGTGTGTGTGTGTGTGTCTGTATTAAGCAGTAATATTATGTTCCAACATTCACTGTGTAGTACTCAGATCTTTACACTATGAAGGTTAATTTTGTCAGCAAGTAAATGAAACAATATTAATCTAAATATTAATCTATCTATAAATATATATATATATATATGTATCTGTATCTATATATCTATATCTATATCTATATATGTATCTGTATCTATATATCTATATCTATATCTATATCTATATCTATATATACAGATACAGATACAGAAACTATATCAGTTTCATATATGGCATCTCCTCTTCCATTCATGTTCAACAATCACCAGCCAGTAACCATAACCAAGATGCAAATATGACTCCTAATTTGCTAGATTCAATATATTAACACAAACACTTTCATGAACCACAAGATGTGCAGTAACTCTGCATGATCCGTATCATCTATCACTCACCTGGCCTTCATCAAAGATGTTCATCTTCCTCAGTGTTAGAGCGGAGCTCCACTCTCTGTGTTTGTTCGCGGCAGTGTTATTGCCAATACTAGTGTAAGTGTGTGAGTGTATGGGAATAGAGGAGGTCCTGTTAGCATACGGCTTACTTACCCGACTAAGAGATCAAAACGGTATTAAGCCCTAGGAGGGAGTGATGGGAGGGCTTTTCTGTGTGTATTAGCATAGGATTCTCAGACTTAATGAAGTCTGTTATTTTAAGTCCTGGCTCTTGTTCCAGCTCTACAGACTGTATTTTTATGTGGGTGTGTATGTGTGTGTGTGCATGTCTGTGTGTGTGTGTGTGTGTGTGTGTGTGTGTGTGTGTGTGTGTGTGTGTGTGTGTGTGTGTGTGTGTGTGTGTGTGTGTGTGTGTGTGTGTGTGTGTGTGTGTGTGTGTGTGTGTGTGGGTGTGTGTGTGTGTGTGTCAGTTAGTGAGTAGAATAGAGGAGGCGAGGGATTGATTAATCCTTGATTGATTGATTAAAAACTATAAACCCCAGTGAAGGTACTATTTAAGTAATAAGGCACTTGAGTGCTTTATTGAGAATAAGGTCACAGCTGGGGGACATTGTTAGCCCTGACATGAAGATAAAGCATGGCTTCAAACACCTCTCTGTCAATCACAATTCTTGTTCTAATCAACTCGTTGTATAATATTAATCTAAGCACTCATTGTGCAGTGATAATTGAATACCATAGTAACCCTGTAACATTCTCAGTTTGTCAGTCTGTTGACCCAACATGAACTTTATACTAGATTTGAAGGATACTTTTACAGGTGCTCACATTGGTTTACATGGGAAGAAAGACACAGGAAGAAAGACACAGGAAGAAACTCACCACATCCACAACCAATCATAGTCATCATGTCCGCTAAAGTTATTAAGCCCTGTAAAAATGAAAATCACCTTACATGCTGTTTTAACAAACAAAAGAATGGGGGCTATGATTTGTAAATCCTTATAAGAAACAAAGGTACCCTCTTTTCTGGACTTTTTCTTAACTACATTTTTAGAACAAAACATGTTCAAAAGACAGTGTGGGTCAATGTACAGTATGTACAATGTATGGTTGGAACTGTCAGAGGGGAGTAGATAGCAGGTGACTGGGGTCACAATACTATTATCTATTATTAGTCTAGTATTGAACAGCCAATTGAAAGGGTCATTACAGCTCTATTTCATTGCACTACTGCATATTTGTATTATTGTATTATTTGTATTATTTGTATTTTGTATACTGCATTGTCATGGAACCGAGCCAAAGAATTTTACTCCCTGCACTCGTGTATGAGACAATAAACTTGAAATTTGGAACTTGAACTTGAATCATATTCAGCGTGCCCTGCCTCAGAGAGAGCACTTCCTGTCAATAATAGAATGACCTCATGTCTCTACGGTCTCATTGAACTCACACTTAAACACACTCATGTTCTGGGTGGCTAATTAATCATGCCATGCCCAGCACAGGTAATGTCCAGGCTTGTAGTACAAGCCTAGACAAGCTGTACGTCTGAGTCCATTCCCCTCTATCTGCAGACTTCAGGTAATAAACATACTCAATTAATCTGATAAGAAAACTTGCTATAGTGACGACAGTGCAAAGGTTTATACCGTGTTGCATTTCCCAGGAAAGGTAAACAGGGTGAGGGAGGAGGGAGGGAGAGAGGGCAGAGAGCAGTCTGAGTCTATTCCCTTCACACCACTTCAAACATGAAACAGCTTAAGCACGCCTACACATCTTTGTGTCAGATACACTGTCTAATTTGACAAATATCATGACTCAAAGTGCTTGATTTTCGGGCTAGGTTTAGGGTTAGGGGTTAGGGGTCACTTCCATTTTACTATACAAATGTTATTGGTCACATAAATCTTTCAAATTGGTTGTAAATAATAATCACTTGAGATATGGCCACTAAGAGTAGAAGTTGGTATGAGAGTGTGGAAGTTGGTATGAGAGTGTGGAAGCATTTTGTCATTATCAAAAGTCCCCCACAGGGGATTACAGCTAAGAGGACAAAAAGTAAAACAGAAAACCCTGTAATTGATTTTTTAAAGCTGTGTGTTACTTAATCATAGAGCATAAACAACAATCTAACTGTGTGCCAATTAGTCAAAGATGATTAGTCTTGCTGCTTTCTCTGTTGCTATCCTTTGGTGAAATCTGTTAATGAACTTCATGTTCATGTCATATGTTGATATCTAGAGTGTGGAAGCATTTTGTCATTATCAAAAGTCCCTAGTCTTTTTTCATGGCAATAATCTTCAAAGCTGACCTGTTTCATAACCATGAGAAGTTGCTATATTTGGCACAAACAGAGCATGCCTCCAACAATGCTTCCATTAATGCAATGGCCTTGCTATGGTGTAACAGTGTAAGAGCCCAAGTTACTGTGTGTGTGTGTGTGTGTGTGTGTGTGTGTGTGTGTGTGTGTGTGTGTGTGTGTGTGTGTGTGTGTGTGTGTGTGTGTGTGGAAGGCCTCTGTACCCCAAAACCACCTCCTAGGATCACAGTGTGGGAAGAGAAGGTTTGACAATAGAAGACACACATTTCTCTGTCAACCAGACAAAGCTACAGTAGAAAATAGAAAGTGGGTCAATGCACTTTTTGCTTATCTTGTTGACACAAAAAATTGTTAAGTAAATTGACAGGAATTAGTAATTTAATCAGATCTAGTTCACATGGATAATAACTTTTAATCAAGATAATTCCAAGCATGCAAAACAGAGCAAGGATACTTTGTCCGTCTAAGAATAGGACATGTGGGCCAATATGTTTATGACATCAAAAGAAGGACGCATTAATGCTTCCTGAATGAATTGGTTTAATAGGCCGATGTCCTCAGGTCTCTTGCAATTGTACTGAGATCAACTAAATGTCTTTTAACTGGCACTGTACTGTAGATTCCAATTGGAGACAATTGCGTAATGAGCTCATCTTGCCAATGACTGTCGTCGTCTCACCTGTACCGGGTCCAAGAGAGCACTGGTTCTGAAATGCCCCCGTCGTATTTCCATCTCTAGTGCCGATCCTCGGGCGACAGTAGCTCTCGACGATTGATTTCGGCAAAACATTGGACTATATTCAAACTATACCAATTGCCAACAGCAAACTATACCTTGTACCAACCTGTATCCACTGAGAAAAAACACGACGGAAATGTAAGGACTGGAAATAAATCAATAAAACAATAGAAAAGTCCGTGCATGCTCTAGTCGATATCAAGACGATAACAATTTGTCCTGTACTAAACATTTAATGGACATCGAATGTGTTTTGTCTAGCGCCACCCATCTTGGCCACAGTTCCATAATGAAACACTATCAGACGTGTCAATCGAACAGTGTTTTTCAATCCATCCTGCGAACCCATAGCATATGCAGACCTGTTTTCACTTACCACGATAACATCTTCAACAGTCCTTAATGTTAGTACTGAACAGGACAAAAGACGGGCACAGGTTTCAAGACCACTCATCTGAGAACAAATTAAGCATGCCTTCAAATCACGTTCACAGAGCACAAGAATAACAAGGAGACATTAACATATAAAACTTTATTCACATATTTCACATTATGGTAAATCCAGAGAGGTACACGATGAGTAAAAACAATTGTCATTGAACTCATGATATATGCACTTTTTCTGTTGTTTCATCACTTATGTACATATATTTAAACACCATCTTCCTGTATACAGATATTTGAAATTAATTGTCTTGTGTCTGTACAAGTTATCTTCAGAAGCATGAAAATAATAAGGAATATTCACACCCACTGTATCTGCACTCCCTCAAGCTGAAAAATATGGGACTTACAGTATTAAAAACTAAATATTGCTCAGGGGATTTACCTCCTCCATTATCTGAACATAAGTGTAATAACACACTGCTCAGTTTACAATGGTTTCAGTGGTTTCCTATGTAAATATGAATATCAATAATGCTTTAAATAATAACACTCAAAATGTGAAATTTGATCAAACAGGCAACACTTCAAGCACTAAGAGTCACAACAGTAACTTCCTGAGCAAACTGGCAAACTGTACAATAGACTTAACACTGATTTCAAGTATTCGGATTACATTTATAGCTGAAGGAGAAACATGACATGACCATGTTTGCTTACTGTGAAATAAACAACTTCAAAATGAAAAACAAAATAATATTTCATATAATACTCAAAATAAATATAACAGGCCATCAAATTGCTTTGCAAAATGCCACTGCTCTATAATTTTTCTCCATCTGGACTTCCAACATAGGATTATAGCTAAGGGGACAACAAGTACAACAGACCTTGTCATTGATCTGGTATGTAAAAGGATTTTTTTTTTTTTTTAAGCTGTGTTACTTGACCATAGGGCATGAACAACAATCAGACTGGGTGCCAATTAGCCAAAGATAATTAGTCTTGCTATGTTCCCTATTGCTGTCCTTTGGTGAAATCTGTTAAATGAAACGTCATTCGCAAAATCACAACTGGAAATGTCATTCAAGTGCTACAAAACAACTGTTTTTCTTTCTGAAGCGCAATCTTCAAGTGCTTCCCCAATGTCTTGCCCTTTATTCTGAATCAGAGAGCCCATAGAGAGACATAATGATCTCCAATTCCTCCTGTTCATCTTCCTCCATTATGTCCCCCTCTCATCCCTCGCTCTCCTCCACTTCAGTGAAGATGTCACTGAAGAAGTACTGGGACACGTTAAGAGGTCCCTCATCTGCTGAGTTGTGGTCCCCACAGGGAAACTGCACCTTCTGGGCAGATGGCTCCTGTAATAAAAAATTAAATAAAAAATTTAAAAAAAAAAAAAGACAATCAGAGTTGAGTTTGTGCTAAAATGTAACTACTAGGTAGGTAGGGGTTTGTGTGTGTGTGTGTGTGTGTGTGTGTGTGTGTGTGTGTGTGTGTTGGATCTCTTTACCTCATTAGTAGTTGTGCACTGAGAGGTACTCGGCTCTGGGTCAACATCAGTGGACTCCGAGGCTACTGGTGGTCCAGAGGTTCTGGAGGTGATAGGTGCAGAGACAGGCTCTGGCAGTGCTGAGGTTCTGGAGGTGGTGGGTGCAGGAGCAGGCCGTTTCCTATCTGTGTGCAAGGTGTTGACTTGGGGCCTTTGAGGGACAGGCTTGGCCCCACGAGGGCCTCCAGGGGGGGCAGGGTTACTCTTATTGGAGATGAAGGACAGGAATCCCCTGGGTCTCCTACCAGGCCTGGAAGGAACATAAATACAAACATTTAATAGAGTTATCCACACTACATTGGTCAAATAATGATATAACACAATTGGTAAAATGGAGACTTGATGTGCAGTCAATCACTAATTAGACAATAAAGAGTCATGGAAGCTTCTCAGGATGTCTCCTTTCAATTGGAAGCGACATTTAGGAATCAATTGGCAGATTGAAACAGATTAGGGAGTAGGGACAGACAAATACATTTCACTTCTCCCTCTCACCTGCTCAAAGGGATAGAGGTTGCCAGCGGTGTAATATGATGGACAACCTGAGATTCCACTCCTGAACTACAGCCCTCTGTCTCGTCCCCTCCAGTGGGTGTACCCTTTTTTGCCTCTGGGGGGTCCAGGCATCCCACAATCCCCTCATGTGGCACTTCAGCAGCCAACTCTCCTGATGCAGCTGCTGTGTCTGTGGCTCCTGGCTGGGGAGAGTCTGGAGCTGAGGTAGAGGTACACAGAGCCTCTTCCGCAGGGGCGGTGCGGCTAGGTTGTTTTCTCACTGCAGTGTTGGGTTTCAACTGCAGTTTGGCTGCATAGAATAGAGATAGGCATCCATGATAAGTAAATGATCTAATACCATGTATGAACAGTTGTTTTACACTTTGCTGTAGATGTTCAGTACTGAGGATCTGCAGCACTCACCTCTCCTGCCCCTCTCCTGCAGTTTCCTCTTCTTATGGGGAGGGTCCTCTTCCTCGCTGGTCCTCTCAGTCATTAGGTTCTCAGATGGTTTGGTTGTCCCACCCTCTGTGACAGACAAACAAGCCACACACACACAATGAACATGGTGCCAAACAAGAGACTGTGACACAGGCACACAGTATTGCTCTTGTACGCACTGTAAATGTACTGTCACTATAATGGACGAGTAACTTCATTTAAAAGAAGGAAATCAACAGAAATCTTACCATGTGGATCCACTGACCTGACCTTGTTCTGACTCTGTAGTGAAAAGACCATAGAACGTTAAAGAACAACATCCAGGCCGATAACACTCTGGCCAGTCGTTGGCAAATAAATACTATTCAGACTTCACTTACTGTGCCAGCGGTCAAGGCTGGCTCAACATCCTTGATACTGGTGAATCCTCCTCCTCCTTCATCGCCTTCCACCTCCACTGACATGGGCACGACAGGGATGTTACAGAGTAACTCAGTGTTCCCAATAGCCAAGCTGCCTCCAGCCACAGGAATATCACTGCTGAGAGACAGACAGAAATGACATTCTGTATCCTACACAACGTGCGTAAAAACACATGCAGTAGAGTTTATGATGACAGAATAGGGTTGCAAAGGACGGGAATGTTACCAGTAAATTTCATTTCAAAACATTGGTAATTTACCGGTAATTGGGTAATTATTTGGGTAATTATCAATGCATCGTCAATGGATGAAATTGTAATACACTGAATCAGGATTTTTCTCCAATGATCTAACAGTCTACTGGATACTCTCAATGCGAAAGAAAAAACATAAAAAATAAAAAATCTGAGATGATCTAAAAAATAAACACCCCCTTTGCTTTAGCACATCTGAGTACAATAATAATAGCTCACCCGAATTCAGAATAGCTAGCAATCTGACTTAAACTGCATATTTCTCCATAACAAACTGAGAGACAGACAGACAGTCACTGACCTCTGTAGGGTAGAGAAGGTATAGGAGAAGGGTTCGGAGACACACCCAAACTCCTCTCCCATAGGCACTATGGGAATCTCAGTCAGTGACAGGATAAAGATGGGCTCGTCAGGGTCTGTGGGGGCCAGATCTGACAACACAGAAAGGGGAGGAGAGAGGGACAGAGAGACTTATTTCTATGAACAAATGAAAGAACAAATAAGAAATACTAAAAGGCATGAGCATATAAGTAAATGTCTGGATAAACAGACGGATTATAATTCATCACACATACCTTCTGAGTGCTGAGTGATGATTGGCTCATTTTGGCTTTCCTCTGCACAGGGCGCTGCATATAGCTGTGAAGGACACATCACACACACACACGCACACATTAGACACTCACCCAAAGGTACACACATTTTTTCTGAATGTGCTATCATTCCATATAGAGGTGGGGGAATTTATGAAGTAGACTTGACGCAACTAAACATCTCTTCAAGGAAAGTAGAATTGTGAATAGCATTATCTTCCTATTACTAAGTGTCCGACAGTTGTTGTATATATTATGGACTTACCAGGGCGGTATCATCAAATGTTTGTGTTAGGTTGATTGGAGGGGGGTTTTTGTCGCTACTCAGGCCCTCATTGTGAGTGAGTTCTCTTTCTATGTGAACGTCAGCACCCCCTAGTGGTCCATGGGCCTCAGTGATGGTACTGATATCTGCTTTCTGGGCTGTAGAGTCCTCCAGAGTTTCCGTATTGGCAACTGTGGAATGATAGGTAAAGAGGAAACCCATTACTGGCAACTTAAATATCACTTTGCGTCTTCTGTCAGAGGTCATACAAAACAGGACATTCTGCATGATCAGGACAAATCATATCAGTTGTTTTAAATCTCAATGACTGCAAGCCCTGGTCTATTGACCTGGTTCTGGTTGTGTAGTGGTCTGGCCTGACTGGGAGCTTGAGGCTCGAGGGACACGGCCTAGGTTGGGTTTGGGTTTAGGGAACCGCGTCCTGCGGGTTTGAGGAGTGGTCTTTGTGGGCTGGTCTAAGTTTGATGGGCCTGAGTGAGAATCTCCAGCACTGAAAGAAGAGAAAAAGCAATACTCAGTTCCAATACTGCAACTGATTACTATCAGAAGTTGAAAATAAATTCTTACATTATAGTAAAATGTCTTACCGTTTCTCATCTTCTGATTTCTCCACCTTGTCAGATTCCGCTCTTTCTCTCTCTTCAGACAAGCATTCCTTAGAGCCATCGTGACCTTTCACCTCCTCTGATGACCTCAGAGACACCGAGGCTGATGTGGGGGCAGCAGCAGTCTTCAATGGACTTGGCTGCTCTTTGCTCTGGGCAGACTGTGGTGGTTCTGGCTGTGTGGTGGTGCTCTTAAAGGTTTGAGGCTCTGACTGCATGTCGGTATTGTCTGTAGGTTGTGGTTCTGCCTGTGTGACTGGATCATCAGTGGGTTGTGGTTTTGACTGTGTGGTTCTGGTGGCCCGTCCCAGGTTGGGTTTGGGTTTGGAGATCCGGGACCTGCGGGTTTTAAGAGCCATCTTTGTGGTCTGGTCTGAGTCCGATGGGCCAGACTGGGAATCTCCAGCACTGAGGGAAGAGAAGTAGGGAGAAGGAGGATGTTATGGAACCGGCTCACTTGCCTCATTGATGATGTACTGTAACTGCTGACGGATGTGTGATCTTGACTGGCCAAGTCAATGTTCAGATTTAAATCCAACTGACATGCATTCATTTGCTGAAGATGACTTGAGGCAAAATACTTCAAAACAAACAACTGAAGATGGCTGCAGTACAGGCCTGGCAGAGCATCACCAGAGAAGATACCTAGCATCTGGTGGGGTCAATGGGTTGCACTTTAGGCAGTTATTGCATGCAAAACATTTGCGACCAAATACTAAACATGAGTGCTTAATTTGGATATTCTTTTAATCTGTCCAAATATTGTTGGTGCCCTGAAATAGGAGGACTATGTATAAAAAGTGTTGTAATTTCTAAATGATAAAACCAATATGTACACAAATACCCTAAAATAAAAGCTGAGAATCTCATCTTTAACCTCATAGTAATGGTTTGATTTCAAATCCAAAACTTGGGAGTACAGAGCCAATAGAAGAAAAATGCTTCACTGTCCTAATATTACGGACATCACAGTATATACTCACTTTATTAGGAACACTATACTAATACTGGGTAGGGCCTCCCTTTACTCTCAAAACAGCCTAAATTCTTTGTGGCATTGATTCCAGAAGATGTTGGAAATATTCCTTTGAGATTCTGGTCTATGATGACATTACGCAATTCCTGCAATTTTTCAGGTGCACTTTCAAGCTGTGAATCTCCTGTTCTACCACATCCCATAGGTGTTCTACTGGATTCAGATCCGGTGACTGGAAAGGCCACTGAAGAACACTGAACTCATTGTCATGTTCATGAAACCAGCTTGAGACAACTTTTGCTTTGTGACATGGTGCATTATCATGCTGGAAGTAGCCATTAGAATATGGGTAAATTGTGGCCATGAAGGGATGCACATGGTCAGCAACAATATTCAAATAGGCTGTGGCATTCAAGCGATGATTGATTGGAATTAACGGGCCCAAAGTTTGCCAAGAAAACATTCCCCACACCATTACACCACCTCCACCATTAGAAGGTGTACAGGTGTTCCTAATAAAGGCTCAGTGAGTGTATATAAACAATGTCCGACACATGGTACGTCTTACCATTTTTCTTCTGATTCCTCCACCTTGTCAGATTCCACTCTTTCTTTCTCCTCAGACGAGCGTTCCTCAGAGCCATCGTGACCTTTCACCTCCGCTGATGACCTCAGAGACACCAAGGCTGATGTGGGGGCAGCAGCAGTCTTCAATGGACTTGGCTGTTCTTTGCTCTGGGCAGACTGTGGTGGTTCTGGCTGTGTGGTGGTGCTCTCAAAGGTTTGAGGCTCTGACTGTATGTCGGTATTGTCTGGATGTTGTGGTTCTGCCTGTGTGATTGTATCATCAGTGGGTTGTGGTTTTGACTGTGTGGTTCTCGTGGCCCGTCGCAGGTTGGGTTTGGGTTTGGAGATCCGGGTCCTGCGGGTTTGAAGAGCAGTCTTTGTGGCCTGGTCTGAGTCTGATGGGCCAGACTGGGAATCTCCAGCCCTAAGAGAGGAGGAAGAGTTCAGCTCAACACTGCAAATGATTATAATTATATTATAATTATTATAATTATAATTTTGTAGAATGTCTTACCGTTTCTCATCTTCAGATTTCTGCACCTCCTTGACAGATTCCTCTCTTTCTCCCTCTTCAGACAAGCGTTCCTTCGAGCCATCGTGACCTCTCACTTCCTCTGATGACCTTAGAGACTCCGGGACTAATGTGGGGGCAGAAGCAGACTTCAAAAGACTTGGCTGCTCTTTGTTCTGGGCAGACTGTGGTGGTTCTGGCTGTGTAACTGGTCTATCTGTAGGTTGTGGTTCTGACTGTTTGATCGAGCTCTCTGGGGGTTGTGGCATTGACTGTGTGGTTCTGGTGGCCGGCTCTAGGTTGGGTTTGGGTTTGGAGAAGCGGCTCTTCCTGGTCTGTGGAACAGTCTGCTCTGAACCTTCTGAGCCTGGTTCGACCTGACTGGCGGCTTCAACACTAGTCTTCTCCTCCAGACTGGTAGACCACTCCTCTGTGGATGTGATATCAGCCGTGGATAAGTCACTAGTCTGAGGTACTGGGACAGAGTCTGTCATTGTGATTAACTCTTCAGCGGGCTGTGTAGCCTCTGTGACAACAGAGCCAAAGTACATTGTCTCAGGAAGAGCAGCGCTGCTTTTTGATTGGTCTTGGTAGGATGGTTCTTCATCTATGATGACTTGTGCTTCTGCAATGAGAGGATGAAGGTACAACTATGAGGTGAGTCATACCATGACCTTCATATATCTCCGTTTATCTCATAATTAAACACAGACTTTCACTCCAGTTGGAATCTTCTTATAACTGGCTTGTGAGGTGGTGTTTCGTTGTTTCTTACCTGAGCTGTAATCCTGTGTTGACTGGGACAGGTGTGCAAGGTTGCCAATGGCCAGAAGGGTTCTTGCCGCCTCGGTGTAGCTCTCCTCAGACACTAAAAAGCAAAACATGGGGAGAAGGAGAAAGAAGGAAACGTTGATGTTAACATTTTACTTCAGTTAAAATGACAGAAAGCTTTAGCCTAAGTTTTATTTAGGATATCCGATCAACCTACCTTCCATGTGCTCGGGGGACAGGAAGTCTATCACATCCTACAACAAAGACAACAAACAAGTTAACCCTCACATTGACGGATAAAACATAGAAACGTAACACATAGAAGAAAACCATGGTTAATGATGGATGGGTTTGATGTATATGGAAATACAGTGTCCATACACAGGATGATACCGCATGGTCAGACGCAACACTTACTACCAGCAGGTCCAGCTGATGTTCGCAAGGCACTGAGCCCACCTCCCCTTGTGCCTGCTTGCACGAGGCGTCAGGGCAGAGAGCATGATGGGAAATGCCCAGGACATCAGGCACGTTGACTGAGATATCGAGCTGTGCATGGGATAGGAGGGTAGGACGGAGGGGTGGGGGGGTTACCATATGGAAAACCATGCATAACAAAACAGAAATACCAAAGAAAAACACAGACCAAGAGTGGTTTTCTATTCACAAAGTGCTGGATATATTTATATGGTCAGTGGCCTAGCAGGCCATTATCAGTGGAGTTAACTTTAGGAAGAATTGAGCTACTTTGTGAACAGAAAGTACTTTAGATGGTTGAATGGGTTAACTGATAGGATGTACTGTATAAAGACAAATGAAACTGCATAAAACAAATAAAAGGGTGAATCTATACATTTGTATATAGGCTCTGTCTCTCTCTCACCTCCTCCATGGTCTCTTCCACCTCAAAGGCAACAGGTTGTGGTGAGCGCAGGCTCATTGGCACAAATGCAGGAGCCTGGTTCTCTTTCTCAGGGCTGGTGGGATGGTAGTGGTCCTCCTCAGCCTGAGCCTCCTCCCTCTGCTCTTCATCCTCCTCTTCATCCGACAGAGAGGCCCTGAGGGTGACCAGCTTGGCCTTCTCAGGCCCTGAATGACCCTTGCGCTGCGGCAGGGCAGGGTCAGGCTTGTGTTTGCCCCTCCTGGCTGAAGGCTTGGGCTTGGGTTTGGGTTTGGGTTTGGTGGAGGAGGAGGGGGACCCCTCAGGGAGGTCAGACCCAGAGGCAGGGGGAGAGTCAACCTCCTTGGCAGGGTAATTCAAATGCTGGATGGGTTTGGGTACTCTGCCATACCTAGAATACACAAACGCACAATAGGTCACCAACTGCCATCGATGGCTAATATCGTCTTGACAAGAACAAGGTAATCATGGGTAAAAGTCCCTGCAAGTGAGTCATATTTGAAATCATATGAGTTCTGCATTAATTCAGCAGTTTGAGAGCCAATGCATAGTGTGCAGTCAGTGTACCTGGTTGGTTTGACAGGTGCAACACTGGGCTCATCTTCTTCCTCTGAGGAGATGACATCAGCAGTTTGCTTCTGATCCTTCGATAACTCTGAAGGTGACTCATCTGTGCCAATCTGCAAGTAAATAAAATATGCAGTTAGACGACGCACTAATGTCCAAATGAACGCACGCACAAACAAAATATTAGCTCTATCTTTTTTTCAAGGACCCACCTGTTCCTGTTCCTTCCCCTCTTCTGTGCTGTCCTCCCCTGTCTTTCTAGCCCCGTCTCTGGGCTTGTGGAGGGGTTGTGGGCCCTTCTGCCCAAACCTCCTGCCTAGGTTAGGGATGCGCATTTGAACTCGAGCCCGTGAGAGTTGGGCTGGTTTGATCACAGGCCCTTTGGCTATCTTCACAGAGCCATCAGTCTTCTCAGACCTGATAGACATACAGACATATTAAGAAGTGAACAGAGGAGGATAGTTGCAATGTGCTATACATTATATATACTGTACAAACAATCATGAAGGCTTAAAACTGCAAGTATTACCCGTCCACAGAAGACTGGTCTTCAGGCGCTACAGCCTCAGAGTCTGCAGGGACAGAGGCCTCATCTGAGTCACCAGAGGGCATAAAACCAGAGCAAGTTAGAAACCTCAGCAACTCGTGTGCATTCTAATATTGTAGTATGCTATCGTGAAAAGCGGTACCTTGTTCACTCGTTTGTTTGTTCTTCTTCTTCTTCTTCTTCTTCTTCTTGTCTTTGTCCTTTTCAGGGGAGCACTCCTCTCCACCTCCATCCTTCTTCCTGCGTTTACTTTTGGGGGTGGCAGGAGCTTTTGCTCCCTCGTTAGACAGGTCCTCGTTCTCCTTCTCTCCCTCCACCTCCTCGCGGTCTAACTCAGCAACATCATCATCCTGTTCCTCCTCCTCCTCCTCCTCCTCCTCCTCCACATCACTCAGCTTCTTGACTGCTTTCTTTTCTGAAGACGGACACCGAGTGAGTGAGAGGAATAAAAGAGTGAGTGCTTTCTTAGGGGTATTCAATTAAAGCTGACTCAGGGAGGAATTCAGCTCACTGACTTACTGATGAAACGTACAGTAGCTAAGTCAAGCCGGTTACCTTTTGGTTTCGACTTGTGTTTCATGACCGCCTTCTTCTCATTGGGGGATTTGTTTTTCTTCCTCCTCTTCTTCTCTACGGCCAGTATCTTCTCCAGCAGCTTGGTGAAGAACTCCAGGTCCAGCCTGCGCTTTTCCTCTGTAGAGGATAGAACCACAGGCAGAATCACACCCATCCCTCCTCCTTACCAACCCACTAACAACCAGTGTTCAGCTGTCAGGACAGGAGAAGGTCCTGAGGTGAATGTTCACACCACTGAGGAGAAGAGCTGTCTGTTCAAATGCACATTGACACTTACTGAATGCTTTGTCTATCCTCCAGGCATTGGCTCGCTCCTCTTTCTTGAACTTGTTCTAGAAGATTAGAAATAGGAGGCGACAATGAGTCTGCGGTAACATAACCATAATAATCATATGACCTTTTCTATAAACAGTTAACGAACTATCAGCCTGTAGTCTAGTACTACAGTATTAGTGAGGCTGTTCAGTGATGGCTAAAGAGGCTCCTCCATCCTACGATTACTATCTGGGTTACCTTGATCTCTGTGCGAGCTCGGTGAGGAAACAGCTGACCAATCATAGAGAAGTCTGTGCCAACCATGCTGATGGCCAAGAAGAACATATCCGTTTCTAGTAAACCATAAAAAAATCAAAGAATCAGACAAAGAGAGTTGTCACGCTAACTAACAGAAATGTATTCAAGCTGATATAAGGAATAGAGCATGGTGGGTTTTGATAAGGCAAACAGATAAACTTTTGTTCACACATTCAAGATAAATTGCAGTTGTGATTGTGAGACCTTGGTTGGACCAGGGCTTGGTGTAGGTCCCTTTCCTGAAGCTGGAATATGTGGTGGTGGAGCCACGCTCAAAGATGGGGTCTCCGTCGTCAGCAGGGTTCGGCCCTTTCACCCTCAGGACCTCCACCGTCAAACTGGGTAAAGTTAAGTAACACAATGACGACAATTGGTATGTTTTAGAAAATTCCTCTGTGTATCCATCTGGCTGTAAATGAGATGGATCACAAATTATGTGAATGGTACCCGGTGCCCGCAAAAGAAACTGTGGAGAATGTTACTGACCTTTCCTCATCAATGATCAGCGAGCCATCCTCTGCTACCTTCACCCTGGGAACCATCATCTGGTCATCCTGGGCTGCGTCTCCATCCCCTTCGTCTCCATCTGCCTCCTCCTCCTCCTCTTCCTCCCTCTGAGTCACTGGCTCACTCACCTCTGGTTCTTGAGCTCTCTCAGGAGATCTGGGGGGGAGGGGAGGGGGGGAGTGTGTTGTGGGTAAGTACAGTTAACTTGGCTACTAGACATCAACAACCAAAGTGATAGTTATGTTAATACAACCCCACACTCAGCTGCTGTCTAAGCACTCAACCCCTTGCATCTTTCACACTGCATTGCCTCAGCAAAGGGAGTTTGAGTAGAATGGTTAAAAAATAATAATAATAATCATACTCTTCTCTTGGTGGAGTGGGTGGGACCACAATCTCCATCTCTTTCCGCTCCTCTTCCAGGTAGGAGGCCATTGGGTTGGAATCAGGCAGGTAATAGATGAGGTCTCTCATGGTCATCTTAGAGTGATCGACTGTATACTCCTTCATGGCTATCTTGGCCTTTTTGAGTTTCTGCATATTCAAAACATAAAACCATTATTCAATAGATTTAAAAAAGTGTGTTAGGTTTTTAAGATAACAGTTGGTGACTGAAGTGAGCTTACCCTCTCCTTGCTCATCTCCTGTCTGAGCAGCTCTCGGAGTTTGCGAGCCTTAGCCAGTCTCTGCAGGTCCGTGGGGTCATTTAGCAATCTGCTTAAGCGGGACTTCCCTGGCACCAGTGACAGCCCACTCATCCCAGCCCTTGAGGCAAGTGTCTTGGCTCTCTCTGATATCTCTGAGGCCTCTTTCCCTGGGAGGGAGGGCAGGACTTTCTCTAATGGAGTGGGAGGAGTCTCTTTGATTTGTGGCTGTTTGGAAGTGACTGACGTAGGATCTGATTGGAGGCTGCCTTTGTCTGATTTGGTGAACTGTGATGATGTCATCTGTTGGTCTGCTGACTTTGGGGCCAGCTGTGAGGGGCATGAGTCCTCACTCACTTCTGTCTCCAGAGGGGCTGCCGCAGAGGCTGGTGAGGACGGGTACAGGTGGCTAGGTTTGGATTGTGCTCTGGGCTGCTTGCCCCCCCCAGAGGGCCTCCGTCGGCTTGGGGACCTGAGTCCTTGTTGGACAGTGGTGTCAGTCTGTCTGGGGGCCTCTGGATCTTCTGAGAGTAGTGTTGGGGTCTCTGAGACTGCTTTGACAGGTGACCTGGGTGTCCGGGAAGAGGACCGTGTGAGTGTAGGTGCTGCCCGAGGCTTGGCGAGGTTTGGCATGACAGAAAATCGCTTCCTCCTCTGGGGTCCAGCTGTGGAGGTGGTGCCACTAGAGGAGGCCTCGCCATTTTGGTCCTCCCCATCCCTACATCGCAAAACAATAGGAAAGCAGAAACTGTATGTGCAACGATCAAACACTGTTGTTGTTGTTGTTGTTGTTGCAGAAAGGGCAAAAGTGAACTGTGCCTTGCATAACCTAGCTTGATTGATCAAAATCACATCATTAAGTTACTAGTATTCAGGGGGGGGGGAAATTAACACCTGCCACCTGAAATGCAGGTAGTCCAGACACCTTGGTTGGTAGACCAAGAAGTTAATTTTATACCCTACTAGTCTTGTGACCAGTGTCCACAAAGCAAATCAACCACCATAGCAAGGGAGGACCATCAAACCAGTCCCTTAATCAATTGGTCTGACAAATTCTAAAACAAAGAATGATCCATTCAAAGGAATAAACCTCAATAAAGATACCAACAGTAACCGACAGTGAAAACTGGTCAATGTCAGCGTTGCCTTACTCTCTGGGTGTTTCACTCGGCTTCTCTGGCTCAGTCGGAGTTGCGGTATTCTTCACCTCCGTCTGGTTTGGGTCTACGGAGGCCTGGGGGTCAGCGGCTGGAGACTCCTGGGTCGGCTCAGGGGCGTCCTGAGACGAGGGAGGGCCTCTGCCAGCTGGTCTGACATTGGGTCGAACACTTATCCTGGATCTGCGGAGCATCTTGTCCTGCAAAAAGAGAAGCAGACATGATAACAACCATCTCCATGTGTCAGTCGCCAGAATACATTAAATCTTCAGTTGCCACTGCAGGTGCGAAAGTTACAAAACTGCATAAAGGAAATCATGCTATCAAATCTGTTAAACTTTTCTAAACTAATATACAGCAGAATAGTAATGTCAATTGACATACGCTATATCTCAAGTCTAGCTAGCTGTCAAATGCCACTGGCAATGACGCAACGTCAGCAGCTGGTTTGCAATTGCATGACAGCTGAGCTGGCTGTATTTGTGTGATATATTGTAGTACTACTAGTAGCCTACGAGTACGACGTTATCGTAGTTAAGTTTACGTGGATAAGTTACCCAGCAATGTAACACTATATATGTGCATAACACCATACATGAATAATACAAGTTGAAGCTGTATAATATTTTAACGAACACTTTAATAAGACAGCATGTGGGAATTCGCTTGATAGATAGCTAAAAGTTGTAGCTAGCTAGCCAGCTAGCATAACTGAGCATCTACCTACAGTAGCAAGGCCGCACAGTCCAGTTTTCCTTTTGACTCCAAGAAAAGTAGAACTATATTATATCCTATCTCCAAATGTATGTCACGATAAATTGAAAACATACCCTTGATCAGACAATTTGAGACAGTGTATAAGTGTCAAGCTATTTAGCACTCATCCACACACTAGTCCGCCATGATGTTTTTCGGTGACGTTTCTTTTGCTGGTAAAAGGGATTGTGGGAGTAGTAGTTTTACAGTCAATGCCAAGTTGAATCAGAATCTAAATCTGAATTTGTGGTATCACATAATATAAAATAATAATAATATAGTATTATTAATAATTATATAAAACACCAGCCAACTATGTTCATGAGTGTTTAACATTATATCAATGATGTAAGTTGTGAACCAAACTTTGGTGGATACAGGAAAAGGATTGTGGCGGTTTTATTTGGACAATTAAAGTATCTCTAATAATAACACAAATACGTTAAACATAACAATTAATAGGAATTTCAAGTTAAATACATTCATATTATTTTTTAAATGTATTTTTGTCTAGAATAGGCTAATACACTGGTGCAAGCGCATACATTTTAATCAAAAGTCAAGAAAATAAGTGAAACAGCCCAATGAATTTAGGAATTATTTTTGATGGACCAAACCTGGAGTTGACAAACTAAATGGGTTTGCATTGTCCTTTAAGAAAGTACCTCCTTTTTCATGTTGAATGGTTTGACATATCAAACATCTTATCATCAGAGTGAACCCTCGTGATTTCTTAGTCTTATAGTACCATCATGGTTTATTTTCTTAGTTAAAATTAATATTTCATGTGACTCAGTAACTAGTCAACATAAAACTTTGAGTGTTCTGAGCGTAACAGGATTACATTCATCGTCTTGGGATGTAGTAACTAAGTCTAAACAATACTTCCCTGAGGAGAACAGCTAATAACACATGATTTAGGAAAAGCCAAAAGGACCACACACAGAGGATTTCATTTTATTGTGTTTAATATAGACAGTATCAGAATAGAGCATCTCCCAACATCCCTTTTATCCTGCAGTGATCCCTTCTTTGTATCCGATCAGCAAATCAATAACAATACGTGTTTACATTTAATTGTATATTTCATTCAGTAAGATTGAAAAGCGATCTGTGAGATGGGAACAAGACAACTACTGATTGAGCATACAAGCGTACATTACAGTGGGGGTTTCGGGGGGGGGGGGGGGGGGGGGGGGGCATCAAAAAAGGCAGATGAGGAGTAAAGATTTTGATCATTTGGATTGTCTGGCACTTGATAGCAGCTTGTTCTATTGGTGTCGTAGATCTCTGCTTACTCTCTGGATCTCTTCAAACCTGACAGAGAGAGGTAAGTAAAGGAACACACTTAATACAGACATACAGTAATAGACTTGGCGTGTGAAAATCCTGTGAGGAGACACAATGGGTGTTGAAACATCTTTCTCTGGCACTGATTCTCACTCACATGTGAAACATGGGCAAGATGCTACTCAGGCAAAGGGGTTTCCAAAAGGATCTCCAAAGGGATCGGAACCGGTGGTTTGGGCAACAGGAATGTTCTGTCACAATTCGGAACCAAAAAGGAAGGAAGGAAGGAAGAATGTAAATGTTTAAAGATCTACAACATCAAAAGAGCATGATCAAGCATTGTTGTGTGCATGTTTCTAGTGGGGTTAGGTTTGTGTGTTCATGCTTCCATACCGTAGCTAGGAGTGGTGCTCCAAATGGATTTGGACTTGGAGCCCCAAATGCATCATCAAAAACGCTCTGGTTGAGCCCTTGTGCCGGAGCAAGGCCTGGGGCCGGAGTAGGGACAAAGGCTGCATCCAGGAGGCCTGGAGCCAGAGATATGGGAGCAGACTGCCGTGGTGCAGGTTTGGGATGGTCTGGAGAGAAGGGGTGGTGGGGGAGGAGGAGGTGGGGTTGGATGAATATTCATACATTTTCAAATAAATCAATCTCCAAATTATTAGGAATTTGAAAATGTCTTGAAGTTTCTTGAGTTCAATTGTTTTATTACCATTTTCAACGTTTGGTATCTGACTGATGTCAAAGTCATCATGGTCTGCTACCTCCTGTGGTAGCCCCACTTTGCTGGAGAAGTATTCGGAAAACGCCCCATCCCCATTGGTGCTGGGGGGTGTGGTCATCTGCTCCCCCTTCCTGGCAGGGATGGCTGGAGGCTTGGCCAGCTGGAAGTCCTTGAACATGTCCTTCCCCATCTTCTTCTCCTTCTCTCCCAGGGGGTCCAGGGCTGTGAAGGCACTGTTCTCCACCTTAGGGGGCACTTCCTTGACTGGTGGCCTGGGTGGAGGCCGCGGGGGCCCCTGCTGCCCGCCCATCATAGGGAAAGGACTTGGCTGGAATGGGTTGGCCATGGGAGGCTGGCCCCAGGCTGGGGCACCCATTGGCCCTGCAGGGGGAGGTTGCCCCCAGAGCTGGGGATGGTTGACAGGGGGGGGCCCAAACAGCGATGGCCCTTGCTGGCCCCAAGAGGGTGGGGGTATTGGCAGGGCACCAAAGGCAGATGGCTGGGAGAAGGTGGGCTGGGGGGCTGGGAGTGTTACTTGAGGGATCCCTCCAGGCATGGAGAACATGGAAGGCATGGGGGCAGGGGCACCCCACCCTGACGGAGCTGTCCCATGGAGAGTGTTGGCTGCAGGGGGACCCAACTGCAGATTTCCTGCAGGACGGTGGGGGGAGAGGGGAGGATGGGTGACATTATTAGGTTAAGGGTACAGTAGGTACAGGGCAGGCTAGATCTGGATTGCCTGAGGATCTCCATAATAAAGAACCACCCACTTAACCCACATGCATGAAGACATGGGTACAGGATAGCATGGGTACAGGATAGCAGCAGCATCACCATCTAGTCTTACCCAGAGCTGCTATAGAGGAGGTGGGGATGCTGGTGAAGAGGTCGGCAGAGTTAGACGACGTGTCAGCCTGACTAGGAGCGGCAAACAGGTCTGCCCCAAACAGGTCATTGGCAGGAGGAGACTGTGTTCATGGAAAGTGAAGTAAAAATTGATTATATTTACTGTTCATACATAACACTACCACTATTACAAGGAGGGGAAATCATTTGTCAATTATGGTACAATGAAAATATTCAAATATAGTCGACTGAATACAGTCTCACTGTCTTTACATAATGTGAGTATTCATAATCATACATTTCTAATCATACAAAAAGACGCATCACTTACCTTCTTACAATTCACTGAAGCATGAATGTTAAGACAAGGAGCATATGAACAGAAATGGCAGAGAGATAATAGCGTTTACTGTTGAGCAGCAAGCATGTCTGCACCACCGCATGCACTAGAAACCGCACCACATAGAAAGCCAGACCAGTTCAAGATGCATCCACGTGACACATCAAACCTAATCAATATCATGTTAGTGAGACGAAACCCAGTGAAACCTGCAGCCCATTTCTATCCCATAGGATATCCCAGTGCTGGGAGAGAGAGATGTTAGGTGACCATACACAGACTCATTCCCAGGCATGCAACATCATAGGACTTCTATGGGGCTTCACCTTTGCACTCCTACGACCTCGTCCGGCCTTAGCATTCAGCGGAGGGGGGCTAATGACAACAGAATCCTTGCAACGAGACAAGAGTTGTTGTGGATCGCACATCGGACCATTAGAGAGGGGTGTGCTTTTCACAGACGCCTCAAGAAAAGGGTTCTGGGTCGAAAGCACAGGTCCCAAACCGTTCTGCTCCACTACGGTAATCCTGCTCTCCTGTGCGATCATGCCCCCTAATGGCCACTGGCCGTTACTGAGAGCCAGGATCATGGTCTTATTGGATAACCCATTCAACTGCTGACCAAGGTGGTCAGAGTCTCCATTCTGCCCAAGAACAGAGCTTTCTTGGCTGTGATTGGAGGGGTTGGGTGAGATCAGAGAATTGAGGGGTGCTGATTGGGTATTTGATTTGGAGAGAGGGTCGTCGCTGAAAGGGTCAGTGTCTGGGGTTGGGAAGAAACCAAACGTGGCAGAGAAGGGGTTCTCTGTCTGGGGAGTGGCCCACAGGTTTGGGGCACAGGAAGTGACAAAGGGATTTCCCTTTATACAGTTCTGATTGCTATCAACCTCAGCAGACAGATCCAGCAATAGAATATCATTAGTCTCCTAGTTATCAAGAAAGGGAAAAGGAGAGAGAGAGAGAGAAAAAGAGAGGATGAGGAATAATGATCAGTTCTGCTGAAAAAGATAAGCCATTGTTAACAGCAAAATGAATCACAACATGAGTTTATGATTTATGGTACTAGATCAATAAACACTGAACAAGGAATCAAAAACTCAACTCCAAGGAATTCTGTAATGTTGGATACAACTTCTCTGAGGTGTAAGTTTCATCTTAGAGTTGAGTTTGTGATCCCTGCAATTGACATGTGAAATGATTGGTAGAGGTGGTGAAGTTATGCGGTAAAGACAAGTTTTGGGCGAGACACCATTTCATATTGAAATATTACACAACGCAACAAACATTCTTGACAACAGGCAACACTTAGCTTGCTATAACACTTAGCTTGCTTAGTTTGCTATAATGGCACGTGAGAGGAACATTACCCAAGTCAGAGTTTTCAAAGCCACCTGATCACAGTTGGAGAAAAGAACCTTGTTATGAACCAGTAATGGGCAAATAGTCCCTTTCTCAGGTTTGATAAAATAGTAGAATACTAGATTTAGAATCGGTGGGATGGGTTTTTCTTGTTTTTGGAATACTGTGTCCAGAGAAATAACAATGGAATGACACAGCAGATAGCATGACAGCTGCCACTACCCTTTTGTTTAGTCTATAGTACCATGCGTATGGACATTGGCAGCCAATGATTGTAAGATTGCATCCCCTCTGTATGAGAGCTCTGCATTGCTGACCTAGTCTCACAGCTGCACACTTACTGAAGGAGAGTGGATGTCTGGAGGGGTGGACATGTCTCCAAACAGGTCTAGTTGCTCCACAGGCTGAACAAAATAAATGGGAGATGAAGACATTTAACAAAGCAATGGAGACAAAGTCATTCAAACCAACACCACAGGGCATAATTTACTGACGAAAGAGAATTCTCTTTGAATCATCTCAGAATTGGGTGACACGAACAGAGCTTCGAAATGAATAGTTCCATATTAGAAACACTTACTTTGGCAGTGCCCGTTTGGCCATCCATACTAAGCAAGGTATCGCTACCGTTCTGAAAACGCAAAAAGCGATCAAATACAGGCTTCTCCTGGCATCTTGGATAACACTTGAATAAATCACCATACAAGCACTTACCTCAACTACTGCATTATTACAGTCCCCCTGTAAAACAGAGATACACACAAGGGGTGAGTGTGATATCCTCTCCATCCATTCATATTGAAGACTGTGCCAAACAGTGTAATACCATTTGTACCAACAGGCTTCTGGTGCATTACTGTATGATAGCGCTAGGGGGCACTGTTGACTCAAATAACTGACAGTTGCCCTTTACCAACTCTACCACTGCTTCTCCAAACCAGGAGAAAATATCATCAAAAGGGTAAATTAAAAGGATTTCTCTTATTGTAGAAGTTATTCAAAAGGGGTTTCTCCCATTGCATGCCAACTGAATTCTCATACATCCCTCATTAATTACCTTTTGCAAAGCCTCTGCCTCCTTCTTCCTTATGTTGAAGATGACCTGGAAGAGATCCTTCAGATCAATGACCAAGGGCTCTGCCTATTCAGAGGGAAATGGATGGCAAACATCATTAATCTTCTGTGGCTCTTGTCCATCATCTTAGCCCTCCATATTCATAGTGTGTGCACGTATGTGTGTTACCTGCTGGGAAGTCTTTATGGCGAAGAACTGGTGCTGTCCTTCAGCCCCACACACATAGCCAAAGGCCCTGTTATCTGTTACATCTCTGGCAATGAAGGAGATCTTATTCACTATATGCTCATGTTCAATCACCTGCAAGAGAAAAAGGGATGGAAGACACACCACAATATATAACAAAAAAAATTATCTTGACTGAGATCATGTTGTTTTCAAATGATTGCAGCTGGTACACTTCAAACTACAACAGAAAGCTATGTTGGGGTAGGCAAGAAATGTGATTTGGATCGAAAAACTTACCCCCGTTTTCTCATCAATGATCTTGATGCCTGTCATGGATATGTTGATCCAGATCCTCTGCTTGTGTTTGCCCTGGGAGCGAGCAGCTACTGCCATGCCCTACACAAACCAAAAGGAATATGTAACTGTAGTGTAACATCAATCAGTCCCTGTTTCTCAGTCCTATCGGTGCTTAAGCTGAGGGACCTGAGCTCAGTGTGTGGTACCTTGAGTTTCATCATGGAGTCCTGGCTCATCTTGTCTCCTCGGGCTTCTGGGACATCATCGACGCCGATCAGCTTGGCCTTGTACCGGACACCATCGCCCTGGAACCTGGCCAGCAGGTACTCATCAGTCTTCTCTGGAGCTGCACACACATGGACAGTCAGTCATTGAATGATTGTTGTCTTTACACCAGAATGAAATCAAATGTTCAAGGACAAATGTGGGCCCAGAGGATAACACATTCATTGTCCTTTGATGATTTACCTCTATAGCACCTCTAGCAATCAATCATGGTGTTAAATGATTACCCCTTTGAAGTCTAAAAAAGGATAAAAGGCAAATCAAAAGGTTTTCACCTTTCTTCTTTTCTTTCTTGAAGGGGGTCTTGGTAGTGGCTGTGACCGGGGTGGGAGGAGGGCTGGTGGTGGGGGACATGGTAAGGGTGGGGGCGCTGGGGTCAGCAGGGACAGGTACACTGCTCTCCACTTCCGTAGACATGTTGGGGGTCCAGCCTCACGGGACAGGCAGACAGTGAGGGTAAGACGGCAGCTCCTCGTTCAGGGATGGGGGTGGGGAGGAGGGGGGGGGGTCGACTCAGCAGAGGGGCTCAGCACTCACACATGCTCAGTTATGTGTCTGCAGGGGGAAGAGGGGGGGAGACTCAACACTTTATTGTGGTGCTGAAAAATATGACTGGTGAAATGCTGGGTAAATGTGACATTTTGGAAGTTCAGGCATATGCCCAGGCTCTAAAACAGAAATGTTGAGAGAGCATTATAACTCAAGACATTGTAGCTACAAGGCATTTTAAAAATTAACAGACTCAAATCCAGCCTCCAACTAAAATGGTGTTGTAAAGTTTTCAAGACTTGAGCGAGTGTTGTAAAAAATAAAATAAAAATAAAACATATCCCTTTAATGATCCACAACAAGGGGTAATGACCTCAGCCAGTCCCTTCTCCCTACAGAGGGAGAACCAACATACAGAAACAGATGACCCATGAAATAATGCCTCACCATATGGATTTAATGTTCTTGGACTCAAGCAGTGTGCACACACTCATGACCCCTCTTGCAGCCTTCCTATGACCATTAGATAGCCCTGTATGTGATGATGGGAGCTGATGGTACTGCCATTGAACTCGGCTCTTTAATAAGGGACTCTATATGCAAACACCTGGAGGGCATCACAAACAGCTGTGCAGCTGCCTATGACAAACAGACGCTTCCTGCTCTAACCACAGTCAGTCATGTGACCCTCCCTGTCACAGAGGCCATGTCCAGCTCTAGCTGGGGTCCAAAGAGGCCAGTTGTTAGACCACCAAAAGTGAAAAGATGAGCGCTCAAAGCAGGTTCATCATGTTGAGGAGAATATAA
Organism: Argentina silus; assembly: GCF_951799395.1. NCBI lineage: Eukaryota > Metazoa > Chordata > Actinopteri > Argentiniformes > Argentinidae > Argentina > Argentina silus. Next base: position 8,474,962 of record NC_139659.1, read on the forward strand.
TAGCAGATTGTTATGAATATTGGTCTGAGCAGGTAGTGTAGATGCTAGAAGAGAAATATAAGGCAAGCAACAGGACACCATTTAAAAGGAACAGAATTCTGCCCTAGAAGGGGTAGTGCGACAAAATGAAATCTACTAAGAAAGTCACTCAGCTGTGGCATACCCTTCCTGAATCAATGTGGATAGTCTCTCACAAAAAAACATGGATTTGGTCAGCAACTCTTGTCCATTCCACACAATTCACTGCCATCAACTCAACTGTCACTGCTAAGACTATGGCAAATACATGCTAAGTGAGAGCTAATCCGCAGGAATGTCAAACACACAGGCAGTGGTCAATATTACACACTGCAAGATGTGACTGCCTTCAGAACAGTGGAATCATCAGCACAACCACAGCTGGATACGGCATAACATGGCTGAATTCTCCACATAGGGGATAAAGAGGGCCCCCCTCTCCACTCCACCACCAGACTAATAACAGTAACAAACGCTAAGCATTTATTTTCCAAAGGACACATAGCCTACCTTCGAGGCCACCTCCAGATTCTCCGCTGATCGATGCACAAGTGAGCTACAACTTGGAGCAAAGGTTGGGAATGACCAAAGGTTGAACTATTAACTGAAGTTAATCTTATGCTAGCTGGTTGTCCTTGGTCATATCCCGTGATGATCTGCTCAGGTACATCAAAGCATAGCAAAGCCATGACAAGCCAACTGACAAACACTCAATTACTATTAAAACTAAACAACTAGTAAATCTATATCCTGAAAACAACCCAGCAGTCCAGGCCCAGGAAACCCATGGCCAACCTGTGCTCCCTCTAATGTTCCACTGATGACTGGTAATAAGGTTAACATTGAACTAAAGAGAAAGACTGGAGGGTATGTAGTATGCCCTTCACACATGAGTTTCCTCACACTCGCATCATTACTGACTTGAAAGTGGGGGAATCTGTGAAAACACAAAACTATCAAAATGTACTTAACACTACATAGATAATTATCTAACCACTTTTCTCAGATAAAGATGTCCTCAGGTCACTCAAAGTAGGCTCTGTTCTATTCCATTCATAGAGGAAACCAGTGGCTGGAACACGAGATGAGGGCCAATCAGGGCACAAGGGCTGTGTGCCATCAACACCATCTCTGAGGATCACTGAGAGCATCGACAAACTTCCACAAGATTAGCGAGTTCTCTTGCATTGACATTTTAGCCCATGAAAGTCAGAGGACAATCTTAGGTAGGGGATTCAAAATATATGTGTTAAACAACACATTTGTAAATGCAATTCATGCTTGTTTATGGCTGAACACAAGCCAAATCTTGCATGGCCAGCAATAATTTATATGGCTGACATCACGAGCTACAGCACTAGGACAATAAACCCTGAAGTCGTTCTGCAATGAGAGCAGTTTTTAAACATAATGAAATGTGTTCAAGGTCCACAGTAGTGTCCAGAAGAGACTTTTCTGGTAGCTGAAGCATTCAGTGATGAGACACTGCGATTGAAACCCCTAAGCAAGGCAGATGTTTGACCCATCTCATCTTGCATTTTCCACTCTCTCTCTTTCCATGTTGTTTATGGGGCCTCTATCAGAGGAAACAATTAAGATCTTAATGTCTGAATTATCAGATAAGACAAAGCAATAAGGTTACCCATTCCAAATACAAACTGAGCTTACACACATTCACAGATGGCATCTTGTCTGATTGGATCACATTACTATTTGTTTGCGTGTGTGTGTGTGTGTGGAGAGATCAATTGGAATGTTATTAAGCGACTAAAGCAACATGGTTCTATATCCTCAGATGTGCCATGCATGATCTTAGCTGTTCAGTAACTAACAGAGAGAGAGTTCCAAAGTGACTTTGCCCCATTAACAGAATGTGTCAGCAACTATAGACACAGCTGATAAAAGAACTTCAGCACTCTATTGGGCCTTTCAGTTAATGAGGATTACATTACAAGTTAACTAACCTGAAAAATATGACTAAACTGCACCCTACCTCAGACCAGAAGACAGCCACCCCAGAGGATCCTCAGTTCCGCAATATAGTTCCACAGTTTTAGATGAGCAGCATTAGAGATCATAACCTTTATGAAATTTCAATGTTAGCCTAAGCTTAACTGTTAAAAATAAATAAAAAACAAAAATAAATTAAAAAAACGACTTTCCCAAACCCAGGATGGTCACATTGAATAAGCCATTTTGTTTATCCTTCGAGCATATTCCTCAACTGCATTAAAACTGCGTATCTACGTCCAGTAGGACTGGACGAAATGATAAAACAATTTCATATTGGATCAGCAAAATAGCTGCAGAGACAAATATGTCACAATCCAGGGCGTTGCTTCAAGAAAAGTTAACTTCAGCACATCTGGAGGAAATCAGGGGATGATTCACAGTCTGAGTGAATGAAATGGTGAAATACCACGACCCACTGTGAATGCACAGGGCTACATGCAGTAACTGTCCATATTCGGCCAATTGAGCACCGGCCTTTACTATAAGATAACATAATAAAATGCTAGTTAATTAGGACATTATGAAATAAGTAATCAGTACAGTATTACTGTGCCCGGCCAATAATATGTCTGACTGCACTAGAGAAAATTATATTTGTAGTGAAATGTCTCCCTTTTATTCTTGGGTTTTCATCATTCAAAATGTCAACATTTCTGAAAGTTGTTTGAATTAAAATTGCCTACCAAACAACCAAAACACGGCGACCGATTATATGCAGAACAAAGTAGCCTACTTTTTCCAAAAAGCAAAATAGCGACCTCCCATTACCTAAGTGACGTGCGCATAGCGCGCACAGCTGGAATTAATGGAAAAATCAACTGGTTGGAGTTTGTTTGGTAACATCATGTACAACTTTCAAATAAGTAGGCCATCATGTTGATCACATGACTTTCTATTTCAACTCGAAACATTCCGTATACGTTATAATACTTTCCTTGTAACGGGTGAATTTGTGGATTGTGGATGTGGAAGAATGTGGAAGTCATTTACCGTTAACAAGCGCCCCAGACCGAATTCTTCATATTCGAGCTTTGGATTGAATACTACTTTATAGCCCGAAAGACACGTCTCCCCGACCGTCCGTACGAGGGTTAAATCAAACCCAGCTTTCAGAGATGTGCTGGAATTAGATGTTTTCTGTTGAGATGTGCCCCAGAACGCTCCGCGACGCAGTGGACAGGCGACTCCCCCACCACACAGAGCTCCTGCTACCTCCCAATTTAACCCCTCGCACGCCAGGACGTAAGGAGGCACTGTAGATCTACCTACACGGAGGCCTGTCAGTGAGGCCAAATAATGCACAAACAATATTTCTCATCAGAGAATGCCCTGAATACATAAGTCAGGATGGACTTTATTAAATAATGTACATATTCACAATCTCCTTGCACATCCCATCACAACCCATATGTTTTGTTTGTTTTTTAAAGTTTGTTGTTCTCTGTTATGGATTGTTTGATATGTTTTAAATTGTCTTCTTTCACACTTTAATTAATAAGTATTACTGTATTATATTGACTATAGTGGCCAAAATGTGTGATCTGCATAAGATGCGGTGTCTCAAATTTCACACATATTGAACAATTTACAGACAACCATGGTACAATCATTTCACAACCAGTGAAATGACTTCGCCAAACTTGATGCTTAGGACAGCATTTTCTTTCTTCTATGTCCATCTGAGAAAAAAGGAAGAGGAGTTTTGATCTGAGTTAACTGCTCTGTACAGCGTTTTGAACTGTGTCCTGCTATTGTCCTCAGAGTGCATTATGACAGTGGAAAGGAAAGTGGTTGTTGACACAGTGCGCTTCACAGCCATGGAACGTGTGTGTGTGTGTGTGTGTGTGTGTGTGTGTGTGTGTGTGTGTGTGTGTGTGTGTGTGTGTGTGTGTGTGTGTTACTCAGACTAGCCTTAGGTGAAAGAGCTGAGCAGAAGAGAGAATAGGACAGAGAAAAACCTTCCTTCCTGGCTCCATTTCCTGTGTTTTGCTGACATAGGGTGTTATTTAGGAGGACATGTGGAGATGAGCCTCTGAAACTAGATCATTGACAAGTTTTATTCCTTCTTTTCCTCTCCAGTGACCTCCATAATGCATAGCCAGTCATGTCCAGCGATGGCTAAAGAAACCATCAGAATAGATGTGCATGAATGTGTATAAGAGATACAGGCTAACACTGTGTACAACCATACAACCACGGCGGACACAGAAAAAGGCACCAGGCTTCCGTCAAGATTTTTTTTTTTTTTCATTTCACACTTTTGCTGATTTACCGAGAAGCACATCCAACAACTAGGACTGCCTATCGAGACACTTCTGACCACAAAGACGTTACTTCCCTATCTAGTCCTCAGGGTCATACGACATACACTACAGTAACAGACACTGAGACAGTATTCTGGGAATTTGGTTTAGGAAACAGACAACCTCCCCTGAATATGCTCAGATACAGCGATTCTGAAGAATACTGTATGATGAGTTGTAGTTCCATGTCATCTTGACGCCAGTGTTAAATGCAATGTAGCAATGTCCGGGACAGCTTACTGGCACTCGAGTAGATGGCAGGAAGTCTACAATCCCAAGAGTAACAATGCAGGGCGTGAATCCTGGCATCGCAACCATTACCCAAAGCCAATTATCTCCACTCTATAATTGAGGGAGGCTTTCCTTTGCTTTTTAACTATCTGTCCTGTGTTCCAGAGGGGCCAACAATTTGTTTCCCCTCTCCTGTCTGCCTGAATGTGTTCACCCTGAGTCCTGGCCTGGTCCTGGACAGGAACAGTTGTCGCCACCTGGCCCTCATTGGAAGAAAAATGCAATATAAAACAGAAAGGTTAGAGCTATGGCACTTAATGTTGGACTTTACAGAGTTTTGCTATACATGTCCCAATCAAAAGGAAGTCAAAAGATTAAAAGAAGGTTGAGTAGTCTTGATATCAACTTCTTCTCAATGGGGATTTTTATGCATCAATGCTATAAAGTCTGTCATACTGTACAAGAGTAATCCCTGGATTGCATACCCAAAAACAGGAAGTCTTTTTAGTCAGGAGAAACATTGACCAAGCACCTTACCTCCCCCCTGGTTTCCTGAGAAAGCTGGAAGGAAGCCGCAGAGCCCAGTAAAAATGGTGATTTCAGCACATATTTGTGCCTCCCAGGCGAGACCTGAGCAGATGGCCTCTGGACTACCCCATTTATGCTGGCAGACGTTTATCACGGCCCGGGGAAGAGTCACCAGAGGTTAGCCCCCATATTGACTGTCAGGGCATAAGGGGGGGAAAAAGAGTTTGACTTATGTTTTGTTTAAAGAGCTGCTCAATGCTGATTCAGCACAAATTGCTGGCAGCTTGGGCTCAGAGTTTTAAGTTTTGTTGGAGAAATGAAGTACACTCTTACACAAGCCTACAGTGACATGAGGATATTTAAGCACATACTGTATACCAAAACATAAATATACAATAAAAAGCAATACATATAAATGTTCACATACAGTATGTGGAACTAAGAATAATCCAGTTTCAAACCAGATGATCAAATCAATGTTAAATAGACTCTAGAGAGCCTAGCCATCCAGTTCTAATGCCAATTCTCTGCAGCCTCTGCTCTGAGAAGTCTTGGTCTTCCGTCAGGACTTTACCTCCTCGGGAGCAGTGTTCTAAACAAACAAACTCCTGCTTCCTGTTTGAATCACTTCTTCTGTAGGTCATTAGACAACATTCTGAAACATGCTTACTTTTTGTCAAGGCCCCTGTGTTATGCACTCAGGTTACACAATACTGTGTAATTTCTTCATCCATGAAACAAAAGAGAGGACCTTTTAGGGATGACTGACTAAATGTTTATTGAGACAAAATATTTGTATCAATAGTATTTGTGTTTTAATAGCAAAATGAATTATATCATCACAGGTAGTTTTAAAGGTGACTCATGAGATGCATTATGGATGGACGCATAGTTTCATAGCAATAGATACCCCTCATTCGATTCTTTTAGATCTGTCTAGTGTTGCCACCTTGTGGACATTTGATGAACAACAAGCATCTAATTAAAACGGGTCCAAAAATAACCCCTGTTCCATGGGTGGGCAATCATACCCTGCAAGAGCCAGACTGTGTATAGGCTTTTGCTCTATTCAAACAGTAAAACCTAATCAATACCTTGATTAAATATAAGTCACAGGGCAAGGGGATACTGTACCACAGGGATCATCACAGGATTCCCAAAACATTCTTGTAACAGTAACTTTGAAGTTGCAGTTGAAATCCAAACTACTGACCCCTGAATTAAAATAATCTAAATGCAACCTGCTAGCAGAGGGTGGTTGGCAGGGGCAGGACTATTGATTGGGGTTGCACACGTGTGTGAATTTAACACTGCAAGTCTCCTCCATGTTCTGTAATCATTGATCGAGCAGCCGTGTATGAAAAGCAGTGCAAATAAACCTTGTGGTTCCACTTGTCTGATCCACAGCTTCACCATGAGGACCGTGGCTGCTCTCCTAGTGGGTTTCTGTGCCCTGTACCAAACTGTGGCTGTGCCCCGGAATGACCAGACAGCGTATGTATGTTACTACACCACAGGAGAGGTGATGTCAGATACAATGTCATGAAAATACTTAATGTTTGTGTGTGTGTGTGTGTGTGTGTGTGTGGGATGCCGTGTCACCCGTATAGAGGCAGGAGGAAAGCTCGGGCTGTCACAGGGCCAGACCCCAACCCAGTGGATTGTTCCTGGAGTCACTGGTCTTTGTGGACCCCCTGTGACCCCTGCACCAAAATGCAGGTAAGACTTTGCTAAAATAGGAGTCCTATTTTAGTAGACTCTTGCTAACTGTAAATCAAAACGATTGCAATTCATTGTAGGGAAATTGTATTTAAAATGTATTTATATTCATAGTTAGACATAGTTAGTTTCACAGCCAAAACCACCTCTGACCGACACTATCCATAAAACAACACCAACACAGGACTACCTGTAGTTATGAATGATGATAATGATAATGAGCCATTATTGAATCGACATGCTAAGATACTAAAACTCATCTGTGTTCACAAGCTCAAATAGCAGTGTTTTTACTGAATACTGTCATGGAGGAGAGTGCAACTCTGATTATGCTTCTGAAATGGGGCTTAGCAAGTATTTACAAAATAATTCGTTTGTGAAAAACACCACTAAAAGTGTGTATGCTTGCTGACCTCTGTCTTTGCCATGTGGGTACTGTAGTACCGTGTTCGAGGTGTGGAGGTGTTTGGCCAGTTTGGTGGTAAGGAGTGCCTGGGAGCGCTGGGAGACCAGGAGGCGTGCACCACAGACGCTGTGTGTAAAGACAAAGCACCAACCGTGTGTTCTGACTCTGAGTTTCAGTGTGGAACAGGTACTGTACCTCCACACCACTACACATATGCCAGTGTCTCACTAACAGGATTATGGTTCATACCCATTTCAGAAAATTCTAAAGTCCTAATTGTAAATTATTTACAATAATCCAATCCTTGAATAATAATTCAATCCTTTCAATTGTTGAATAGGAAGTGACTGAGTTGAAAAGCAATTGCCCCCAATATTATTTACTACCTTCACTAAAGAAGATTCGTAACACAAACAACTTTCACTGATTAACATCAACACATGTATTGTGAATTATCTATGAATGGCTTATCAATGAAAGTTATCATAAATTCGTACCAGACTATCACATTTCCGAGCAGCAAAAAGTGAGAAGATATTTACTTTTCTTTTCCCTGCTATATTGACGCCAGTGTGATTTTAATCAGGCCTGGGGTCAGCAGGACTTTAAACAGGCCTGAAGCCAGCGGGACTTTAAACAGGCATCAGCAAGGAGGGGCAGACACACTGAAGGCAAAAAGACAGTGGTACTGTCACTTTAATTAATGTCTTCAACAAAAGGAGATCTTTAAACTCAAACTCAAACATGCTCCAAACGAAGCTTAGATCAAAACTGAATTTTAAACACTGTATACCTAATACTGAAAGTTAAATCACAGCGCATGGTCACCACTTGTGGACAGGGCCTTGGGGGAGGGTCCTGCCCTGCTGCTGTTAGTCTTGTCCTCTTCCATGTGCAAAGTTCAACATCCTTTTAAGGGTCCATTCTGTGGTACAAGCCCTTCAGATGTCTTCAAAGGTAGTGGAGCAACATGGATAATGCATTTCGAGTGGCATGATATAAATCCTCATGATCGACAGATGTGGACTGAAGTCATACAATGATTATGCTGAAGTCCTTCTTCTTCTTCTTCTTCTTCTTCTTCTTCTTCTCTCTCTCTCTCTCTCCCTCTCTCTCTCTCTCTCTCTCTCTCTCTCTCTCTATGAAGGGGCATGTATTAAGAGAAAACTGGTGTGCAATGGAGACTTTGACTGTGAGGATACATCAGATGAAACTTGTGAAAAGGTCATGGAAAGGAATAAGCCCTGTAGCCCTAAAGAATTAGACATCAATGAGCAGGGCAGGACAGCAGGATACGGGTCAGCACCTCTCACTGCACCCACACGATGCTGTCATGATACAAATGATGACAAACTTGATTTGTTTGGCACCTTTCAAACAAACAATTGCAGCCAAAGTGGTGTAGATCAAGTACTGTAGATAGACAGACACATTTATTGTCCTCAAAGAGTTTCATTGTCCCTTGTAACAGAATCAATATTCTGGGTGGACATCCTGATAACAACCCATTCTTCAATGACTTCTTTAATGGGCAGTGCACCCGAGTGAGGAACCCCAAATTGCTGAACTTCGACAGGCTCCCCTGGAATGTGGCTGTGCTCAACTATGAGGTCAGTCATTACCATAGTCTTATTCATTGGGCACATCTTGGGAAAAAGCCAAGAAAAATGGTGTTTGTTTGTTTGGTTTTCTTCTGTTTATCTCTACTACATGAAGAAAAGAGATGCAATCGATCATACACACAACAAATGGGATCTGTAGGTAAAGATTTCTTATCCACTACATTTATACTACTATATATAGAAACTATTTGGTTTAACTGTTCGGAATTTCTGATTTGGTATTACTTCTAGGAACTGTATGAAATTAGCATCTACAGATTTCAGCACCACCCACCCACATTTCAGTCAATACACACTTCCGGCTTGACTTTTGCATATTTCTTTCCAAGACTCTTGCAGAGGAAGACGTTTCTAGAGAGATTTACCAGGATACACATACCCTTCTGAAAGAATTACTTGATGAGACCAAGGGTACGCTGAATGCAGGCCTGTCCTTCAAATTGTCCCCCTCTGAGAAGTCCACCTTGACTGTGTCAGCAGGGGTGGGTGCGGACATAGACTATGAGGAGAAAGACATGATAAAGGAGGTCTCAGAGTACACTACAACAAAGGTGAGTCTCACTCCCTTGATGCTCACCGAATACTCTCTTAGCAGACATGCTGTTTCAATATTCAGACATAACTTACCATGGGAATGATAGACCCTGGCCTGACTACCTTTGGAATGCAAATTTGATCAAATTACTTCATAACCAACTGGTAAACAATGACCATTGATCACCATTGACATTTGTTTTCAATATGGCCTATACCTCATGTCTAATTATGTATTTTCTATTAACTTGTATTATATATATTAAGTCTCAATTGCCAAATTGTTTACTTTTCTAAGCTGATTTGGAGAGAAAACTCTCTGTTTTTGCACTCCATGTGCATTCCTATTGACTAATTCTGTCCTTCATCCATTAAAAGAATCAGAGCTTCATACGGGTGAAGGGCAAAGTTCAGTTGAGCACGTACAGGATGCGCTCCAATGACCTCAATGTGGCAACGAAGTTCCTGGAAGACGTGAAATCTCTACCACTGGAGTATGAGAAAGGACAGTACTTTCAATTCCTCGAGAAATATGGGACACATTACACCAAGAACGGGAAGTCCGGTGGCGAGTATGAGCTGATCTACGTTCTGAACCAGGACATCGTCAAGCAGAAAAGTATGTCAGAGTCTAGCCTCTGAGTGATGCTGTGAGAGACTATTTGTTTGATTCACTTCATTGATAAAACATAGGGACATTTTATTTCTGAGACTTGATTACATCATCAGCTCAACTTCATAAGGAAATGTATTTATTTTTGTACTTTCTTACTCATTGTGAAATATTAGAATACTGTGAAATGGGAACCATTGTTAAAGAGTGATGACCCTTGTTAAAGCCTGCTGTGTTTATTGCAGAGGTGACCAAGGAAAGTCTTTCGGAGTGCATTAAGGGTGTTATCACAGCAAACATTAACAGTGGTACCACCGTTGTCAGACCTGGACACTGCACTGACTTGACCAAGCCAGAGACAGGTGTGTCTCTGCCATGCCATATCTAACCGTAACGCATAATCAATTCACACAACACAAACATACTGGAGTGTACAGACTTGTAAAAACATTCATGCACAACAGTTGTGGAAACACAAGTTGTGGAAACACAAGTGTGTAATTTGATCACACAAATATGAACAGAGAAAACACACACACACACACACGTAAACAAAATAACATCATAAACTACATATACACATACAGTACACACACACGGACAAGTACAGTATTTTCTCACAATTTCTGAGGAAAATTCTAGAAACACAGAGAGATACTAACAGCCATTCTCCCTTGGCTCTCCACAGTTGAAAAGAATGGGAAAGCAGTGGTGGATAGAGTGTTGACCTCAGTCACAGGAGGCAGCCTGGAAGCCAAGAAGGCCATGAGGGCCAAGTTAAACAAAGATGGGCAGATGGATGTGCAGACCTACCAGACCTGGGCCAGCTCACTCGCCGACTTCCCTGCACTCATCAGCAGTGAGGTAGGACTGCTAACAGCGAATCAGCTGATGCCAATTACCAAACTACCTCTAGCCCCTCGCTACACCATCCACACTTATGTGAAATGAGAGAAGGCCAAGATAGAGCGATACAGCAGCTATCTAATCCTTTCAGATTCTACACAAGTGCCTTGAATTCAGTTGAATGCTGAGTCTGTGTCCTCTCCCGTCATCCCTGTTAGCCAGAGCCCATCCATACCCTGGTCCCTCTGAGCATGCCTGATGCCAACATTCGGAGGACCAACCTACGGCAAGCCACAGAGGACTATGTGGCCGAGTACAATTTGTGCAAGTGTAAGCCCTGCCGCAATGGGGGCACCCTTGTTCTCCTGAATGGCAAATGCTTGTGTCTGTGCTCGAACCTCTTTGAAGGCCTGGCCTGCCAGAATGCCAAGACTGATAAGAGTGAGTAAGCTATAATATTTACACTTAGTGTTTTAGCTATATACCTACGCTAGTATTTCATACTTGGTTCTAATTTAGGGATACAACAGGACAATATATACACGGGAAACCAATGGCATCACACTTTAATGATATAATTTATGTATGTTTTAGATTTTCTTGTGTTTTACTGAAATAATGAATTTTTGTTATTGCTGCCTTTTGAGAGGAAATAATTAAGAATGTATCTTTTTGCAGATAAGGATGTCCAAACCCCAACTGTTGATTTGCGCCAAGAGGGAAACTGGTCATGTTGGTCTGGATGGTCAAGCTGCAGTGAAGAGAAACGCACCCGGTCCCGCAGCTGCAACACAGAGGGCCTCACTGGCGCCACCTGCAGGGGAGACACTGTCAGTGAAGATTACTGCTGAGCAGATTGACACACACACGCACAGGCGCACAGGCACACACACACACAGAGTTTTTATGTTCTTTTTGGTTAGACACAGAGAAAAAACTAATTTTCTCTCATAAGTTCTCCTATGTTACAAATAAACTTTGACAAATAAAGTTGGACTCCTTTTTGTAAATGCACCCATCTGTGAAATAAATCATGACCTCAGGCATGTTACAATGTAATTATCTTAATATATTTTATCCCATTAAACTTTTATCCCAACAACTTCTCTTGTATTTGGCACTAATGATATCATCCTTCCTTGTTACAATTAATATTACGTTTATCTAAACACATACTCCTCCTTCCTGTTGAATCACATGACTGCTTCTGTAGGTCATTTGATAACATTCTGAAAGTACTGAAACTCTCTTGTGCTTTATTTTTTGTGTAGATCTCTATTTTATGCACTCAGGTTAAATAATACTATGATTTCTTCATACATGAATCAAAGGAGATGACTTTTTAGGGATGACTGGCAAAATGTTTATTGAGACAGAATATTTGTATGTGTCTTAGTAGCAAAATACTATATGTACATATATATATGATATCATCACAGGCAGTTTTAAAGATGCTGGTGCAGGATTTTGCTCCAGCCAAACAGTAAAACAGTTATTCAACTAATTACGGCCTTTGTTAGTTGATTAGTGGCATCATGTGTGTTACTGCTTGGTTATAACTAAAGCTTGCAACAACACTCCTCTCTCATTGGTGCTTGCAGGTTGGAGGGTCGGGGCTCCACCTTGGTTTCCAATTAGTTTATCTAATGGACTGGAGGATACCCCTTTAAACCTAGCAAACACGAAAGGCTAGGGGCAAAAAACATGTTTGGTGGACTTTTATCATGTCAATAGCATTGCATTACCCAAATCTACAAAATTGACTTCTGTAAATATTGACTGCTTTTAGAACAAATGGAGGGTGGGGATTCCAGTAACTACTCTTGCAGCAGGTCAATTCGTAAACAAGAAAATCCATGGACTTCTGACTTACGATCCTATGTTAAGGACCTTGACCTTAAAAGTTTGCAACAAAATGCACTTAACTGAGGGCTAACAGGCAACTAAATACACAGAACTGAAGGGTAGCACTGTTAATACATAATCCAATTCAGCATTCAATCTTATACATAATTAAACTGTAGTGTTATTGTAAACCAAAACTTACTTTTATTCTACAAATGTTTTCGTCGAAATGGTTTACTCACAATGAAGGACACAATTAAGGACATGGCCATAGTGATACAGACATGACAATCACTTTTTGTAAGTGTACCTAAGTACACATTTAAGCACATGACAATCAAGTGTCGTTTTAGTAGGAATACAGAAAGTAAGTATACTGAAGTACACATTTAAGTTTACTTTTTTGGCTTGGGTAACTTGAAATGTTACATTGATGGTCACAACTGACACGACTGCATACTGAAACTTGAAAAATGTGGACTGTTAATTAAGTCTCTATGATGAATCCACTCTGGTTTCTACTGTATCAGGTTGTATATAGAATGTGCATCTGAAATCCAATCTCCTGACCCCTGAATTCTCAAATAATGGAGCTGAAAAGTGCTTGCAGAGGCAGTTGGCAACTATTGATTGGGAATGAAAGTTGCAGTCAATATAGTGGATTTAACACTGCAAGACTCCTCCATGTTCTGTAATCATTGATAGAGCGGTCGTGCATAAAAATCAGTGCAGACAAACCTTTCATTTCCACTTGTCTGATCCACAGCTTCACCATGAGGACCGTGGCTGCTCTCCTAGTGGGTTTCTGTGCCCTGTACCAAACTGTGGCTGTGCCCTGGAATGACCAGACAGGGTATGTATGTTACAGAAGAGGTGATGCCACATACACTGTCATGAAAATACTTAATTTTGAAAACATTTTGTTTGTTTGTTTGTGTGTGTGTGTGTGTGTGTGTGTGTGTGTGTGTGTGTGTGTATATGTGTGTGTGTGTGTGTGTGTGTGTGTGTGTGTGTGTGTGTGTGTGTGTGTGTGTGTGTGTGTGTGTGTGTGTGTGTGTGTGTGTGTGTGTGTGTGTGTGTGTGTGTGTGTGTGGCCCATATGTTGTGTCACCCATATAGAGGAAGAAGGGAGGCTCGAGCTGTCACAGAGCCAAACCCAGTGGACTGCTCCTGGAGTCGCTGGTCTGAGTGGACGCCCTGTGAACCCTGCACCAAAATACGGGTCAGACTTTCCCAACAAACAGTAGATTCTTGGTAATCCAACACCACTAAAAGTGTGTATGCTTGCTGACCTCTGTCTTTGCCATGTGGGTACTGTAGTACCGTGTTCGAGGTGTGGAGGTGTTTGGCCAGTTTGGTGGTAAGGAGTGCCTGGGAGCGCTGGGAGACCAGCAGGCGTGCACCACAGACGCTGTGTGTAAAGACAAAGCACCAACCGTGTGTTCTGACTCTGAGTTTCAGTGTGAATCAGGTACTGTACTTCCACACCACTACACATATGCCAGTGTCTCACTAACAGGATTGTGGTTCATACCCTTTTCAGAAAATTCATTGATGTTCCAATTGATTAAATAATTCAAATGAAACTGACGGCAAGATTATTTACTAGCTTCAGTAAAGAAGGTCACGTAACACCTTCTAATAACTTTAACTGATAAATATCAATGAAAGTTATCATAAATTGTTACCAGACAATCTCATTTGAGAGTAGCAAACAGTGAGCAAATATTGGCTTTTCTTTTCGCTGCTATATATTTTTGTTTTAGCATGTGTGTACTGTATTTACTGATATGCAGTTCAATCAGCATGAATCATCCAACTAGATTTTGGACTGTTCACTGAGCAACTGTGTACACATCATATCCTTCCATTTAAAACACTCAACATGAAGCCATGTATGAAAATCCATGTGTGAAAAGCATGATATAAATTGGCATAAATCCTCACGATCAACTGATGTGGACTGCAATCAGATGCAGTACTGTTGACTGTAGTCTTACAATGACTATGCTGATCAAGCTTCTTCTCTGTCTGTCTCTCTGTCTCTGTCTCTGTCTCTCTCTCTCTCTCTCTCTCTCTCTCTCTCTCTCTCTCTCTCTATGAAGGGGCATGTATTTTGAGAAGACTGGTGTGCAATGGAGACTTTGACTGTGACGATAAATCAGATGAAACTTGTGAAGAGGTCACGGAGAAGAATAAGCCCTGTAGCCCTAAAGAATTAGACAACAATGAGCAGGGCAGGACAGCAGGATACGGGTCAGCACCTCTCACTGCACCCACACGATGCTGTCATGATACAAATGATAACAAACTTGATTTGTTTGGCACTTTTCAAACAAATACTTGCAGCCAAAGTGGTGTAGATCAAGTACTGTAGATAGACAGACACATTTATTGTCCTCAAAGAGTTTCATTGTCCCTTGTAACAGAATGAATATTCTGGGTGGAGATCCTTACAACAACGCCTTCTTCAATGACTTCTTTAATGGGCAGTGCACCCGAGTGAGGAACCCCAAATCGCTGAACTTCGACAGGCTCCCCTGGAACGTGGCCGTGCTCAACTATGAGGTCAGTCATTACCATAGTCTTCTTAGGAAAAAGCCAATACAATTGTTGTTTGTTTATTTGTTGTTTGGGTGATTTTCTTCTGTTTATCTCTATATTAATAAAATATATGCAATCGATCACAAACACAACATTTTTTATTTCTCATCCACAATTTACTATACCTGTGTTCCATAAACAGCTGTGTACATGTATACTACTGTATGTAGCGCTATTTGGTTTGACTGTTACGTCACTACAAAATGATTTCTGATTTGGTATAACCACCCACCCATATTTCAGTAACTACATACTTCTGGCTTGTTCTTTGCATATTTCTTTCCAAGACTCTTGCAGAGGAAGAAATTTCTAGAGAGATTTACGAGGATACACATACCCTTCTGAAGGAATTACTTGATGAGACCAAGGCTACGGTGAATGCAGGCCTGTCCTTCAAATTGTCCCCCTCTGAGAAGTCTTCTCTGTCAGCAGGGGTGGGTGCAGAAATAGACTATGACAAGAAAAATATGATAAAGGATGTCTCAGAGTACACTACAACAAAGGTGAGTCTCACTCCCTTGATGTTTCAATATTCAGAAATAATTTACCATGGGAAGGATCAACCTTGTCCTGACTGCAAGCATTAGACATTTTTTCTAATGCAAAGAATGTTTAGGTGATACATCCAATTATTTTATAACCAACTGGTAAACAATGACATCACAATTGACGTTTGTTTTGAAATATGGCTTCTACCTCATGTCTAATTATGTATTTTTTGTTAACTTGTGTTATATTCATTTCATCCACCTTGTAAGTCTGAATTGCCTTATTTTGACTAAAGATGAAAATGTTCATCAGTTGATTTGGAGAGTAAAGTGAAAACTCTCTGTTTATGCTCTCCATGTACATTCCGATTGGTTAATTCTATCAGAAAAAGAGCTTCATACGGGTGAAGGGCAAAGTTCAGCTGAGCACGTACAGGATGCGCACCCATGACCTCAATGTGGCAACTGGGTTCCTGGATCACGTGAAAACTCTACCACTGGAGTATGAGAAAGGACAGTACTTTCAATTCCTCGAGGAGTATGGGACACATTACACCAAGAACGGGAAGTCCGGTGGCGAGTATGAGCTGATCTACGTTCTGAACCAGGACATCGTCAAGCAGAAACGTATGTCTAGCCTTTGAGTGATGCTGTGAGAGGCAACGACCGATGCATGTTTCATTCATGAAAGATAGGGACGTTTTATAACTGAGACTTGATATTATTGAGGCTTGATACATCAGCCCAGCTTCAAGGAAATGTCTTTGTTTTCTTACTTTCTTGCACATAAAAAAACATTATTATAATCTGAAATGGGAACCATTGTTAAAGAGTGATGACCCTTGTTAAAGCCTGCTGTGTTTATTGCAGATGTGACCCAGACAGGGTTGTCGCAGTGCCTTAAGGGAGGCGTTACAGCAAACTTTGACACTGGTACCGGGATTGGAGGAGAGGGCCATATCAAACCTGGAAAGTGCACTGAGCTGACCAAGCCAGAGACAGGTTTGTCTCTGCCATGCCATGTCTAACTGTAACACATCATCAATTCACATAAGACAAACATATGTGTAGGGACTTGGAAAAACACACATACAACAACATAATCCATAGAACACATACACACACAAGTACAGAATTTTATAACACATACAGTTTCTGAAGTAAATACTAGAAAAATATGAGATAATCAATGCCACCCTTCCCTGCTCTCCACAGATGATAATACTGGAAATTCACTGGTGGATAAGGTGTTGACTTCAGTCTTGGGTGGCAGCCCAGAATCTGCTGCTGCCATGAGGGCCAAGTTAAACAAAGATGGGCAGATGGATGTGCAGACCTACCAGACGTGGGCCAGAACACTCGCCGACTTCCCTGCACTCATCAGCAGTGAGGTAGGACTACTAACAGCCAATCAGCTGATGCCAATTACCAAACTACCTCTAGCCCCTCGCTACACCATCCACACTTATATGAAATGAGAGAAGGCCAAGATAGAGCGATACAGCAGCTATCTAATCCTTTCAGATTCTACACAAGTGCCTTGAATTCAGTTGAATCTGTGTCCTCTCCCGTCATCCATGTTAGCCAGAGCCCATCCATACCCTGGTCCCTCTGAGCATGCCTGATGCCAACATTCGGAGGACCAACCTACGACAAGCCACAGAGGACTATGTGGCCGAGTACAATTTGTGCAAGTGTAAGCCCTGCCGCAATGGGGGCACCCTTGTTCTCCTGAATGGCAAATGCTTGTGTCTGTGCTCGAACCTCTTTGAAGGCCTGGCCTGCCAGAATGTCAAGACTGATAAGAGTGAGTAAGCTATAATATTTAAACTTAGTGTTTTAGCTATATACCTACGCTAGTATTTCATACTTGGTTCTAATTTAGGGATACAACAGGACAATATATACACGGGAAACCAATGACATCACACTTTAATGATATAATTTATGTATGTTTTGTATTAACTTTTTTTTTTACTGAAATAATTAATTTTTGTTATTGCTGCTTTATGAAAGGAAATAATTAAGAATGTATCTTTTTGCAGATAAGGATGTCCAAACCCCAACTGATTTGCGCCAAGAGGGAAACTGGTCATGTTGGTCTGGATGGTCAAGCTGCAGTAAAGAGAAACGCACCCGGTCCCGCAGCTGCAACACAGAGGGCCTCACTGGCGCCACCTGCAGGGGAGACACTGTCAGTGAAGATTACTGCTGAGCAGACTGACACACACACACACACACACACACACACACACACACACACACACACACACACACACACACACACACACACACACACAGATAAAGGAAACCCCATTTTAAAGTGTGTGTTCTCCAATGATGTATATACAGTATGTCTATGGTATTCTCTCATAAGTTCCTCAATGTTACAAACAATGTAAACAGACTTCACAAATAAAGTTTGACTACTTGTTGTGAATGCACACTTCTGTGAAATTAAACATGATCTCAGGCATGTAAATCCATCTTTCGCTATCACCACTGAGAATTATTCGATCTACTTTCAGTGGAAGAATCGGGCCATCTTGTGGTCGATAGTGGATGATACAGTTAGACTTTAATATGCATACTGATCATCAAATACACAAGTTATTAAAAGCGATTAGTCTTTTCAAACAAATGTATAAATGTATAGAAACACATTTGGAGAGTGTCCACTAATATCGCTATGAAAAAAGTAATGAAAAGTAAGTCCTCTTTTGTCTTCTGAATGTTACTCCACATTACATTGAAGAGCAACAGCATACCAATGCCACTATACAGGAAAAGGCAATCAATCTTATGAGCCCCTTGCTATCACAATTAAAAATATATATATGTTTAAGACACATGCAAGTCTTTAAAAATAGCCTTGCTCTTTATCTAAAACATGTAACTGTGAGTCTTTCCACTTTGACCCACTTCAAATAGTGTTGGGTAAGTATGTACTGTATCAATGGGCTAATAACTCATCTTTAAAAACATGGCCACATTCCAGCAGGCTACGCTGTGAAAATTAGAACCAGATGAGAAGAGGCTTAGTATGAGGGCTCGATAGAGAGAACTGAAATACAAGACATAGAGATAGATGGTAGATAGAGATGGATGGTAGATAGAGATAGATGTTAGATAGAGATAGATGGTAGAGAGATTCAGAGCTAGAATCATCGTGTTTGAGATTTGGAGATGACATGAAGCAGCTTTCTCTGTTTGGAACAAGCTGAAGGGAAGAAGATATCTTTTTAGAAGATTTTGCTATAGATGTAGACATGGTTGCAGAGAGAAACTTTTCCTGTACTGACTGACACGCTCCCCTCCTCACTTTTTTTTAACCAGAGAGGAACATACTTCATTGTCAAGCTCCAGTATTAATTACACATGTGGTAGTACTCAGCCTATTAGCTAGTTCAGAATAGCCTTTGATAACCACATTCTACCTAATGTGAGTCCCTATATTATGACTTGACTCCATCTGTGGCTATCCTCTGTGAGCAAATCTACTACCAATAGGCTAATGCTCCTACTGTAGATTTGCTCTAACAATGGGAGAAGGGGCTAAGGATGAACTGTGGTGTTTGCCTAGCTCAGCTGGCTTTGATTTGCATGTTTGTTCTTGGATTTAAATTGAGTCATTTACCGTCAACACTGCAGGCATGACTAGAGATCCTTGCACTAGAGCCAAGCTTGTTAAACAAACAGTGGAGAGAAAGGGGGAGAGAGAGAGAGTGTGTGTGTGTTTGTGTGTGTGTGTGTGTGTGTGTGTGTGTGTGTGTGTGTGTGTGTGTGTGTGAGGGGGTGGGGGCTCTCAGTGTCTTCATGCTTACAAAGCAATGAGAGTGTTGCCACTGTTGGGGAGTTGCAGGGTTGCCATTAAATTGCTATTAAATCCTTTATGTTGAGATGTTAAATGGTACCATACACAGTATCTCCTTTCAGGCCATGTATACAGTAGATAAGACAGATTTTCTAACATTTTCATTATGCCATTTGTGTGACAGAGATTAGGAAAGATAAGAAGATATTTGCACTGGGGACTGGATACAAACTACCCTGCTCTGTGCCAGGAAAATGATGATCAACAAATGTTGTGCGTCTTGTTTTTTGTTGTGTTTTTACCTTTGATAAAAAATGTTTTTAAATAAAACATGTTAATCTGAAAAAATGAGCGATAGAAAGATATTTGGTCTCTAATATTTAATTTTGGCTCTGCTTAAACACATCATGTGGGAAGCTCATATATTCTTTGCTGAGAGTGTCTCATTCAAATAGACATATCTCATGGCATCTGCCTATAGTTTCACCTCCTTGGCCACATATTAACCCAGGTTCTCTCTCTCTCTCTCTGTCCACCCACAGGCGTTTGGACATAACTCTATTCATCATTTCCCCTCAGGGATCAATAAAGTACCTACCTATCTATCTATTCCCTTCTCATTTTCAGTTTCTTCCTTTCTCTCACCCCCTCTCTGGATGGTACAGTTTGTTTTTCGGAAATAACACCCACCCTCCCTTCGTCACGTAAAAAGAAAGAGACCATGGAGGAGGGAGAGGGGAGGAATGTGTGATGGATGAATACCTAAGAGAAAGCCACTGGGGGTGGTGGCCCCTGGCCCTCGGGATGTCAGGATAATGGAGTAAAGCTTTGGGCTCCTATTGAGCTCCAGGGAGACCCCATTCACTCTGGACAGCACCCCAGCCTCAGCCCATTATCTTAAGCTAAAATGTTTTGTTCTCACTCCACTACAACAAAATGGTTAGCACAAAATAATGAACCTCTTGCAATCAATAGACTGCCCAGTTCTCTGTTTACCCATGTATTTTTATATTGGTTCAACGTTGAGCTCACAAAAGGGGAAAAGTCATTGATACGCCATTTAAGAGGAAAATAATTTGAGTACTGAGAGGTAACTGACTTAAGTTAAAAACAATTACTGATATTTTACAATTGGCCAATTTAAAATCTGAGGATGTTCAATTAAATACATGATTTTGAAATAAAGGAAAGGTCAGACCCTGGTAAACTGAATTTACAAGTCTTTCATAAATGCACTAAAGTAAGTTGAATAACATGAGAACAAAGGTATGCACATAGCATTTATTTCAGAATGGGATATGGAATTCCCAGTTCCCAGTTCCCACTGGCTACCAGTGTATTCACTGGTAAAATATGTCCTTCATAAAATATACTTTTCCACATCATTCACTAAAAAGCTCATCATCCCTTGTCAAGAAACAGTTTAAAAATACCTTATAGACAGGTAACAAATAATAACATCATCTTTTTTCCCCAGATAACATTTCTGCATGTGATGTTTTTGCAGCTCACTGATCAAATGGTAGAAGGCATGAATTCTAAGTTTGCTTTCAAAAGTGAGTCATTGTTGTCTCATTGGACATAAACACACAATCCATATCAGAGATATTTCTTCAGGACAAACCCTTGAATGGTGTGAAAGGAGCCAGCTCTCCCTCTAAACGGCTGGACACAGTTGGAGTTGCCCCCCCTGGGGTCACTGAAGGCATTGATGTTTTAGAGGACTGCTACGGCAGATTACTCCACACAGCTGTCCCAGCACCGTGGAAATGAAGTTATGCCCCGTGTCAGCAATGTTTTGTGTTCCTTCCTCCTCCTCCTCTCCCCCAAGCCTACACTTCCCTCATTCCTTTCAACGTTACCTCCATTCCTCTTTGGCCAGGCCACAGGAGGGAAAGGCAGGAACCAATCAGGGCACCCTGCAGTGCTCCCATCCAGCGATCCTAGGTTGGGAAAAGTTATCTGATTGGCCTGGGGGAATATCCATCCTTTGTGTCAGTATCATCATTCAGAGGTCTGAACTCTACAACATTCAACCCCCCTCCAGACCTCTCGTCCCCAAACTCCAGACCCTTCCCCCCAGGCACTTAACAATCATAAATCAGACCCTCCCCCACCGTAACCCCCTCTCACCTCTCAACAAGCCCAGGGTGAACCAGTCACCCCTTTTACCCCCCCAGCTTTCAGTGGGCCACTGGGGTTTACCTACTTTGCTTGTCTGTGGGTGAGATTGTTTATTCTTTGGTCAAACCTTGAGATGTCCTCAAGACTACTGGCAGCAACCATATCCACAATGCATGTAGTGGATGACGAGTAAAAATGTATCTGTGAAAAGTTAGCCCAAGTTTTCCCATGTAAGCAAATGGATAATGCATTTTGCTTTAAAATAGGTTCATCATGGTTTCTGAGATTGGCCTTCTGTTTACACATGACTAGGAAATCAAACTCAGTCTCTTTGAAAGCACTTTAATCTAACCTTTTCCCTCTTTTTTCTCTCCATCCCTCTCAGGGTTCAGAGCAGGCACAGGGAAGTATAACTGGATTAAAGACCGTTTCCCTTTTTTCAAAAGCTGGTGAACTCAGAAAAGGCTTGACGTGACAGAATCAATGTGGCAGCTTGGAATTAAAAAAACAAAAAACGAGAAGGTTCCACAAGGGCTTGAAAGAGAAAGGGAGTCATTTCATGACCCCCATTGTGCTCCGTCTATTGAGTTTGAAAACAAATAGTTTGAAAACATATGGAAAATAGTTCAGCCAAGTTATTTTGATAACTTTAAATTTTTTTGCATTTCATAAAATATGCTCCAATGCATCTTATCTGATCAAAAAGAAATGGATGCCCCTGGTAACAAAACACAAAATCTGTATAACTTACCTCTCAAAAATATTCAAACTTCAAAAGACTAAAAGACTTTAAACAGATCAATTGTGTTCTATCTACAGATGGTTTAGTCACGATTATAAAATGTATCTCAACCATAAGTCATATTTCCTTTATTGCATGAATGTCCACTACTATGAGGCTACTTGTCTGTTTCAGCACTGAGTAACCCAGAGTGAGAGGGGTTGGGGTGGATGGGGGAGGAGGGTTGCACAGGCAGCAGTTTGAGTTATGATGAGGCAATTTTAATGAGGTTCTGGTCCCTGCAGCTAAAGCCCCAGTTGACTCTCCTCTGTTTCAGCATGGGAAAAAATAACAACTTGCCTATTTTTCTCTGGTGCCAAAAGTTAATTGAAAACATTTCAGAGGAAAGTATGGTTTTGGGGGCCCCATATGACTCTCATTCCTTCATTATCCCCAGCAATAATAAAGAGGCTTTACAATTATTAATGGAGGGACCAGGGGCCTGCTCTCTTAAAGCATCAGTACTCTCTTTTGTGACTTGTAACAAAGGCCCATAAATGCATTTGCCACATCACCCTGACAAGCTGCATGGTTTCTAGGGTTTGCATATTTTTTACATTCAGTTGGAAGCAATGGCAATTGGAGCACAATACATCATTGGTTCTATTTAGCTCAGTCGATTAACATCCAAACTGAGGTGTACAGTAATATAGATAGAAGTTTTAATTATTTACACCAGTATCAGTGGTAATGAGATTAATTCAACAACTGTATTGCACAGTTTAATACTAGGTTAGCCATGCTTGACTTAAACAGATATTAGATAGTTTAGTTAACAAAATTATATCTATCGATTCTATGAATCATTTATAGAATGTGTTCCTGTATTCATTAACATAGCAGGTATTTATTAAACATCCATTTATTGTGAGGACCTGATATGGGAAACAACAAGCTGTATACATATATTCACATTAATTGTTCTTACTATGTTATAATGCTTGTAAGCAGTTTAGAAGCAGACCTTGAGATAAACTGTTGCCCATATGAAGCATGGAGGGATATCTCAGCATTCAAGAGGACCAGTCTTCACAGAACTTTCTCACGTCCCTACAGAAGGCCTATGTCTCCCTGCCGCCTACCCCTTCTCCCCCGCCCCTCCAAGGTGTCAGAGAGAAACACAGTGAATGAAGTGCCTGCACATTGTGCCGCTCCACCATTGTGTGTTTTACATTTCCATGACAGAAGTGCCACTCGACTTCTCTTCCATTCACTTAGGTGGAGGGCCCTTGTCTCTCCCAAGAAAAACAACATGGCTGCCGTCATTGGTTTCAAGTCCTCTTGTGACAAGCGAAGGATAGGGTGTCAAAGAGAGATACAATCATGAATCTCTCATATCTATACACAAACAACATGCCTTGTTGGTGGTAGATTGCAAAATCTGCAAATGTCTGTTCACAATTCAAATACTAGTCAGGTGTATGTGAAAGTATTAAGAGCATAAACTCCTTTAAGCATAGCTTAAATACACAACAGTCCAATCCGTGTGCATTTGTAATGGCTACTTAAGTCTCCATTCACCCGGACACAGCTTTTTTCCTCGCTTGTCTCTGTGTGAAGACTTCTAACAAACACATGGGGTGAGGATAAATAAACCAGCCAGGCCCTTCTTGGCTCCATTTGAAGAGCAATCCCCAAGAGGAGGGGTCTTTTTTCCTAATGTTTAAACAGTCTTCAAGCATTAACAGTTTATGCCTTAGGCAAACATTGATGTTTACAAGGTCAAGTGTATGGATCTAACTAAGAGCTTTTCTTTTTGGACTAGGATTTAGACAACATTTAGTAGCTCTGATAAACTTTGGTTTTTAATGAAGGGGTTTGTGAGGAAGGCTTGGTACAGCTGTCAAAAGAGAGCACTGAAATAGCAGACAGCACAAATATCAAGAGTCAATGACACTTTAACAAAGATATATATTTCCTCCCTTTGTGTGCACATAAGAAAACAATATAATCACAGTGAAGCATTGACATTTCTATACAGTGCAAATATCTTAGCATTAATAAACAAATAAGCCCCATCTCTGACAACAAATCAATATTATACAATATACTGTACATTTAAACTTTACAGATTTTTAATATAAAAATAATCTCCCTTAAATTTCAGCTTGACACTGTAATGAGTGAGTTTATGTAAATACGAGGGGCATGATTGATAATGCAACCAACCAACATACTCTCAGGTGCATGAGTTCTACATCTGTAGAAGGTCTCAATTTGTTTTAAAACTTCCATCAATGGCTCTCATGATGAGACACAGATAAGAAGGGTGAGATGACACAGAGATAGGTAGGAGAAACAGCAGAAGGCCATTTAATCATGTGTACACACCAAGAGGGCTATCACAAGTGAGCTGTGAAGAGGTGAAACTATATAAAGCTGACTGAAGCTATTCTGTCTCTCTATTTGAGTGTCAACTTTCTACAAGGCAAACAACTGAATCAACTGGGATAGCCTATTAGATAAGTTGCATTAAAACCAAAATGGTGGCCATAGCAGTCAATACACTCTGACAGACGAGCGGGCTACTTGAGTGTTCCACGTACAGATAATCCTCCATGTCTTCATAATCATCTTCAGAATCCTCCTCCGAATCTGAAAACCCGCTGCCTGCAAATCTGTCATTCGAGTCAAAGCAAAAGTTTTTCATACTAACTTTTACATACTCGCATATTGTCCTTTCCGTACCATCACAAATACATGTATCTAATTGTTGTGCTTTGGGTATATTGCGCAAATTGGCTATCACTCTCCTACATTCGTCTGAACATCTCTCTCCTCCGAAAAGTTTGCGGCAGTGAAACAAATAGTCTCGCATTGCTGAGCTGCACTGAGAATCTCTTTCGCACTGTCGCCGGGCTTCGGTGCATCCCATGTTGCTTGTCCGCGGCAGACACGGTTCTATGGCGCGTTTGGTGCTCCTGCAAACTGGGTCGGAGGCGCAGTCACACTCCTCCAGCGCTGGCCCACTCTCGGTTAGATTTAGCTGGATAAGGGAGGATATACAGTGACTGGGACACTTCTTACGATCCCCGTTGATAATAGGCGCACAGGCGTAAATATATTGATCATACGCGTAGTGGCACTCCGGCTCTCCATGACACTTCATGATAGCTTGCCAGCAAACGAGCCGACGACCATGGGTAGGGGACGCGATGCAGACACAGCCAAAAAGTATAAGTGAAAAGCATACAAAAAAAGACGATTTTCTTGTCCACTTTATCAACCCGGCAAAACTTGCCATTTCGAAAAACACTGATACGAATAAATGCCAGCCTTCAACATATGGATTTTTGTATCTCCATTAAATCTGTCAAAAAGAAATCCAAATCTACCCCTTCAGAATGAGGATATTCCAGTAGAAACACCACACATCGCCATGCAGCTTTTTGTATTATGAAAACGTATCCAGAACGTTTGATACACTGTTGCAATAACAATTCAATGGCCACAACAATCTTCTTCGAGTGGTATTCAAGAATTCATGAAGTTTTGATATCCATTGCTTTTCCCGCACAGACCAGCTAAACAGCACTTTCTAAGATATGAGCTTTCAAGTTGCAGTCTCCCGGAAGTCTGTTAAAAAATGTGTTACAATGTCTCCACTCTGCACTTTAAAATAAGGCATGCGCTTCATGAAATAATTACGACTCTCTACTATCCTTCGTGTTCCTCCCGCATCCCTAGACTATGACTTCCGTGCGCTATTGGTCCGATTAGTTGTTGTGATTTTGTACGTTGTTCAGAGGCAGTGACGCGAGCTGGAAACTAGACCAATGAATGATGAGGGGTAAAATCTCAAGACATTTTAATAAATTAAGAACTAAAACAAGTAACATGGCCTACAATGACAGTTCCTTTACTTTGTTACAACCTACTATCAGACTAAATTGTATAAAAATATTGTATATTGTTGATTGAAAAGGTATGGGGGAAAAAACTACTAGGCCTACACCAATAAACGGAAGTCTGCCATTCATCACAAGATAACCTTGTTCATCAATTGAAATCATTTTGAATATGACATTTTGAGTATTCAAATATGACAATATTTTGGATTGCAACACATGAACAAAGACAAACCCACTCCAATAAGAAAAAGTGCCATTCATCATAAGATACAGCCTAGTTTATCAACCAGACTAAAAAAAACTGAGAATGTTGAGTCACTATAATCATGTTCATTGATTGCCAATCTTTCTCTGAAGGTGGTGCAGTGCAGTGTCTTTGATAACACTGTGGTCGTGTTGACTCCCCATCGAGAGAGATGACAGCTGTTATAACACATGCAGCTCTCCCCCTGTCTTACCACTTCCACCATGCAACATAAGTGAGTATTTACACAAGCCTTAAGGGGTTTCCCATGTTAAGGCGCACATGTGAATACCAAGCACATGCCAATAAAGACATGACATCCAGAAGGGCAAAGAGCTATAATCCCCTGAACATAGGGCTGTAAAAAAAAAGAGAGAAAAAACGTTACCTCATAAAACAAACACCTCAACTGTCTCATATAGCTGTGCAAAGTCAGTCAGTCAATCGAATTAGATTAGATTAGATTAGATTAAACTTTATTGTCATTGTGCAGAGTACAAGTACAGAGACAACGAAATGCAGTTAGCGTCTAACCAGAAGTGCAAAATAGCAGAAAGTGCAATGAACAGTATCTACAGGTAGTGCAATATATGAGCAGTAAGTAGTGCAGTATAATATAAGTAGTGTATAAGGGAAATGACTGTGTAAGGGAAATTAAGGGAAATTAAAATGATCAACAGCTTCAGTACACAAACAAGCACGTGTCAGAACTGCCAATGACAGGTCAACTCAGAGCCACAGTGTCTGAGACTCTGTCTGAGTACAGTAAAATTAGTGTTTGCTCTGCCATCCTCAGCAGCGGCTCCAGGATTTGTTGGAACCAGCAGGCCAGCAGACAGAAAACAGAGGGAAACACTCAGTCACTCTGATACCCGTGCTCCTCTGACCCCATCAAATCGCTTAGCCTAGATCACAAAGATCTGCCAGCTGCCGTGGTACCCTAGGACCCCCAATCCCAATTAGAGAGATTAGAGAGGAACTCCTCGACAAATTACCCCCATATCACCCCAGCTGGCATACCAGAGCAACAGGCCTGCCGGAGAGTCATCTTACAGCAACATCAAAGTGGAGGTCATCTGAGAAACGTGGACAATCCAACTGGACAATCACTCAAGGGTGTCCACAACCCACCAAGAGAGTGGCATCACACCAGCCAGGAGTATATAGATCATAGGGATTGTACTTTATGCCATTACGGTATGTTGTCTTAAGAAGTCTGAGGATATAGTAGGCTACTTCTCACAGTACCGTCACCAATTCATTAATTATGCCCATTACAGAATCCCACATATATAATAGGTGCCTTCTATGAGGAGTAAAGCAGCTCATATGGACCAGTAATTTATCCTTATTCACTTCAATTTCTAATAGCACAAATTGAGGCCTCACTCTTTGTGAATGCAGAGAGGAGAGCATAACACATATCAGAACAAAAATCCCATCAACATTGAACAACAGCCAGACAGGAACAAGGCCCAGATTCGCTCCAGCCAGTGTGTCTGTGTGATAGAGAGGGCAGCTGCTTTCCCCCTCACTGTACCCCTCAATTACTCTAAAATTTTACTGACATTCTTCACTGTACCTTATTCAATTTTGGTTGGATTATCTTGCTGGGGAAATCTAGGAGATTGAGTATAATGTAAGCCAGGTTCTTTCAACTGTCACCGTTCAGTATCCTCCATTTGTTTCGAAGGAGTTTCTCTAGTTCAGTGTCCTGTACATGCGGTTACTCGTGGCGACTCATATATAATAACGATTCCAGAATTGGAATGTGGTTCTCAAGAATAGACACACAAATACTCATGCAAAGACAGACATGCTCTTCAGTGTGTCTCCAGTGCTGTCAGAAGTCATTACATACAAGCCGCTGTGCCAGAATAATTCACTGAACTCTGCATTCAAGTGCGTCCAACCCCAGAGAGTGGGAGAGGAGGGCCAATATTATAAAAGTTACCAAATGTTTTCTTCCCTGCTTTTATTTATGTTCTCGTTGCTTATGGAAACTACTGTGAAAAATATCCGTCTTGCTGATATTCTTTCCACCTTTTCAAAAGTTGAATTGACATTCAGAATGACTCCCAAAAAAAAAAATGTTATACATAAAAAAAGTTTATACATGCCTAATATTGCCCTAACGTAGGCCTTATGTGGTTTGTGTAGACTCCTCATTTAGTTTTGTCTCTTTGAATTCTGTCAGAGAGGGGGAGAGGATGGGTAGGGTTAAAAAGAGAGTGTGTGAGGGTAAGATGAGAGTCTGAGAGAGTTACAGCTTTTCTCCTGGCTCAAGGTGGGTATGATGTCATTGCTCCACAGGGCCTGTAGCCTGTGTCCTGGACAGTATCCTTGGCCTCTCTCCCGTTCCCGTCTGGACCTCAGTATGCCCCGTGCTCTTATCACACAGGAGATTTTTCCGGGACGGCACCACATGTTCCGAGACTGAGTGGATCCCTCTGGGGAAAGGAAGCACCGGGAGGATCTGGCTTTGAACTAGAAACAGAAAGGAGCTGCAAGTTCAAGCTTCGGTCATCTCCAACAACAGCTCTAGCCAGGAGCGTCAATATGTGTAGCCACAACTACTAAGAGAACTGTCACTATGGTAACTAGGAGTCTGGCTGTGTTTCATTGTGTATCCTTACACAATATACTCTATTACTAAACAGGTAGATGAAAAACGGAGCCCAAGCATTATATTGTTCCCATTATTTTGGTTAGGGTTAGGGTTAGCATTCAGATCTTGCTGTCTAATAGAATGGATCAGAGACCAGACATGCCCTTGAGACAGTAACTGAAGTAGAAAACCTTTTGGATAAACAAAATGGCCCAAGTCATCCTGCTATCATTCTGGAATATGGAATTCTGCAGGAAACCAGGCGGCTGTGAAACAGGTTGGAGAGAGGAGTTTCATTCCAGACAGACAGACAGAGTGCCAGGAACTGCTTTAGCCATTAGCTGTAGGATGGGAGGAGACAGGGGAGTGGGGGCTGGAGACTGATGGTATGTGCAGTGAACTTTGGTTTTAAAGAAACAGTGAAAACACTCAAGGGTGGACTCAGGTGACATGACAATGACCTGTGTTTTAATATTAGCCTTTGTCTTACAGTTGTGGTCAAAACTTTGTGTCCTTTCTTGATCCTCAAGTGTCCCCAAACCAATGTATTTACATGGTAGTTACACCATGTAAGTACAGTGTAATCACAGTGACATTACAAATCACTTGCTCAATAAAGATCATCTCTCTCTCTCTCTCTCTCTCTCTCTCTCTCTCTCTCTACTGACCTACTAGTGACCTCAGTGTGTTGATGATGATCCAACAATGTGGATTGCCATGATCAAGGTTCTCTTGATGAACCACGGTGTCTGTCTGATATGATATCCAACCACAGAGCACCGGTGTCCATCTCAGTCTATGAGACAGTCTATCCTGTTTTCTTGTTCAACACAATCCAATGTAACCACACAAAATCCCCAGGAGGTTACTTCATTGCGTATTTCATAGGAAGGTATCTAAGAGAGAAGGCAGAAGGGGGGCTTAAGATTTCTGTTGGTAATGTAACCTTCCCTCCCACCCCTTGACAGTGATGATGTATCTCACTGTAAGGAAATACCTGTTCAGGGAGAGATAGGCCAACAGGACCTCAAAACAGAGAAGTCATTGTCCCTCAGACGACGGCCTTGGAAGTACACCTTAGTGTACACTTACCTTAGAAGTACACTTCTGTGCCATATCTGAGGCAAACTAGAGGGAGAGAGCCTATAGTATGTATTGAGTGACTGTAACTCTTTCAGTGAGAACAATAAACAGCTTTAAAGTCTAAACTCTACGACTGGCTACCTAAAAGGGATATTTAAATATGGTTGAAATCCTTAAACATCACAGGAGTCATTTGTAATAGCACAGGGCTTTGATCAATGCTTCTGTATTCTCAATGAGCATAAATACAGAGGGTCTGATCACACACACTCCTTTTCACTGTGGCCTGCTGGCTCTTCAGATGAGGGTGTAATGACTGTTTATGCTAACCACAGAGTTTAGAGTTAGGGAACGCCAATGATGCTGCCAAAGGAAATGGGTTTGGATGTCAAAGCCACATACTCTGCTTTCCATTTGAACCATCCTATGGATACATTCACAAATGTCAGAAACATACTGTAAGAAGCACAGCATACTAGAATTGACATTTTAATGGACATGAGAGGTTGTATCATTATCTAAGTGGTGGTGGTGCTCTTGGTGGTACAGTAGTAGAGAACTGATGTTTCTCTACAGAGCCCTTGAAATTGTATAGCACATGAAGACCAAGAAATATTGAAATCTATTCTTTGACATTTATTTTGTTCCTTTAATCATTCTAAATGACCACAGAGACTTTATTTTTCCTGCTCTTTTGTCAGAGCTTAGCAGAAGAGACCAGGGTGTGACCATTAGTCTGCCTATGATTACGAGTGGTCATCGTAACACACACACACACACACACACACACACATACTGTACACAAACACGTGAACAAACATGCTCGCACACAAACACACATACATGCACACACGCACACATGCATGCATGCACGCACACACACACACACACACACACGCACACACACACTCCTGATTATTCAGTGTGTACCCAGAGCCAGGGTAGAGAGAGCAGGACGTTAGCAGGACAGGACCTCATTTCTAGGGTGAGTAGTGTAACCCAATCCCCCGGCTGGAGCAGGTCCTGGGGGCCTGGCCCTCTGCCAGTGTGGGCCTCATGCTAAGCCTAGTCTTTAAGGCGTAGCCGTTGTTTCAGGAGACAGCGAAAATGAGATGTGACCCAGGGCTTTTCTGACATCCGCCTGAGTAATCGGAACGCCGGGAGAGACACTGACGACGGCACTGTCGGAATAACACAGGCCGTTGTTCCCATATAAAGAAGCCTGCTGGTAGTGAGAGCAAGCTCAGTACTTCAGTCCAGATGTAACAGGAAATGTGTTTGTGCTGAAATATGCAGGTTTGGTGTGTGTGTCCCCCCCCCCTCAATTTAGTACACTTGGAGTCAAATCAACTCTCTTTATGTACAGTGTAAGTTCTGTTGTTGACACACTCCATCTTTCCCTCTGGAAATACCCTGCCGTCCTTGGAGGGCATAATAGTGGCCTTGTTCAATCAGAGCCATTCAAGTGTCAGGAGAATAACTACTTTCTCCTGCCACTGATGAAGATAGTACAGCCATATACTGTTAGTAGTCCAACCTCCTATTGTATTCCTATCGTGATCTGTTATAGGTTAGAAAACAGGGCAGTGTCAATGCTCAAAGCACTAAAGCAGAGATATGGTGAATGCTGCTGCCTTCACAAAGACTTTGTCGAAGACAGAAAAATGGAAGACAAAAAAAAAAAAAGTAACTCTCCAACAGAGAGACAGAAAGTAACTTTTACACTTTTAGTCTAAACACCAAACACTCCCTTACTTGAGGCACAGCAGCAGTGGTGGTCTGCAGCAACTGCCCTCACTCATGACACAATGTCCTAAATCATAATCATCTCAATCAACAAAAAGCAGCAAAAATCAACCTTTTTGGTTCAAAAATCAGAAGTTCAGAACTGTGGATTGTTCCCCAGGGTTGTTCCAGTCTCTCCAACCGGCTGTGTTTGATGATCAGAGAGAGTAGCATCGAGGGTGGTCTGACTGAGGGAGGGGTCTGAAATCTCTACCTCACTGTACTGATTCTGGGGAGAGAGTGGTAAGTAAAGGCACTCTATATGACCCCTGTGTGACCTGCTAAAACACAGACAGATGCTCTAGCTCCTTGTATTACATGTGATATGATACCTCCTTCAAAATGAGATGCTGCATCTCCAGGGGTTTGATCTTGTCATATACTAGAATTTCAAAAAGTAACATTGATTTATAGCACACCATGTCCACAGTATATATGCCTATATTTGGAAACGTATCATACAGACACTTTGTTATAACATATAGATACCACTGGCATTCATTGTGTGCTAAATGTTTGCATGCTGTTGTAGCCTATGGTATCTACCAGGGCACAGTCTATGGCATTCATAGACTTTCCTCAGCAGATGACACTCTTCATTAAATGTGAATTACAGATGGATAGCTCATGAGATCACTCCTATCAAAGGTAGACATGAGAGGGAGATCTGGACTGTTCCTAGAGCAGCAGCCATAGTGTTGCCTAGTTACCAGCACAACATTGGACAAAACATTTCACTTACAAATGCACTTTAGACGCTTTTCACTGCATACCCCATGCCCCTTAAACTGCCGTGTGGAACACTCCAAATTGGCTTCTAAAGGAGCACATTTGTTTAAATCCAGACCTTAACTCTGACTTATAGGGGTAGTGTTTTCCCCTGAGCGACCCAAAGGTTTCCTGATTGAGGTAACCAGAGCATTGAGGGAAGGTTATTAAAGAGAGCGGCATGCTGGGACTAATTTGAGTCGCCCATTGAGATGTCAGTATGAATTTAAGAAGCTGGGTGTGGAAAAGTGCAAAGCTGACTGGTATTGAAGCATTTAGGCGACTGCACTTAAATACAGTGGTGTGTCACTTCCTGAATAAGGAATTAGTAGTCCACAGGAGACTAAAGTACATTTGTGTTTAACTGTATAATATGTCTCTTTGTAAGTATTCAACTCTGTGTGTTAGGTTGCATGGTAGGTGGAGGTGGAGGCAGCACTGTGGGTTTAGAGAGAATCTGGATTTGTGTTTAACTCCAGTCAGGGTGGTCTGTGATGCTGGGTTTATGTTTATCTTAAACACGACTACCCCTCTCCAGATCATCCTGCTCTGCACACTGTCACTATAGTAGGGGAGGGGAGGCAACACTACCCATTTACAGGAAAGATGACATCATTGGCCACACTAGTCCGCTCATAGAACATTGGGTGAAACAACCATAATACCTTAAATACTGTTGGTAAAACTTGTAATGATGATGACGATACTCGTCATGACGATACTACGTTCCTCAAAACACACACACACACACACACACACACACATCTAAAGGTGAATGAACCCAAACAGCTCCTCTGGTAGCACCAGTGACCAGTAGAGCAGAAAGCCATTTCCACAGAACTGAACACATGGTGAGTCAACCCTAACGCTGTGCTGTACACAGGAAGATGGGTCGCCCCGTGAGAATGTGTTCATCGCTCGGCAGCAGATAGCAACT
>NC_139659.1:8513726-8733726 GCF_951799395.1 Argentina silus
CAGCATTCTGTACAAACTAACTGTTGAAAAACGCAAACAAAAATCTGTCGCTTTGCCAAACATGTGACATCAACTTCTGCGGGGATGAAGCAGTCAAGTGGGCTAGAATCGCACGCTGGGTTATGTTTACACGGGGCGGGATCTGAGTATAATTTACACTCGCCTGTAAGCCAATTACACCACCCCGACACTGTACAGGTGAGATACCGTTGACTGTATAAATAGCGGTCCACAACAACCACAACACAATAACCACAACACCTGAAAAACACTCCTCAATCAAATGAAATAAGTAAGTGTTGCTCTATGTCAATAGTACTTTTTTGCTTTTGTACAGTTTTAAGTGGCATAGTTGAGGTATGATATGAGCGTGCTCTTCGAAAGGCTACACTATAACTGATTTTGTTTGCATATCTATGTAGTGGAGCTAGTTGCTTGGATATATTATTAACATCATGTATGGTGAATGTAGCTATTTGATCAAAGTTGATCAAGTACACGTCGTAATGTTGCACATCTTTTAGCTGGCATTGCTGGCTGTTTAATTCATACAAAGAGGTTGTGTTCATTGTGTTCCAACATTCGTAGCCAAGTGTTTTGTTGCCGTGTACGACTGGTAGCCCAGCAGCTCCAGAGCCGTTACATTCTTGGAAATAGTCAGATTCGTTTTCCTTTTCGATTTCCTCCTGCTCATGTTTAGAAGGATTCCGCTTCAATCTGCCGGTCTGCCTGCATCTCATTATCTGTGAAACCAATCATCACCCATTCCACTCTGCACAGTCTGTCCCCAATGCTTAGAATGTTAACTAGATAACACAGGCTGCAGTCTGGTGTTTGCATAGATTTTCGGGGAATGTATGTTTTTTGCCTGCCTTCCTACAGAGGCTTGATTAATGATTAATGATTCATGGATAGGCCTATATCCTCTCTTTGTAATGAAGTTCTTGTTGTCGGGTCAAAGATTCATGTCTAGGTGGCTTTGGAAATGACACGTGGGCCATGACAACAATCTATATATAGCACCTACTCATGCTGGTGTACAAGGCTGACTGATAGCTCTGTCCTTTCACAGCTGTTTGGCCATGACGCTGTACTTGGCCGTGCTTGGGCTCTGTATGAGTGCCGTGTTTGCAGCTCCCAGGCTGGACCCACAGATGGATGACCATTGGCACCTATGGAAGAGCTGGCACAGCAAAGACTACCATGTGGTGGGTGTCAAAGCTCTAATTGGGGCACATTCTATTCCCTGTGAATTATAGATTTATTTCCAACATTTTGGCAACTTCTTCATTGCATTATCCTCCTTCCATAGTAGAATTGTGTCTTTCTCTGACTTTTTGGCTCATTCTGTAGAAAGAGGAGGGGTGGAGACGAATGGTTTGGGAAAAGAACCTGAAGAAGATTGAGCTGCATAACCTAGAGCACTCCTTGGGAAAGCACTCTTTCCGTCTGGGCATGAACCACCTTGGTGACATGGTAAGACATACTGTATAAGGTGCCTAACACTTGCAAGGTGATAACTGAAGCCCAAATCAGATTTCAGTTGAAGGCCATGACAACCACAGAGCACTGTATCAGAGCCGTCCAAAGACACTATCCTTCAGGTTTCAGAATGCAGATGTACTAGAGACTTATGAAACCCAAAACTCTTCTTTCCAGAGTGGACATTAAATTACAAAATTCACTTTGTGATGTTTCCACAGACTAATGAAGAGTTCAAGCAGGTGATGAATGGCTACAAGCAGAAGACAGAGAGGAAGATCAAGGGGTCCCTGTTCTTAGAGCCCAACTTCCTGCAGGCCCCCAAGCAGGTGGACTGGAGAGAGAAGGGTTACGTGACTCCTGTCAAAGACCAGGTGAGGTTGCAATCCTCCACAGCTCAGCCTGGAACTACAGTATAACACTGCTTTTTCATTAAAAGAATGTCTAACTCAAATCAAGATGGCTTGTTTGTATACGTACACGTACAACAGTAAAGATAAAAACGTCATAGTTAGTTAGAGTGCAACACAGTGCTTACTGATTGGTTAATACTTTGTTATTACCTATAGTCTCTGAGATTAATTGCTTGCTTCTCTCTCTCTCTCTCCGTCTCTCTCTCTCTCTCTCTCTCCATCTCTCTCTCTCCTCCAGCATCAGTGTGGGTCCTGCTGGGCCTTCAGCTCCACAGGGGCCCTGGAGGGCCAGCAGTTCAGGAAGACAGGGACATTGGTGTCTCTGAGTGAGCAGAACCTGATGGACTGCTCCCAGCCTGAGGGCAACTATGGCTGCAACGGAGGCAGGATGGACCAGGCCTTCCAGTACGTCCAGGACAACAGTGGCCTGGACACTGAGGAGTCCTACCCCTATCTGGGCAAGGTGAGGTCCTGTTCAGCCTGAGGAAATGTCTTGGTTTACTGTAGCAACCCTGATGTTTGGTCAAACTGTCTGAACAAGTGTTTCAGTTGTCCCCTCATTAGTGATTCAGGCCCTGCTAGTCACCCACAATAGTCTCAGATACACAAGTTGCCAGGTATATATATATACACAGTACCAGTCAAAAGTTTGGACACACCTTGCCAAGAGTGTGCAAAGCTGTCAACAAAGCAAAAGGTGGCTACTTTGAAGAATCTAAAATATAAAACATATTCTGGTTTGTTTAACACTTTTTTGTTTACTACATAATTCCATATGTGTTCCTTCATAGTTTTGATGTCTTCAATATACTGGTACTATATATATATATAATATATTTATTTATTTATTTATTTTTATTATTATTATTATTATTTTTTAATATCTTGACTGTTGATCCTCTCTGGTTTCCTAGGATGATGAGCATTGCCACTACAAGCCAGAGTTCAGTGCTGCCAATGTCACTGGATTTGTGGACATCCCCAGTGGGAATGAGCATGTTTTGATGAAGGCTGTGGCCACAGTCGGTCCTCTCGCTGTCTCCATCGATGCCGCTCATGAGTCATTCCAGTTTTACGAGTCTGGTGTGTAGTAGTGGATTCTGCTGGTTTATTGTCATGATATGCAGTACATATGATAGTGAAGCCAAAGCTTCATAGTTTTGTCCATTAGTAGCATTAGCCATGAGCTCTGGTGGTTTTACCTCCATTCTATAGTGTGCGACCGTCTGTCCTTTCCCCATAGGGATATACTATGAGAAGGAATGCGGCACCGTTGATCTGGACCATGGTGTTCTCGTGGTTGGATACGGTTTCGAGGGCCAGGATGTGGATGGCAAGAAATACTGGATCATCAAGAACAGGTAAAGTACAAACATTCTCCTTGGGATATTTACCTGGCAACTTATTATTGTTGTCACACTTATTATTGTCACACAGTGTGTGTTGCTGTCACAGTAAGGTAGTAAAAAGCAACAGTAAAACGTATTGCGCCAAATGAATTGCTTTCTAAATTACAGAGTGAAGCTAACTGATGGTTATTTTGGGGGGGGGGGGTTTTCAGCTGGAGCGAGAAGTGGGGAAACAAAGGATACATCCACTTGGCCAAAGACAGGAATAACCACTGTGGGATCGCTACATCAGCCAGCTACCCTCTGATGTAACCTGGGAGTCAGGAGTTTTAGAAATGCTTGAAACATGTTACAAAAGGGCTACAACTACAGCGCTGCTGCAGCTCTGCAAGGAGCATGAGAAGACCGCTGGGTTGTTCTGAAACACTGTTTTACGGAATTTATTCAATTCTGTTTTGTACTTGATTTTATGTATTCAGTGAGACTGTAAATATTGCTATATTGGAGTCAAGTGAATGTTTGGAGTGACGCATGCACATTTCTAGTTGTTACTGCTTTTATGCCTGTCATGTAAAACGTTTTGTACACAGGTACGTTGTGAGTGATTAAACATTTTAAAATTGATTTGTTATGTGGCCCTTCTTTATCTGAGTGGCTAACTATTGACTGATTTAGGCAAAGCCCACATAGGTAATCGTTGGCTAATCTTATTTTAATCCTATCATTTGCTAATCCTACTGTAAAGTATCCTTACCAGTAGAATTCCAACCATTTTTGCTTGTGGAGTCCTCATAGGGCAATTATGGCACTGTATGTGTCTGAGTTAGTTGTAGTTATTTAACTATTAGAGCTTATATTTTGGGTTCTAGTGTGGTAAAACAGTTGAACTACGCTCATGAGGCATGTATAAGTTATATCCTTCAATCAATAGCTATTATTAATTTCAAAGTAAAAACATGACATGACACAGGAGTTTGTTTATACTTCTAAAAGGCGTTTGTTTGAGGGTCTATTAGCAAAGATAAGGTAAACAGAACCTCTCCATGAAGCGTCACCCTGTAGAGTGGTAAGTCATCTGGACACAGATAAGGCTGACTTCTAGTTAAACCAGGCCACTGCTTACTGTATATATGATTGGAAAATAACACACTGTCCAATCAACTCAGAAGGACATGCTTCTTGGGTTGTTGTTGTTGATGATGATCATGTGTGTGTACTTTATGAGGTATGTCTCTCTTGCTCCAATTTAAACATGCCAGGCCACAGTGAAGCACAGTCCTTGCATTAATATGAAACCTCATAGGCTTACAAGAGGGAGCTCTGACCGTGCAAACTATCAACAGTATGTCAACAGATCCTTCAGCCGTCACTGTACGCTAAGTTAGACTAGAGTGTTTAGTAGTTTTTAACGTTAGGTCAATTTATCTTAAGTTTGGTTGAAATCTATCTACAGAACAAGTCCGTTTGTGGATACTGTGTTTAGTTGTTTACAACACTGTTATAGACACAGGATATTTTCCAACACCTGGCCACCGTATTAACTGTATGTCTGCTTTCAGCCATGTGTATAGTAGAGCTGAGAGCAATGGTCATTTAGATAGGAAGACTGAGAAAGAAACCCTGCATATCTGAGTTTGTTGTTGAAAGGGAAGACAAGCATGAGAAAGAAAGAACTGAGACTGCTACCTTTGGATTTCTTTTTATCTGCAGCTAGTGGGGTACTGTTTGACAAAGGAACTGTATGTAAATGTCACTTAGATTATGATTATGCCTCAGCCACAAGCGGACTTACTCCCTG
Source organism: Argentina silus (assembly GCF_951799395.1). Taxonomy (NCBI): domain Eukaryota; kingdom Metazoa; phylum Chordata; class Actinopteri; order Argentiniformes; family Argentinidae; genus Argentina; species Argentina silus. The sequence continues at coordinate 8,518,769 of NC_139659.1, forward strand.
ATCAACACACACACACACAAACACACCACTATACTATTTGAATGTACAGTATGTGTAATGACAGAACTGGTTTTACCTAGTTTGTCATAATGATGTCAGTAGAATAATTTCTGGCTTCCCCAACATACCCATTTAAGATATACCACCCTCTTATCATTGCAGTTACAACACAGCAACAAACTTGCATTGTAATGCAGTTTGTACTGAAAAGCTAAGAGAAAGGCTTGAGTCTTATGATATATGTGTTAAGAGACTCCTAAACCTACTTTGAATTACAACACATACTGACAACAGGGCCTCTACTTTGTCGTCCCTATGGCAAATGTATAGTTCTGCAAAATGTTAATGATGATGAATACTTTGCTATCGTTACACAGTTATGATACATGACTACCAGCAGTATGATGAGCAAGCTTTTCAATCGCATTCTGACTCCATTTGCTTGGTGTGAGGTATTGTGTGAGTGATATATGTATTCTTTCACTTCCCTGATTACATAGTTTCCTTTTCTAATTTAGCTAACTCAGTCCATGGCTGTCTGACACAGCGGACGTATCTAGGCCTCAGTGGATGACGCAGCTTGGCTTGGCGCAGCTTGGGTCTGATGGAGCTTGTAGCATGATACGTTCCTCTGCTATCTTGTGTGTGTGTGTGTGTGTGTGTGTGTGTGTGGTAAGCAGCTTCTACTTTTAGTTTTGGACAGATTTGCTTATTTATCTCTTTTTGCCATTGGTCAGCTTATTGCTTGATATGAAACCAGGCTTCTTTGGGTTTGTATCAAACAACAAGATCAATTTACCCCAAAGACATGAGCATTACATTCATTTTCTGAACACATTTTTAACATGTTCAATATTGAGCACTCATTAAATAACATATCAAAATTGTTTATTGGAAGATCATGTGGATATGGTGTTTGGATTGAGAACTGAGAGTGAAGAAGGTCCAGTGCACCACCTGGTGATGATTCACTTAAAAACCAATGAGTATTACAGTTTACCAACTCAGCTACGTTGTATTTAGCTAGAATTGAGGTTATACCTCCCCCTGCTGGTCATCTAACAACACAACATGGAAAACACGTAAAGATTTGTTTTACATAGGGTTTTATTCAAAACATCTTTCAGGGCAACCTGTACAAATGACACACAACATATACCACACATTCCTACAGTGTCAGGCTGAGGTCATCTTTGGTACAACAAGGAGGGCCCTTCAGTTTAGAGATTCAAACAGTACAATGCTAGGAGAGTGCATCCCAATAATCTAAAATTGTATCCTCTCTTCTTTCACCTATCCTGTCAGATCAGTGGGGATGAGGAAGAGGAAGTGAGTGTATAAAGAATCCCTACACTATTGAGATGCAACTCTAGGTCTTTGACGGTCTCCCCACTACTCCTGCAGTCTTTGGTCCAGCACTGGGTGGGTCAGGTGGGTTACATTCAATTGGCACAAACTGGAGAAAAAGCTTTCAAACAGAAAACAAGTTCAGGTCCTAGAACCATTTCTGTTTCAAAACATTTTCACCTGTGATGTGCCTATTGAACACAACCTTGATGGTGAAGATATCGAGATGCATCCAGAGGAGGTGGCTCCTCACTTGGCGTGTTTCTTGAAGATAGAGATGTACTCCTGCACGTCCTCAGGGGAGCCCAGGACCACAGGGACCCGCTGGTGGATGTTCTCAGGCTGGATGTCCAGCACATTCATGGAGCCTGTGGTGGCCATGCCTCCCGCCTGCTCTATGATAAACGCCATGGGGTTGCACTCGTATAGCAGCCTCAGCTAACATGGTGGGATTGGAGAGACAGAATAGAAAAGATCTGTTAATATGTCCTGAAACAGATTACACAATCATATGGGTATTGCAATGTCTTACTGACTAAAAACTGAGTACAGCCTGAAGATGTTTCATGCAGAAATCTAATAACAGTGTGAGGATTTCTAGTCATAAGTATGAGGCACGGTACCATTATAATAGTTAATAGATGTATTATATTCAGCTGAAGTTGTCCATCTTTTATGAAGTCAGCCTATTAGAAACTCTCCCTCACTCACCTTGCCCTTAGGGCTCTTGACATTGGCAGGGTATAAGAAGATGCCTCCATACACCAGAGTCCGGTGCACATCGGCTACCATGGAGCCCACATATCGCCCACCATAGGGGGCACTGCCATCCTGAAGACAAAAGGCAACATCAGACATGCTCTATCTCACAAACTGCTATGGACACTTCATATTAGCCAGATATGTGAGCCCATGATCTCTTCTTCATTTGAACTGTGCCTTTTCATCATGTTTAATTACCTCTGGGAATTTCTTCTTCTGCAGGTACTCTGTGACATCTGGGTAGAAGTGCTGTGCGTAACCTTCGTTCAGACTGTAGATCTTTCCCTTCTTCTTAATCTTCACATCCCTGTCCACTAGGATAAACTCCCCAATGGACTTAAAAAAAAAACAAGAAAGGTAATTATTATATTTGGGTTAATGTGTTGTGCATAGGGACCTAGTGTACTATCAACTAGGAAGGAAGTGTGCAGAGACTTACTGGGTCGAGCATGAAGCAGTTGACCCCCTGACCAGTGGACAGCACCACCATGGTGGCACTGCCATAGAGGGCGTAACCTGCGGCAACAATCTGCCTTCCAGGCTGCAGCGCATCCTCCTCTTTGGGCTCATCGTCTGTGGTCTGAGGAATAACAGAATAACAGTGAGACAGTTAATGTAAAAATAAACATTTCAGTTTTATAGAGATAGAAACAACTGGCAGTGTTTGGGTTAAAATGTATTGTCCATGACTGAAACAAAATGTCTTGAACTTAAATTGAATGTCTGGGACTGATGACAAAGTCTAGAACTGAAACAGAATGTCTAGGACTGAAATAGAATGTCTGGGACTGCATCACAATATCTAGGACTGAAACAGAATGTCTGGGACTGCATCATAATGTGATAGAATGTCTAGGACTGAAACAGAATGTCTGGGACTACATCATAATGTGATAGAATGTCTAGGACTGAAACAGAATGTCTGGGACTGCATCATAATGTGATAGAATGTCTAGGACTGAAACAGAATGTCTGGGAGTGGATCACCATGTCTGGGGCTGGATCACAATGACATAGAATGTCTGAGACTGCATCATATTGAGATAAAATGTCTAGGACTGAAATACAAATAAATATCAGGAACAAAATAAAAAAAATCAAACCTTTCTGTAGATGGCAAAAATTGTTCCAATTGATACAAGACAGTCAATGTTTGACGAACCATCCAGGGGGTCGAAGCACACAATATATTTGCCCTGTTAAAGACAAAGAACCAAAATCACACCAGTGTCACATTTTATGACATGCAGAGCACACACACACACACACACACACACACACACACACACACACACACACACACACACACACACACAGCATACCTGTTTTTCTGGCTCCACAATGATGGCCTTGTCATCTTCTTCAGAAACCAGGATACAGGAAGTGAAGGAGGACTTGATCATGTTGATAACCAGGTCATTGGACAGCACGTCAAGTTTCTTCACCTGGTCACCTGTTATATTGGTGGTCCCAGCGATGCCATAGCTGCTCAGAAGAAGGGACAGAGGGACAGGAGGGAAAAATGTGTGAGAACACAGGAAGGCCTTAACAGGACATTTTTAAGGGGCCACTGACACTAAATCTAGTGTCCTAGTATTCATTTTAGGCAACTTCTTTAGATATTTCCATCATACATAATATTGGCTGAATTTCAGTGGGCATGCTGGCTCTGTTAGATTGAGATAAGGCCTGCAGGTAAGCTTTTCATACAGGAAAATCATGACTATCTAAAAAATCCCTGACAAATCAGTAATACATTATCTGGGGGTAATGTAGGGTGGTCTGAAATGAGTCCTTCAGCTTATCATTCAGGATTTGTGAGTAACAGGCCAGTAAGACATTACCAAAAGAGTTTATTCTTGAGTCCTGATTCTTGATCATATAAAATTGGTTGTCATCTAAATAAGGATAGCCATCTGCACATTGACCTTAGTCGTAGTTGACAGTATTAACTGACTAAATGGACTGTCGGGCTTAATCGTTAAGTTGGCTCCTTATCCAACTAGGTAAATATTTAATTTGAGTCTCCCCGCCCCAGCGCAATAAGCACATATTGGTCCCTCATAGAGCTTACTGACGATCCACTTGTTTCGAATACACATGTAAAACCCACATGTGCAGTAAAAAAAAAAGTCTTGCACTTCGGGCAAAATTACATTGGTCATGAAGTTTCAAGATTGCGCATCTAAAATGAAACACACGTGTATGCCTATTACACTATAAGACGCTTGGAACTTTTACGCTGTGTAGATTGAATGACCACTTGGATATATGCCACCAACTACCACTAAATAAACTTCTGCATCAATTGTTACACTTACAGGTTAGCGATTCCAGCCTTTCTGACAGCCGTGGAGATGGCTTTGACAGCTGTGCAGATGGAGTTGAGGAGGGTGGTCAGCTCTCCAGTTCCCTTGGCTTTCCTTCCTTCCTCCAGCACGAATCGTGTGAGAGTAACGACATTGGTATCGAAGGCACCCCGGTCAGACATAGTGACGTGAAAGTGTGGAGTCGCGACGTGGTCCTGGTGTTTCAGGTGGGACAGGTGAGCGGCGTAGACAGTGACCCTAAAGTTAAATGAGAACTCAAGCCCCTGGAGAGGGGAAGAGACAGGGGTGTACAAGTGTTTCAACCAATCACAGACCGCATTCACACGGAGGGGAGTGGCCGAAACACATCTGGCCAAAGTTCAAAGATAATGGCTATGGATCATTCCACGAATAGAAAATGATATGTTTGGAGTAAATGTTGATGAAATACTAAATCCAACTGTTGTATAACATGTATTTACCCTAACTTCCTCTTTAGGATGGTATATTATTCAGTAATTTTCACATCAAACATCAATTCTGTTATTGTCAACCCTAACTTTTTCATTCATTTTTGTCAACCCTGTTACTTATATATAGTAATTTAGTTGTAACTGTCCCTTTATTTGTTCACAATTTTACATCAAAGATCATTTGTATAATGAAATCTATGGGATTAATATGAGAAATGCATAAACAAACATAAATTATAGTCCTCAAAGGTTTCATGGGTTTGAAATATATCACAATTGAAGTTCACAATTTTCTTAAACCGTTTGTTCATTAGCGTTGATGTCTAACAGTTTAATGAAAACAATCAACACTAACTGTTAAAGACCTGAGGCCCATATGTCAAATGTTAATCTAGAAATCTATCCAGAAATCCCTGACAAACCAGTAATACAGTATCGGTAGAAAGGAGCCATTCAGCTATTGTTCTATTGATGGGAGCAATCATACAGGATTTGTGAGTGATAGGCCAGTAAGAAATTGACCTTAGTTGAAGTTGACAGTATTAACTGATTAAATGGACAGTCTGGCTTAAGTTGGCTCCCTATCCAACAGTTTAATGAAAACAATCAATATATCCCCATGAATATTTGTAGAGAAAGATGATCTCTATTTGACAATAAAAAAAAAACGTTACAATTTTCAAAAAATAATTTGGGATTTTCATTTTAATATTTAGATTCAGAAACAGTTAATGTATCTAAATGTAGCAATTATCAGAAACATGCAAAGGGATCAATCTCAGATGAATATGAGAATACTTCCTACAGAGAGGAAGTTGACAGCCTGGCTTCCTGGTGCAGCCAGAACTACTTGGAGCTGAACGCCCTAAAAACTGTAGAGATGGTAGTAGACTTCAGGAGAAGCCCAGCCCCAACCGTTAACACTGTGGAGTCATTCAGATTCCTGGGGACAATAATTTCAAAGGACCTCAGATGGGCGGAGAACATCACCTCCACCATCAAGAAGGCCCAGCAGAGGATGTTCTTCCTGCGGCAGCTGAAGAAATTCAACATGCCGCAGAAAGTGATGGTCGAGTTCTACATAGCCATCATTGAGTCCATCCTCAGCTCATCAATCACCGTCTGGTTCGCTGCCTCCACTGCCAATGACAAAGGCAGACTGCAGCGGATCATTCAGTCAGCCGAGAAGGTAATCGGCTGCAACCTACCATCTCTCCTGGACCTGTTCCACTCCAGGACCAGTAAGAGAGCAGGAAAGATCATAGCTGACCCTTCCCATCCTGGTCACAACCTCATCCATAGACTTCCATCCGGCAAAAGGTTCCGGTCAATTAAGACTAAAACCTTGCGCCACCTGAACAGTTTCTTGCCCATGGCAGTGGGGCTCACAAACAAGCCCCCTGCCTCTCACTGACTCTGGGACTTCCACCCCCCACCCTGTCACACACACAATGCACTGACAGTGTAATTTATAATTATTTAAAATTATTTTAATTTATAGTGTACATGCCCATACCCATTCCACAGCCTCTAGCCTCATTGCCCCTTAGCCTCACACAGCCTACAAGATGTATTGTTCTGCTGTTCTTTTTTGTAAATTCGTAAATTTGTTATTGGTATTTTGTTAATATTTTGCTATTTTGTAAATTTCTTGTCAATACTTGCTATTGTTTTTTATGTCCATGCACCAACCTCACCAAGTCAATTTCCTGTATGTATACTTGGCCAAATAAAATAATTCTGATTCTGATTCTGAATGTTCTTAACAGATTGACAGACAATGTGTTTATTGTGTCAAGAAATTGTGCATCATTTTTTAAATTTAACTTCTGGAGGTGGCACAAGATGTTTTTCATGAGGTTCAACATGTGCTCTGAAATGTCCCCTATTTGTAGAATGACCCATATGTTCTCACAAATTTCCAACAGTTTTGGCCCAGTTCTATGAGGGGGGGGACACATTTTGTTTTAAACAAATTGAAACCGCTTTTAAAGGCTCATTTCTAGTGAATCCTGAGAAAAGGATACAGACAAATCTTAACTTACAATTGAACCAAATTACAACACTAAGAGGGGGCTTGCAGAGGGGTACTTGCGTATGCACACTGTACTGAATACCAGTGTGACTGCATTGTCTTACGACTGGTTTCGTCATTCCAGTCATTCAACTACCTGTCTTGCGAGTTATCAGACAGATCAGTGTGATCAGATCAGTACATATCGTAAGACAATGGTGTGATTGTGAATGTGTATATATGTAATTAAACAACCATTTTTAAGTGCTCTTTCCCTGATAATGTACAAACATACACAGCCAGAATTACCCAGTGTTAGCTAGATAACTTAGCAAGTGTTAGAGATAAAAAAATAAATAAAACAAACCTGGCACTGCAGTTACAGTAGTTACTAGGCAGGAGAAAGCTATTAGTTTCTAAAAATAATTCTAACTTTTTACTTATATTTACTGTTTGTTGTTTTTACAATTATCTTACCTGGTGAATAGGCTAATGATGCTGCTGAAGCTGAGGCTGACAATAGCACTGCGGAGGTCTTTCAAAATAAAAATCATGCAACAAAAGCGGCGACTTGCTTTTCAAATGGAACATTTGCAATTACAATCCTATTATTATTGGGGGGGCAGGGACGGGGGCAGGGACAGAGACACATGTCCCCCTTGTCCCCCCTACTCCTACACCCTTGCACTGGATATCAAAAGTGGTGTTGCCACAGGCAACACCACTAGTAGCCTATATCATGGAAAATATGCAATGGCACAACAAATCACCAATATGTGGGAACCAAGCACACCATCCATCACATCAGACATACTGTCTCAATCCCAAAACCTCCTTATGGCCCATGTGTTTCTTTCAGTATTGACTGCCAGAGGTCAAGGGTCAACAGAGGCAATAGGTTAATCTAAAACAGTATCTGTGGTTCCATTAACCTCTAATAGGATCATAGATTATGAGGTTGAGGGACAGAAAATGTAGGACTATTGTTCAGCAACACAAATATCATTGTGTTTTATGGTGAAGGACAACTCTATCTAATGGTAATAAATTATCAATGGACCCTATATATTTCCTCTTAACTCTTTTATGAGATGTTTGCTAAGCATTCTTTCTGTGCACTCCTCAGAGAACAGCTGAGTCTAAAGTTCAGTTCATAGGTCAATTCATTGTGTTTGTCTTTCCACTTTAAAGGTGTATTTGACTGTGTGCGAAAGCAAATGACGTACTCAATCAGGCAAGATGAGTTCCCTTAACTGAGGTTACATGTTTTTATTACGTATGTTTGCACAAAATGTCTGAAGGGGATTTCACAACAAGAGGTTGATTTGAACTTGGAACCACTGACAACCAATTGTGCGCAAGGTTCAAAGACCAGTTTCTAGGGGCTTATCTGAATTGTTTTCAAACTTTCCTTGCTCCTTTTCCCATTGAATGACAAAGCCTAAGCCTACAAAATATAAGTCTACTATTATGGTTTTGAATCTTATGAAAAAAACTATACACTTTTAATAGCAGCAGAAGGAATTCCATATGTAATCTAAATCCCTATCACTCAGTGGTAGAAGAAATTGATGACAACATTCACAAATCTATGTAAATTTGTTCACAGTACATACATACTAGCCTTTGTGTAATGATTGAGCCTTTTTTTGTCATCAGTTGAGGGCACCTGAAGGTGCACTTCCCCCTGCATCCACATGATGTCACTCAGCACGTATCCCTGTTAGAACTCTCATAATGAATGTTCATTGTATACTTTACCAAACATGTGATATCAATATACTCTGTACATTACTGTGTAAATTGCATCAATTTTGACTATATAGTTAGAAATAGAGAATTCTCTAAATCCTTGGCTTGACATTATAGACACATCTGCACATTTGAACATATAATTCTAATAGATAAGGGGTGGCCCCCTGTCCCCCCACATATAGAATTTTCACCATTCATTCATCTGGGGGGATTCTGGGGACCCTACCAAGCTCCCTCTAACAGTTCCCATTTTTTGCCACACAGCTGAAAGTAGACACCAAAAGGATGTTGGCTACTGTGCTGTGCAGAGCCATTCACCAGCGTTTTGAAAACGGCTCATAAATATTTCATTCATATGGACTGAAGCGACTCCACCTGACGTTCCTAAACGTCGCTCCGCACTCGGGTGTGCGCTTTGTTGACAACTTTGTGCGCATGAGCAGTGAAAAGGGCCGGTGGACAGTGAAAACCTTGATGGGCTGGATGGATTCATGAATGGCATATCAAACTTTAGGCCGGTGGATGTAACAGCTGTTAACAAGTAAGTAATGACATGTCAATGTAAACGACACGGTATCAAACAACAAGGATGCTAAATTATTATCGCTTTAAACGCTCAATCAATTGTTCAGCAGTTGTACGTTCTCTCTCTGTCCTCTCCAGGTGAGTATCATTAGAATTAGCCAATGCATTTACAATCCAATTATGATTTTGTTAATATGCCTTATTGCAAAACATCGAGATCAACCGCTACGAATGTTGGCCTGCACCCGACCGTTACATCTCTCAATCTATATTAAATAATATGTTCACTTCTTCTGCAATTGGTTCTGGTAATCTCCAATTGTTTACAATTTAAATGTTCAATACTAATTCCTTTGAGTCACTCCCAAACTAATTTACTTGGTTTGAATGGCTAAAAAAAGAGTGATGATTTACTGTCCCCTTGTCCGTAGACAATGTAATCCAGAGATCTGGCACAGTGTTCTTGGTGGTACCAAATAGAGATTACCTCAATGATCAAAGCATGCACTGGTGAAAGGGTGCAAGTCTTACAGGAATTAAACAGGAGATTTAGCCCCAGTCCAGGAAATGATTTGTTCTAGCTAGGAATTTAATGATTTAGTGGAGGATTACAGTATGCCCAATATTCTTTACGTTCAGGTCTGTAGCTAGTTGGCTTCCACTTTAAAATGCATGCTTTTTATAGCAAGCCCTGTGACAACCAGTTCTTGGCCAACCTGGGGCAGTCACAGCAATCTCCCAAACAGTGTATGGCGGCTGATTCCTTCTGGACCAGAATATGTTTTGACAAGAAACAGATTGTTTTTTGTCAATCGGATGAGTTACAAGAAATGAGAAATCTCAAAGTCTCAGTTTGAATACATTAGTAATCCACAGCCCTACAGTGTTATAGTGCAGAGTTGGGCTGGTTTTGTATGGTGTTGTTCAGCCTCCTCAGTGTGTGTGATAAAGGCTTAGTCAGAAAGGCCCTCTCAGGTTTCTGACCTCAGTCAGCAGAGACAGGGGAGGGCTCACCTTGGCAACGGGGTTTCCGTGTCGACCAGTGTGCTGAATGGGAACATCCTCACCACTCGGAGAGAGAGAGGGAGAGGGGAATCTATTAGAAGAATTATAACGGCTTGATGCCTTGCCCTCATTCTCTCTCTCGCTCTTCCCTACCCTCTATCTCTCTTTCTTTGTTTATCTCACTGCTCCTGTCCCCTCTTCCCTTTTGTTTACTCCTCTTCCTCTTCATGTCCCTGTTACTCACTTTAACATTCAAGGCCATTTGCAGTAAGGGAATTTCTATCGGAGTGGCTTACTCTACTGAGCACTCACCAGAGGTCAGGGCAGCCCTTGTTTAAGTTGTGATGTCATGTGGTTGCCTAGGACTACGAATAGCCTGCAAAAAGCTTGCAGTATGTTTGAAGGCCAAGAAAAAAGGAATTTCCTTCAGAGCATTAGCAACAGTTTAGATACTATACTGACATATGCCTATAGAACCCCAAGTAGCTGAGAAGAAATCTCTGAGTTGCAAACCATTAACCCTATATCCTCTCGTGTAATGAAGATAAATTGAACAATGACTTCTGTCGTGCCCTTCTTGTTTTCTCTGTGTGGCCAGGATACTTTAATCTATCCTAGTGTCTTAAAAAAAAAAAAAAACACACTCTCAGAATTTCTGAATGGCATTGCAGCCTCTGAGCTAAACAACCACCTCTACTGTACCACTTGCTCTTCTGGGTAGAATGTCTAAGATGACCCATCACAAACTGCCACTACTGTGCGTAGCCAGCCTCATCATAAAGATGATTGGACCTGTAAACCATTCATTTAGAATGAGCTGTGAGGAGTTTGTTCTTTGTGCCTGCAGGCTCTGCTGCTGCCAAGAATGGCTTGGCTACATGGTTGGGCTCCAGTTGGCTTGGAAGTTCCCATCTTGGCCACTTTGACTCGTTTACATCGCTGTATGACATTTTTCTTATCCTGTTAAACTGAATTATTTTTCGGGTTGGGCAAACATTGCCAACTCTGAATAGCCCTTACAAACATCCTCCCCTACAGATGGCAGTGCTGGATTGGGTTGAGGTGAAGGTCTGTGGCTGCATTTCTCTGGCTTGGCTCTGAGCTTGAGCCAACAGTGGCTTCTCACCACCTACCCAGAGTCCTCAAATAGAGGGTCTTTTTAGGGCAAGTGGAGCATTTCAAACCAAATTCTACCCTTACTGCCAGCTTAGTCCTTAAACCTGGCTCTGATTTGAATTGGTTAGGATTCCCTTAGGGAATGTCATACTTTTAATCTATGTAAGTGCAGTGCAGTTCACCTGTCCCAATACACTTTTAATTTGCTCCAGATATCTACGTTCTTCTGTTCAGCCATCAGTGCATGACTTTGTGACAGTCCCAAGCCAAAGTATGTATGAGTCAACTGCTCTGTTGTCAGGTGCACCTGGACAGTGTCTGTGGTTTGCCAGATTAGAACAGTGTCAGTAAAGGCAAGTGGATAGTTTGAAAGGGTAGGATTCACTGTGGGGACTCTTAAAAGGGGAACCCATTCTAGCATGGAAGTTCCTACTCTGAGATTACATTTGAAAACAATGGTCTTCCTATGTAAAGACGTCATGTTCAGACTACTTTGGGTGTTTACTTACAGGAAAAGTGATACAGCATTATAATGCTGGTGACAAAGCTTGTGCAGTCTGATACCAGTTGTTTAATTTTGAAGTTCAGTCTTGTGCTTTTATGTCTCCGCAGAATGATCTCTCGTATGTCTTGCTTGGCATTGTATTACCTCTGCAAGCACATTGTAATGTTATCTGTTATTGACAGCTGGCCTTCAGCCTGTGTGTGTGTGTGTGAGTGTGTGTGTGCAGTGGTGCACAGAATGGAAGGAGAGAGGGATACTTTAGATGTGAACAAGATGTTACATGATGTTTCTGTTTATTTCTTTGTCTTCAAGGTAGATACAAAGTCTTGAGCTGGACTTCACATGTCGGTAGATTACTCTGTGCAAAAAGGATCTACAGCACCCATGGCTCAAGATGCGGACATTTACAGAAATGGGCCAGGTAGAATACATTACATTTATTTTTCCTTTTCTTTCCCTGTAACAGTAAATACTGCATACAATGATATTGATTGTCATAGGTTTTGTTAAGTCAAGCTTCAAACCCTTCTAACAGACTTGGAGCTATAACATTATAGTCATTGGCTGAGATCGTTGAAAAGGGCTTATGTATGAAGATAATATGGCAGGAAAATGTTTGGGCATCTGAAGCGAGACTCACACAGTAATTATAGAGTTGGTCCAGTCTGAATAGAGAGGCGTAGTGATTGGAGGGTACTCTCAGCCAATGATATTTCATACAGAGTTTTGTTAGCCTACTCTATTGGTCAGTCTCTTCTTTCCCCCTCATTGGAGAGATTGGAAAGGAGAGAGTACAGTCAGAAAAGTTTGTAAAGGAGAAAGGTGAAAAGAGGAAAGTTCTTGATTCAGAAAGAACAGAACACAGAGAACAAAGCCCTTGGCTCAACTGAGGACATAACATTTAGGTAAGAAAATCCAATCAATACTACAAAGGGTAAAGAATACAAATGTCAGTAATCAAATGTTCTTTTGCTTGTCAATCTTTAGAAGGTTGTGGCTATGAAGCTGTTACAAATTCAACGAAACTTCAGAATTACCTATGGCATAGCATATATGTATAAAGCCAAATATGTGATTGAAATATTGTGCAGGATGTTGAGTCAGAATAGTTAAATCTACCTTCTCAACTTGTCAAGATTTGTATTGCCTTGACAAAACATCTGGCTTGCAAGCATAACAGTACATGATAGTTTTACATTCCTGTGTTCCCTGTATTTTATTGAATCTTGATTTCATGCTTTGAAACCATCGCTGTGAACCAGGGAGGGCGCTCAGGAATTTGATTATTCCCACATTCCTGGTACTTTTCATTTCCTCCTGGCTCCCGCCCATCCCAATGTTTGGTTTATCTTCATACCTTTAATGACCTCCTGCTCCTCTCCCTCTGCTCCTAACAGGTAGAGGAAACACAGTCATTACTGACATTAGTGCCCCTTACTGCCTAGAGACTGCCTACGGTTACCAGCTGGACCTGGACTTCCTCAAGTACGTGGAGGATATCCAGAGCGGCTCCACCATTAAGAGGCTAAACCTGAAGAGGAGGCCAAGAGTGGCCGATAGTGTGGCAGAACCACAAAGTGGCGCCACACCCAGTCAATGGACCTCCTCGGAATCCCTTTCCTCTGCAAGTAGTGATGACACCCGCCACTCTGCTATGTTTTCTGTGAGCAGAGGCCGGCCCCCGCTTCCTCCACCCCATGGCACCTCCTCTAACAGCACCACAACCTCCAGTCATGATGGACCCTCAGTCTCTCAGAAATCCCAGGAGGGGAAGCCTCTGCCTGCTGTCCGATCCCTGACTTCACCCAGGTACAACGCCCTTGTGGAGAAGACCCTGATGGAGACCCGTAGACGTTTGGAACAGGAGAAGACTATTCCACCCCAGCCTGAGCCCCATCCCCGCCGGCGGTTAGCCAGTTTTGGGGGAGTTGGCTCCAGTGGGTCCCTGTCCCCCTTTACTGGCTGGGGTGCTTACAACCAGAACAACAATGGGAACAAGCCCAGTGCTGGTGAGCTGCCCCTGCACATGAGCTCCTCCCTGGGCAGTGGAGGCAGCGGAGGGTCCCTGAGGCCCAGTCCCCAGAGCTCTGGCAGGGCCACCCCAGTGACTGGTCTCAGCCCCCTCCACCTGCAGCACATCCGGGATCAGATGGTGGTGGCTCTGCAGAGGCTGAAGGAGATGGAAGACCAGGTGAAGACCATCCCTGTTCTACAAGTTAAGATCTCTGTCTTGCAAGAGGAGAAGAGACAGCTGGTCTCTCAGATGAAGAACCAGAATAACAACCAAGACCTTAGCGACATGTTCCGGAAAAGAGCCCACAGCACAGGAAGTTCTGAGCGGTTCAAGAAGCTCTCTGAGGATGGGAAGGTGGGGAAGACTGAGGATAAGATGGAGAGTGCATTGCACAGTGCCGCCTCTGGACTGAAGGAGTTCAGACAGCTCTCTGCCGAGATGGAGGCGCTGGAGAGGACCATCAAGGGTGGCCGTTTGCAAGCACGACGTGGACTGACCCAAAACACTCTACATGACAGCGCTTACAAGTTTGTCACAGAGGCCATTGATGAAGACTTGGAAGCCGTATTGACCAGGTCATCTAAGCATTGCAGGGATGTTGGTGTGGAGACAAAGCCAATTGAGACAAGGTGCATAGCAACAGGCGTATCTGAGGCCCACCTTGGTGTTACCTTGGACGGGGAGGTGGAGCTTGAAACACAGCAGCGAATCATTGAAGCTCTGAAAGACAGGGTCTGCCAGCTGGAGGCAGAGCTAAAAGAGTCAACCCTCCAGAAAGAAATGGGCAGGCTGAGACTGGAACTGCAGGCTGCAGGTGCCAGGAACCGGGCTGACAAGGGCTCCACTGCTCGGCCCTCCACTAACAGCACGGCCACAGAGGCCAGGCCCCAGACCAGGAGCTTGGGGGTGGGAAACCACATGGAGGTCCAGGATGCCTGCACTGGGAGGAGGGTGGAGGCAGAGGGGTGCAGTGTTGGCGTGTCCTGCAGGCCTGAGCAGAGGAGTGTGAGCACAGGCCCAGATGTACCAATGATCCAGTGGGAGGTCAGGAAGCGAGTGGAGACCCGGGATCAGTGTGTTGGGAGACGATTGGTAACAAATACACAGGGTGTCGGGACGGAGGTGAAATTGTGTGAAGCAGGGGTCAGCACAGATGTGACAATGGAAAGTTTAGGTAAAGGAGGGGGGAAATGTCGGTCAGTGGGGTGTGGGGACAGTCCGGTCAATGTGATCGTCGGTGCTCTGAAGGAGGTGGTTTCTCATGGTATGGTCACGGATCCAGTCAGAGGGGTGGATCTGGGAGTCATGGCCTCGCCCCAGACAGCTTCTCAGCGCACCAACACAGTACTTAGCTCTGTGTCACGCTTCACCAACACCAGATGGGCCTTCAACACCAACTCCAGCACCAACACTGTCCTCAACACCCAGGAGAAGCACACCAACACTGCACACACTCTCACCAGGACGGTCGCCGTGGGCAACAGCAGGGTTCGAGACATCCAGGCGGTCGCCAAAACCCGCTCAGTCTGCATTGGCACCTCAACCTGGGCGCAAGCCCTGCCTGCTGTTGCCAAGACAACGACCAGAGATACAGGGGTTGGATTGGCCAACATCAATGAGAACTACCTGGTTGGCCTGAAAACACAAAACATCGCCTGTGGGCCTTCATGTCTACCTGACCCCGCTAAGACCAGGAGTATTGGGGTGGCAGTAGGAGAAGGGAGGATTCGGGATGATATAAGGCCATTCCAAACGCCTGCACAGACATCCCAGCTCTCTCCTCAGTCCCAGTCCCAGCTGGAGCCTGGGCTGGACCACTACATAGAGAAGATGCAGAGGCTGCTGAGGGAACAGCAGTGCCTGCTCACAGAGAGCTACAGTGAGCTGGGGGAGGTATTCATCCAGCCACACACCAACCTCGGCACCATAAGCACTCAGCTTGCCAGCACCTTGTCCTGCATCAACTCAGCCATGAAACAAGGATGCGCAGAGGGCTGTTCACTGACCTCAGAATCCAGAGGTAGTCCAGTTTTCACACTTTATTTGGTTGTCATTTGGTATTTACTGTGGCTATTTAATACAGATTATTGTTTTGTATCAGCCATCAATTAGATTTTCATATAGTCATATCGAGAAATATTTCTCTTGTCTGTCTCCTTCTACATGGTGCAGACTGTGGACAGTCTCAGTCCCTCTCTGGGCTCAGCCGGCTCATAGACAACTCACCCCAGAGTGACTCAGAAAGGTCAGAGGTCAGCCAGCCTGTCACTAAGGAGTCAGAGGACAAGCAAAAGACACTAATGGAACACCAAACATCCTCTTCTCAGCATGGTAAAGGTTTGTGTGCCTGTGTATCTGTGTTTACATTCAAACACTCATCTCTTTAGTTCCATTAAGTTGAGAGAGGTGGAGAAAGAGAGAGACATAGAGAAACAGATACTCTGTTCTCCGACCGCTCCCTAGAATCCAGGCCTCTTTAAACTAGTACGAACTATAGAGGAGGAAATAGCTTTCCTTGGTTTGGCAGTGACTTTGGAAGGCCTACACTTGAAATATTTGGGATGATGTTGGGTTTTGGGAAGCAAACATCTCTCACTACATAGCGGTCTGTGGTTGACAGGGTCTAAAATTGAATGTCTGTGCTGTGTGAGAGTGTTTGTGTATGTGTGAGAGACAGAATGTGCTCTCTTTAGAAAAAGCCAAGCTGCTAGTAGACATTTGTTTATTATTTATATTTTCATAAAGGTTGTTCCAGATGTTTATCACAACAATGTAGAGAAAATGTTTTACATGTAATGAGAAGACCTTACATGTAATGAGAAGACTGGAAATGTGATCAATATGTATCTTACAGATTTCCCTAGACATTAAGTAGATGATCATTGATATTATTGAGTGCATACTGGTACAGTTTATGAAACTCAGCAGCTTGTGCTCCATAGTTTCTCCAGGACAGCCCACTAGTGCCAACATCCTGAGGTCCATCATGAAGAAACAAGAAGGCTCCAGTGGCACCAGGAAGAGCCTGAAGTTTGTGGGTGTAAATGCAGGGTGAGGGTCTGATGACTCTAATCAGATTTATTTAGATTCTTCAGGCATGTGTTTTGTGTAGCTTAGTCGTATCTTATGATACTCCCATAGTTTTGACATGCAATATTACCACTGTGGGTTGTGGTCAGGTGTGAATCTGACCAATGTCCCTCCTCGGGCCAAACTGGTGCGTGGTCTCTGTGCTCTGTTAGAACCCTCTGTGCCGGCTGCAGGTTCGAGCCCATGTCCACAAGTGAGCCCACCTCTGAAGAAGCCAGCTCTGAGGAGGAAGAGAAGAACAGGAATGTAAATAGAAAGTGGAGGGAGGTTTGTGGCCTACCGGATCAGGGCAGAACTGAACCACGCAGGGACAAAGGTGTGGCCAGCAGAGACTGGAGAGGCCATATGAAGGCAGAGATACAAGAGAGGTGGGTGGTACTGTCTGGAACAGACTCAAACTGAGGTTCAATAAAATGTGTATATTGTGTAAGGCTTTGATGCACATTTATCCAAACACTAACCCTAAATAGAACCCCCTGAAACTGAGGAAGCTGCATAGGAGGTGGACCCTCAGAATGAATGGTATTATACCACCATAGTGCTCTACCCAGGCCAAAATTTCAAACCTAAACTGCTTTGATCCACCACTACAGGTTTAAGCTGAGTGAGAAGATGCTGTCTGCATGCCAAGCCCTGAGAACCCACCTGAGTGATGACAAGGCTTTACCCAGCAGAGAGCTGGTGAGTACAACTATAGTTATTAACTGTAGTCACTCCCCTTCTTATTCTGTACATACACGCATATACTATAAATAGGACTCGCTCCTGATTTGTTGTTCTGTTGTTGATCTGTTTCACAGATCACTGCGCAGACAGCCACTACGCCTTAACTACACACAGGCATGGCTTTGCTCATTTACATAGTAAATGGAGTCCACTTCGGTATTCACTAGCTGTTTTGTTTTTTAGGACTTGTAATGTCGGTTGTTGCTCTAATTTTTAATTGGACTGTGTGTTTAACAGGATTAAGTACTTAAAAGATGACTGACAACCGAATTTAGGTGTAGTGTGTACAGGGCCTAGGAGAAGCAAACTGTGTGTGTGTGGTGTGTGTGAGTGAGAGAGACTAATGGAGTATGAATGGTAATATGCTGCAGCAGTTTGTCAGAGAGCAGTATGAATATGCAAGTGTCTGAGGTGAGTATGTATGGGGAGTGATAACACATAAGCAATGTGTCTCAGGTCCTAGTAAAGTTGTTTGGTCTAAATGTCTATCTATTTGCCTGCTTCCTTTTGATTAATTTGGAATGGAACCACGATCATTTTGGGCATTTTGTCTCGGAATGTTGATTTTTGTGACACATACAGTACAGGAATGTGCCGACTCCTGTAATTTTCTTCCCTTAGGGGATTTTTGGGCAGGCACTTAAAGACAACGTTGTATTTCAGTTAAAGAGACGTTCTCGTTATGTGTTATTCTCAGACAAAACATCTGTGTCTCTGTTTGGGTTCAGCTCCTGTCCTCTACATAGTTCCACATTTCCTGCTTTCCATCTTGTCATTGACACCGATAAGCTGACACAAAAGAACAAAACGTAGTGGAACAGAGCAAAGGAAAGAATTGAGAGAAACAGGGAAACAGTATCGGAATGAGGTGGAATTTGAACAAGTGAGAGCTCGGAGATACTATGTTGATTAAAAGGAGGATTTGGACTGAAGCTTTCAAAGATTGTGAGAAACAGATATAGTAAGAGGGATGGATAAGGCCAGGGTGGAAAGTGAAAGGGAGAAGTCTCTCTCTCACACACACACAAAAACACATTATAGATATGCTAGACAAGCCATAAGGATGGCAGTGTTCCACCCAGCACCCAAAACAGGTTATTTAGTTCTTGACCAAATTTGTAGCACACACACATACACACACACACACCAACACACATTTGTAGATAGCTACATTTGTAGATATGCTAGACAAGCCATATGCTTTCTACTCACACTTTTCTTGGGCATGCCTAGCATGTGTGAGCCCTGAAATAGAGAGCTGTTTTTGTGGCGAGTGGCTGTGGATGAGCTGAAACCACCCTCCACAGTCCTCTCCCTAAGAGCTATTGGCTTATTGTGTTCTGTTTATTTTCATTTCAGTTTGTCCCCGTAATTACAACATGTCTTTGGCTATTCAAAGTTCAAACTGCTCTGCGCACAGTGAATTATGGAGGGTCACAAAATTACAGTTCTGTGTGTTTACTCTGGAGTTTGACAAAGACGCCTTTTCCGCTTTTTCTCTGTAAAAACATGAACAATAAAAGTGTGTTGTTGTTTTCTGGGTTTATGTGTGTTAATTTACCATCCTGTGTCTCATCCTTAGCGGTCCTGCCTGAACACACTCCAGCATGAGTGGTTCCGTGTGTCCAGTCAGAAGTCTGCTGTGCCGGCTGTGGTCGAGGACTACCTGTCTGCGTTCAGGGCCGTTTCTCCTGCAGTGTTGCAACACGTGGCCAACATGGCTGACGGCAATGGAAACACGGCTCTGCATTACAGTGTCTCTCACTCCAACTTTCATGTGGTCAAGAGGATGCTGGGTGCAGGTACCTGGCCTTCAGATTCAGAACCTGACTACCATTGCACCTCTCACTGATGTTATGTTCTTTGTATACCATTGACTTTATACCTTTTATATAAACCTTTTATCTTTATATAAAATGCAAGGCAGTGCATGTACCTCAATGCGCTATTCAATCAAACCAGTAATGCAGCCCTCAGTTTCACTTCTGTCACACCAACAGAGGTGTGTAACGTGAACCAGCAGAACAAGGCGGGCTACACCCCCATCATGCTGGCGGCCCTGGCAGCCGTGGAGGCTCCAGAGGACATGAGGGTGGTGGAGGAGCTCTTCACCAAGGGAGATGTCAACGCCAAGGCCAGCCAGGTCAGCCGGGCAAGACAGGGCGGGAAGAACTGTGTGCGTGCGTGAGAGAGAGAGAGAGAGAGAGAGAGAGAGAGATACCAGAGTGGGTATCTGTCTGAGTGGAGTGTGATGTAAATACTGTTAGTCTTTGACCTCTTAGCTCTAACCCTTACCCCCAGGCTGGTCAGACAGCTCTGATGCTGGCAGTAAGCCATGGTAGGATGGACATGGTGAAGGCTCTGCTGGTGCAAGGGGCAGAGGTCAACCTCCAGGACGACGAGGGCTCCACAGCACTAATGTGTGCCAGCGAGCATGGCCACGCTGAGATCGTCAGACTGTTGCTGGCCCAGCCGGGCTGTGATGCCACTCTGAGTGACAGCGTGAGTCTCTGACACTCTCCCTGGGACTGTGTCTGCGTTTGTTTCTTTCACTCACTCTGGGAGACCAACCCAGGGGGGTCTGTCTGTGTGTCTGTTTCTCCATCTGTGTGCTCCCTGTCAGGGGAAAGGCTCGCGGAGATTTGATAGAGGGAATTCACCAGATCCAATCTTAGGAGAGAGAGGGAAGACTGATGATGTTTAGAGTACATTGCAATGAGCTTTATACAGTACATTGTATGCTTAATGATATTCTGTGTGTATGCAGGATGAGAGTACAGCCCTGTCCGTTGCTCTGGAGGCTGGGCACAAAGATATTGCTGTGCTGCTGTATGCCCATGTCAACTTCTCCAAAGGACAGCCTGGGGTGTGTAAGAAAGTATTTTCAGATTTAAGTTAAGATTTAAGTGTGTGTGTGTGTGTGTGTGTGTGTGTGTGTGTGTGTGTGTGTGTGTGTGTGTGTGTGTGTGTGTGTGTGTGTGTGTGTGTGTGTGTGTGTGTGTGTGTGTGTGTGTGTGTGTGTGTGGATGGACTTTGTGCTGGAACTGTGTGCTGGAATATGGCTAAATAAATGCAGCACTTCTGACCTTGTTATTGTCTCTGTATACTGTATTTAAAATTTTAGTTTGTGTGTGTTTGTTTCCTACCTCTCTCCGCAGGGGGGAACCCCTCGTCTCAGTAGCAAGTCAATCCTCAGTTCCAGTGGAAAAAGTGTCTTTGAATGAACTGACCCTCCAAGCCCCTCAAACCTCCTCCATTGCTGCTACAGTTGATGTGGATGGATGCTTCTCCTCTGATATTCATGAGATGGTACCTAGTTCTCAGTTTGTCTGCCGTCTGAAGGAATGCTTTAGACGTGTGTGAAATGTTAAGAGACTGATATCAACTGCTTCTTTTCCCTTTGTTTAGATCAGTGTTAACTCTCTCCAAGTTTTTGACAAGCCATCAAGTGTCAGACTTCAGTCTTGGTCACTGAAGTTTTCTTGGCTTTGTATATCTTGAATGACAGATACTTACCTGCTTTCTGCCTATACTTTAGATACATTGTTATAGGCTATATCTTTCATGTTAGAAGTTGGCATTGCCTCCTGTGCTTGTCTGGCTAGCTGTTAAATGCCTATTAGTTCTATGCAAGCAACTCCTGCAATATGTGTTCTTTAGCCTCTTTATGCAAATGCAATGGGAAGGAATATGTCATGATCCCTGTATATCCTTTATGACAGTTTAAAGTAAGGAAATTATCCATTATATGTATCATGTTAGTATCCATACCCAGGCAAATAATGACATTTTATCCTAAAATATTCAATATATTTTAATATATAGACTTGTATTTGTACATATTGTAAATTGAAGTTCATTGGAAGTATGGTTAAATACATTAGAAATTATTTACTTTATCAGGATTTATGTAATGTGCTGTGCCTTAAGCTTTTAATGTAATAAACTGAAGTACCTCAAAGATCGTTCGAGTGATTTTGCCCCCCCCCCACTTTCCTCTTACCCAGGCAAACAGTGTAACGATTTATGTTGCACAAAGGCTTTCAACAGCGTGTTCTGGTAAGAATCCTTATGATGGTTGTGGCACTGACCCAGATTAAATCTACTTCTACACTAGAAATGTAATTGAAGGACAGCTTTAATCTGGGTCTTCTAATACGCTATAACCACCCTTAAGTGTGGTTTGGGGAATGTTGGAGTTTATACATGGCTCCACCTGCTGGAGATACAGAGCATTCAGAAAGTATGCTTAGGTGATGAGGAAAAAAATTAATTGAATGCATTTTAGAATCAGGCTGTAACATAACAAAATGTGGAAAAAGTGAAGGGGTCTGAATACTTTCCGAATGCACTGTATCTGGTTAACATTAGTTTCATTACCATGTCCTCCCACAGGCCGTGATAAAGGGTCTTACGCCTCATGTAGAGTCCGAACTATCTAAGTCTGACTACTTCTAACAGTCAGAATTCCACTCAAAATACCTTGGCCATGATTATACCCCTGTCAGGCAGTCGATAGCTGAGCTACATTGTTTTTACATTATCCCCAGTTCTGCCATAATGCCCAGCTAAATTAGAGGATATCCCCAGGTGTTTGGCAAGAGGCATTACTGTATATGTCAATCTATAGGACATACATGGCAACCCCCCCCCCCCCCCCCTCCAGTAGAAACCCCAGCCTGACTCCCCACCGGGAGTGCCAAACAGCTCTCCCATCTCCTCCACTGGTAGAGAAGATGAGAGACTGTCACCCACACCCAACACTGTGAAATGTCGCTGGGGGTCTGGATGGGAGTGTGATTGTCAGTTTCCCCTCATTAAAGTAGAGGGACTAAATTAGATGAAACCGGTAGATCTGTTTGGTTTAATGTGTCTGGATGATTCCCTGCATGCTACCCTTCCTCCCCAAACCCCCTATGTTGGCTCATTATCCATAGCCATTCACTCTGCCTTCTCTATTGTCCTTCAGAAAACTCTCTGGGAAACTTTAATGTTAACTTCCTGAGCTTTGATGACTTTGTGAAGTCTTTTTAACTTGTGTATTCATTTTGAGGTTGTTAGGATTAGGGGTGCCTTGTGAGAGCAAAAATGACTGGGATGCTTATCACTGTATGCATTAAACAGCTCTGCATCCCACTGCTGCGGATCACAAGATGGATGACAATTGATTAGAGCAACAGTCTTGTCAGACAGTGGCAACACGTACTGTGTGTGTGTGTGTGTGTGTGTGTGTGTGTGTGTGTGTGTGTGATTGGCCCAAAATGTAATTTCGCTACCACAGACATAAGGTACCTACATTTGATGCTTTTTCAGCATCTAGAGAGACTACAACATAAGGATTGTCAAGATCACTAGTATGGGAAAAAATATCAAAATATCTCTGTAGATTATCTGAGGAAAAACGACCCTGAACAAAACCTGTCTTGAATAAGATTAGGTACTGCCACAGCCACATGAATAAGATTAGGTACTGCCACAGCCACAAGGTTAAGGCTTTGGCAGTCATTTAAGTAGCTGAATTGACCTGTAGGAGGTGCACATCAGGTGGTCTTTGTCTTTCTTTCAATAGAGTAATGGCTGCCACACATATTGCTTTTTTCAGACAGATGCTAATCATGTGGAACTAATTAAAAGTAGAGATAATTGCCTATAGAACTCAATGGGAAAGCCTTCCAACCCAATGCTTTCCCATTTTGGAGTTAGCTCATAGTTTTCAAAATATCCTCCAGAGAGATGGGTTGTTCTAAACTTCATCTTTTTTTAAAGGTACAAAAGGTAAGTGTTTCTGAGTTGTATTGAAGACGATATCACTACAGTATGACCTGAATGTCTCTGGAGATTTAGAAAGATTGTTCTTTCATCTGATTCTTTTTTTATCTGCCAAGCCAACATTTTACCAGCAATTTCACCTTGTTCTACATATTTTTGCTTTGTTTTTTTAATCAATAATTCAATTCATGTGTATTTATAGAGTTATATTTCATTTTTAAGTTATCTATCTGGCCGAGAGAAAGAGGGTCTTTAGTTACATAATGTTGCCTCTCCAGATTTCTGATTTCTCGTTCAATACACATCAGTTCATCTTTTGTTTTATTTTAAGTACAAGAGAATGCCACAATGTTCCCTCTGATATCAGCTTTTAAGGTATACCAAACTAATAAAGGGCAAACTAATATGTGTTGATGTACTTCAGCAAAGATATCCAGGATAACAAATGCAATAAATTCTTGATTAGATAACAATGATACATTAAATCTCCATGGTTGGGTGAGATGGGCAAACCCACAAACTCAATTGAAACATATTGATAATAGATAATAAAACAGAGCAGAATGATGAGATAACATTCTTGCATTCTGTAGAGACAGTCTATGACCTTTGAAATGAAAGACGTAACAAAGAGACAGTCTATCTTTGGATATTGAAGATGTATGCCCATAAGAGTAAAAAGAATAATCCCTCTCATCAGGATGGATTGTTATCCATATTTCATGAAGACCAATATCTTTAGTATTGTTGACCAAAGCAGAGGACACATTAAATAAGTTGTGTTTACATAAGTTGTAAGGAAGATCTATCCAGGTTGGCGTCGAATATAAAGTTAAAATCCCCTCCCCAGAAGATTGGGGGGCTCTGAGCTGAGTCAGTATGAGAGTAAGACCATTAATACATTTAGGATCATCATGGTTGGGACAGTAACAGTTTACAAAAATCTGCTTGATCGAGAACTCTGACAAAAATATTCCGGCCATTAGCATCAGACTTAATCTCTTCAGAAGAAAATATACATTTTGGCGAAATAGATTCTCCGACCCAGCCAGATTTAAGTTGTTCATGAGCAGATGGTACAGTAGATGACGGGTTTCTTGCATAAAAATGTCTATCTTCTCTTTGTTCATAAAAGACAATATCCTTTTCTTTTTCAGAAGGCTACCCAAGGTTTTAACATTCCAGCTTTAGTTATTTTTAGGCATTCCAAGGGAACTCTAATGAAAGTGAAGAGCCTCTTTATGTGTTCTATATAAACGGTATGTAGGCTGCGGTCACTTCTATGTTGTATAAACAACATTGTCAGCGTATGACCAATTCCATTCAATCAAACACATCTTTTCCTGAGTTAAATTGAAAGTAACACTCAACCGTAATACTGTAGCAAATTATAGCAATTGATATGCAGTTGAGTGTCCTTTTGTTTCACACTTTTTCTAGAATTTTGTGAAGAACAGTACATTAATTAAATTACACTTTACTGCAGAAACCCAGTTTGCAGGTTTGGAGCTTACATTGTCAGGTAGGGCCATACATTGTCAGATCCTAAAATAGTTTAGGCATAATTGATTTATTGGTATCTATGCCTGTGTGTAATATCATGCCTTTGTGGGTCTTTGTGCTGCTACGTGTGTGTGCATGCTTGTGTGTTCATGTGCTTGTGTCCTTGTGATTTCCCACCCATCATAGTGAATACAGAAACATAACTGCCTATGAGGTCCACCATCAAAATGTGCTGTTGCTATGGTAACAGGCAGCAGTAGAAAATGTTGTTTTGAGCAAGTGGATCTTGGCGAGATTAAAATGAAAAGATATCTGTGTTTCATTTGGGTGAGCACGTCCAGACACAGATATCTGATAATCAAATCAAATCTTCACAACATTGATGAGATATTGATCGCTTTTTCACATCAAAAGCACAACTGCAGTTCCTTTTCTTTCAATCACCAGTTGCCATGGCAAGATGGCCATGTAGGGGAAATCACATTAGAAATCTAATCTAGACGGAACAATAGGACTAATACCCTCAAGTGATGTATTGATGCAATAGCCTACAGAACTCATCATGGAATATCATGTTAAATGTGAGGGATTTTAACGAAGAATTTAAGATAAATCTGCACTGACATTTTCTAAAAGCTGTCTATGAGACGTCTGACATAATGTTGTTATGTTTGGTGCTTCATTCCATCGGCAGGTCTCAGGTCAGCCCAGATCTCTGCACAATGGTCAACAGATTGTGTTTGGACAACAGATGAGCTCCAGATTAGTTATTTCCCAGTCAGCACTGGACATGAACCTGAGGTGTTTGAAGAACCTCTAACGGTCACTTCTGCCCTTGTCATGTACAAAGCCCTCATAAACGGTCATACCAAAGTAATCCTAGTTTGCATCATACTAGCATGATATTAATATACAGTACATTGACTGTATGTATATATGTATGATCGACTTTAACATGATTCACATCTGCAGTCATTTCATCTTTGACAGATATTCAATGGTGACCTAGATATCAATGTTTTTATTTTAAATTTAGCTATTGTGGTATCAGGTGTTCCAGTGGACTGATTGTTTGATACATTGTTGCGCTACAGAATGCTTGCTCTACATGCTATTATTTGATGAATTGTCACGCACGCATACATTGTCATGCACGCACGCACGCATGCACGCGCACCCACACCCACACCCACACCCACACACACCCTGAACAAAACCTAGCATTACCACTAAAATGACATCATTGTCAGTGAAATCAGCTTGAATCATTTCTGTGCAGACTGAGCTGTATGTTCCTTGCACTATATGTAACCCTGCACACTGTCAGTGTGTCTCTCCATACAGGGAGTCACACAAACGCTATCGCAATGCAAAAATCATTCAAAAAAAAAAAAAACCCGGACCCGATAACTTTAACAGGAGGGAAAAAAAAAAAGCGTGTGGCGACAGTCGATATTAAAACATGCAGAGGGAGACAAGCTTGGGGCCTTCCACTGGCGGGAATGAGACTGCGGAGAGCTGCAGTCGGAGATGACTATTACATTTGTATTTTCCCCCAGCCCATTGATTTGTGTATGAAAACATAGCGCTTTTACTCTCCCCCCTTCTGGGCTCTGCTTTTGAGTGATCAGCTGATGAAGAGACTAGCAGCTCGCCGCTATGCTGGCTTGCTAATTCTCTCCCCCCCAGCTGCAGCCGATCCAGATAGCCAGCCTGCAGATTGCAGTCAGGTAAATATCCTCCTTCCTGTCTTTATTCTACTGCTCAGGATTCAGACAGGCTACATCGCATGGGCACAGAAGAAGAGAGGCAGAGAACGAGAGAGAACGTGTGTCTGTGTGTGTGTGTGTCTGTGTGTGTGTGTGTGTGTGTGTCTGTGTGTGTGTGTGTGTGTGTGTGTGTGTGTGTGTGTGTGTGTGTGTGTGTGAGAGAGAGAGAGAGTAAGTGTCTCTGTCTGTGTAAGTGTGTGCGTGTGCGTGTCTGTGTGTGAGAGGGGGAGAGGGAGTGTGTAGGTGTGTACTGTAACGGATGAGAGGGTATCGTTGCCAGACGAGTCAGGGAAGAGGCAGGCTTGTTTGGAGATGGTACAGGCATGGAGCATCATACACACAGACACACACACACACTCACACAGGCAGCGTTTAGCTGTTTTATCCATCTTTCAGGATTACTCTGCATCCCTCTGTATTCCGCTGGAGTGAATGCAGCCCCTTAGAGAGATGCTTACAGGGCTTTCAAAGCTTACCATTGAGCTGACCGATCATCAGCGGGATTTCTTTTGTTGTGTGTTTTACTGTTCTCACCGCTCTCAGTAATTTCTGTATTTTTCATGCTTCTGGCTTTTGTGTGTGTATGTGTGTATGTGTGTGTGTGTGTGTGTGTGTGTGTGTGTCACTCCTTATTTCACTGTTTGAATGTGATGAGGAACCTTCGCCACTGATGATGATTATCCGGTAACTGTTCAACATAGTCCCCTGGGGGGGGGGGGGGGGGGGGGGGGGTGAGATGTTTAAAGGGGGTGACTGTGTATTCATATAGTATATAGAACATGTGTCTGTGTACAGTTCTATGCGCTTTCATCTTTTCTGTGTGTGTGTGTGTGTGTGTGTGTGTGTGTGTGTGTGTGTTTGCGAATGTGATTCTTACATCAATATTCTGTTCAGATTGGCTAGCCTGCATTCCTCAGTCTCTGCTGAATACATATTTCCTCCCTCTCCTGGACAAGTGCTGCTGCATGCATATGTCTGGACTTTAATTGCCTTTGTGTAAAATACAGCAGTTGCAGCAGACATTTTCTGCTATGTGACATTAAAATAGTATAAAGACTCACAGTCACCCTCAACACACACACACACACACACACACACACACACACACACACACACACACACACACACAGCCAAATAGTGGCAAGCATTTCAAAGTTGTATCAATCAATATCACAACTGTCATGTGTTTCATACAGATTAAAGTCTTATGTCTATCCTTTGTGTGGTTAACTTCAGCCCTTTTTCTGTTTATTCTTTTCTGAGATCAAAGATGTGAGTTTGCTTGCCCAAATTTGACAGTGTTTATAATTGATTTATTTTGAAATTACATACTTAACGTACAAAAAAAGGTAATGTGTTTTAGTTAATATTTTACAAAAAGTTTAATAACACCATTTTAGAGCCAAAATTAAAGGGACCACCACCATGATTTATTTCCTTAATCTATACCCATTTAGTTTAGACCTTTGAGGTATTTCAGAGGGACATTTATCTAGGTCAAACTTTGTCTGAAAGTCTGAAAGTGAAAGTCTTCTAAACTCTTGTCTGTCCTTGTTTGAGATGACATGAATTGAACAGCAGGGTGAGAACTCTACAGCTGTCAGGAGTGGTTGTCAAAAGTAAGAGTTAAAACCACTGTCAAGAGCACTGACGTTGTTCTTATCCTATTACCAAATTCTAACAGGATGAAAGATACATGAATCATGACACACTAAGTTCAATGCAAAATGTTACTTTACAGTGAACTGAAATGTACACTTACACTAAGTATGCGTTCTCTTTTATTTAAGTATCATTCATCCTCCTCCTCCTCTCTCAGGCCTTAGGAAACGGGGCCTTGGAGGAAATGGAGGAGGACATTGGCCTGAAGAAACGCAAAGGCGATCACCACGGTGATAAAGACTCTGAGGCCGGCCAGGAGGCAGGTGAAAAGGTTAAAAGACGGCGTGGGCGTCCTCCAGCAGAGAAACTTCCACCCAACCCCCCCGAACTCACCAAACAGCTCAACACTCTGGTGGACATGGTCATCAACTATAAGGACGGGTAAGATTGAAATGTTGAAATGTTTGTTAAATATCTATAACACCATGCTGTACTACACTAATGTTGTCCACACATGCATACCCTACTAATTAGCAATGTGCCAATATTTGGGAGTTCTGTTTGAGATACTAGGGACTGGTTCCCTCCATTTGACACTGTTCTTTTTTCCTGTTTGCCATTGTTAGCAGCAGTATAACTTTTGTTACAGGCAGCAGCACAGAGACTGAGCTCAACTGAGCTCTTACTAATACTTTCAGGTTGGGTCGACAGATCAGTAAAGGTTTCGTCCAGCTACCCTCTAAGAAAGAGGTGCCAGAGTACTATGAGCTGATCCGTAAACCGGTGGACTTCAGAAGGATCAGGGTAGGCTGCACACTTAACTCTCATCCCAATGGTGGGTTACGTGCTTAGTCATGTCTCATTCATGTCAAGTCAGTAGGATTTACAGTTCCCAATAGTGTCAGCACTGACAGGGTAAGGTTGAAAGTGTATATTTAGTAGCGATTGTAATATGATACACATCTATCCAGAGTTATGTTGAACAATGATGGACATTTTCTATATTTGTGGTAATTATGCTAAGTACATTTGAGTGGCAGCTAAGCCATGCACTGCCAACACAGAAGATGAAATCACATGCCAACTGGTTGCTGTTCAGCTCCTGCCTGTAGACCTGGACCAGTTTACAGAAGAGCCATAGATAGCAGCACGGGCCTTGCATTTGCCCAACTGTCAGTCCACCACTCGATATGATATGATATATCCTTCATCAACTCAGAACAAATTACAGTGGTTGAACTTGAACTTAAATTCAGTGTTTCAGATCCTTGAGTACTTTTCAATCCCCATGAACTGTCGCTTATCTATCAGATGTTTCAGACACACATCTGTTGTCATTTTATGCAAGTATGTGTTTTCTTATTGTGTCAGGAGCGTGTACGTAATCACAAGTACAGAAGTGTGGGGGATCTGGAGAAGGACATCATACTCCTGTGTCACAACGCTCAGACGTTCAACTTGGAGGGATCTCAGGTGTGTGTGTGTGTGTGTATGTGTGTGTGTGTGTGTGTGTGTGTGTGTGTGTGTGTGTGTTACCCCAGGGATTCATAGTGGGCCCACTCAGAATGAACACAAATGTCTCTGTTTGAATTGAAATGCCCATCATCCAATACCACAGTTCTTATATATCTAATTTCATATAGTTGAAATGCTACAAAAACAGCATTGAAATAACTACACATCCCATGTGCCCTGTTCTTGAATTTGATATGCTAATTGAGTGTATGTTGTGTGTGTATCCAACAGATATTCGAGGACTCGATCGTTCTCAAGTCTGTGTTTGAGAGTGCAAGACAGAGAATTGTCATTTATGAGGAGGGTAAGGAGGAGAGCACTGCCATTCGTGACAATAATGGTGGTCGAGATGAAGACCAGTTTGTTTCATCATCAGGTAAGTGATCAGGTCTTTGTGTCCCATCTGAAAAGAAACTTTGTGAGGGACAGACACCTTACTCTAAAAACACAATGGAAGATGATACGACACAGTGATAATGACAAACTTTGGGTTACAGTATGTAACCCCCAGTTCTCTGAAGGAGATCTCACTATGGGTTATGCACCCCTGCGTACCCTATTCCCCAATTGCCAAAGCCCATACAGAACCTCATAGAGGACATGGAAATGTACCCGGTCCACCCTACTCAGGACCGTATGTGCCAAAGAAGGTGCAGTGACATCCAGGCAGTAGAATCTCAGCAAAGTGAGAGTGGGAGCCCAACTGGCTGCAGCACAAATCTCAGAAACAGAGATGCCCTTGATCAGAGCCCAAGACTTAACAATTTCTCTTGTGGCATACTCCCAGACTCCCAAAGGGGGCTGCAGGCTTTTAGAACTTACAAACAGTAGATCACACCCCCTGAACACCTCAGATCTGTCCTTGTAAATGCGTAGTGTGTGCACTGGGCAGAGAGTGTTCAGACACCTATCCTCCGGAGAAGAAGCGGTGGGGGATGAAAAGAAAACAATTCAGTAGCACGACCACTGTATGTCATAGAAATGACTTTGGGAACGAACACAGCGTTAGGATTTATCGTCACCCTAGCGTCGCCAGGGGCAAACTGAGTGCATGAAGGATGAACCGAGAGTGCATGGAGGTCGCTATCACTCTTGACCGTGGTCAAGGCTAGCAACAATGCCGTCTTATAAGACAACGTCAGAAAGTTGATGGTCACCAAAGGCTCAAAGGCTCAAAGGCTCAGACGAAACACCTTGAAGCATAGATGAAAAGAGCTTTTGGCAGTATTTATCCAGAAGCGTAGGACTAGCAGGTGCGACACCAGGAGTGCTGTGTGCTCTGCTGCCTGATCCAAGGTGACCTCACATATCAACCAATCATTGATGTAAGTGAGGACCCTCAAGCCCGAAGGAAGGCTATGGCTGCTTCGGCACACTTTGTGAGTGTCTGTGGGGCCAGAGACAGACTGAATGGTAAGATAAGATATTCGTAAGTCGCTCCCATGAAGGCGAACCTCCCCTGCACAGTGGACTGCATAAAATCCACAAAACATGGTGGAGGGCCCACAAATTGATGTCAGTACCCCTGGTCCACTGTAGGACCCAGGGAGAGACTGTACACATGTGCCACTACTCCATATAGAGCATCAGGGTCCCCATTCATTCCCCAGGAGGAACAAGGGGTACCTGCAGTCACAGCACCCTTGGTGGGGTCACACAAACAGGCACACTGCCCCACAAAGGGGTCAGGGGGTCTGCCTGGCCTGAAGGTCTGGCTGACTTGCCTGCGAGAGTTCGGCAACAAATTATTATTTTGCAGAAACATGTTTGTGGAATGGATGGGGGACGGGGGCTCACCTGCACAGATGAGACCACCCAGCCTGTTTTTTATTTTATTAAAAAATCAAAGAGAAAGTAGCTAGGCCAGTGACTAATTCAATCGCTTGTTGGCAAACCAAACCAGAGAGAACTTTGCTCGGTAAGAGTGAAGCCGAAATCAGCAGGATTCCTATGAGGAAGAATAAGCAAGCCAACGCCCTAGGGAAAACTGTGAACTTTCCAGTGGAACAATTAAGTTAGGTAGCTAGATTCTATCGGAAGATTGCAGACAGGCTTGCGAATAAGCGAGTGAAGAGTAAAAATAATGAAATAACAGTGCATTGCAGTAGCCTTATAGGCGGGGTCAGCCACGCAAAACGATTGAATAGGGTTTCAGCCAATAGGGTATGCAGGGGAACTGAGTCAACTGAAACCACTCACCATTGTGAGGCCGGGCATTGTGATTATAAATGACTTAAAAAGCATTCCTTCAATTCTCATGTAAACTATGATTTTATAATGATCATTTAATGGAAAATGTTTTTCAATTCAACTTGCTACAGTATACTTATTTCAAGTGTTTCTTTTCAGTGAAAACAGTGACAAAGCAGAGGACGAGGGAGGAGAAGAGTAGAAAGACCAAGGTCAGTATGCTGCACAGTGACGTGGAGAGTGATGAGAATCTGGAGGACAATACTACAAAAGACGAAGGTTGAACTGAGGACTCATGGTTGTTCATTTATTTCCTGCTTATTCTCTTCCTATTTACCATTGTTGTTTTTGCATTGTGGCTTATTTGTTTGCTCACCTTGTAAGAGGTCTGTTTGTTTCTAGTGAAGAGGGCTATTCAAACAGGACATTTACATGGGAGGAATAGTGCTTGTCCTCAAGTGATTCATGCAGTCTTAATAGTGAGCTCTCATATCTCTTCATGTTTACAATTTGTTCCTTGGGTTTCATATCTTTCCTTTTTCTGTTTTCCGTTTCCGCTGCCTCAGGCCCTGTTTGAAATATAAAAGCTGTATCCTTAATTCTTTGTTAGAAAACATCTCCACCTTGTTTTCCATGAGCTGTTTTTGTATTCTAAAGTATAACTGTGTGTGAAAAGCCTTCATACTTGGAGCATGATAGTGTATTTCTTCTGAGACAGAGACCGCCCTCAGAGAGTGGCGCCTGTTGATGACAATGCTGAGTGCCCGGATGCAGAGGATGGGAGCACATGGTCAACTTATCAAAATGACCAGGATGATGGACACTACAGGATTCTTTCAAATCTTAATATATATATATATGGATTTAAAAAATATTATTCTTTAATAAACTCCACATGCGAGAAAAATGTATTTGAACAATAATGTGTAGGCCCATTGTGTATTTTAAAAGACTTGTCGACCAACATCACTTTTATACCTCAAATGTTCAGACAGCATATGGACGATTTTATCCATCTTTACTAACATTTGACCAAATGTGTTAGTAGATAGAATTAACAAGAGCCTTACAGCTTTATGGAGTGCTCTTGTTACAGTACGCATTCATGTTTTTTTTAGTTGATTTCAGGTGATTAACAAGGACCAGGAAAGAGCACAGGTTTGTGTTGATGTTGTCATTTTCAGTTTTTCTTGATTCTTTTAGCAAGACTGGAAATTGTCATCCTATTCTGTGGGGATAGTCCTTGGCAGAGCAAACAACAACCCACTGGGAAACAGATTCTGGCAAGAAGTTTGTGGGTCTGTCTCTATAACACTAATCCAGCTTCATGTTAGAGAAATACTGAATACCTTACGAATATAGTCAGCAGTGATATTGTACATCTTGTGGCCTTGGGTTTTTGTACTGTTTAAAATGCAGGTAAGCTTTGCAGAGACACAATATGTAAGAGTGTATTATTTACTGCACAGTAATATACACTCACCGGCCACTTTATTAGGTATACCTTGCTAGTACTGGGTTGGACCCCCTTTTCTAGCCCATCTGCTTCAAGGTTCGACGTGTTGTGTGTTCAGAGATGGTCTTCTGCATACCTTGGTTGTAACAAGTGGTTATTTGAGTTACTGTTGCCTTTCTATCATCTCGAACCAGTCTGGCCATTCTCCTCTGACCTCTGGCATCAACAAGGCATTTTCGCCCAGAGAACTGCCGCTCACTGGATATTTTCTCTTTTTCGGACCATTCTCTGTAAACCCTAGAGATGGTTGTGCATGAAAATCCCAGTAGGTCAGCAGTTTCTGAAATACTCAGACCAGCCCGTCTGGCACCAACAACCATGCCACGTTCAAAGTCACTTAAATCACCTTTCTTCCCCATTCTGATGCTCGGTTTGAGCTTCAGCAGCTCGTCTTGACCATGTCTACATGCCTAAATGCATTGAGTTGCTGCCATGTGATTGGCTGATTAGATATTTGCGTTACCAAGCAGTTGAACAGGTGTACCTAATAAAGTGGCCGGTGAGTGTATAATGTGCTATTGCCTCCTTGGTAACCAGCAACCTTGTCAAGATGTTCAGATTAGTTTAGGTGTTGGATTGACAAGTGTTTGATTCAAGTCAGGCTATCTATAACAACTCTATCTTTATTAAAGGGGAAATCTGGGATTGGTACATACATTTTTGGACTTTTAAATGAATGTATCGTCATTGATTCTTGAAGGATATAACTTATAAATGCCTCATGAACTTATTTCAGCTGTCTTACCTCATCAGAACCCAAAATATAAGCTTGTTTTAGTCCACTGTTTGTAAACAATGTAATTGTAAAACAAATACTGTATAGCTTCAAAACATGGTTAAAACAGTCATTTTGATCTCATGGATGGTCAGTATATGCATCTATACTGTAACTCCAACTATGAATTTGGGAGTGGTTGCACCCAGCCCCATCTCTCAGCTGTTTGCTGCCACAAAACAAGTGGCAGGGAGAGTGGCCACGTTGTTTTTGTTTGAATCCCAGATTGCCTCTTTAAGACAACAATTAAAAGAAAAAGCTTATACTTTTATTAGAGTTATACAACAAAGCAGAGTTGTTGTGTTCAAATCAATAAGATTTGAAAGTGAATGAATCATTATATATCCAATTACATTCTCGATTATAAAACTGATTTTCTTTTCACTCTGGGTATAATAATAATAGGGTTTAGTACAGTGATGTACCTTCTAATGGATCCCAGTCATCTTCACAACTCTGCATAAAGAATACCATTATTTCTACAGAGTATGATTGGCTGCTGGAAAAACACTTATCTTTAGCTTTCAAGTCCTCTCAGCACAAGTCACCATACAGTACATTACTCTTAGGCTGCTCTGTATTTTCTTAGCTTGTGACCAATAGGTGGTGCAAGAGAGCTATTCAGTCCCCATCATGGCTTGATATTTATCCATAAAACCACAAGTCCAGTCCTTAGTAGCCACTGGGTCTGATGGTGTCCCTTTCTCCCAAGACCTTTATTCTCTCTACTCAGCATCTAAAAATAACTTCAGCATTCTGCCACCCAGAAACCAATCCTAAGAAGTGAGCCGTTGATTGGAGGGTTGCTGAAATCACATCCAACGGGCCAATTACTACATGACTAATAACACAAGAATAAGAAAACACGTAATAAAGACCTAATAAATTGTTACTAATGCCTAATAACGGCTCAATTAGCTACTTAAGAAACTTAACAATGTTCCTGTTGGATGTATGGTTATGCTACTGAATGCGGGCTTTTCTATGCTAGAGTGATTGAAGGAAGTGGAACTGTCTGTTTGGAACCATCAATAAAACATTTGTTTTGTTCTCAGTAAAATCAATAAAACATTTGTTTTGTTCTGAGTAAAACCAAGGGTCAGTGCACAGAGCTGACAGCCTAGATTTGGTTTAGAATTTTACACATCAAGAAACTCATCAACAATAGACAGGTTTTGTAATGACTGGAGTACTCAGGTAAAGGACTCAAACGCGCGACTCAGAGACAAACTTAAATCCAATAGAAAGGTTCAGTACACAGGTAGACAGAATAATCCAGGAAGGGGATAGGCAAAGCAGGGTTTGGTACACAGGCAGGCAGTTCAAAAAGGCAGGCAGATAATCCGAAAAGGGATAGGCAAAAAGGCAAAGTGAAAAACACACTCAGAGATAAAAATAAATAAATTAAAAAAAAACAGGAATACTTATCACGAGAAAAAATCGCTGGAATGCTTGACACAAGGTACAAAGACAAACTGGCACAGAGAGAGGGGAACACACAGACTAAATACACAGGGAAGGATGATGAAGAACAGGTGAAGCTAATCAGGGCTGGGTCGACAAGGCGGGATACACACAAGGGCAGGTGGTGAAGTGTCTGAAACGAGAGACAAGGTGAGGAACACAAAACAAACAGGAAACAAAAAATGAATCACATGAAGCAAAGACAAACATAAACTAAGAAACCAGACGAGATGTTACAGGTCTAATATTAACCCCATACATCCTCCCCATGTTCCTAAATCAAAGTAAGATATGATTGTAAAATGCTTATTTTACAATGGTTGCTCCAGACAGAAATTTGCTTTGTTGTGAACTTGAACTGTGCTAATGAACTGTGCACAGAACAAGCAATAAAATGCATATTTTACAATGGTTGGAAAAACTCCCCAGTGGGATTTATCGTAGCAATGTGAAGAAAAGAAACATGTCAACATTAGCCTGGTCTCTGCTATTCATTCTATCAATCAATCAATCAATCAATTAAATGTATTTCTATAGCATTTTTTTTTTTTTTTTTACAAGTTATCAGTCTCTCATCACTGATGTCTTATGAAATATTCCTCATATCTTCAATACCTTCATTACCTCATTTGCCCCAAGACCCAGTTCTAATTTCTGTAGTTGCTTCTATAGAGTGGTCCATCATTGGCCTGTCAGGCTCGTTTAAAGTATATTTAACTATAACTACTGCAGCTAGTAAATACCAGCTGAAACAGGCCTGTAAAGTAAAAGGTTAACGAAATGGAATTTGAATCATCCTTTGCGCTATGGTAAGTTATATGTGAATGAATGGAATTCAGACAAACTTTGTCCACACAAAGCACTTTAATCATGTTCTGACAAACATACAGTCAAGAACCCAGACAAGGACAACATCAGCCAGTGGGCCTTGATACAATAGCCTTTTCTCCATTGTGAGGAACACGACTCCTCGCTTTTCTGTCCTTCATTTTCCTCCAATGACACACACACACACACACACACACACACACGCACACGCACACGCACACGCACACACACACACACACACACACACACACACACACACACACTTCCCTAGTCCCTAGTCCTCTTTTCTCCCCCTCCGTTCTGCTGACTAGTGCTATGGGTGCACACCAATGGGTTTAGCCTTTACAAATCAGAGAGCTAGTGGCAGACGCATTTCTAGCACAGTCTAACTTCGTAATATTTGTAGCCTGTCAACAAGCTGACGGCTCTGTGAACAAAAAGTTTAATCGGTAAGAAAATAATCAGTTATTTTATTTTAATCCCCATTTGGGTTTTATGCTTGAGGTTGGCTAATGATTTTTATACAGTGGTGGGTTGTTGTGTTAATCTCTATTTGCGTTGTGGGTGCACGAGAAATCTGATAAGGGAGTCCAATCAATTGTTATTGTTGTTGGGGGGAGGGGGGCCTTGGGATTTTACGGTACATCACTGCAGGGCTTCCTTGATAACAAGATTCCTATTTCAATGGCACTGGGACCTGGATAAATAAAGGATAAATGAGTAAATATAAAATATAGGGATAAAAACAATCCCACAGGTCTTTTTTTGAGCTATATTGGTAATCCCCTGCTCTGCACTGTATACACACAGACACACATTCTCTCACTCTCTCTACTCTGATGTTTAACCTTACCATTTAAAAGAAATAAATGATCCTTCTGTTTCCAATCCCACACCACAGAGTACCCCCCCCTCTCCACGCCCTTTTGCCCATGCACTACCACCCTGCCATCTGCTTCCTAACCATCACAAAGACGGATCTCTCTCAAACCTCCATGTGTGCCCTGTAGTACTGTTGGTACATTGTAACAAGGGAAAAAGGGTACCAGCTGTGAGCTCTGATGCTCTCCGGTCCACAGGTGCACTGCAGAGGCTGTACAAAGTTCTTCTGTGTCGGTCTCTGCAGAATTATAAGTCCTTCATTTTAGTCATCATGTGTGTTTCTAACTGTAGGAGAATCCTGTGGCATGATGTAGGAGTACTCAGTGTTCATCTAGACCGTATAAATACTGATAAAAATAACGACCAGCTCATCTCCTCTGGCACAAAACAATACAGTCACACAGTGGATGCCAAATAGTCTCCACCGCCATCTAAGTATCCATCTGCTGTGTTATTTTTGACGAGCTACTTAATATTAACTACTTTCTGAGATTCACCATAAGTGTGAGGAGCCTGGGTCTGAGATAATAAAAAGAAAAAAAAGGAGGGTGTGAATGGTACCACTACAGTTCAATTTCATCCATTTTGAGATATTAAGCGAAATTCAAAGCACAAATAAATGTCTCATATGGAATGTGCAGGAGATGTAGAGCATTTAATAATAGTATCCACACAAAGCTTTGTCAGAGACTTTTGGCTATAGTTTGTTAATAGCAAAGCATATCTAATATTGATAATCTGACTCCAATGTAATTATCACTATGTGCAAAGAATTGTTGAGTCTGTGCTGATTTAGTGCAAGAAAGGTCAAATAGAATGAATCAAATGAGGCTTTAATAATGCTGTATACTTATACAACTATTACAAGACAAATACTTAATCGAGAGAGATAGAGAGATGACCACAGGTCATTCAAAACAATGCTACTCACAGCATGATGAAAACCGGACATAGGAAAAGAGAAAGAATGTATCTATTTGCCCTTGTTCTATAGACTTAAGTATTTAAATTAGGAGCTGTTTTGCAAGGAGACCAAAGGAAACCAATCGGAATTCAGTTTGACACTTCAGGGAGCTCATAGCCATTTGTTATATCGGGGGATGGACAACTGAAGAAGATAGGGACAGAATTGAAATTCTCCCACTTCAGAGAGATTCAGGGCTGCAGTGGCTGTGGCTCTCTGACTGCAGTGCGCACTGCACAGGTCATTGGTTGAGGAGCATGTACACAATGGCTGAATAATTGTGACACTGATTATTTCACATACTGGATGTTAGTATTACATTTTTTATGATCTAATCAATGCAATTTTGTGCCTGTCATCTTGGTATAAGAGAGATCTATGAGGGCCAGGACTTTCTAATGGTATGGTCCATTTATGTGCGTATATTCTCTTTTATCTGCTCTCTGCTGGGGGAGGGTGGGAGGCTTTTGAGGTAATTACTGAGCGCCTGTTGTACTGAATGCCTATATCCATCCTCATTAGTCTCTGCACAGCAGTGGGTGAGTGAATTGCAACTCAGATCCAGCCAGTTGTGAAGGAGACAAAGGCCACAATGGCCTGTGGCATTGGGACTGTGCAAACCCCATAGTCAGGCCTGCATTCAATGAAGGCAGATCACAGTGGGGCATTCAAGAAAAAATCGCTTTTCATGTTTTTTAAGGTAAACGGTAGGTTTAGTCTCTTCAAAAGAGAGCTGCTGTACCCTGACCCTGGGTCCTCTCTACTGAGGGCTTACAGACGTCAGGCCATCTCAGCTCCTACTTAAATGCTTTTAACCAGTGGTCAGAGGGAATGACTTCAGTTTTAAGACAGGGGAATTAGGGACACAAATCCTGGGATGCTATTGGGGGATTCCTCTGATTACATAAGAAACTCAGTACCGCCTGTCAAAGATTTTAAGTCCAACAGTGAGTGTACAGTACTGTATATACTGTTACAGTACACAACCAGAGATATGTGTTCAGATGGATCTCAAATGTCAAATTGTCATATTTGTCAATCTGTATGACTGCATAACTATACCTAATTGCATTTTGCCCTTTTCATTCCTGTCTTCCATGTTAGAAATCATTGACAATGTGATCACAATGAACATCAGGTTTCCATCAGGAGGCCTTTCTCCAGGACAAAGCTGTTTTTATAAAAAGGTCAGACTGGTCCAGATGGTGATGACAAATATATTCCAGGCTTGCTTGTCTAAACATGTCTGTGCCTCAACACATGAGCAGGTGTCTGCATGAATGATTGTTCGCCCCAGATGTGTTCTCCCTGTGTCCTTCGTGCCATTCTGTGGTTTGAAAGCATTGAACTACCAAGGCTGTGCAAAGTGAATCATGTATCTAATCTGGGCTTCATTGCCTCACGTTGTACCAGAGAAGGCTAACCCTGAGTTGCCAGGGCACATTTAGGGAGACAGAGATGACAGTAATTATCATGTCACCCTCCTCAGAACAAAAGACTACCTGTGTCACCACACGTCACTCCAGCTCTGTAAAGACATGACTGTGGTCGTATTTGCAGCAAGTTTTATTAAAAAAAAGTATGGATTTCAACACTCACAGGACAAGCAAGTACACAGTAAGCATTTGAATTGAAATTGGAAAAAGGTATTTTGAAACTCTCAGTCATGTTCTCAGTCATGTTTGCTCATTTGGGTTAAATATTTATTTCCATTGCATTGTTTTTTGTTCTGTTTTTTTATTAACTTCAGCATGCTGTTTTTCTTACAGAGTAAATTGGATTTAAGTTGCATCATGGAGAAATAACATGTTGATTTATGTTTGGTATCTGCATGACATGCATCTGCATGACATGAATGAATTGTGATTATTACGTTCAATCACAGAGCCATGTTGTTTACATCAGAGGTTTACCATGTTTCTCACCATCTGGCAGGCTTGACCTTAAGGGCATCAAAAATATTACAATTATTCCTAAATAAATATTTAGTATTTGTCTGTTGTTTATTCCATGTGCATGAAGGGGAAAGAAAGGGAAGACAAGAAAAAGAATACAGCATTGGACCCAACTGGGTGGGAGAATTATTCACCATCTAAAATCTCTGTCCTGCAGAGAGGTGGAGAGAGAAGACTGATGGATGTGAAGAGGTACAGATTATTAGACGTAAAGAGATGGGAAATGTACATATACAAGGTACTGATTTACAAGGCCAATGTCAACCTGTCGCTACACGGTTGGTTGGGGTTTAGGGCAGAGTGAGTGGTGAGAGTGAATGTTAGTCCCATGGATGACTAAAAAAAAAAAGTACAATATGTTGCCTCTGGAGGTTTTTCCATTGATGATGTGACACCGTGTACATATACGATTTTGACCTTGCTTCTCTCTATTTCCCTCCTTCCATCTCACCTGTTCTCTCTCTGTTCCTCTTTAATTACTCTCAAAACTCTCAAATGAATTGATGAGTCCATGATATTGCCTGGCCTACCTAGAATGAATGTTATTACCTGTGTCCTCCATTCCCTGTTTGTGTTTGGGTTTTTTTTAAACAATGGGATATCCATTCTTTCACAAGCTCCAATGGGAGCTAAAGGCCTGAGAAACAATCAGATGTGATCAGCAGGGAGAGGAGAGAGAACAGGAAGGGAGAAGGCCAGACATCAGAGAGCTGCTCCTCATCATACCTCTAAACGGACAGGTTAATAAACCAATAAACAGGACCTGCCTGCAGAGTAATAGTGGTGTGACAATGCTCCTAATACATCTATTCAGAGGGGAGAACATTTTTCCCCCACAATTGCTTCAGTGTCATGAAGATGTACCGTGTACAGACAGCTAAGTTAGAGGGGGGAAACATGGTCCACGGTATTGCATTACATGTAGGTTTACTGGCCAGAGTGAAGCCAGCAGCGGTGGTGTCTAGAACTCATACTGTACCGTGTGTTTCATGTGTTATAGTTGTCAATGAGCAGAATGGGATATTCTCTGACAGACTGGATGCCGAACAAACTGTCAAGAAATACGTCTTGGGGAGATAGAGATTGAAAAAGAGAGATTCGGTAGGTGATACTGAGGGAATATCTCTGATGACAGAGACATGATTAGAGAGAAAGTGGGAGAGGGGGAGATAAGGAAAGGGGGGGGGGTGAGAAACCAGCAGCCAACATGATGTCACTCGTGAGTTGTCTCTGACACTCCAGGTGCAGTGGGCTCCATCTGAGGAGACACATTTATTCCTCCTTAATTCCGTCTGTGTAACTGATCTGTCCCAGTCAGCTGCATGCGTAAAAGTAAGGCAATGAACACGCAGCAGCAAGCTCGAGGCCAGTTGAGTTGTAGTCCTCCATCTAAACATGAAATGTCATTTTGTTCACTGTTTCATATTGATTTGTCAGGGATTGGGTACTAATGAAACCTGTTATGAATAGGAGAGACTGATTTCATCTGAATACTTATAAAAAACAAAGAGACCATATAAAAACAAAGATATTAATTCCAAAATTACATGCACTATTATCCTTGCATTAAGATGGCCTCAATTCAACTTATTGAGTGATTTGTTGATGACATTTTTGCATTTTAGCTAATTTTAAGAGTGTCATAGCAAAGGGTCTGAATACTTAGGTACATGAGGTATTCCTGTATTTCAATTTTAATAAATCTACTGAAATTTCAAAAAATTTGTTTTTGCTTTGTCATTCTGGGGTATTGTGTGTGGATTGATGGTAAATTATTTTAATTTAATCCATTTTAAATTGAGTCTATAACACAACAAAATGTGGAAAAAGTGAAGGGGTCTGAATACTTTCTGAAGGCACTGTATGTTATCATTGATTTAACATAGGAAGACTAAATTGCAAAAGATGGACTTTGAAGAAAACTGCTGCACATTCAAACTTCTAGACATTTCAATGCACTGCTTTATGCTTCGACAACATTTTCTAGGGGCCTCTCGTTGTAAGCAAAGTTATATTTTTGTTATTATTGTGGCGCAAAACATTTGCACCACAATAAACGAAGAATGTATTTCGGTATATGAGCTAGTTTTTCAAACATCTACCACTATTGTGTGCATGTACTGCTAATATCATATTTGGAGGAAAAGGACAAGCCCCATTTGACGTTCCATGCAGAAACAGACTGGGAGGGCTATTTGTTCTGAATCCACGCGCGCAACTGTTCACGTTTCTGGTGTAGCAGGTTACATTACTGTGCTGACGGGTACTACATGGATTACCCACACTGCATCCGGGTGTAGCAGCTACATGAGGTAAGAGGGTATCCTTGCATGGCCCCTGTCCTCCAGATAACATTTAATCCTATTTATATCAAGGCCTCTCCAACACAGAGAGCTTTAATTGAGTGAGCAAACATTTAATATAGATTAGATTAGATTAGATTAGATTCAACTTTATTGTCATTGTGCAGAGTACAAGTACAGAGACAACGAAATGCAGTTACCAGAAGTGCAAAATAGCAG
This sequence comes from Argentina silus, assembly GCF_951799395.1. Classification (NCBI taxonomy): domain Eukaryota; kingdom Metazoa; phylum Chordata; class Actinopteri; order Argentiniformes; family Argentinidae; genus Argentina; species Argentina silus. Next base: position 8,561,664 of record NC_139659.1, read on the forward strand.
AAAGTGCAATGAACAGTATATACAGGTAGTGCAATATATGAGCAGTAAGTAGTGCAGTATAGTATAAGTAGTGCAGTGTAAGCAGTATATGAGTAAGCAGTAGCATTAGCAGAATAAATAGGTTGCAGTATGAACAGTGTAGCAGCATATGAGCTGTATAGGTAATGCAGTCTAGCAGTATATATGTATTAACAGTAACATTAAGGTAGATAGCAGAATAAATATAAATATGGAATGCCGTATGAACAGTATAAACAGGTATGTACAGTATGTACAGATATGTGCAGTGTATTAACAGTAGTATTAAAGAAAATATAGGGATATGTGCATTATGAACAGTATAGACAGATTATGAACAGTATAGACAGATATGTACAGAAGAGCAGTGGTATTGAGTAAGAGCAGTGGTACAGTAATAGTGCAATTGTGCAATTGTCCGGGTGGGGGGGGGGGGGGGGGTGGGGGGGGTTGAAGGGGTTGGTAGGAAGAAAGTGGGGCCTATCTTAAAATGTCAATGCCAATTACCTGATCCTCACTGCAGGGTATAGGAATAATATGTATACTCACGGTGGTGTACATGTGACTGATAAACATACCTGCCTTCACCCGCTGCTGCTTCCATTCACTGGGGTAATTTGGCAAATAACAGTCGATCCATATTGCTCCATGTAATTATTGTTCCTGACTGACTGAAAGACTATTACATGGGTATTGTTCTATCATGGTTTCCAAACTAAAAACCAACATCTGGTTTTTGACAAAAACCTGTTTTTAACTACATAGGGAAATAGATTGCATGTCAGCGTTGAGTGACAAGCTTGCATCCCAGGGAGTCCTAATTGCAATCTGACAATAAAATAAGGTGTTTTTACTACATAACAGAATAAGTACAGGGAAGTATGTGTACAGTATGTGTACAATACTGTATTTCTGTGGTTGTGTTAAGGAATAATCTAGGTCACTGACTCTAGTCAGATGCTAAAGGTCTTTCATGGGAGCGAATAGAAACACATGAATCTGAGTCATGAGTGAAGCAATAACACAATTCACCTGGGCTACAAAGAAATGTGTGCCTTCTCTGTGAATATTGTATTGAGTATTACAGTTGAGTAATACTGAGAGAGACTGTTAAGCAACTAATGCCACTGGAAATGCCCCACACGTAGTCAATTATATCTAATCAGTAACATTAACCCCCAAGCCTTGTACAGTGCATTCGGAAAGTATTCAGACCCAAAAATTAGGAAACATTTCTAAATACCTGTTTTCACTTTGTCATTATGGGGTATTGTGTGTAGATTCATGAGGAACAATTTTTTTTGAATCCATTTTAAAATAAGGCTGGAACATAACAAAATGTGGAAAAAGTGAAGGGGTTTGAATACTTTCCGAATGCACTGTATATCTGGAGGAACTGCCCGATAGGTAGCAGACTAAAGTGATCCTTGTTTTGATCATTAAACCCTCACCCTGTGTGTGTGTGTGTGTGTGTGTGTGTGTGTGTGTGTGTGTGTGTGTGTGTGTGTGTGTGTGTGTGTGTGTGTTCAGCATACCTCTGAAACCAGTCATGGACACCAATTTTATCCTCAGGCACTAAAACAGCAAGATCCTACACCTCTCCTCATTTTTGGTCTGGCATCGAAAAAAACACAGATTGTTCCTCTGATTTCATAATACAATGGTCGATAACGTGTCATCAATGGCTCTCAGGGAGCAGATGTCTGATGGGAAATAAACACTATTATCAGAGGTTTGATCTGCTCCGTGTACCTCTTAAGCAGCCAATAATGACCTGTTTTCATCTGTCAGGGGAGCAGCAGTTACACACAATGCCGTCCTTACAGCAGAGGCTGAATTGATTTGTTACAAGCGAATTAAGATCTAGCACAGGGCATAAAAGGCATAACAGGGATACAGGGATAATAGGTGAGTTATTTCAAAATAGCAGGCAACAGTGAGAAAAATGCAAGGGCTTGAAGAGGGCTCGAAAACCTGATGGGATTTTTTTTTAAAAAAAAATTTAATTTTTAAATCCCTTCTTCTAGCATTGTGACTACCTATGGCCCCTGGTCTGAGCATTGATTACTTTATCTTAGGATGACTGATGGATAGATGATTCACTTACTTAAACAAATATATTTGTTGTAAGTCGCTTTGGATAAAGGCATCTGCTAAATGCCATAAATGTAAATGTAAATGGGAGACAGATTATGCTGTTCATGGTATCAAAGGCTAAGGGTTTGGCATCTGGTGTGTGTGTGTGTGTGTGTGTGTGTGTGTGTGTGTGTGTGTGTGTGTGTGTGTGTGTGTGTGTGTGTGTGTGTGTGTGTGTGTGTGTGTGTGTGTGTGTGTGTGTTGGTGTGTGGGTGGGTGAGTGGGTGAGTTAGAGAGAGTGAGAGCGAGAGCAAGAGAGAGAGAAAGAGAGAGGCAAAACATTGTACAAAAGGAAGATTTACACTAAAGTTTCTGTATTATTTATTTTCAGTTCATAATGGCATTATTATCTTAGAGGGTTCGTCACACCAAACTGTGAGAGGTCATGTAGAGAATTCTAATGAGCTGAAAAAACTTGAAGCATCAAGAAACACATCCTACCAGGGGCCCAATCAGAAGGCACAGCACAGAGTCTTCTGAGTGAACTCACTCGGGTGAAACAAATTATATCTTTGTATAATTGATAGAATTTGCATTTTAGGGATGATGGTTTGAGTAGCAAAGTCATTTTAGAATAATTTTAGATAATAAATAAAATCAATCCTATGAAAAGGCAATGTGATATATTCATAAATCAATGCAGAATAACAAATTGTGGCTCAAAACATGGACAGTATGATCATTTCATGACCCTCTCATCATATGACCTGAGGCTACAGACCAGCAGTGAACAGTCTGCAGGATCCTCAGCTGAGGTTTGAAGAGTGTATTGTCTCAGAGTAACTCAACAGAGACTGCTTCATTCCAGTTCATTGACATTGACATGTTTAATTAGGTTTCCTGTCCAATTAAATTTCATTGATTTTTTTTACCATTCTTTTTTTCCAACCGGGCTCTCTTTTCTCAATACGGAAAAAGGGTGCGATAAAACAAAGAGTAAACCAATGAAGATGCCCATGTATGATCTAGAGATTACTTCACTACGAGAACAATTCAAAGTATGAATGAGTGTCTTGAAAGCATCAAAAGTCCGTACAATCTGTTTATGATTGTTATTATACTAGTGAAATGCTCCTAAAAAGTGTGACTCACAATGCACTACATGTAAGTGTATGGGCATGAATACATACTTGTCCATGTAATCCATTACCATGGATCAAGGATTTCTTCTCAGGTTTCAGCTGCACTGAGAGAGGTTCAGCTCTTTTTGCTGTTACTATATTTTTTTGTAAAGAAAATATGAATCACACAATTGTGCTCTATAAGCTAGATATCCGTACAGAATACCACATCATCTTGTGTGCACAAATGCAAAGCAGAGAAGTTTTCCTATCTTAAGGCATCTGTCATACAAAATCTGATCAGAGTGCCAACATTAGGGGAGGCGTGCGCAATTGGTGCATACTGTCTGGACACACTCTGATTGAGAGAGGAACTCAGAATAAGGTCCTAGCTTAATAATAGCTTGATAACCCACATGTTGTGGGTTATGCCTCTAATTTGATATGAATGCCAGTTGGTGTGGTTGCGGATAAAGGGTTTATCGGTAAGGATAATTTACCCAAAGGAGGTAATAAGGGGCCAGATATAACCCTTCAGATCCTAAGATGTATTATGCACAGTAGTCTATAATATTTTATGTTACCAGGAGGAGGTAAAAAGGCTTATGAGGGATGGAATGACTAAAAATAAAAAAAATAAAAAAAATAAAATAAAATAAAATAAAATAAAAAAAATTAAGAATAAAAATTGAGAAAACTGTTCCTTTAAATGCAGGTTAAATTCCTCGCTGTCTCTCCTGACTCCATCACTTCTACAGGGGTCTTAGGGGGCTGGGAGGTCTGGTGAATGTACTGTATAATAAATGTATGTGTCTTGGTTGGAGGGTGTACCCTACGGCTATGGGAATCACAGTCAGCCATTAACAGGCTGTTTTTCTTAAGGTCCCTCAGACAAAGGTGCTTATTATTTTGGGAGACAGGAGGTTGGCACAGTCGGTTCCACCTGAAGCTGTTAACCACCAGTGGATGTAGACCCACCATTCGGTAATCACTGGGTTAACTCCCAGGAAGTTTTTTTTAGAAAGGGAATATTTGTGATATACTATATCAATTTTCTTTTGATTCTGCATGGTCAGAGTGATATTGTGGGGTGAACTATTGTACAGTTACATATAACCATGCTGAATGAAGGACCTTGATGATCACTTTACCACAGAGGTAATGACGTATCTCTACTTGACATGGAGGGGGAAAAAAGGTTGTTGTTTTTTACAGCAAAAACATATAACAAATAACCCTCTTGATGGGGTCGAAGAAAAGAAAAAAAAGAAGAAAAAGACCTCTCCCCAGCTGCATCTATATTAGTCATATTAGTCAAGTGGCTGCATGCTCATTCAAATACATATTAATACAAATTAATCTAAATATGAAAACAACTCATCACAACTCAAGGGTGCCCTAGTTCCTCAGATTATCATAATTTGCAGTTTAGGAAGATAGCCTGTCCAGTTTGAATATATATGATATACAGTACAATAACCAGCTAGTATCAGGATACATGGGTTACATGGGATACATGGGATACATGGGTCTTAACAATCTGTCTCTTTCAATGTGTGTGACAATCAATGGTCACAGTGAGTCAGACGAAGAAAGTCAGATGTCTTTAAATCCTATTCTACTCATACTTTACTCATCCTACCCTGCCGTATGATGTGTCAGTGTCTCCTTGTCAAAGTTATCTGTCTTTGCTCTGTTCTATAGCTCATAGTTGGCCATTGATGAGCATGTTAGGATCTCTCGTCAACAACACAGCCATAAAACTTGATTTTGCATGACTTTATAGTAACAGGTTAACCACTGGGCCTCTGTTAACAATCCTCACGCTACTCTCTCTCTCTCTAGTGTTCCCCAGGTAGAAATAGATTGATGGGAAAAAAGCAGGCAATTTTCTTAGATCTGCCCTTTAACGAACGTGATGTCTGTCAAGTCTGAAAAGCAACTCACAGCTGATTAGCCATTTAGACAAAACTCCCTGGTGTGAGAATCCTTTCTGAAATGCCATCCTAATCCTAATGCTAGTGTGTGGAGAGAGGCATTATGGGCTGTGTAAGAGGAGAGGGTCTGTAGGGTGCTTGTAACTTTACCTGAGTAGTACATCTCTGTTCTGCTGTCCCCATGGTAGCAAAGTAAGTGGCATTACAATTAGTTGGCTCTAATCCAAGCACAACAGTTGCTAAGGGACCCTTTCATACAGCAATGTGAGTTAGAGGCAGTGATGTGACTGAGATTTATTCTTTTGATTCCATTGTCTCTGTGCTCAGTGGTGTATATCACTTTCAGATGTTCATTAGATTCTCGCTCCACCCCTTTCACAATAAAAGAGAGTATCACAAACAATATGGGGCTATTGCTCTGACAGCTAGCTTAGCATGGTCATGCTGTCTACACCCAACAGAGACGCGCATACAGAATGTTGAACTCACAGACTGCTTAAACAGGATTTCTGTGTTCTCAGGTGTGTGGTTTAGACTAGAGCACACATAAGTTGAACCTTGATCTCAATTGCAATGTACTGCAACAGTCACCTCTGTCCCATCTGTCCCAGTGTTGCTGATGATGAGAGCAAATGAGCGGAACACCTATGGTGTTCTTCATTAGACCTGGATCCCTTCTTGACCAACTGTCAACCTTCCACAGTCAGCCCAGGTGCAGGGCAACATGTCTCCACCAGTAATATTAGATTGATTTGTGCCCAAAAAATCAGTAGTTGCTCCCTGTGCTGCCTCTTGATTGCAATTATACATAGAGACAGTGAAATGTATTTAAATGACCAATTATTATAATATAATAAATAATAAATTCAGATGTGGCATGTGCTCAAAATGTGCTCAAAAAAACTCAAAATGTATCATATAAATATACAATACATGCAATATATGATATGACAAGAGTGATATTGACATTTGTGCATGTAAAGCTTTTTTAATTTATCTTGCACTTTAGTGAATCATTGCACTTTCACTGAAAAGACATGCTTGATCATCTTCCTCCATCCTCCCATCATAAACAGATGCTCTACATGTCATTCTGTGAACCTTCTCTTCCCAAGCCATGGAAGAGGGGCATGGAGGTGAGATGTGTCTACTTCAGAGAACCTGGAATATAAACATATCTGTGGACAGGTTGTCTATTCTGACGAGTATGTGATGTCCCTGTAGGAATAGGTGAAGATATAACTTGGAGTTCTAGGACGTTGATATGGGCTGTGCATAATGGACCAGGTCAAGCGCTTCTCACAGAGTGTCCATCTTGTACGCACCCCTGTCCCTGAAGTGATACATCTGTCATCACCACTGCCGTGGTGACATTCCCTAGGGGGCAGCCTCGACTTAGAAGGAAGGGGTCCCTCCAATAGAAGTAAGGCATGTGTGCCCGGATGAAGAGGCGGCTACAGATGGAGTGACAACACCAAGAGATGGAGTGACACCCAGAGATGGAAGTCCCTCTTGAGGAGGAAGTCCAGTGAGATCACCACGTTCGAGGACGCCATGAGCCCGAGTAGCCGAAGACAAGAGTGGAACGATCAGTGCGCCTGGGCAAAACACCTGGAGACAACAGGCCATAGTCCTTTGTCCCTCTGCAGTAAGGGCTGCTCTCAAATGATAGACTGACGAAGTCCAATGACAGGATAAGAGAGCTTTTGTCACAATTTATCTAGAAGCCTAGGCTGGACAGATGCTCCACCAGCATTGCTGTGTGCATGACTGCGCCCGCAGACGAGGGAGGCCATCGACCATCAGAGCAAAGGGCCTGCCTGCATGGGGCTTATGGGGACCTGAACATGGATGCATGTAGGACCTATTGGCACCCTTATAAGGGGTGCTAGGTCGGGGGAGCGAGGCAGAGTGGCAGGGGTAGAGTGGCGTCGCTGCTTTGCGTCCTAATTTTGCCTCTGGGGAGAACATGCTGTGAATCGTGCTCCCGTTGGCTCTAAAAAGTAATAAAATAATAAGAAAATTAAACATAAAATTATAATATTATATTAAGACAGTTGCTCCATGAGATATTTCTTAATGTTTTGTGTTTTTATTGGTAAATACTAATGCAATTTTTCTGGGAGGCTGTCCTGGAAAAAATTACCTCTTTATCTCATTGAAAACTGAACTTGACTAATGTAGTTCTGAAGTAGGCATTATGGAGATTAGATGAGGACCTTCTGGAGTAACTGTGAACTTGTTTGTTGAGCTGAAACATGTTGTGAAAGTTGATACGTAGAAGATTCTTTTTTAAATTAAAAAAAAAAGGCAGTTATGTAATTTGATCTGAATAATACAACAAAGTCCTATAAGCCCTGATCATTATGCGTAAATTATTCTTGGCATACAATCCATTGTACATACTAAGTTGTGGGAGTTAGTGTGGGTGCTTATGCATGTTTAAAACACCCTCCACTGAGGAAATGTTTGAGAACCTGCTTTGTACTGTACAGTGAATTCGGAAAGTATTCAGACCCCTTCACTTTTTCCACATTTTGTTATGTTACAGCCTTATTCTAAAATGGATTCAATTCATTTTTTTCCTCATCAATCTATACACAATACCCTATAATGACAAAGCGAAAACAGGTTTTTAAAAATGTGCTAATTTATTACAAATAAAAAAATGAATGCATGCATATAGTTGTCCTCTGCCCAATCTTTTATGTCATTTACCCAATCTTTTATGTCATTTACTGTACAATATATTCATTTTTAATGGTGTATGGCATACTTTTCCTGAGTGTTGCTCCAGTATACTGGTACTCAAACACCCTCATTTAGGCAATTTATACAGCTAGACAGCCTAATGCCTTTGGTAATTTGCTTCGATCTGAAGAAGCCTTCAGGGTAAACTATGTACAACTGAGGAAGAGTTGAAGGAATAGCCTTAAAAGAATTAAGTACCCTCAGGGCTGTCCAGTTTTGCTACTCAAAACAAACTTTTATGATAGTGGACAGGGCTGAGATTTCACACACTGAACTGAATAGAGACAAGAAGGAATTAGCCTGTTGTCATACAGATTCATTCTAGATGTTTGATCTTCACAGCCCAAGATGAGAGGACTTGAGAATCACAGCGCTATTCACGCATATGGCCACTCATCTTCTGCAGCATCAGACACCAGACAGACACCAGACAGACACCAGACAGACACCAGACAGTCCTTACTTTTTGTTTAACATCACAACGTTTCTGAAGAAAACCCTGACGACACAGATCTCAGATCATTATAAAGACAGCTCTTTAAGTTCTACAAGTTCTCTTGTCTGAAAAGGACCTGTCACTAAATGGACCTGTCACTTATAGACAGGCTCATAATCATCATGGTGACAGGATGGTTTGAGGGTTCTGGAAATATATATATATTTTTTTTTTTAAAGTTCCCCTCTGACAAAGACACCTCTTCTCTGCCCTTTGCTCTCTTGTGCTTTTAATTTCATTTGATTGTTGAATAGGAAGCAGTGTCCTGTGGAAGCACAATGTCACCCATGTCAGAATATTTGCCACCTTTTGCAACCCTTCCCCCTTACCATCAAACCTGTGGAGAAAACTAGTCAGCACCACCTCTGACAGGAAATATAGGAGTCTAGCACCAGTGCAATATTTATTGTTTCTGATGTGAGGACACAGATGGGAGCTGAGAAACAGTAAGTGTCTCTGTGTGTGTGTGTGTGTGTGTGTGTGTGTGTGTGTGTGTGTGTGTGTGTGTGTGTGTGTGCGTGTGTGTGTGTGTGTGTGTGTGTGTGTGTGTGTGTGTGTGTGTGTGTGTGTGTGTGTGTGTTTGGTTGCATGGTTGCATGCGTGCGTGCAACCATATCGTGAATCAATATTGCTTCACACTGACAGACAAAAACTAAATCCACAAATACATATTGAACCAAATCCAGACAAAGTTGGTTGGTGAGGTATGACATGAAGAGATATGATATGAGCACTCTGGATAGTGGGTAAAGCAGTGGATAAAATCAGATACTGTAAGATAAAGCTTTCTCTCCTTTTTCACTGTTATCCTAAGAGACAGACTGTGCTGTGAATCACTGAAACAAGCAACCAACAGAGGGAAGGACACAAATCTCTACAATCTTACACACTACAGTACTTCCTTTTCCTCTCATATTTTCTTGCATTCATGCCTTACAACCCGAGGTACCGCTTGACACCAACTCAATGTGTGTGTTTTTGTCTGTGTGTGTGTGTGTGTGTGTGTGTGTGTGTGTGTGTGTGTGTGTGTGTGTGTGTGTGTGTGTGTGTGTGTGTGTGTGTGTGTGTGTGTGTTCCCAGGACTCCTCTTCACACTGATCTGACTGTGAAGATGAAAGGATACTGCTGCAATCACACCTGGAGCACTGTGTCAATTTCCATGCGATATTAACATCATTCCAACTCTTCAGGCCATACTGTACCTTCTAGGGACTCTTTTTCTGAGCTCATTTGACGATGGTTAACACCAAGGATCAGAGCATATTAAGCACACTAGGGGTTGATTGACTTGAATCAGCTGTCATGCTGGGTTGGGGCGAATTCCTTTTTAAGGAAAGTGTTGGTTGCTTTTTATTGTCCCCCAACGGTGAAATCGGAGAGGGGACTATGATTTGGTCTCTGTCTGTTCGTATGTCACATGCTTTTTCTCTGACACCACAGGGACAATTCTGATGAAACTTGGGATGGGTCTTGCCATACAGATGCAACATTTATGAAATTACACTGATTAGCCCAATTTTGATGAAACTATGGTGAAAGATACGTCTTGCCAAAGAGATTGTTTAAGTGACGCTGATTCATCATTAACAACTTTATAATAGGGTGCAAAGTGGAGAGCTAGGAGTGTCTTTTCAATCTGGCCACGAATGCAGCTGTAGGAGTGTAGCCTAATGCAGTAGGCCTATAGCATAACAAATTTGGGGATCATATTTCTTTAATACCGACACTTGGCCTATATCAATATGAAAACCATTATTGTGTAACCTAGGTACAATAATTTGGCTGTGCAAATATTTTGTCTTAGCCTATTGGTGAAATTGTGAAATTGTGTTTGAAGTAAAGGCATCTTATATCAATAGAGTTAGTACAATAGTAGCCTCAAAATAATTCTAATAACAAATCTTCTTGTCTGTTGTTGTTGTTGTTGTTGTCGTTGCCGTTGTCGTTGTCGTTGTCGTTGTCGTTGTCGTTGTCGTTGTCGTTGCCATTGTCGTTGCTGTTGTTGTTGTTGCTGGCATTCACAGACGATGATAAGTTCTCTCTGAATCCAGGTAATATTTTGAGATGAAGGGTAATGCACAGTGTTTTCATGACAAAAAATGCCAGATAAGTCTGCTTTTAGAAAAGGCTTTACTGCTCTAATCTGTTTCAGACACTCACAACTGAACCCCTGGGATGAGGTTTTCACCATGGAGCACTTAAGAGACATTTTCATTAATGACAGCTGAGTGCAGGGATTATTGTTATCTTAATGTTTGTTTGCATCTCAGGGTGTAACTTAAAAGCAACAATAACCTTGGTAACAGTTCAAACTAACATTCAAGTGTCAATTACAAAAAACTTTCTCTATGGCCTTTAATAACATCAAGGATGTTGTTGTTAAATCTGTCCCAAGGGCAGATCAAGTGCTCAACTTTTGACAAAAGATTCTCAACACGTGTGGAGACAAGTACGTATGGGTTTTTAGAAAACCAAGTAAGACTTATATCTCACAATCAATTATTGAGTTCCTTCTATGTAACCCCCATTACAAGAACAAATGCATGTATCAAAACCAAACTGTTGTTATCTCAGAGTGGAAGAGAAACTTGAATCATCAACATAAATACAGAAACACTCTATCATGACAATGCATTCCACCACTGGTGTGAAGACCTGTAACAACATAAAATGAAATAATCACTGGATAGTGTAATAACTTGTCATCATGTAATATTATTAAATATACCATAGGCCTGTTTTGTACATATACATAATCATTGACCTTTTTATTTCTTATTAATGAATAAATAACTGCATATTAAAGACTTACAATCTGGAACACCATCATAAACATACATGTGAAACTTATGACTCTCTGTAGTGGCAATCTTAGGTGGATTTTATAGATAACGTATATAGATTGACCTGGAGCAGCCAGGTCCTCTAACCTAAAGGGTGTTGCGGCAATCAGAGGTGGAATCAGCAACCAGCCCCTGGCCAGAGTGCTGTCTCTTTAGAGTGCAGTCTTTTCTGAATCATTTCATGCCTTGTTGACCGACTAAATTACCTGCTTGCCAAGTCGATTAGTCATACGTCCAAGCTCTACTCTTCAATTTTTCAGACTGAGTGAGAAATGTAGAATGAAAGAAGTATAGGTGGAGGTATGTAATCACTGACTGCATACAGAGTTCTAAAAAACTAGGCTGGACAATGGTACAATGTGTCATGGTTGTTACAATAATTGTCATGATTACATGTTAAACTCATGTACCATTGATCTTTTTTTCTTGCTTATTTCAGTGGCATACAGTATTCCAAGTTATACAATTCATACAAGATCCAGTATTCAACAACGTATCCAAATCGTTATTTTTCTTTTACTGTTTTCTTGAGGTTTTATTTGCACCTACATTCAAAGTCAGTGAAAGCCCCCTCAGCCTATGGAACTCTTCATACTGGTGTCATTTCAAACTATCATGAACATACATACGGTATTGTAGTAATGTACTGTAGGCATCCCCTTACAATACAGAGATTCCAAAATCCATCATTTGGATTGTGAAGAAAACCGTGACCGAATAAACCGAAGAATAAACCGTGAAAAATAAATATTCACACAATACCTAGAAATAAGCCTTTCATCACACAGTAGTAGTGCCAATGCGTGACTACACAATGGCAATGGTATTGTATTGTAATTTCATTAAAGTTACATTACACCATGTGAGCTAAACACATGATGACAATGAACAGATGGGTGTGTAGGGACGTTGGTACTGTACAGTATGTGTCAGAATGTTAACCATCCATTGAGGCACAGTATGTGGGAAATTATCATAACAACAGCAAACAATCTGGCTACTGTACATTGCAAGGTTTGATTTATCCTTGGCACAGGTGGCATGGCACTGTGCCATTCGACGGGTGAGATTGTTTGATCCATGGATTAAATGGAATGAAAAGGTTATGTGAAAGAGAGACAGAGGGAGGAAGAGGGAAAGAGAGTGTAAATCTCACATTTATCGTGCACACCTTCCTCATTTACGAGGATTAGATACAAGCATGGGATTAACAGTGTTTGCAAAAGCGGGTACAGACATAATTGCATTTGATTAATCTGTGTTTTTTCTGGCCAGAGTGTATTTTGACCAGAACTGTATGTTGTAAGAGTGCAGTGTCCTAGCTGAGTCCAGTGTATGTCATATGTTACTGTTACAGTACCACAGGAGAAAGGAGCATAACTGCATTGACTCAAAGTTCTGCGACTGTCCCAGCTATTGCTGTAAGAAAGAATGACCACACTTCATATTTCTATTCCATAGACCTTCTACCAGAGTAACTAGTGAATAACCCTTGTAATTACCCTGTAATAAACTACTTAAATAAAGTATTGCATTATACAGCCCTCATTACAATGTTTCGTTGAAAGTCATCTCGTCTACGCTCCCTCTCACGTAACCTGTCTCTGGCATTCATTTCTATATGCACAGAACAGAAGGTCTCTGAATTGTATTAAAATATTTCTATGTTTATGATATCAAATGGAAATCTATCCATGATGAGTAATAGGTGTTTCTCATATTCACAAACACACGCACTCAGTTATTTTTTTCATAGGAATAACATGTTTTTGTTTATTTTGAAACTCACTGTTCTCTGTCATCAGTAATGGTCAAGCCAACACAGCATACAAATCAGTTACACAGAAGCCCAATAACACAGAACAACATAGCACAGCTTCTGACATGTTCAACAATTCTGTTTACACATTAGATTTAGCAGCACAATGGGATTGTATATGTCAAAATTCAGGATTATGCAATCTCAGAAGGTGAGTCATCTGTGAACAATCAGTTGAGGTATGTTTTTTTTCTTGCACATTTCTTGAAGCAGTCTATCACAATAACCTTGCGACCTCTTACGCTTCACCAAAACATAACATTGGTAAAACATTTAATCAAGAATTTACCACTGTTTCCTTAGAAGGTTTGTGTATGTCAGTTGGCATACTGTATATGATTGTTCTTAACTGATTACTGATTTAACTAAGACAGTGGGTATAATAATTGGCTGCTTAAAGAAAAATGACTGCACTTTACCAACAGACCATTAGAGAGAAAAGCATGCATGAATACACCAAAATCAACAACAAAATCAATTGACATGACAGATAGATTATCACGTCCAATGACAAAACATGACAGATAGATTATCACCTCCAATGGCTAAGCAACATTGTTGTTAACAATAATAGCTTTGAGGTAATGACCAGGGACAACAGTGCTGGCTTGGCTCCAGATCTGTATGTGCTTTATCCAACTCCTGCCATGGCAAACATGTATGGCTTGACAACAATAGTTAGGATGGCTAGAGCCAGATGACTGGGTTTCATAGAGGAGAGTATTTTGGAAAAATGAACCATGCCATGAGTCACGCTCATTTTTTGTCTTAAAATAAGCATGACACTCAATATTGAAAATATTATTTTAGTCATTCACAATCACTATTGAAATACCAAAAAAAAACACATATGAACTGAAGACAACGACACCAAGATTATTCTTGATTTCATTCCATTTTCTCACATTCTGTTTGTTAAGTGTGCAGCATGAAACAACCCTTAATCCTGCATGGCCTCTTTATCATCTGAAATAAGTCTCAAGGTAATTGAATACTAGGCGCATGTCACTGTCACAGGCTCTCCCCTTAGTGCCACCTGACATTACGCATCACAATACATCCACTTTGGATGGAGTAAAGGCTTGGATGGAGTAAAGGCTTGGATGGAGTAAAGGCATCCACCCCTAGCCAAGAGCCCAACCTTTATATATGGAAAACAGCAAGTCATAAGTGCTTCAACTACTCTCCTTCAGAGAGCATATACTGTATTTTTGGTGACAATGAGATACCCTACAATGATATGCTGTTTAGTTCTTCTCAAATGTCACCAGTCATGACCATACAGAACAAGAGATGAACGTCCACTGCACTCCCGATAAAAGGTTGATTGTACCTTTTTTAGTGACATTCAGTGAGTCTCATAGGTCATAAATAATGAGAAAGAGAAATGATAAATGTGTTTTTGTCCCATAACCATCATTTGAAGATGTTAATGTCAGACTTTCAATCAGACACCTGTCCCATATTGAGATTGGTGTACAATGCATAGTCAATTTAAGAATTTTGTTATGCATTAGTCACATATGGCAGAAGCAGATGTATAACTTGCAGATGTGACATTCAAGAAAGCATGACAATTATTCTGTGGTATTCTGAGGTTATCTTTCTGTACTTTATAATCAGTATACTTGTACGCATTCCCCCATTCTTGATTAAACACAGAACCCTCATGAAAACATATTCATAAAGAAAATGCTAAATTATTAATGAAAACAAGAATGCCCGACTATGCAGATACATTATGTGTATAGGTAATCACACAAATAATGTACAATTGTGTGCTTCTTGGATGCATTCCAGTATTTCTAGAGAGCCAACTTTTAATCAAGTTCACTCTTGAGAGCCTGTGTGGTTATTGAATCTCTGCTACCCCCTCTATGTGGTGAATGTTCAGGATAGTGCCTGCGTGTACAGGTTTCTATGCCACAAAAAAAGTTAAATTTGGGATACCTTCTCAAGGTCCTCCATGATCAGGTCCTGCTCCTTGTGGTCGCTTCCGCCCGACGACCGCCCACCTTCCTGACTCTGCCCTTTCCTGTTCCCAACAACCAATCCCGATCCAAGTCCTGATCCTGATCCGCCCCCAGAGGCGAGCTGCAGGTTGGCCGGGAGCACGGCATTCCCCTGGATCCGGTGCGAGTAGGTCTTTTGGCGCTCCATGACGGCAGAGCACAGCTGGAACTTGAATGCGGCCTGGAAACCCCTGCGGAAGTTCTCGTTGAAGAAACCGTAGATGATGGGGTTAACACTGCTGTTGAAGAAGGCCAGCCAGTGGGCCAGTGGGTACACATAGATGTTGATGACACGGTGCTGGCGCGCTGTCAGGCTAGCATAGTCGCTCAGCATCATCAGTGTCCACAGAGGCAGCCAGGACAGGATAAAGAGCAGCGCCACCACCAGGAGCATCTTTATCACCCTCTTCTTCTTCTTTGAAACTGTAAGGCGGTTCTCCAGGCCCGGCTTCCCCCCACCACTGCCGCTCCCGCTGCCGCCGGACGCCGGCACAGACGTCTTGAAGAGCATGAAGCCAATGCGGGCGTACATGATGACGATGAGACTGAGCGGGGCCAGGTAGATGTTGGCGAAGAGGACAGTGGTGTAGATCTTACGCATCTCCTGATTGGGCCAGTTCTCCCGGCACCAGTAGAAGGGCTGTGTGTGGTTGCCATCACCTAGGAGGATCCAGACCCGCTGTTCTTTGGTGACCTGGAGCATGACCCCAGAAGGACACATGATGGAGATAGCCAGGACCCAGATGATGACAATGATCAAGGTGGAGGTGGAGATCGTCAACTTCTGCTTGAAGGGGTAGACGATGCAGCGGAACCTGCCAAGCAGAGAGGAAGGAGAGGGTATGAGAGTACGACTTTTCAATCCACAAATGAGCATCTACAACCACACACAGACAATGAAATCATGATTTAATCACTTGAATAAACCTCACCTGTCCACGGCTATTGCCACGAGAGTGAAGACTGATGCTGACACTGATATCCCTTGGACCATCCCACTCAGCTTACACACTAAACTTCCAAAGGGCCAACCTGTCAAAGGAGACAAGGAAATGCTTTGTTCAGATCTGATGTAATGTTCAAGAAATGTAAATGTGGACAAATTAGTACAAGTTAGAAATAGAAGTTTGAAGTATTTTTAATTGTGAGTTTATTGAATATGTAACAAAGACAAAAGGGAATGCTTGGATAGATGGGGAGAGTAGATGAAAAGTGTAATAAACATTGGGTAATTTAGGCAGGAAAAGATTCTGAACTCTACCACTTAAATGTCTATTCATTGGGTAATGGAATCATAGAGAACGTATTTTAAGATACAAATACAGTGCAGAGCAGGGGATTACCAATATAGCACAAAAAAGACCTGTGGGATTTTTATCCCTTGATATATTTTATATTTACTCATTTATCCTTTATTTATCCAGGTCCCAGTGCCATTGAAATAGGAATCTTGTTATCAAGGAAGCCCTGCAGTGATGTACCGTAAAATCCCAAGGCCCCCCTCCCCCCAACAACAATAACAATTGATTGGACTCCCTTATCAGATTTCTCGTGCACCCACAACGCAAATAGAGATTAACACAACAACCCACCACTGTATAAAAATCATTAGCCAACCTCAAGCATAAAACCCAAATGGGGATTAAAATAAAATAACTGATTATTTTCTTAACGATTAAACTTTTTGTTCGCAGAGCCGTCAGCTTGTTGACAGGCTACAAATATTGCAAAGAACTGCCACTAGCTCTCTGATTTGTAAAGGCTAAACCAATTGGTGTGAACCCACAGCACTAGTCAGCAGAATGGAGGGGGAGGAAAGAGGACTTGTATATGTGTGTGTGTGTGTGTGTGCGTGCGCGTGTGCGTGTGCGTGTGCGTGTGCGTGTGCTTATGTGTGTAATCAGCTCAGCATACGATGTTCCGGCCACTGACCTGTTATGATATTATCCACCAGGGTGGTTGGCATGCAGAAGATGCCTACCAAGAGGTCACTAATGGCCAGATTCAGGATGAAAAGGTTGGTGACCGTGCGCATGTTCTTGCTTCGCAGCACAATGAAGCACACCACGCCATTGCCCACCATACACACCAGGAAGATGAATAGGTAGGAGACAATGAAGACTGCTACCACGGAGGGCTCGTGCAGGTACAAATCCACATAAGTGATGTTGTGTTGGGGGAAGGGGTTCCATGGAAGGGGGTCCACAGAGGAGTTTAAGAAGCTCCAGTTTGCCGAGGTGGTGTTGGGCTCCAGTCTTTGTGTCATGGTGAAATCTGTGGACATAGAGGGGTGGGGTGGGGACTCAGTTATCTTGACCATGGCCTGACAGTGGCCTGGTTGGGAAAAAAGTCCTCCTAATTAAACCTTTCAATTATGTGTTAGCACCAGAAGAGCCAGAGCACAGACACAGGTAGAGGCTCACTGTTTACTGGTCCTTCTTGATTTTTTAGGAGGGTATTGATTACAGATACTGAAACCTCTCAAGAAATCAATAAGGCCCATTTTCATCTCCTTTGATGATAGTGTGGTGATTCAGTCAAGTGGATTCAGTGGATACATCCTGCTAGTGTGCAGGTTACTCCATAGAGCATCAGGCCTGAAAACCTATTAATCAATCATCCTGTCGTCTGCTTCAAAAAAGCAGCAATTTCTCCACAAATATTTGACTGAAAGAATGACTATTGACTTTAGCTCTTTCTCATCATCTTTGGTGATTGATTTATCCTCTCCTTTAAGGCATTTGTAAACTTTCAAAAGAGAAACTTTAAGAGTAATTTTCAAAGAAAGGATATACCATCTCCGCTCCATCCACTTATCATAAGTAAGCACTCTGATCACTCATTTACATTTTAACATTTACATTTTAGACATTTAGCAAAAGTGACGCCTTTATCCAAAGTGACTTACAACAAGTACATTTGTCTAAGTAAGTGAATCTTCTATACATCAGTCATCATAAGAAAAACAAATCTATGCTAGGACCAGGGGCCATTGGCAGTCACAATGCTTTTTTTTTCTTTTCTTTTTTTTTGTTGTAATTTATTTACATTAGAGAAACTGTACAGGGGGGTAGTGGGTATGAAGAGGTCTTTAGGAGGGACAGCCAAGATGTAGCCTGAAGAGATGGGTCTTCAGTCTACGGCGGAAGATAGGTAGTGACTCTGCAGTCCTGACAGCAGAGGGAAGCTCATATCAGTTTACTTCAGGAGGAAGTTCTTAATTACTGTAAATTAAGAGCAACTGCAAGTGCAACTGTAAATGAAGTGCAATGCAGTGCAAATCCACATGGGAAATCAACAGCACACTGCATATTACAAAAACAAGCATACAAGCTATGGATGCAAGGACCGACCATGCATGAGTTTTAAACATGTTTTGAATCTATACAGTGTTTCTTTACAATTACATTGCTATTAAAAACATGGGTAATAAGCAGTAAAATAAGCTTATATTTTGGGTTTTGGTGGGGTAAGACAGTTGAAATTAGCTCATGAGGTAAAGTTATATTCTTCAAGAATGAATGGCTATATATCATTAATTTAAGAGTCCAATCCCAGTGTGTGTGTGTGTGTGTGTGTGTGTGTGTGTGTGTGTGTGTGTGTGTGTGTGTGTGTGTGTGTGTGTGTGTGTGTGTGTGTGTGTGTGTGTGTGTGTGTCTGTGTGTTTTTAAACTGAATCATTTAGTATTTAATCTGCTCAGGAGGGACATCCTTGGCTAAACCCTAGGAAAATCATGTTATCTATAAACACCTACATCAATTGCTGGAGAATTATATATCTCTGTGATACAAAGTTCAACAAATCTGTGCAGGACTTCACTCAGGTTTGTGCATAAGCACACTGACTAAATACCTGTCAGTTTTACCTCTCTACACACACATACTGTAGCATTCTGATTCTATCTGATTTTATAATAATGTATGGACTGGAAAATAGCCTCAGAATACAATTCAAAAGTGTTTTTCAAAAACAGTTGATGTCTTTCAGAATTGAGTGCAGCAGCTTGCAGGTGGGCAATGTAGTTTAATCTCCAGCCAATTATGAAACTAATGAGAAGAGTTGCAACTCATGTAATGAAATGGATCACTAAACTTGAACATATAAAATTGTATAAATGAAGGAAAACGTTCAGTATAATGAGGCGGGAACTGGGATATCAAATTACATTATAGAGTGTCATAAGGCTAGGCTACTATAATGCTTCATATGAGGGTAATTGCCATGCTTACCATTGCTTATGGTTTCATGCCAGCTGCAAGTTTGTAGAGCAAATGTAGTATTCCACTAGTATAAGGTAGACTACATCAAATCAAGTTAAAAAAGGAGTATACGTCCGAATTGCACAAATAAATTAAATTTACCGGTACAGCAGGTAAAAAAATAATACTAGGTCAGTAGGCATTATGGTCAGTAGGCACTTTGTCAATACAAAATTGCGTCCAAAAATTACAATATTTTTTATTTATAGTTAACAATTAATATTTCACTAGTAGGCTATGGTTGTGCTTATTTCCAAGTCTTATGGAGTCGAGTCAACTTGTACCATAGCCTACAAACAGTAAGTCCATGAGATGAGAGATGCGTCAATAAAAAATTAAGACAGCATTCAAGAAAAACCTTACCTTTAGAGACAACTTGATATGTATGTCTCCTGTCTACAACAACCTGGTATGTCCAAGGAAAATGAAACAGAGAAACTCCACTGCAATAGGAATGCGCCACTTCTCATGAAAGCACTGTTGGAAAGGAACAGAGAGCCGCGTGCTGACTGGTGTCGCCTCGCGCTCTGCCACGACACTACTGGATGGAACGGGTGGCGCGTGTGGTGGACTGGGCGCCCACTGTGTCTCCCTTACGAGGGGTTGAACTAGAGAGGTGGTTTGTAAAGCAGGGGCGTCCTACGTGGGTGTCTATAATAGCGCCATAGAGAAACAGTGATAATTTTTTTTATTTATTTATGAGTCCATAGGAATAACTACCCTATTTGGCTATAAGAGGTTTACACCGTTTTTTTTTCTCTTCAGAATCAGAATCAGAATCAGAATCAGAATCAGAATTATTTTATTTGGCCAAGTATATTTGCACATACAGAAAATTGTCTTAGTGAGGTTGGTGCATGGGCCATAAAAACAATATATAAGCAAAATAACTATAAAACAATAAATTATGTAGGCTTTTATTCTTGAAAGCAATTTTCTTAGCCTTCTAGGAATTAATTCAAAGACAGTGAAAACACAGTGATTATCTGGCGTTATATCCTCAGGCCTATTGTACTGTTTATCTTCAGATAGACTATTGAATGCAAGAAGTCATTATGCTGCAGCTTGAGGCTTGCATGTTTGAAGCTTTCTCTCTTTGTCCCAGTCAACAAATACACAGGTGAACATGTGGAAGGAGCTCTTGATATGTGGAGATGACCAGAAAGAACAGCAGGGTGCCATCCTTTGGATTTATAACGTCTTGCATTGCCATGTTGGTGTATTGGCTGGAACATACGTATGTACTTGGATACTGTGACCATAAGATCTGGTTGCTCTGAAGATCACACACATACAGCAAGCTACTAAGTGGTAGTATCAGGCACATACAGTAAATGATCAATCAAGCATTATCAATCTGATCCATACTCCCCAGATGCTGCATATCCCTGATGCATTTCAGGCCATGTGCAAACCACTGCATGAAGATTTTTTTGTTATTGTCAGGTTTATGCCACCATCTAGACACTTATGGCTTGTTGATTCCATTCTTTCCATGAGACTGTCTTCATTTGTGGAGAAAGTGTACAAAAAAGATGTAACAGAATTGAAGCAAGCTCTACATATAGTATAATGATGCTACATTTGCATATGACCTTAAATCAGAGCGCAAACTGTGATTAAGTCAACAAATAAGCCATCCCTCTCAGTGGTGTTGATGTATCACAAATCAAAAGGGAGACATATGTATCAAATCAAGCCCAAAAATGGCTGGTAACTTAGATATGCTGTCATGAATGAGGCAGAGATTGAGTCATCTGCATTAGTTCATATCCTAAGGATATGCTTGTACCTGGTAAGGCACAGTGATTGCTTATTAAAAAAAGTCTTAGGTTCCATAATGTAGGCTTAAGCAATGTGTGTGTGTGTGTGTGTGAGTGTGTGTGTGTGTGTGTGTGTGTGTGTGTGTGTGTGTGTGTGTGTGTGTGTGTGTGTGTGTGTGTGTGTGTGTGTGTGTGTGTGTGTGTGTGTGTGTGTGTGTGTGTGTGTGTGTGTGTGTGTGTGTGTGTGTGTGTGGCTGTGTGGGTGTGGGTGTGGGTGTGGGTGGGCGGGCGGTAGCGGGGACAGGGGCAGGCATGGGCACGGGCGTGTGCGTGTGCGTATGTGTTCAAACAACAGTAAGAGTCATTCGTTTCTAATTATTATTCACATACACTATATACAATATTTTTCTGTGTCTCTAATTCTGCGTCTTCACTCTAGTGGCAATAGTTTTCTGTGTCTCCACTATTGCTCATTTCACCTCATTTAACCCCACCAGCTGTATTTAGATTCAGGCATTTTTAGTCGCAGATATTGGTGTGGTGGCCTTTATTTAATGCAATCATCTACTGAGCTAAAGGTCAGGGTTTTCCTATGTATAGAAAAATATTAATAATTCATAGTATAATCCTCCATGTTCTTTCAATCATTTCTTTCCCTAATTAGATTTATTTTATTTATTTAACCAGAGAAGTCACATTGACATTCTCATCTCTTTTGCAAGTGAACCCTGGCCAAGAAAGCAGCTTACACAAAAGTTACACAGATACAGAAGACACAACGTCGTATGTAACATATAGTATAGCAATTGCTTGTTAGAAACAGTGTAAAGCGCATTTAAAAAAGAGCTGGCTTCCTTGTGATGAAGGGTTAAAAAGATGGGTTAACAGCATGTGCACTCCATGGTCAACAGCCCTTCAATCTGGGATTTAAAAGCATCAATCGAAATAAAATAGTCAAGTTTCATAAAATGTTCCATGATGATGGGGCAGCACAGCTAAAAGCACTTTCATCAAATTCAGTTTGTGTGTTTGGGACGTTATATAAGATACAATTCTGTGATCTCAGTCTGTACTGACCATGTCTTGGTAGGGTGAGTCAGGTGCTTATGTAAGACAGCAACTGTCCGAGAATGGCCTATACAAATGTGTCTGTCATCTTACAGGTAAAGATGGTCATCCTGCTGACTGATAAAGCATAAACTGATGAGTTAGGAATCTAGAATTTGTGCACCCTAAGGGTGTGATTTCAGGTCATTGTGGAAGTCTCCACACAAGATGGTGTGTAAACTGTAAAGTTAATCTCTGAGGATATTTCAAAACATATTTTATTGTTGTGCCATTGATATGTCTGCCCCTGGAGACATTGATTGAATTGATCAAAATGAATCTTAATTAAAGGGGCAATCTGTGATTCAAACAACAACAAACCACCACTTTTTTGGTAAGCAGAGAAAATGTAACCACTCTCATATTCATAGACAGAGCAACAATGGGGTAAAACAAGTCTATATTTTGAGTTCTGATGAAGTAAGATTGTTAAACTAAGCTCATGAGGCAGTTATATTCTTCAAGAATCAATGGCTAAACAACATTAATTTAAATGTACAAAAATGGATGTACCCCTAAATGGATGTACCCCTAAATGGATGTACCCCTGACAGTATTCATAAGGATCTCAACTATTTAAAAAAAATAAGAATATTTGCGATGATCACTTTTCCCCAGTTTCATATGGTGAGTTGTTACGCTATGCACAATCATAATGTCAAAGTAGCTACTATATAGTGGAATTGCTACCGTACAAGGACATAGACATAAATAACAGGCACAGATTAAATAAACAACCACATCCATGCCCTCACAATGCCCTCTCTCATGATGCAAAAGAGTACAACGGTCTGTGAGAATAACTCAAACGCACATAATAACTGCTCAAGTGAAAAACACAGAGAAGAACGTTGGCTCCTACGCATGACCGGTGTTCCTCTGTAAGACAGTGTTTGGAAATCAACTGTCCATGACAACTTTGGTACTTCTGTGGATGTGCTGTAGGCCCACAATTAAACGGCATGCACACAAGCCCATAAGGCCCAAAATAATAATTGACTGCTACAGTCTCAAAAAGTCACAATGGAAATGATGGGCTTGCATCCTCGACTTCTGCCAACTCTCAGTTTAGACAAAGAACAATAATTATGTGTTTCTCCATTCCCCAAGGAGACACTTGCAGTGGCTGTGGTTTATTATTATTATTACATGTCTTAAACCTCCACAATCCAGTCACTATTACTTTGCAGCTCATTTTCATATGGTTTGCATATTTGGAATGTAGATGTCTGTCTATTATTTGCCATACAAAATCATGACTCACATCCTCATTGTTTTGTCTGTCATTTGGTAGGCCATGAAATTACAAACATCTGCTTGTCTTTCTCCTCGCTATCATCTCATTCTCAGTTGAAATTTGGAAATCAAAATAATTACATTCAAATCTATTTTGCGTGTGAGAGGAGGAAGGGGCAATTAAATTACTTTTGTTTTCAACGGTAAAGTCTTCCTCTTTCCAAGGACCTCAGTGAAGAAAGTTGCACTGCAGCCATTTTCCAGGACATGTTAGTCTATACTGCCACCTAGTGTCTATCAAATTAATGCCAGATAGGGCAGTGTACTCATGTCTATTTTGCCTGGCTGAAGACTGACTGAAAATCCAAAAAGTATCATTTAATATGCAGAAACAATCAACGTCAAGACTAAAGCAACACCTTTGCCATAAGTCTGTGCATTACTTTCCAGGGCAATCCCCAGTGTAGTTCAAACACAGTTAAGGGCTATGCAGTGAGCCTCTAGATGGCTCTGATGGACCACAATCCCATTTCACCCATCTTTGATGTTTTTGTCTATATACTGTATATAAAATATTGAAACTTGTTCCCCCGAGTACACCATGTGTTTGATACCATCAATCAATCATTCCATTCATTACAATGAGCATCAGGCATACATGTTTTAAACCATTCCTCATTCCATTCCATGCATTGAAGTGAGCCTGTCCTCCAATTTCTACCTCAACCAGCCTCCCTTGGAGTGCACCTTACCTGGATCCTCTCGCTGACTCTTATGCCAGCGGTTCTCTGTACAGACTCAGTGACCTGAAGTATGAAGTATGAGTTGAATGAATTCACTTGGTGAGGTTGGTGCACAGGACATAAAAACAACAATATATAAGCAAACATTTACAAAAGAGCAAAATATTAACAAAATAAAACAATAAATTATGAACAATAAGAACAATAAATTATGTAGGCTGTGGGAGGCTAAGAGGCAATGAGGCGAGAGTCTGTGAAATGGGTATGGGGCATGTACACTATAAATTATAATGTAAATAATAAAATAAATGTAAATAAATATAAATTACACTGTCAGTGCATTGAGTGTGTGTGTGTGTGTGTGTGTGTGTGTGTGTGTGTGTGTGTGTGTGTGTGTGTGTGTATGTGTGTGTGTGTGTGTGTGTGTGTGTGTGTGTGTGTGTGTGTGTGTGTGTGTGTGTGTGTGTGAGCGCCTCGTGCTGACCCAAGGTGGGTTGGGGGGCGGAGTGGAAGTCCCAGAGTCAGTGAGAGGCAGGGGGCTAGTTTCTGAGCCCCACTGCCATGGGGAAGAAACTGTTCAGGTGCCGCAAGGTTTTGGTCTTGATAGACTGGAACCTTTTGCCGGATGGAAGTCTTTGGAAGAGGTGGTGACCGGGATGGGAAGGATCAGCAATGATCTTTCCTGCTCTCTTACTGGTCCTGGAGTGGAACAGGTCCAGGAGAGACGGCAGGTTGCAGCCAATGACCTTCTCGGCTGACCGAATGGTCCGCTGCAGTTTGCCTTTGTCCTTAGCATTGGAGGCAGCGAACCAGACGGTGATCGATGAGCTGAGAATGGACTCAATGATGGTCGTGTAGAACTCAACCATCACTTTCTGCGCCATGTTGAATTTCTTCAGCTGCCGCAGGAAGAACATCCTCTGCTGGGCCTTCTTGATGGTGGAGGTGATGTTCTCCGCCCACCTGAGGTCCTGTGAAATTATTGTCCCCAGGAATCTGAATGACACATCGCACATGATGAGGGGGGCGGTTGGGGCTGGGCTCCTCCTGATGTCTGCAACCATCTCTACAGTTTTTTAGAGCGTTCAGCTCCAAGTTGTTCTGGCTGCACCAGGAAGCCAGGCTGTCAACTTCCTTTCTGTAGGCGGACTCATCCCCATTGGAGATTAATCCAATGAGGGTTGTGTCGTCCGCGAACTTCAGGAGTTTGACAGAAGGGTGGCTAGAGGTGCAGCTGTTGGTATAGAGGGAGAAGAGTAGAGGAGAGAGCACACAGCCATGTGGGGCTCCAGTGCTGATGGTCCGGGGCTCTGAGACAAGCTTGCCCAGCCACACATGCTCCTTCCTGTCTGTCAGGAAGTCAGTGATCCACCTGCAGGTGGGCTCAGGCACGTTCAGCTGGGATAGCTTGTCCTGGAGAAGAGCTGGGATGATGGTGTTGAAAGCGGAGCTGAAGTCCACAAACAGGATCCTGGCGTAGGTGCCGGGGAGTCTAGGTGCTGGAGGATGAAGTGGAGTCCCATGTTGATTGCGTCGTCTACAGACCTGTTGGCTCTGTAGGCGAACTGCAGTGGGTCGAGGAGAGGGTTGGTGATGGCTTTGAGGTGGGTCAGCACGAGGCGCTCAAAGGTCTTCATTATCACAGAGGTCAGAGCGACTGGTCTGTAGTCATTAAGGCCTGTGATCCTCAGCTTGCAGTGAGTGAATCAGAGGTAAGTGTGATAACCCATATTTTTGGCAGCTAACACTACAGTATGATGGTAGTCACAGGATAAAATGTCAGCTTAGCTGCAATGTATACAACATAAAGGTAGGCGTCTTAAGTAAGTTCAAATCCTAAATTATGTGCTTCTCTCTCACCCAACTCCACATAGGCCCTGTTCACAGTACTGCTAGACACGGTTGTGAGTCCTAATTTTAGAGCTTAATATATGGTCACACATACAGTATGTTTGGCATTGACACTAGCGTGCTATTGGCCTATCACTTTCTGAGCGTGCAACGTTCGTTCAAGAGATACCTGTAATGTCAAATAAGGCTCATTATGGACGAAGTCTGTGGGAAAACATTGTAGCCTCCAAGATCAAAGTAACGTTTAACTTTTTTTCGAAAAAATAATTGTCTTTTCTCTGGCAATGACAGGAGTGTCCAGTGCATGCATGATAATGAGCGATTTGGTCTCATGCTCTGCTGATTCCGTTCCCGTGATCACCGTCCAGTCGCTCGTGCAACGGAAACTATGCAGCCTTCACTAGCACTTATCTTAGCGGTTAGACTGTGATAGGAGGTCATTTTGATTGTGCCTCATTACTCTGCCATAAACCGCACACAAACACGGCTTATCCGTTTGAAACACGTGTAGAAAGGGACCTTGCGTGCCTTTTCAACTCACTAGTCTTCATATTTCTCAACACAATTAACACATTGTTGCCACCAACTGTGCGCTCACTCGAAGCATAAGAATTGTAGTGATTTCAGCAAGTGTCCTGAATGGGATTCGAACCGGCTACCTTGAAACCATTTTAGCATAAATTCAGAAAAAAAAACTCTCAACAGTTACTGAGAATGCTGTCGAACAACAGAAACTGACACAAAACATTTTATATGAGTTTATTGTTGTCAATATATATTTCATTTGAAACATACAGTAGATGCCAAATAATTCATTTTCTGAGTGTTATATTCATTAAAAAAAAAAATTGGTGGAAATACCTTAAGATACGTATAACGTCAACTGTAGTTTTATTGCTTGAATGTCACAAAATGCTATACCATCAAGGTACCAGATTCACTAATTGTTGACACCAGTAGCTCAGAGTGGCTCGTTCTCGTTCAATATCTACCATGTTTGTAGAAAAGAGATCCAACAAATCTAATATGAATACATTTGGATAAATCCTAAACTTTGAAACTTAGAAAATAAGTATATTTCCAAGAGACAGACAATGAACTGACTGGCATATTTAGGTTAGATTTGTAATAGATATATGCATATAACAGAATAATGACAACAGTGAACCTGATTAGGGTGTACCATCATTTTGAATCCACAATAATCTCATAGTTAATATTACACCTACTCATGGTACATACAATCCAATCCGGTGTTTGACATTATTGCTAAACATTACAAATGTATATCACTGCAGTATTGCAGTCTTGTTTGCATTCAAATATCCCTGTATATGCATCTGCACAATAATGCATAGTAAAGCTGTGTGAATATAATGCCAAACAAAACAGCATCCATATCATAGTGCATGATCTTAATGATAATAGCTGAGATTAGCCTCTGGTAGATTTCAAATGGTTGAGATGAATGATACATTTCAACATGCACAATTATAATGAATAAACCACATAATTATTAGTTCATAATTGGATTAGAATCATTTCAAGCCACTTAGGTTGTGTAATTAATCAAAATCACCATGATATTTTTTTATCCAAATGCATCATTTAGAATGGGTGAAATGGAAGTTTTGAAGGTTGAATAGTTGAATAAGTGATACTTGCTCTTGGCATGGAACCTAAAGAAAAACTCTACACCACACCATGGTAGTTCTTGCAGCAATGCAAGACATAAGAGGAAATTCAACATTGTATTGTCTCACAGTGATTATTGAATGATTTACATCAGTTAGAAAAACAACCTTAATACTAAAATCATCACTTCATTTAAAAAAGGTAATAATAAAAATCTTTCTCATAGACAACTGTAAAATCATAGTCATCTCATTAACGGCTTATAAGTAAATACACCTTATTATTACACTTAGCCATATCACGTCACCATTATTGCATTTTCGATTCACGATAATAAAAATCTCTTTAATTTGATTGTTACAGAGCAAAAGGAACTCAGAAAGTGATAGATTGAGACCCTATGCTGTGCCCTTTCATAAAACAAATCAGTGTTGAGCACAAATCATTGCACAATAAATGCAAATCCCTGGCACCTATATAAAATAAGAGGTAAAGCTAAAAATACAGGTATATTTCCCTACTACAGGAAAACGTAGTTGGAGTCCTTTCTTGTATAAAAGGATGGGAAAGATACAGACATTAGAGATAACAGTTCAATCAGAGAGGTCAATCAGATTCACACACCCTTGGAAATAAAATGGTTAAACCATCATTTTGGTTCAACGGCAAAAACATTTTGCATAGAGATTAAATAAATATGATAATACATTTGGGAAGGGTTAAGAGAGGGAAGGAAGAATAACAGAACATATGATATGCTGGACGGTGGAACACAAAACATAACTTGATACTAAAATGGGTTTGATCTGGCCTGGCCGACATTACAGTCCCTCCTACTTTACAGCTCCAAAGGTTTGCATTGAGTATTTCTACTACCTGATGAGCATGAATTATGAATAAATAAAGCATAGCATTAGTTTGTGAATGCTTCATAAATCATTCATATCTTAGCCATGAATTAGCAATATATGGTTACACAAAGACTTCACAGAGCTGACCTTAATGCAGAGCGTGACTTGTCACTTTGTTCTGTACTTATTGTTCTGTACTACAGCAGATGAATAATGATCAAATACACTCCACTCTCCCTCACACATCTCTCCTTCCAAAGGGAGATGTTAGTCTCTCCTGTACATCTCTCTCATAACCAAGAATTCCATCAGTCCTTAAAAAAAAATGATATCCTAATTTCTGCAGGACATTCAAAAGAGTGCAGTAGTGGCTGATGAAGTGTTGTGTTGTAGTGTTGTACAGGTATTGCCGGTTCTGTTGGGTCAATAGGCGGGTGGGTTAGAGAGACGTTTCTGACTCCGGGACTTTCCAGAAGAGACCATTGTCCTCTGTCTCCAGGTCTATTCTAATCTGAGGCACAGCTTTCTTAAATGGATTTCTGTCCAGACTGAAAGAGTGAGAATAGAGTGTTAACACATGAGGCTGGAACAGTGTTGTTGTTTTTCATTTTAGTGAGTAGCTATGAATATGACATGCAAACACACACACTTACCTTGCCACAGAAGGGGGCTCAAAGTAGGGCTTAGCACTGGGAGTGTGGGTCAAGGAAATTCGAGAACTTATCTCCTATGACAGAAGACCAAACGCACAACATTATAATCATTCACTTAAGAGACAAATGCATCTAGAGTCAGGAGTGTTAGAGCAAGCTCTGCATTGCAAAGCTGTGATTTTCCCAGAGTAACAGTTGTAATCAAGAGGGCTCTAATTGAGCATTTGCAAGAAGCTGAAAATAAAGAAGTAAGGAAAATAAGTGTTAGAGAAACAAACAGTTAAAAGAGCATTTGTGTTAGTTGGTAGAATAATGTTAGTTGTCGGCGGAGTCATAGAAAA
This sequence comes from Argentina silus, assembly GCF_951799395.1. NCBI lineage: Eukaryota > Metazoa > Chordata > Actinopteri > Argentiniformes > Argentinidae > Argentina > Argentina silus. The sequence goes on from NC_139659.1 coordinate 8,591,177, forward strand.
GCATGAAACCTGACCAAGAGTCAATGATGTTAGTATTCCATGCAGAAGGAACAGAGAGAGAAGGAGTGAGAGAGGGAGAGAGAGTACAGAGGGGGAATATTGAGACACTTAAGACACACTAAAGACCCAATCCACTCTCATAAATATGAATTTATATTGATGCCTCAGAATCGCACAGTGTGTTGCACTTAAGTTCTTATACAGTAGGAAGGTCAGAGTTAAACCGTAATTGGAGTTGGTCTTTAAAAGGGTACCACTCAGCAATTCTAAACCCCCTGCAATTCTGGGTTGGAGACCGCAGCCCAGTACTTACTGTCTGAGGACTTATCCCCCAACATGGGTTCCTGTTCCATCATATCCAGAGAGATTTTAATGCTGGGGATATTTTCATGGTAGGGGTATTCAGACTGTGGGAGGAGGGAGAGATGATTCTCATTTTGGGAACATGGTTATGGAATGGATAGACTGATGGAAGAGAGGCTAAACACTGGAGATATTCTCATGATAGGAACACTTGGACTGTTGGAGAAAGTGGAGGAAACATGGGTCATGTATGGTTGTATCCTAAACAAAAAAAACAAGGATTAACCCTTTCACTGAATACTATGGTAGTGGGGGAAACAACTGAAATGGAATGATAGATTCCTGGCTGAAAATGAAGTCAAAGAAATGCTCACAAAATCAATGTCGCTGTCTATGCTGCCTTTCTTGTTTTTCTTCTTCTTCTCATCCTCCTTCTTCTTCTTGTCTTTCTCTGGGATGACATCGTCCAGGTAGCTGAGGTCGTGCTGGGAGAAGAGGTAGTCCATGGCCTTTCTGACCGCAACCAGAGCCAAGATCTGGAGAGACAGGACACAGGTAAATGTCAATGGATTTGACTCTCCAGGTACAGTATGTTTATGTATATTTAACACTTGTCTCGGTGAGTATGTACTACTCATAACCATGGTACAAAGAGTGTGTGTGTGTGTGTGTGTGTCTCACCATGACAGGGAAGATGATGGCAGCAACAGTGGACTTGAGGATCCACAGCAGGGCCAGACAGAGCACCTGGATGAAGGTGAACAAGTGGATGCGTCGCTGGGGCACGTGGCGCAGGTAGATCAGGTCTGGCTGGTGCTTGGCTGGCATCAGGAGCAGCTGCAGACGGTCCATGAACTAACAGACACAGTAGCACAGACGTGAGCCCAAAATACAGGGGTGGGATGCGACTATAACATACATTACTGGTGGAATGGGCATTCTAGGAGCCCAAAATAAGTGGCTTTTAAATTATGTTCAGATGCAATTCAGTGACAGGACGGTTACTGCAGGTGTTGGCTGTTCTATGAGCAGTCCAAGCCAAATGGTAGGCCGGGATAACTCACCTGGACACCGTTAAGAGACGCTACGCCCATGTAGAGGAACACGCCATAGAGCACAGGCATGGGGATGAACTGGGGGAGAGAGAGAGAGATGGGGGGGTGGGGGGGTGAGAGAGAGCAAGGAAGAAAAACAGAGGCTGCATGGGACGCACAGCCACATAAATGAAACAAGTACACATCAGTCTCTTCTTTTTGTCCCTTTTCACAAATTAAAGAGTTCATCTATTAAGATTAGGTGGTAATCAGTGTGTTTACTATCTGCACTGGCTTTAAATAGTGTTGAAATTACATTAGCTGCTTATCTAACATTACTAGAATGTGCTGTTACTCGAATCTACTCGAGTTGACCTGCCACTTGGCTGCCCTCTGTAGAGATCGGATTACCACTCGATCAAATATCACATTCACAACCATAATGCAGTCACCTACCCCATCCCCTTTCACTTCTCTCACACACACAAACACACACACACAGGCTCCCTGATAAGTCTTGCCCTAGTAGTCTAGGCTCCCTGATAATAATGTTACCCTAGTAGTCAGTCACACAAGTGTGGAAAATACACCCAGTAGAGCTGTCACTACCTAAACTGTCCACAAGGGGAAGACCATTCACAACCATCAGATGTCAATGACTTCGCATTTATGATGGGCAGCTTAAAGAGGGGATGGAAACTTGAGAAGTCACTGAGCTGCAACCTGAGCCTAAGCCCCAATGAACATGCTTATTTCACATCACATTACTTCAATTATGGACCATACTAATTGGATAAGTAAAAGATTTTGAATTATTTTGAATTTGAAACAAGTAAGAGGATCTTTCCCTAAAAGAAGAGGACAGTAATCCTTTTTCTCCATGAAGTGAGATTTAGAGAGAATTAAAAGGTGTTTAAAAACTACCTTGAGGATTGGAGCCATGAAGACAGAGAGTCCAGTCAGAAGGAAAACAAAGATACCGGTGACTCTTTGCTCCCTGCGATGAAAAAAAATAAAAGAAACTCATCATACAACGCTTCACATAAACACATGCCGTTCACACACCTCACACACTGTTTGTGAACACGCACACCACATAAACACACACACGTTTAAATGTTTCAGTTAAAATAAACTGTTCTGATAATTAGTTATTTAACTCAAGTGAAGCACCCTGTCAATAGCATACTGTGCTGGTGTGGGAATGACAATCAGTGAATGTCCAGGCCATTGTACATATGAAGCAGCTACTCTTTCAGCTGACATGTCTGACATGGTCTCTCCAGTAGCCAACCTCGACACTCACCTGACACCCAGGAACTTGGGCTGTTCACCCGGGGCAGAGCACTGGGTCTCCATCTTCAAACTGTCGATGTGGGCGATAGAGATGACAGTGGCAGCCACGTACCAGGGCAAGCCCATGAAGGAACAAATGACCATCAGTATTGCCACCAAGAACAGGTCCAGATGGTATCCTGCCCCTTTCTGTGGAGAGAGGAGAGGAGAGGAGAGGAGGCCTGTTATTCTCAAACATGGGCCTGATAGGAATCTAAGCACAGATGAGCTCGATTAGAGAGATATGTTTTGCATGTTGTTAGAGCCTCACCTTGAGTTTGTGCTCCTTCCTGTTGACGATGACAGCTGTGATCTGCTGATCCATGAACACCAGGATGGTGACGAGTAGAGCAGGGAGTGCTGCTGCCAGGTACACCCACCAGGGGTTGCCCCCGAAGGGTGGCACGAACCAGGCTCTGTTGGGATTAGTTGGCTGGAGACAACACATACACAGCCAGTTAGACACATGCCACGATAGACTTTAACTAAAATGGCACACATGCACACACCCACACTTTACACATCGTTGTACAAGAGAAAAGTGGTAACTATTGGACTACCATGCTACTAATAATGTTATTACAATGTAATAACTAACAATATAAACCTGAAGTACAATATGTGTATGACTTAATAAATACATGTACACCAGACAACCACTTAGAAAACCTTGTGGAAATACAAAGTCCTCACTCTGCTACTCTCTTAATAAGAGGCGTGGCAATAAGCTGAGACTAAAGGTACTGGTGCATCATTACATGACACAAAAAAAAACTCTGAATTAGTCTCTGTAGCCACACAAAGCTGTGTCTGTATTTGCAGCCATAAGGCCCTAGTGTTCTCCCCATCTCCTTCAATCACCCTGTTATTTGATGCATGTTCCCTCTGCTCAACCTCCGTCCCCCTTCAACCTCCCTCCCCCCTCTCCCACCACCCATCCCCTCTTCTAGAGAGAGAGCTTAAGGGCCTGTAATGTTAAGGTAAAGTAAAGTAATAATCTAACTGACTTTTTGTCTGGGATTCAGGTTTGATCTACTATGTATCTACGATCACTCCTTGGCATTACTACAAGGCCAGGTGAGGATTATACAAAAAGGTAGACAAGGATTACAGACAGACTTTGTGTCTGCCTAAGAAAAATGTAACATCGTTCAGATGGGGATCAAACTGACACACACCTGGCCCACTGTTGTAATCCTAGAAACCAATACCAATCAATCACATTTTAGGTAATTATTGTCACAGTCAACTTAACAAATCAATGACCAAAGTATTCAACCTATAGCATCATTGCTTGCACTGAGTGTGCAATATACACAGTAAAAGCACACAGTAAACCTGCCCCATTAAAATACACAGGAACTACTCACCTTGAATTCACTTGGCACAATGAGTTTGGGAGTGTCCACGCCGACCAGGGCATCCACACCACAGAAGATGAGAATGGTCAGGATGATGGCAAAATCACTGATAAGCTTCCTCACCTGCAGTAGGAGGGGCAGACGACCACGTTAGGTTTGGCAAGCCTTCAGCTGTGGCAATTACAACGACTATATCCACAGGATTCTCCTCACTCCACACATCCACACAGAACCACGTTCTAGACTAGAGGGTGGATCATATCATGTGTCATCCAGTGACCTTATAACGTGTCTCTCTACCCAGAACAGGAATTCAACCATGAAAGGTAGCGGACACAGAAACCCTCAAACTCATCACATATAATAAAGTTGGTTCACCCCCCCCTCTCTCTCCGGGACGTGAATGAGCATTTTAGTGTTAAAAAAAGTGTAGGTCTACAACACTGGACCTTAAGCAGCGTCAGAGCATGACATCTGACCTTACTGCTCCCATTCTGATTGAGCCAATTGACGAACCTGAGAATGTCACCAGTTGCTTACTTATGTCCTGAACATCATGCTAACGTCAAATAGCAGCACATGCTAACTGGGTCACAGGGTCATAGCGATCATGGGCTTGTGGGCAAAATCATTCAGAGTACATCCAGCATTTGAAATCCGCAGAGTTTTCACAGTCACTCACGGTGGTGGGGAAATAGCGGCTGGTCTTGAACTTCTTCAGACACATGGAGCAGGAGTAGGTCCCAAAGAACAGGATGAAGGACATCAGAGTGATGTCAGGGACAAAGCCGCAGGTCGGACCCAATAGTTCCCCACCATACTTCACACACTCCTTCTTAGTAAGAGACGACCACGTGGCGTTGATGAGCTGCAGGACACACACAGGCCATTACATTAACACTGTACACTTATTGACTAAGGGACAACATGCAGAATCTCCTCCGGCCAGCAATAACTCACTAATATGATTAGAATAACTGTGGTATTGCTAAACCACAGTGTTTGTTATCCCTCAACACGGTTGTGAAACAGCTGTGAAAGTTGGTCAAAGGAATTCCTCAAATGGGCCTGGCTTATGAGCTAGCTCCTGAGCTACACTGGTTACAAAAGGAAGGGACACACAAACGACTGCTCACCAGATCAGTGTTGTTGGCCCAATCATCGGTGTCACTATACAAGCCCGTCATACTGCCTGGTTGGAAAGAAAAAACAACACAAAACCACTTTGAGTCACTGAATTAACGTAACCATAATAGCAACATTACATCTGTTAATTGCCTTTGAGGCAAACAAAAGGCTAATGGAAACCTCAATGGGGAGGGATCCCAGTTGAATCCCTTGGGGACATGCAGGATTACCACTGATGAGAAACACTTGGCATGGCTCAGTTGCCACATATCTCATTTGAACTACAGTCCTGCCAAGTCACTCACTAAGTAGTGACTGATAGACTTGTTGACAGAGCAAACAGTGATATCTTCAAGAGAGCACACGCTGGCATCATTTGGTATCTGCAGTGTAAATATTGCCAAATGTTGTGAAATTCTTTCTTTGGAAGACAATGGTGATTCGCCCACTGGACACTATTATGAAAATGTAACTTTTGCTATTGAGTATCATCCTCTTTACCAATGAGCTACATCAGGGTAAGGAAATGAACCCAGTCGCTCCTAAATTAGTCACTCAGAGAGTCTGAGAAACAGTGTAGGCATTGAGGTTGCAGCTAACAAGTAGATAGTGTCCAGAAAACATTGGTTTAAGTGAGTTGGGTGAGTTTTTCATCAAGTGAATTCCAATAGCGTTTGGTGGTTGGCAGCATGAAACCGTGACCGTGCGAGTGGCCTACCGTTTTCTGGGGGCATGCAGTGGCAGCCGTACTGTGTGACGAGGTCGGGGTTGTAGTCTGCGTTGATGGGGTTGTAGTGGGCCAGCTTCAGCATCTTCTTGAAGGCGTCATAGATGAAAATGAAGCTGATGAGGGCGGAGAAGCCCTCCTCTGTGAAGCGGGTGAAGTACTGCACCAGGAAACTGGCGTCTGTAGCCACCAGGACCAGACAGAAGAACGCAGACCACAGGCCGATCCACAGCCGGAACTCCAGGTAGTCAAAGCTATTTTCTCTGTGGTAGGAGAGATGGAAGAGATGGTTGGGGTCATGTTAGTTATGTGCATGTCTTTTCATACCATTTCAATGCCATCAGACAATCATTTTGCATCTACTCCTCTGTAACTCCTTAAGTGACAGTCTGCATACCGATACTACATAGACCCTACTGTGGATTGTTCCAAATGTCCTATCCAAATGTCATTACTTGTATAGCATTGTAGGACGCGTATCAGTGTTGTGTGTGTAGTAGAGGCAGACAGATGCTGTAAGGCTGACAGACAGACGCTCCAACGACAGTAGACGGCGCTGACTCGGCAACCAGTGACCCGAGCGATGGAAACAGTGAAGGACATGGAAGTGTTGGCAGGCCACATTCACAGTGTGAAATTAAATGAAAGTAAATTATTCATAACGGAACACAACCAGTTCAGTGTCCGGTCATGTTAGAGGATACTCCCTAGCCGCTAGAGTCTAGCACGACGCAGGAAGATAAGAGGGAGTGAAGAAAGGGTAGTGGGGATCGATCGGCTATATAGGTAAAATATCCAACCATTATCTGCACTGTTAACATTATACAGTATTTCAAGTTAGTGAGTGCAAGTAGGGGTTTTCCGTCTCCATGCTGTTAGAAGATTACACCACTCACACTTACAGTGAAAATACAGATAATAAATCACAGGAACAAGTCTTGTTGAGTCCTGCACCAGATCTCACAGAAGCCAATCAGATAAATCTATTCATGCTTTTCTAGTGAGGAGACTGAGCTTTTGTCTTGTGTGTATGAAACAGTGTCTTCCTACCCTAACCCTAATCAACAAGACCTGGAGGTGGTTCTGGTCCCAGTCTGACCCATGTGAGAGCAAGTCTGGACCGGGGTCACAGGTTCCACAGTCAGGACAGGAAGTGGAGAGCAGGATGCCAGGGAAATTAACAGACAATCGGGCTGGCATTTGGGCTGCGGGCAGTTTGTTATTGCAAATATATTGAAGGACAATTTGTTCCACTGAAACAGATACAAATACACCAGCTGAAAACAATGTAGCCAATCTCCAATTGCAAATTCATATTGTTTATCTTGATCATGAGTATTATTTGTATGCTTTTTCTCTGGTATTTTTTTCTGGTAAACACAGAGACAGCATATGTAAACAGAAAAGCAATAATGCTCTCCAGGAGGAAATCTGGCCTTCTAGAGGGCAGTGAGGTACCCTTGAGGCACAAGATAACACTGACAATCCTAAGCAAAATAGAACTCTGAAAACAAACAGCAAAACAACAATCCCAGGACAGTACGGTTGCTCCTTGGACTTTTGTCTGGAAGACTTGACATTATTTCCAATACATATTTTGTAACCAAACATGATATTAGACCAAGTGCACTGTTCCCATCATATGATTACTAGATCCCTTTTAAACTCTGTAACCCTTAAACCCGTTTTTAAATGATCAGTGCACTGACTTGCTGAAGTTGAAGAGAAGCCTCTCGAAGACAAGGACAGGACCAGTGCTGCTGAGGATGGTGAGGGGCTGGCCAGCCAGCAGACAGTACACTGCCCCCGTCAGTGCTGTACCCAGGAAGCTCTCCAACACACCCTGCAGCACAGGAGAGGACCAAAGAGGAGAGGAAAGGAGAGGGGGAACACAGGAGAGGAGAGAGGGAACACAGGGAGAACAGTGACAAAAGTGAGCAATTGCCCTAGTTACACTTGAAAAACAAAAGTGCTGGTTACAATTGGCATACTGGTAATTTTATGAGACCCTTTTTTCAGTTTTGTTTTTTACTTTGAGGGAGTTTGCATTTTAAGTGACCACACAACACTGTATAGAATCCAGGTGGGGGAGTTTCTCCACATTACTCCAAGCTTCCAATTTCACCTGAAATGATATGAATCTGCCAATTCAGCAAGAGCTGTTTCCCCCACCCACAGTCAGAGACCTCATTCTGGTCCGTCAGGACAGGCCTGTTCACGTTCACATAGTCTCATTTGTTGACACTAGGTGTCTTTTACAAGGCCTGGGAGAGACATCTGGGAGTCAGAGCTGCATGCACCGAGACACCTGTGGCGAGCTGACGCCTCTGGGAAAGGTCAGAAGTCAGGGGAGGGTTTCCCTTCCCCCTTCCATGCGGTGGGGGGTATAGGGTCAGGGTTGGGGGAGGGGGGGTGGAGACAGAGCCATGACCAGGCTAGTTGAGTAATCTGGATCTGTGGTTATTTCCAGCCCAAGCAAATCCCCTGAGGCCAGTCCTCGTGCAGGCCTGCTACGCATCCCCCTGCCAGGAGACCGGTCACTGAGTGTGTGTGAGCTTCAAACACTACTCACCTAGTCATCTCTCACACTGAACCCCTCTATCTGTCTTCTTCAGTCCTCATAGCACCAGCAATCACAGGAGCATTTGAAGAAGACTTTGAAGAAGTGTCGGTAGAGTCAGAGAGACAGGCTTTGTTGCGCTTTGGGATCTGAGTGTGCGTGAGCTGAGCAGGGCTGTGTGTGTGTGTGTGTGTGTGTGTGTGTTGAGCACGGCTGTGTGTGTGTGTGTGTGTGTGTGTGTGTGTGTGTGCCTGCATCCCAATGCTACAGCAGGTCTGCTTGGCCAGCCACACACCTGGCACAGCTCATGGCCTTAAAACCCTGGGAACAGCCCATCACACCACAACACTGGCCAGACCAGGTTCCTAGAGGAGCTGTAGCAAATGCAGCACGTCTTGTCCCTGGTCAGCTTAGTTAAGATTATACTGTGCTGTACTGTACAAGAGAGGCTAAATAGAGCAACTGAGATGTAGAACAGTACCCTATGAGAAGGAATGGTCATTTGCACAGTGACACATACAGTATAGCTTTTGCCACCGCTTAAATCCAGTAAATACCTATGGGAAAAGATATTAAAAATAGATCAATTTCCCACTGAAAAGGATTAAAATGGCTAAAAAGCAGGAGGCTCACCTGCATGCTATCTGTAGCATCTCCTAGCAAACCTCCAAACGTGATGGCGTTGGTGACTGTCCCCAGGTAGATGAACAATATGGTGGACAGAGACTGGATGTGGAACGCATCATAGAAATCACTGGCGAAGAAGGGCAGCTTACGCTTGATGTCCAGAACGAGGCCACCGCAAAACCTTCAGAGTAGAAATCATTTCAATATTCAATCAAAATATGAAACATATCATTAATGCCATAAAAGCCCCCACTGCCATGGTTAATAGTTAAAGAGCTGCATTCTTACTTGCCAGTCTTCTGAAGCTCGTCACCGACTTCGTGCCCCCCTCCTCCTCCTCCGTGACCCCCATCATGGGGCGTGTCTCCATTCATCTGTAGCCCATCCCCTCCAGAATACATGTTCTTCCTGCACAGAAACACAAACATTTAACCCACAGGCATCAGTCTGAATCAAATCTCTCTCACTGTTTACAGTGCGGTGGTCCATGGTGAAACCAGCATGGAGGACATGCTATGATACTTGAGCAGAGAACAGTCTAGCTTTAGAAAAACACAAATCCAGTAAAAATACAAAATGATTGATTGTACTGTATTTCTCTCTTGAGGCAAACTATGCTATGTCTGATTGTACCCCCACTGATTCAGCAGGGACAGAGAGAAACATTTGCCAAACTCAACGACTGTTTTACATAAAGCGACAGACAGGTACTTAAGCTGGGGATAGGTGGCAGGGGGTACCTCTTGTCGGAAGACGGCAAGGACTTGGGCGGCTCTATCCTGATGTCAGGGTCCCACTCCCCTGGGGGCAGGACGATGACCTCATCCAAGAACTCCTCGATGCCGGCCAGCAGGTCCTGCCTGTCCTTGGCCTTGTAGGCGATGTCATGGAACACCTGCACACAACCAACCAATCGTCAACCACAGACCTGCACAGACCTGCACACAACCAATCATCATCCACATGTCTGCATCATGATCTGGAGACAGCCAATCATCAACTACATGTCTGCACAGACCTGCACACAACCAACCAGTCATCAACCACAGATCTGCATCATGATCTGGAGACAGCCAATCATCAACCACATGTCTGCACAGACCTGCACACAACCAATCAAACAATGATTGTTCCTACTGGCTCTGGGTCTATATAAAGCCTGTGTCATATTTGTAAACTGTCTACGGCAAGCATGTTGTCCCCCACAAATGATGTAGCACCCAGTTTATGTGAATTGCTTGTTCAAGTTGAATTTCAGTTGACACTATAGCATCCCCCTTGGGTCAATCAGTGTATTTTCGGAATTTCTGTTGTTTGCTATAGCACCCCCTTGGGCCAATGAGTGCATTTTTGTGAATGCCTGATCTTGATGGCAAAACACACAATTCACCCAAGTTTTACCAAAATTGCCCCAGTGGTGTCTGAGATATCACGTGTACAAGACTGTATTTTCAATGCAAGGATCAAATGATGGCAAAAGTAGAATGATGGGATTACAATCATCACCATCATAATCTCTCTTACATAATGTGTTTGTATATCCCATATAAACACGCTATAAAACATGACCCTGTACTTCTGTTTTATCTCTGTAGATCAGTCAGTGGAGACTGGCAGAGTGTGGGGCCACGCAGGGCAGATCACTCACAGCTACAATCAGATAAGCTCTCTAGGACCAAGCTTTCACAGGGAAGCTGAGAGTTTAGTTAAAGTGTAATTTATGGAAATCCTTGAAAAAAAAGTGCCACTCTCATTCCTGTTCCAGTGTAGACACAGGCAGAGAGTGGGGCTAGGTCCTGTGGGAACAGGCAGGCCAGGTGCACTCTGGGTAAGTGCAGTGGCAGAAGGGTGTTTGTAAATATTCCACCGAAATGGGAGGAGAGGTCAGGAGGGGTGCAACGAGAGTCAACAACACAGGGAAATCCTGCAATAAACTGACATATAGGATGATAGCAGAAATCCTAGAGGGAAAAACAAACAGTGCTGGTCTGTACTGGAAGAGATGATGGAATTTACACCCTCTCTGTACCATTCTACAACTACCGTAATCTTAGAAAGTCAAGATAGGGACTGACTATTGGAACCTTTTGATGTCCTTCTGTCTTTTTTTTCTCTCGGGTGGCAGTGACCCATACACTACCTGGGTGCTATATGTGGACTGGAGGCTGCTTACTGGTTCAAATAATCTCTTAATACAACCTGCTCCCAGGCTTCCATTTACTAAACATAGGCCAAACAATCACACAGCACACAGCACACACATCTCCTCAAGACCACATTGAACACCCAGTGCCAACCTAGCGTACACTTGCACACACCCTTGTTATCATGAGGTGAATGCTTATCAGATATAGAACACACGAGAGAGAGACAGAGGTCACTTACTTCATCTGACATCAGGGTGGCGATGGCTCGTCCAATCTCATGGTAAGACTTGGCTTTGCCCTTAGGTCCCAGCAGGACAAATAGGAACCTAAAAGAGATAGATAACCACTGATTAAGGGAAGAGGGGTAGGATGCTCCTCAGAAAAGACAATGCAGTAAGGAGGCGTGCAAAAAACCCATGTTGAATAGTGTTTGCTACATCGACAATCAGTGATCTATAATTGATGATGATCAATCCGTCTATATAGGCTGTGAGACAGTAGGTGGTACATAGTGGCTTGTTTTGGTTTGGCTGCATTGGTGGTCAGTGGTTGCTACCTGGTGGGGACAGGGACCTCGGTCAGAGCTCCCAGCATGACCGCCTGGTGCAGCCGGACAAACGCCACGAAGGGGCTGTCCAGGAAGTCCACCTCTCCCACCAGCACGTTAGATGCCTCTGCATCACGAGGGAGCTTCTTCATGAACTTATTCTTCAGCTGGAGAGTGAGAGAGCAAGAGAGAGCGAGAGAAAGACAGATATATACAGAATAAGACTCAGTAAAAGTACTGCAACACTGGTCATTGCACTACAGTGCATTCAGTTCACTGCTGCAAAATGTTGCACAGTAGCAAGTTGCATTTGAATGAAAGGGAGTAGTAGTACAGTCCGTTCCCAGCACATGAAGGTACTATATTCTGTACTATGTACTAGGCAATGGACATTCTTAGGAAGTAGATTATAACATTTGAAAAGGTGTCTTTATCTCTCTCTGAGTCACTATGTAACAAGCTGTTTGATAAATGGCACAAAGAGTCCTTATTGCTCATTACATAGTTGAGTCACAGAGAAACATAATCAAATGTGATGAAAATGTAATGAGGTAGGAATAGAAAAGATGAACCTCTGTACTAACAAGTGAATATCAATGTCTTCTGTTAGCTAGTGAACTGTAGACCACTCTTATATACATGAGTTGATACTGAATTACAGCAGATATAATTCTCCAGGTTTCAGGAGTACTGAGAGTTTTTGTATTGCTTTTTTGTTTTCTTGAATGATTATGTTGTGTATTATGTACACAATTTCAACAATAAACAACCAAAGACCTCGGGTATAAGGCAATGACTAACCAGGTCCTTGCTGTTTTACCAAAGGCCAGAACAATTTGACAAATAGCCATGGTCATTAGCTACGAGTGTCAGTGTTATTCCAGTAGTTACTATGTACCTGTTCCAGCTTTAACTTTTTTACATTTATGGGCCATAAAACCTATGTAGACATCCATTCCTGAGCATGGCAAAGCCAGACACTGCTAGAAAGCTGAACCGGGAGGTTGACTAGGATAATAGTAGTAGAGTAGGTTTTGGGCTTCAGGAGTGGCCATGTTGTTACTAAACATTTAAAAGAGAGTGAGGGCTCTTATCTGTGTGTGAGGCTCATATGCTTATCAGTAGAGTGAGGCCTTGCTCCTTTTCCCACATACACACTGGAACACCCTTCGACACACACACACACACACACACACACACACACCTGGTCCTTCTCAGGTTTGTCAGAGAAGTCATTGAGGCTGTTGGAGGTCAGGTTCCGATGGGCTGTGGTTGGGCTACCTGAACAGGCGAGAGCAGATTAGGGTCAGAGATCAAGCCCGGGGGGTCACTATGGTTCAAACTCACAGAGATGAAAGAATAAGTCCCAGAAAAAAACCAGAGGCCCAGACTGATTTCAGTAAGAGAGATAAAGAGAAACAGAAACTTCAGAAGGCCTAAATGTGGCAGGGCTTAAGCTTTAGGGGCTGATGCCAGCTGTAGTGGATCTGAGACTGAGCTCTCCCAGTGCTGCTGCCCTGTGAAGTCCTGCCAGCTGGTCACTCACTCCTGCGAGGGCATAGACTTAGCCCAGAGACTGGAAGAGTGGGAGAGATAGCAATCTTTTCTCTCCTCGCTCTGCCAGCAGAAAAAAAAGCCTCATCAGCCTTTGGAGACTCAGTGAACAAGCTGGTTTAGGAGCTGTGCTAGTGTTGATAGTGTCAGCTAATGACTTGCCAATGGTTCTGTAGTTGGCTGTTTGGGCATATGGTGTCGCTAATATTTTAAGGAACATAAGTCAAAATACATAATATTATCTGACTTTCTGTTTCTCTGGGTGCTAGGGACTGGGTCCAGTTTGATGCAGCCACATAAAATCCTCAAAAAATGGTGGATTGATATCCCATGAGAGTATGCTACCTGGGGTCCATTCACTCTCATTGTGTTTTAGTCATCAATGCAAATGTTAACAAATAGTGTCTATGTACTGTATAAGCCTATGTACAGAGAGTGTGAGTTGCAATTACTCATGGCCCATTGACTGCTTTCAAGGTAAGGATTTCCAAGTAATGAAGTGTGTTATATGAATGTTAGATCCTGACTTACAGAGGTATCCCATGCTGTAGTGTGTTATATGAATGTTAGATCCTGACTTACAGAGGTATCCCATGCTGTAGTGTGTTATATGAATGTTACATCCTGACTTACAGAGGTATCCCATGCTGGAGCTCCTCTGGACCTCCTCTAGTGGTTCCTCTAAGTCTCGTGTGGTTAATAAGGAAGGCACAGGGTGTTCAAGGGGACTGCGTGCTTTAGTACCCCACATGCAGATAGAGAGATGAAAACACCCAGAGGGAAGAAAAGGAGGAAGGGAAGAGAAGGAAAAAGAAGAGAAGTGATAGGACTTCCTCACAAAGCCAGAGCCGAAGATAGTGTTAGGCAGATTTTGTACATCTTCAAAGATTTTTTTTCAGTGATACACATACTATATACTATACTGTATGAATGCCTGAAAAAGTAGTTAGTGGTTACACCACAAATGCACCTCTCCTGTTGTTATGGACACATATCATTTGAGTATCATACACATAAAGACAAGCATGGTTACTTGTTGGGAAGCACAGGCAGGCACATTCAAATGACAGCTATCCAGGTGAATGGACCTGTAGAATCTACTCCATGTCTACGTACGTAAGGAAGAGGAATCAATTGGATAGGGTAGAAGTAATTGAGAGCTAGGAGGTAGTAGGAGGCAAGGAGATATAAAGAGGGCTGCACCAAACTGGCATCTGCATTACCGTTCTCCTGGTTGGAAAACAGCCTACTTGCACTGGACACCGTCTTGCCGATGTCTGCAAGGGAGCGCAGGTTGGACTTCTTGGTCTGGTGCCGATGTTTCCTTAGCAACGTGTACATGACCTTCTCCTTCAGGTCAGGCTTCAGCTGACCACACTCAATCTGACTGTCAGTGATCAACTCTGAGAAAATGAAAAGGGGGGGGGGGTGTCAATATTGAGGGCACATTTTTAAAAGAGCCTGCCATATATTATATCTTCATCCACACTGAAGGTTTATGGGAAATTGAGTTTTCTTACCGACCACCTGTGGGAGTGTGAGGGCCTCTAGGTCTAACATGATTGTGCCTTTCTCAATGCAATTCTTGAGCTCAAACAGACTGTGTAGAGACAGGGTGGCCACATGGGGCTTACTCCAACGCTCTCCCCCCTTCTCCACCTTCTCTTCAAACTTAATCCACCTGGGGAAACACACACACAATCACTGTAACATCATCACTCCTCTGAAAATGTACACAACAGGTTCTGTGAGGTAAATTACCTCTGGTAAAGGTCAACACAAACGACAAATAAAAACATCCAAACAAAGCCTTTCATATTGTTTTACAGCCAAATACGGGCAACAGACAAAAGGAGACAAGCAGAGTTTTCTTTTCTTTACATAACAGTCCCCTCATGTTGTGCGTTCATCACAGTTCATGGAAAATATCAGGGGATGCGGGAGTCGATGCAATACAAATACAAACAGTACATAGTACAGAATGCTTTCTTTTCACTGAGGGAATGTCGAGAGACTAGAAAGAGCAGCGTCTCTTGTGAATAAGAGTAGGACCCCCCCCCACACACACACACACACACACACACACACACACACACACTAGCAGAGCCTTGAGGGCAAGACTGAGTGGAAGGTTTGTGCCTTTAGAATTCCTCTTATTTCACTACGACAAAGGACCATTCTCCTGGGCCAGGGGATGGGGTTTCCTCTGGGGATAGAGTGTCCCTTTGGCCACACTCCACCCGCCTCCATTGAACCCTCAGGAAGGGGAGAGGTGACGGGCTAGGGGGAGACTCACGGACACAGACAGACTCACAGACACAGGCCGACTCAAGGACAGGGATTTACTCTCCTGTTTAATGTCAGTGCAGAGGGAGAGATATCTTCTCTAGACCCCACATAGGGTTTTGGAGGTAAATTCGCCTCTGAGACATCCATCCATTGCTACAAGTACCTGGGGGTGCACCTGGACAATAAACTAGACTGGACTGATAACACAGATGTCCTGTACAAGACGGGCCAGAGCCGGCTTTCCTGAGGAGGTCCTTTGGCGTGTGTAGGACTCTGCTGAACATGTTCTACCAGTCAGCGGTAGCCAGCGCAGTGCTGAACGCGGTGGTATGCTGGGGGGGCAGCATCAAGGAAGGTGACACCAAGAGGCTGAACAAGCTTACTAGGAAAGCTGGTTCTGTCCTTAGTATCAGCCTGGACACTGTGGAGGAGGTGGCCAATAGGAGGATAAGGACCAAACCCCTGGCCATCATGGACAATCCCTCCCATCCTCTACATGACACTGTGGCAGAGCAGAAAAGCTCCTTTAGCAACAGATTACTACAACCATGTTGCACTAAGGAGCGCTATAGGAGATCTTTTCAGCCTGCCGCAATAAGATTGTACAACTCCTCCTCCGACTGGCTCGATCGGGGTGATCAGAGTCAGGCTGGGGGATGTTAAATCACACTGGATTGTTCTTACTGAATATAATGTTTCAGATGTCTTTTTTATTCTATTATTCTATTGTCACTTTATTTTGTTATTGTTGTTTGTGATGTGAGCTGCTGTAATGTCTTAATTTCCCCTCGGGGATCAATAAAGTACCTATCTATCCTGATTTACAGTGGTATCCCATGCTGGAGGACTCCTTCCACTCCATCTCCTGTCCATGGAGACTCTCAATGAGGATCAGGGGTGCTTATCGAGAGATTTATACTTGAATGTGTGACAAGGCATGTACTGTACTCTATCCCATGATGGAGAGAGAGAGAGAAGGAATATCACTCACCATTGAGTAGTACTCACTGAAGCGTATTGATATGATCGTTTGAGAAGCTTTTTGGATGATGCAGAGGTATCTGTCCCTTTGAGAGAATGTCTAAATCCCTGCAAAAGCATTCCCTTAACCTGTAATACTATTAGTGCCTCCATCAGATCACTTGTCTGTCTGTTGCTATGACTCAGCCGGGAACTCACAGGCGCCAGCATAGATGACTAGTACACAATGAAACTGAAATTGCCCCAGATGAACAGCATTTTTTTCAGTTACAACACTAGATCATGTTGTTGTTGTTATTATTATTATTATTATTATTATTATACTAAATTGTAACTTATGAAATCCATAACTTGGTCAATCAGAAGGATATGATACACCAACACTTTATTTGGGCTCTTTCGTCACCGGCACAAAAGTAACAAAGCCTCCATTGACAGGGAGCTTTGCAACTGAGATTTTGCTCTACTAATCTTATCTTCAGATTTAATTCTGACACCATCTGAGGCCTGGTAAGAAGCCCTGATCTGATACCGTCACAGTAACACATACTGAAGGAGGTTATGTCTTGGGTTCACTAAGGGGACAGAGGAGCACTCAGCCAGATAAGAGTGGACTGGGAGTTCACTGCAGGACATACTATTCCCCTGTACATTCATACATAATCATATCCATAGGGGACTTTCTCCCTGGACTGCACTAAGGCACTGAGACAGGAAACACTTCAACTATACATAAACACAGCTCTCTAACAGTCAATGTAAACTGCATTAGAGTTCCTGAAATATGCCCTTGTTTGGTATATCATCTAACAGATATACTGTATATGACGTACTGTAGATAGGCATTGATGCCTCTACTGGGTCACTCTTGGGTGTACAAAAGAAGGCCGTGGCATATTCACTGACCGACATGATGACTGCTTTCCATGTATTGTGAAAGCCCAGTGAATGAGTGTGAGAAGCAAGTGACAATGTGAGGGGTGAGGACGATACGGGCATACCAGAGTGATTGTTCCGTGACAGGGTGGGGATGAGAGAGTGACAGACTGTGTGTGTGTGTGTGTGTGTGTGTGTTGTTGTCACCCAGGTCCATGCTGTGCTGCTCACCTGGCAGTTTCCTTCCACTCCATCTCCTGTCCATCCACAGCCAGCAGCTCGTCCAGCTCAGTAAAGAGCTGAGGAGGAGGGGGGCCATCATCCTCCTCCCCCAGCATAAACCTGATCCTCTCTGCTGCAGGGGAGACTGGAGAGAGAGTTGGGGGAGAGGAGTGAGACACACGTTACATTCTGATTCATACTAGGGATCTGAAGCTCTGACTGATCTGAAGCCCCATTACTCAAGTGATCTCACACAGATAAAAGACCTGCTTTGAGAATGAGGAGGTAAATGCTAAGATAGAACTGGAATGTCTGGCATAAGGTCTACATACCCCTGTCATGAGAGACTAATTTTCCCACACTAATGTGCCTGGGTGTGCGAGCCTGTTTTAGGTAACTACTACTTCCTTCTAAGAAGTGATGCTGACCTAGGACTAGCACATACACCAGGTGGGTGGGTGTGACTATGGAATCGCATTATTCACAAACACCATCAAATAACCTCTATACTTAGTGTTGAAATACAGTCAGTGAATGTCTTTTCATAGTCAGAGGGAGAGTCTGAAGGTGAACGACTGTGGACATTTGCAAGGAGTAGTGTGCGTAGTTATATTGACATATCTGATATCCCTTCAAGGAAATGGAAAAAGTTGTGCAATCATATGTCACAAAGTGGATGTTAAACTGGATTAAGAGAGACTCCACAGACTCCACACCAGAGTAGCACTCTCACACAGTAGAGTGTGAGTGTAAGTTTTGTTCATACTTGCCTCAGCACTTCAGACTGCAGTTATACTGTGTACGCTTCACCTATGTATTACGTTATAGTTTTCATGAATTCTTGTCTGGAGCAACCTCATCCCGTATTGGATTCAGAGATGTCCCCATGTAGTCATGCTGTCTGACCGTTTTCCAAAACACATATTGTAAATAAATAAAACATATTTAAGACAAAGTGCGGTGCCACCAGTTCTTTTCCCTCTCATATACCAGACACACAGCCCAGACACTGGGGCATTAGTGCATATAAGCCACCTAGGCAGACACTCCCAAACACACGCCACCACATGGCATAGGCCCCCTCTTGTCCTTTTGCTGTCTGGGTGTCTGACTTCTAGGAGCCAATGATGTTGACGCCGTACACTGGTGTACACAACACCATTTACCTCCTAAGTCTCACAACTGGTGTTATCAATGAACACCAGCCCTTTGTTGCTGTTAAACACAATGATTAAGTGGACGCCTTCACAGTGTGTGCCAAAATCAACAGGATTAAGGGGATTTAACTAAAGGGCAAAACAGCGGAAAATCCACCAAGTGTATGGACATATGTGAGGTGTGAACGTGTGTGTGTGTGTGTGTGTGTGTGTGTATTAATCTTATACCCTTCACACTTGACACCCAGTATCCACTGTGATCATGTTGTCCCTTCCAGAATATACTGTAAATCTCACAAACTGAGCCAAAGGCAACAATGGATGGTGAGTGGTCCTGCAGAGCTGATTAGATCAGGACTTTACAAATTAGTTGCAGGTGTTTTAGTGTTAAACTGAAAGAAAACCAAAAACACCCCAGTACAAGCATGACTGCACAGTTACTATGCGGTTATGATGCACTCGACATCATAATTTAATTATAATTTCAGTGCAGTGCCACTCAGCAGAAGTAGTGTGACGTAAATGCTAGCTACAGAGTGTTGTGATTCAGGCCATGGTTCAAGGCCATGGTACCGTGTGGCATTGCTCCCAATACTTCCCCTCTAAGTGAACCACACAGGGCTGTGTACAGTACTGGTATTTGGCAGAGAGACACTAGATAGAGAGTGTGTGTGTGTGTGTGGGGGGGGGGGGGGGGATCTGTACACACTACACACCACCAGTGGAGGCTAGGTGCATGACGGTGACGGGTTACAGCCAAAGGCCCCTGTTCTTGTGTCTGTCTGGTTAGGCTTCAGTTCTGTCCCACTGAGATAAGCGCTTCATGGATAAACAGCCTTGACTTCTCTCTTTTTGTATTTGCGTGTGTTAGTCTGTTTGGATCATACACACATAAAAATGTTACAGGGCAAATCAAGGACAGCCACTGACTGAGTTGAGAAGGATAGCAAATGTCAAAATCAAGAGATTATCTGTGTTTACAACTGAAAAGGTACTGGGCAGCTGATATTCCAATTGTTATTTTTGATATAACAGGAGAGAGAGAACCACAGTATTGCCTGAGTTACTCCTCCCAGTGAGGTAATTTACCACCATGTGAGAGTTATTCTGTCAGTCAAAGTTGGTCAGGGCTATCATATGTCACGTCTCTGAGACTTCCATCAACTTGACTTGCCTTTTCCCTTTAAGACACATAACACTGTTGATCATTTCCATGTTCATCTCCATTTCCAGTGTCACTATAGGCTTTCAAACAGAACTCAACTCCATCAGTGACCGAAAAGGAAAAAGAGTTAATCTCCAGCTGTCCCCTCTCTCCAATCACAAAATAGAGCTGAAGCACTGCATGAGTCTCTCTTTACTGCTGTTAGGTCATCAACTTTGAGCCCAAAAGTAATAACACAAACATTTAGGTCTATCAACCAGTGGATTAAAGCCACCAACTGTAAGGAGATAATGAAGGAAAAGTCTGAATGTCTGAGAAGTTACCCACTGTAGATTTCTCCATTGAGGCTTATGCAAAGTGTTATTGACACAGGCTGATGCCTGGGTGTTTAGCTTGCCTGGCCTCCTCGGTCTCTTACTGGTGATGAAGCCATGAGGCACTAAGATGTGGACTGAGGAGTATATGGTGCCTGGGGTGACTAAGGGGAAAGACGCAGGCCAAAACAAAGCCTAAACACACAGTAGGCTTAAGTGAGGAAGGCTGGATTACTTCATCAGTGGGGTTAACTGCTTGAGAGGGGATTAGGGAAGTGGGTCTGTGGTGTGATGAGCCCACCATGACTGTCAATGGCTTCAAATCACTATTGAAAGAGATCTCTCCTCAAAGGATCACTGGGAAAGATTTTCACTGTTTCTGTAATGCAAGTTAGAACACTCATCTCTACTCATCAATTGTTTTAACACCCTTACAAAACATTATTTATCCTGACTACTACAGTACACATGGCCTGAGAATAGGATCAACACTTTTGAGTGGTCTAGTGTAAACCAACTGGTAAAACTAACAAAAATATGATCAGTAGTGAGGTGGAATATTGGGGCACAACTAGGCCGTGGCATTAGGCACGAGAAGCCTATTGATGCGATCTGAACAGTTTTCTGATCAACACTTTGGATTTGGTCAATCGATTCATTCATTGATCGAGTCAAAGCTCTAATCACTCCTTATTAGTGATTGGGAACAACAACGTGACTTAAAAAGTTGCGTCATGGAGAGTGACGTCAGCACTCACCGAGGGGTTTGAGGATGTTGGAGGTAGTTTCATCTGGGTCTGCCCCGTCCAACTTGTCTCCCTCGACATTCTCCTCCACTCTCTCTTTCCTCTCCTTGTGGCCAGACTTGCGTCTGTGGCGCCGTCTCCTTTGGTAGCTCTTGGGAACATGCACACCGATGTACACTGTGTGGTGACCTACAAAGACACAATACACAGGATGCAGGTCAGATTATGCCAATGATTTACATTAATCCTGCATCCTGATAATCTGCATCAAACGGTACGAACACACATGCACACACGCACGCACACACGCACACATGCACGCCACTTCAGTCAGCTTGCTCAGTGTGGTGTTTGGTCAAGCTTTGGTTGTGGGTCCTCTCCCATGGGCCCACATCTGTCCTCAGTACAATACGCGCTTAGGATGTAAATAAATGCCAACCACTTCCTGTACAGCAGTTCATACAGGAAATGGCTAAACATCTCCAGGAAGTTATTTCTGAGAAAGAAAGAAACAATCCCAAACCAGATGCACCAGGGAACAGGTATCTCTCAGCAACATCTTTGGCCAAATATTCCACAAAATTGTTAAGTATGTTTTGGTTGTGCCTTGTGTTGAGTTGTGTTTCCATCCCTCTACCTATCTCCATCTTTGTCAGGCATCCTGGCAATCAATGTACCTCATTCCTCTTCACCTCCACAGCCAATCAGAGGACGGCCCGACGTATTTAAACCCTGCACTTCCTCCCCTCACAAGATCCTTTTGTCTTCTGTCTGTCTGTTCAGAGTGTGTATGTGTAAATTCATTGTGACAATTCTCTTGTCAGACCTCATTCCTTCATAATTCATCCCTTGTATTTTTTTTTCCGGTTACAGTGGTATAGGTGAGAGCAGCCCATGGGTATACATTTATGCATCTAGGTTACTCTTGTCTATATACACTAGTTAGTTGGGGGCAGGTGCCATTTGTTGAGTTTTCGGTTAGCTTAGAGTGTTGGCACTAGACCGTGTCTAGGTTAGGCTTAGTTTAGGGACAACTTTATTTTTGGTTCTTTCTTTGGGCACAATTCCCCCCCCTTCTCTCCTTAGTCTTCGTACAATACATCCTTATTACACTGTTCCCCTTGTCTCCTTGTCATTGTTTTTCCCTGTTCTCACTCCAGTGTACCTGTCTGCGTGTGTCCTATGTTTACGTGCCTCACCCAGCCTAGACCTGGGCCGGGGTTCGTAACAAATCTTCAGGTAACTGTGAAAGCTCAATTGTAGGTCTTGGTTGGCATGGATAACCGACATAGCTACAGAGCTACAGAGCTCACACCCACTCCCCAACCACTCTCCTCACACTTGCTGACATGTTATACAATGTAACAATTGAGAGTTTTGAGCAGCCTGTAAATAGTGATTTTGAAGTCTGTCTTTCAGGGTTTACTACAGTAAGTGGTTTACTTAAACTACCAACACAAACGTTCACAAGCTGAGCTGAAAGGCATCAGAACGGTACAGTATGTGTGAACTTGAATACACACTTGTAGGTGTTCCTCTGAGCACGGCAGGACAACAAGTGAAGATTTAGTTCATCTAGGGGTTATCTACCAAAATCTCATGAAAGTGACATCTAAACCTGATATCTGGTCTGAGTAATGTGGGTTTGAGTGTTTTCATCCACAGAGTCATTGTGGTATTTCATAATGTTTACTCTTCTCTGTCGAAACTGAGGCACTGTGTCCCAACGCGTGAGGTGGGGTCTGTTTGATCTCCAGTGATGGTGAACATACTAGCACAGAATCTCACAGAGGGGTGAGAGAGCTGGCAGATATCACTGTATACACACAGCCTGTCATAACTCAAACTGTGACATGAGCCTTTCGGTGTACACACACACACGCGCGCACACACACACACACACACACACACACTGTCGGTGATTGAGTTAGAGTCCGAATGTGTGTGTGCATGTGCTTGCATGTGTGTGTGTATGTGTATATCTACCCATGCTTGTGTGTGCCTGTGTGTGTGTGTGTGATGTCAGTTGACGTCCAGACATTGGAGGATTAAAGTAGTAAACATCTTCACGTGGGGAGCATTGCCTGCTAAACCTGTGTGCGCTACATCTTTATCTGCATTATTAATCCCTCTTACTTCATCCTCATATTACTGGGAAAACAACAACCATACAACCAAACTGGAGAGCTGGCAACCTGGAAAGAGAGAGTATTATGTGATAGGCCTGTTGAGGGGGACAGCTGGCAGAAAGTATGACGCAGGAATGGAGAGAAAAGGGGAGGGAGAGGAGGAGAGGGGGGGGTGGTGGAGAGAATAAGAGAGATAGGGAGAGGAGAGAGAGGAGGTCCACAGTGGAGGAGCAACAAAAGGAGTGAGGGAGTAAATGTTTGAATGATGGTACCAAACTATTAGACAGCATAGACAATCCATGGTCTTACCTTCCACCTCCTCCTCATCACAGACATGCTTGACGAAGGCTGCCCCTCGGTCCAGTACGGCCTCATCCTCCACTCTAGAAACAACAGAGAAACACAGTGAGAACAGGCTACTAAAGGACTATATTATACAGAGGCTGCAGAATACATAAAAGACAGAACAGGATGTGTCCGTAACTGCACACCAGAGGTGCCATTGAGCACACCATGACAAAGTGTCCTCAAAGAAAGTCAAAACTCTCTCACACACACAACACACACACACACACACACACACACACACACACACAAAGCCTGCTCCAGCTGGCTCACACATGCTACATCTCACCCCAGTGCAGAGCTGTCCATCACGTGGGGATCTTACAAAGATCTGCCCTTCCAGGATTAGCTTGGCTTTACTAAAGGAGTGGAACATAACTCTCTCTCTCTCTCTCTCTCTCTCTACTGCAGATCGTGAATCTTCTCTCACTTATAAACTAGACACATGGCACCATGCCTATTTGTGCATTTACAGATATGTAACCTTTAGCTTGTCGATAAAGACTCAAACATACTCATGCCATATGGATGAAGAAGGCCCTCCCTACAGCTAACACTCCCCAGCCCTACTACCAGGTCTGTGTTCCCATGAAACACAAGCCTGATAATTACCTCTATTCAGCACTGTCTTATTCATTTACACACAATGTTGCCATCCACTAATTCTTTCCTTTATTTTGGACCTGTCAAACGTTGATTGTCCCATCACAATAGGGGAGGGCAGAGGATCCAGCTACCACAATGGAGAGAAAGAATATCATAACCAGATCAGATTCAGTTTGTATTCTTCTGCATTTCTCTTCAGTCACTGTTGCTGTAAGAAAGAGGAGCTGCACAGATTTGGGAACATCGCGTGACAGAACAAAATAAAACAGTTGTTGCTATAATTCTGCAGGACCAGAGACACAGAACACAAGTCCATTGGCTAGGTAGACTTTCATCTTCCAATGAGTGATCAAGCACAGGACCTGAGAGAGTATGCGCACTGCCCACCTAGATGCCTAGATGTATGTTTAGAAGGAGGTACTTCTGTACCCATACCCACAGGTCCATTCCTTGTTCGAGGTGCACCTTCCAATGACAATAAATGCTCTTTGTTCACAGGTTTGCTGCAGCTTCCTGGTTCATAAGGAAGGGCTCATGTTCAGTTCCCTGTCCCAGTAACTGATCACTTTGTTGGGTTACATGGCCTGCAGCTATCCTTTGATAACCGAGCCGGCTCGGTTATCAAGGGCTAGGAATGCGGCTTCTCCGGTCCAGGCAGCTAGGTTCGTTTAGACCTAATGGAGTTAGTCCCAGTGAGGGGACACAGTAGAGCTGAACAGGAAGGAGGCCCACTCAAATATTCCCAGCAGCACACTGTCCACTGTTTTACCGGAGACCTGAGTTATATCACAAGTACATGTAGAGCACACAATACCTTCTCTCTGTTTCTACATCTCTATCCTCCTCTAATACTCATACACAAACAGATTAGTAAGCCATTCAGGGCTTTCGGCCTTGTTAAATACTTATGAGAGAATTTGTGAAGGTGTTGTTAAGGGGATCAGTCGCCACAGTTAATCTGTGTACTAGAACTGGTTTCAACAATCCGGGTGAAATAATGAATAATATTAAACAATGAATAATCTGATGACACCAGCTGAGCTTTATGTCTACCCAACCAACACAAGCACTCCGGTTTTCAACACGGACAAAATATGAGGCTTAACAGCATCATATCAGCACTTTGCGTACCTCCTCCTTCCTTACTGCCGCACCCCACATGGCATTGCATGGGGGGAAGGGGGGGGGGGGGGGGGGGACAAACTGCTAAATAAACAAAGACAGGAAGGATACGACGTGTACCTCTGATAGCACTACAAGCTCATCTGCATTTCCCTAGCGGATGGCCTTATCAGTCCATATCTAGCCTTGAGATACGATTTGGGTATAACCATGACGTTGATGCAAACTCCACCATCAAACAGAGGAGAGGAGGGGCCTTGGTATGGATGGTACTACCAGACTGCCAAGCAAGGCTATAACCTGGACTCTCTGTGCTTTTCTTTGGGTGTTTTTTTTTTGGAGTTCCCACAGAACAGTGTGTAGAGAGGGATCAAAGCTAATGCTGCAGCTTTGAGTTTTATTCTGTAATATTATTGGTGGTGAAGAAGGAAGTAACATGGTGGTGTACTGTACTAGATCTCCCACCATTCTTCCTGTTCTGTTTCTTCTCTTCTTTTCTGTTTCTGCTTTCTCCGGAAAGCTTTTTCCTGGTGAACAGCTACAGAGAGTGGTCTTTGTCACACAGAGAGCCCCAGTCAGTCACAGTCCCTGAGGTGTCATTGACTACGACGTCAGCTCTTCCTTAGCTCTGAAGGACCGTTTAAGGAAATAGTCAAATGTCCGCCCTGACAGCTGCAGGCGTAGAGGGAGAGTGAGAGTGACATCGGGTGTATCGGGTCAGAGGTAATTTCTATTCCCACTATAAGATATGGAAGTAGATCTGGACGCTTTAAACTCTTGACTCACTGTACACACAACGTATTCTCTGCTACACTGGATAAAAAAGAAAGAAAGACGGACGCTATTGCTATCTGTCCCTAGAAAGAGGGAGTGGAGGGGTTATACCTGTTGCTCATTCCTGGTAACACAGTTTTACTTGTAACCGATAGTGTGTTTACAGAGGGATAAGGATTCTTCCATTTCTCCAAGCATATACTCACTCTCTTGTACTGTAATGGACACGTTTGGGATACTTTGGGCTATCTGTAGAAACTTGATACGGTACTGCTGCCTGATTTAAGTAAATAACTTGGCGTACATTTTACCAGCTTAGCCTATGAATCAGACACACATTTTATTTCAGGGACAACACCTTTAGCAGTCATGTAGCATTTAGCATAGCCTTTTAGCATTGTACCAATGCAGGGGTGATGGAGTGGGGGTGGAGGCAGCCAGGTCACATAACAGAGAGAGGGCCTTCAGTCTAGCCTTGGCCCCACAGGAGAGAGGGCGGGCAGGTCATGTTGCATGGCTCAATGCTGGGGATAACAGGACTCCAGGACTCAGTAAATCACTGCGCACTGAGGGCTCTGACAGAGAGAGCCTTATGAGGAACATGCAGCACAAGGTTGGAGGTGCACCAACACTAGGAGTGGAGGAGAGGTGTGGAGTGTTTGGCATTCCCATTTTGAAAGGAGACCTTTTTTCAACATGAATGTGGCTGACAGGGACAATTCGAGATTGCTTCTTTTTAAAACTGTGAGCACATTCACCTACTTCTTCTGACACCCAGACAGAGAGTATGTATACAAGATTCATAAATGGCAGGGGAAATGTGTTTAAGTGATTTTATAATGGAAAACAAGAAGCAGAATTAGTCTACAAAGCTCTACATTGCAGTGAGAGGATTCAAATAAAAGGTGCACATTTGGCCTCTGCTCAGCCAGACATACGATGGGGGTATTTAACACATTCCACACCTTTGTCAAGTTGACTGCATCAAGTCAGCAGAGCTGCGGTTTGGCTCTGAGCTAGGCTTTGATACAGAGGTGTTGAATCTAACAATGACTGCCATAAATATTGACTTCATGTTCCTGAGAAGTTTTTTTCCCCTGGTCTCACCTGCCAAACAATCCCTTCACAGAGAGAGAGCAGAGATCTGCGTCCATCCAGTGGTGGATCATGGTAGGTTGCTTGAACCTCTCAATCTACATCATATAGGTGACCTCTTGGGCAAAGATTAGTGTCTTGGTGTGTGAGGGACTGGGATCAGCAGCTCAGGATCAGGGATCGAGATCATCCCCAGGTCGTTACAGCATGACTCACTCAATCCCACCAGGGAGGTCCACCGTGAAGATCTTTATGTAAGCTCAGCCTCCTGCTGGGAGTTTACCCTAATGCACACAGCTAGCAGCATAAGAGCCATGATGCCATTTAGAGTGATGATTATGATGCGTTTATGTAGATGTGAGGTCGTCTTCAAGTGTCACAACTCAACGTCATAACCCAACTCAACTTTAATATGACCTGTTTAGTCAAAGCATCAGTGGTTGATTAACTCTGAAGTTGTTTAGATGACCAATGGGCTTTAACACTACTAGAACAGGCTTAATTCCATAGGTCTGTCAGTGCCTTTGGGTCATGGTTTGGAAATAACTGCTTATCACCAATCATGTGTTTTACTGTGACAGGACTTTTGGACTTGTATAACTTTTGGAATTTCCTCTCACAATACCTTTACAAGTGTGACAAAATACAAGGAAGTCAGAGAGGTTAAACAATCTGTACCGTATAGCAACTGGCCGTCAGTAAAGTATCTGGAGACGAGTTTCCTGAATGGGTACTCAAGAACTGACGAGGAAGTAACGCACTGATAAACAGACAATATGACGATGACAGAAAGAAAGATTTACATGTTCTATGCAACCGGATTAATGTCATTCACAAAGACAAAGCTTGAAGTATGAGGAATCATCTTGTTTTAAAGGTTCTTTGGTTGGCTAACATCAGATTACAGCCCAAATATTTTGTCAAATGCAGCGCATCTCTTTCATAAACACATTCCGAACCTTACATAGAACTTAATGTAGGCTGGCCATAATACATTTGCATCATAATACTCAAAACTAAAAAGCGGAGTGCATCTGAGGGAAATGTGCGGAGCAGGACACAGAAACAACCCTCGTCAAACTGTCCACGTGGGTGCAAGTTTGCGCGTCTAGCACAGGTAAGCACACTGTTTAACAGGCTCCACCACAGAAAAAGTGGGAGAAGGCGTGTCAAATTAAAAGCAGAACACAGCAGCAAAGGTTGTTCTATGGAGTTCGGTAATGTAAGGCCATATTCAGACTCATATACATCAACCTGACGAGCGATACACCTGCTCCCTCTTGTGATTTAGACGGCGAATCTAATTGATTGTGACAGGTTCTCTGAAAATAGATTACCTTGCCCGCTCAAGCCTCTCAGAAGCGGCGGTAACCAGCGGCTTAGCCCGACCGAAGTTTGCGTTAAATGTGTTACTGAGAATCTAGAAAATAGGGTGCTGAATTGCCAACAAGCAGATCATTCTCTACACTCTTTCTTACATGGTGTTACGTTTTTAGAAGTTACCGTCTGCTCTTAAACAGGTATTGCAGTATGAATAGCAACATAATTAGAGCCTTTTGCCAATTTACGCATTGGTCTATGATTCCAGAATGCCAGTAGCGCATGTTGAAATTGGAACTATGCCTATTCAGCAGTACGTGATACTCAATTACCTCACTTAAGTACTAGAACAATATTTGAAGCTCAACGTGGGCAGTCCACCAGACATCTCCAACTATGCTCACAAAGTCTGTTATGAAAAATCTCACTTTCGGATACAGTCAATTAAGAAAATTGATTCATACTCACTTGTTTTTATCGCTGCTCATTTTGCAATGGTTTATCCAACCTCTCCTCAAGGATTACTCCAGAGGAGTATTGAAGTCGACGTCCAGATCGTACTCAATGAAAGCAATTAATAAATGGATAGCCTCGACCAAAGCGAAGTCTGCCTCGAAGTACCTGAGTTCTTACTCAATTGAGCAACTAACTATAGACTACAGGAGAAAAAGTTACCTGTTAAGTTTATCCTGTGAAAATGCATAGAACTAACTATCTGGCAGGAATCAATATTTCGTCGATTTTGCAATCTATTGATAAAATTACGCATAGATTATTCATATCGCGCTTTATTTTATCACACCATTCTTTGTAAATCCTCGAGGTGATCGTTGTTGTATTTCGCTGGTAGCGAGTGAAGATCTCTGTGCGCAGCGTGTCTTTTTCCATATTTAAAGTACCATCCCTCTTTCAACGTCACGCCACAAGTGGGAGGTAGAGGTCAAAAAGTTAGAGCTGTGTCGCCCTGAAATTTCAGTTCTCACACTTCGTTCCAATATTTCATTTGTCAACATCACGGTGCAAAAAAGAAGGAAAACATGATGCCAAGGTGAAACTGATGTGTGTCTTTTAGCTTCTATTAAGGATTAAATTATAGGGCAAATAGGCCATCATACAGAGTGGTCTAAGAGAATATTTATGTTATGTTCAATATGGCAATCAATATTTAAATAGGAGCCTTCATGAGTAGAAATGAATTAATGGTCCATGTGATTAAGTGAGAATGAGTTTAATTCATTCTAGCACTGACTTGAAAACATATTGAACAGAACCCCCTTGGCATATAACATCAGGGCACCCATCTGACAGTGTTTTTGGTAAACCAATAACTACTGCACTAATATGATTTTTCTTAATTTCTCCTCAACATTCATTAGGGCTCAGCCGACCTATTGTTTAGATTGCAGGCCCACTGCTGTTTATTAGAGTAGATCAACCTACGTTGTGATTTCCAATTGATCACATCAACTTTACTCCAGACAAATTGATTTTAATATATCAATCCACGGCGAGTCAGACCGACCCTAGATTTAAAGTAGGCAGTAGAGCACCATCTTCTGGTCATTAACAGAGTTAATTTGCACAGCATTAATGGGGGACTGACTGTAGGTGGATTTGGAGGAGTCAGGAGACATGGAGACATACATTCTTGTGTGCTAGGGAATAGAACTCTTGACCACTATCTTACTATTTGCTAGTGATGGGGAAACGAAGCGTTCTGATGCATTCGCGCTTTACAGCCAGTTGTGTCAAAAATGGGTTCATTACTCGAGGCTTTGATCAACATAGTGTACACTAGTGGCACCTGCTGGTCAAAATCATTTAGAGCAGCCAAATTATTATAAATGATATTGATGATAGATGATTTGTGTGGAACATCATTGTGTATTCATTAACTGGGCAGTGAAAGTGCTTCTTATAACTGGGAAGTGACCGTGCTTATATAACTGGGCAAAATGTGTCCATGCTTCAGAACGCATTATCTTTCTCTCTGGTTCCATCTTTAGGTTTCACTTAATAGAAGCACACACCTTTAAACAACTGTCTGTCTCCTATACAACCCTCGAAATGAGTGGGGCTTCGCCTCGAAACCAATACCAAACCAATCAAGTGGTAGTGCGACGAAACGAAGCTTCGCTCGTCATTGATGACGTGTTTCTGTCAAAGCAATACAAGCGTCGGCACAATGTTTCGAATAATCCTGCTCAACGAGTTCGACCCAAACTCCGGAGCTTTGGTTTCGAACGTAACATCACTACTATTTGCAAGTGGCTGATTGTAATAACAGTGCTGTTTGGTGATCAATGATCTTTCATACAAGTGTTATCTGGGTCACATTGTCACAGAAGAGTGGGCATGCCTTGTCGACGCCCTGCAGGATCTCCCACCTATCTTGATAACATTTGGTTGTAAATGCCATGCTATTGTATCTATATCAGACCCTCCAGGAGTTTGCGATCGTATAATTCAATACACAATCAAAGATTCCTCGCGTAACTTGCGAGGGCTCGCAATTTTAAACAATCACCACACTTTTACTCTGATGGTAGTTCACTGACAGGCAGAGCAATGGTAAACATATGTAATTTGCCTACAAAAATATAAACTAAAGAGACTTTAGTGCTAGAACACAATAGAAAGTCGTCAATCTTATGAGACCTGAACACATGTCATGTTATTGCTTTAAGTGAAATTAACATGATAAAATCATTAAAAAATGTATAAAAAAATAAAATAATAATCAAGTATGCATTCGTTGAGTATGGTTTAGCATACCGCTATGTCCTAAGACTTGTGGTTGCCTCAATCTAATATCTTGTGCTATGGTTTTTGCTAAAACACCACGACACACGTGACCATGTTTTTACATAGAATTGACTTAATTTCTATTTGTTACTGTACGCCGTTGGTAACACGATTCATTGCAACTCTTGACGGCGATAGCTTCAATAAGTTATTGAGATTCTCGTCTGTCACCTGGCTCAGGTATTACTGTCTGTAAGGCAGGGTTGAGCACAAAAATCATACTATTTGTATTCTCTTTTGGAGTCAGATATAACTTAATGTTAACTTATGTCACTAGGTCATATGACCACTATTATATAGAGTCCGTTTTATTATGTCCATAACCCTCTTAAGTTAATAGGGAATACATGTAGACCTCTTAGCACCATTGCGTGTACTTTTCTAACTGCAGGACTGATTGGGATGAAAACATGCGCACCAAGACTAGAACAAAGAAAAACCCTCGCAATAGGTATCCAAGTCCTGGCACACAGACACCATACAAGTGCATGGTGTAACAATAGCGGAGGGAGTTGAAAACTGTTCCCACACACAACTTCCCATATAAGCACATCCCACACATCACACAAACATAATATTTATACCAGTATTTTATTGTAGACAGTTAGATTAGTTAAAAAGGACACAATAATTTCTGTCTTTATTTCCCTTCCTATGCACATTGGAAATGATAAATAAAACACAGATGTAATAGAACAACACTTTACAAAATATACCTTAAGGCTTGTAGTCACGCAGGTCAATACATAAAAAAAACAAAAAACAACAACAACTTTAAAAGAACATTTAAAATTATTGTTGTCATCAATCATCAAAAAAGCATCAAGTGTCTGTTGTCTTGTTTGTTTGACAAGTTCCACATTGGTCTTCATGTCTCACCCTCTTCCAGGCACCGATGGTCATCTGCTGATGTTTACAAAGTGCTGAGAAAGTCTTTGACCTGGAGGAACACCATGTATGACAAGCTGTTAGCACACAACAAATACAAATAGTAGTATAGTATCAGTGTTTGTGTTGGTTTTGGGGTTAGTTTCCCAAAAGCTTTGTAGTATTTAATTTCTCCCCACAACCCAGCCGCAGAGCCGCTGAGAGTAACAATTGTAAAATCAATGTTTGCAGGTCAATCTGCTGTGCGTGAAAGAATGACATTTGTTAAATGAAGAACTTTGCTGGTCTAGGAGAGGCATGGGCCGGGATCATCAAAAGAAATAAAGTACTACTTAAGCTACGAAGCATTTGGGAAATTGACCCCAGTTCAGGTCTAACAGAGAACTGGACAGCAAGATGGGCTGTTTCATACTGTTCTACTGACTGTGTTTGTGTGTGCACACATGTCTTCCTAATGGGTTTTTGCTGGTGTTTACCATCAACATAAAACAGCTACATTAGCTGTTCTTCAGGCCTCATTTCCATAAGTGAAACCTGTGTGTGTGTGTGTGTGTGTGTGTGTGTGTGAGCATCTTTATCACCATTCCTCTACAAGAAGCTCAACAGTACTCTGAGAGAACAGGATGTTTTTCTTTTTTTTGACAGAGTGCTCTAAACAGCATGTTTTCAGAAAACAAAACAAACAAATCTAGCTAAATATAGTAGCATCTACTCCTCAATAGTGACTCTCTATTTGAAATGCCAGAACAAGCTCTCCTCCAAAAGCAATAGTTGCTGAGGCTCACCTTTTCAACCATGTCCGCACACTTGACTTTGTCCCCTTTAAAATCTTCATCCACATCAAGCGTCAAAATCGGCACATCGTTCAAATACTCAAACTCCATGCTGTGGGTCAGGGTGGAAATGGGTCATGCAGTCAGTGACTTTAACAATGCTTATGCAAGAAGCAACATCCTTTTTTCTCAGCTAAGGTTATTTCCTTAAGGAGTGGGGACTTTATAAGGAAAGACATTCATCTTTGTAAGGAAATCCTCAGCTCACAATAGACCTGAGAAACAAGGCCCTTTCCTGTCTGATTCATTTATAACCCCCATTAGTAGTACAGACTCATAAATGTTTCAGGTTGCAAGCCCCAATTCTCCCTCTACCCAATTCACACACATGTTAAAGGGGTACATAACTGCAACACAGAAAGCCAACATATTACACAGAAAACATAACAAGCTCCCTAAACCAACTTACGCTCTTTCACAAACACACACACATGCACAAACATGCACACACACATGCACACTGCGCATGCACACAGTGAGTGGACCGAGGAGGCAGGTTATGTCTTACCGCATGGTCTTGTGCTGCAGCCAGCTCTCGTGTTTGAAGTGTAGTTTCTCCAGGTACTCCAGAGGAATGCCCTGCTCCTCCTCTCTGCCTCTCAGATGCAACCTCTCCAAACACCTCTACAGACACACAGACACACAGACACACACACACAGACACAGACACAGACACAGACACAGACACACACAAAGGACACAGCTTGCACTTATTTATTTCATCACTGTCTTCCATAATTCATGTCTGTTATAATCCAATTGAATAAAGAAAGTATTTGCACAACGGATGTTTCACTGCAGGTGAAAACTGAGTAATGAAACTGTAAAGGAAAAAGTCATGCAACGCTGCTTACTTGCAAAAGTCACCGCGTTTAATGATAATTGACATTTCGGTCAAAAGACCTTCAGAGTCAGAAGATTTTACAATCGTGGTTACTTTTGCAAGTAAGCAGTGTTGCATGGAGTTTTTCTTCACAGTGTTATAATCCAATTGAAATGTGACAGTTTGTTAATGGCCGGGAAGATGAGGCTAGTTGGGTGCTTACCTCTGGTGGAGCTCTGAGGTAGATGATAGCATCCAGCTCGATGTGTTTGCCAAACTGCTTGTGGAGCCAGCCATGCCAGTCCTGGTAGATGGCCCATTCCGTCTCATTCAGACACTCACTCTCATAGAGGTTTGCTGCAAATATGTACCTGAACAAAGGTATAGTGCAGAGGAATTGTTAAAGAAGCACTGTTCAATTAATACAAATGGGAATAGTATCTTGACAAACCCTCTCCTTTGAGATCCAATGAGAAACCAGACATTTTCTGGTTCTGTCCATACCTGTCGCTGTAGACTGACCGCTCAAAGAACTGTACGGGATTCTCAGCCTCTTGGAGCTTCCCGTTGGTGGATTTGATCTGGGCACGCACCCTGCTCATGCAAGCGTAGCTTTGGAAGGTATAGGCCCACCTCTCTGGCTTCTCATACATCATCTGCAGCACATTCCCCCCACTCTTCTGAGATGTGGTCAGCTCCTGAGGAAAGAGAGAGGGTGAGATTAATGCTTGGGCAGAGATCCAGTGTAGTGATATCCTGGTAGACCACCACCATGACAAACCACAGAACTGTCACTGCAGTCACAGTAACAATCACAGAACAATTACATAATAGCCAACGGTCATTTTAAAAGTATCTCTGTGTACCCTTGTAAATATCACTGTGAATCCAGATACAGATGGACTATTTGTGTGTGTGTGTGTGTGTGTGTGTGTGTGTGTCTGATAATCAGGCTATAATCATTACTGAGAAATCTGAGAGACAGAGAGTATTGCCAGGGTCTGAGAAGAGAGAGGTGAATGACGGGAAAGTGAGCCGAGGACTGTGAACGTGCCCCAGGCCTCCGAGATGGCCTCTCACACGTGATAACCCTCAGGCCTGGAATCAACCATCTGGGAGAGCTGGGGACGTAAGGAGGGTCTCTGCTCACAAAGTCCATTAAATGCTGTCAGTGCACCTTCGGGACAGTTGAACTGAATGTTAAGCAAAACTTGCTGTATTATGCCCTCTTGTGATCCAAGTAAATAATGGAGAGGCAATTTCTCAAAGTTGAAATATGCCCAAGCTCATGGGGAATCATGCACTCTGTGGTTCTAATCATACTCTGGATAGTTCTGGTTATGCTTAGCGAGGAGCAATGAAGCCACAAACAAGGATAAAGAGGTTATTGAGCGCCTTGAGTGTAACAGTGGGAAAGGGGCCAAATAATGTAGAAACATGCTCTGACTGGTGGTCAGCACTAGTTACACATTTGATGTGTTTCATTTTGGAAACCTGTTATTTATAAAGTAGGTATCAGAGTGTAACAGCTATAAATAGCCTACTCATGTCGATATGATGTACTTAAAATAAAGAGGACCCAGTGAGCGAGAGCATCTGACAATATAGGGTTGTGCTGGTTGAGGTTTGTCTGGGGAGGGTGTGGTTGGGTTGGGTTGGGGCAGGGTTTGAGTGATGATGTCTCTTCTCGGACTCCATGCTCAGCTGTTCAGAGCAGTACCATCTGTTCCCCTGAGTATGTAATCTATACAAAGAGGCCAGTGTGGAGTGGGACAGATGGCAGCTGCATTCTAAACACAGTTAAACATCCCAGCATAATTAAAGGTGCAATACCTAAATGTAACATGTAACGTGTCCACACACACACACACACACACACACACACACACACACACACACACACACACACACACACACACACACAGGTCTCTTTATCAAAAGATTTTGCCAAGATGGTACAAAACAAAAACAAAGATCAAATCTTGGAATTGACCATACAATAAGGAATAATGGTTTGTCCACTCATCCTGATCAGATCTCCATTGGCAGCTTAGCCATGACAACATCCACAGTCCTGACTCTGATGCAACATCAGTTCATTCCTCTAGGATTAATGCAATGCTTGACAAGACAGGGTTGGTCTTGTGACACAGCTCTAAGCACTGTAATCTCATAGAGGAGGTTACTGAAGGTTGGATATGAGACATCTTGGGAACAAATAAGACTCCCAGGTACTCCCATTTGAAGTCAGAATGACTTTGCTGAATCTAACAATAAGATGTGTTCAAGAAGTCACCAGACTTTTTTTTGTCAGTGACAGTGTTTCAAAGGTGAAAGGTGTGTGTGTGTGTGTCAAATCAATTCATGTATTCATCATGCACAGCATACAGCTGTAAACGTACAATTAAATGCTTAGTTTGTGCTACCTCTCAACAGTGCAGTGAATATAAGGATAGGAATAAAATACAAATGTGTGTGTCTCTACACAGGTCGCCCAAAATTGAAGGCTCTTTGAGATAGAAAAGATAAGTGAAATACTGTACCTCAAATTCACTCTGTTTTGTTTGTACATTGCACCACCTTGCGATTGGTTCTGGCACTACCTCCCAGTCTCCACTCTGCTCTTCTAAAAGGCGCACAAATGTGGATTTGCCCGCCGCTGCAGAGAAAGAATGCGGAAGTTCAATCATTTCAACATCATCATTCTTAACAAGGATTTGTTCTTCCACGTTTGCTTAGTCATTGGTATATGTAATTGTTCCATTCAAAATTACAACAATTCCTTAATTAGCTATATGTATGCCTAAAAAGCTGGCTCGTGACTTGGGACCTAATTTGTCATATCGCTGGCGCGCGCCTTGGGCTACTGTTTCATATTTCAATGCAAAATGCGGTCGCAACAGGCACTTCCACTCGCAGTCCATGTATATGTTCCAGTAAATAATGAAAACAAAACTGCAAAAGCCAATAATCTATTTACTCGGGTTCTGTTGCAGCTACAGTAGCCATCTCTGCAATCAGGAAGGTGGTGCTATGTGCACTTACCAATATTGCCTTCTATTGAAATTCGTTTTATTCTCTTCTCCATACTATCGGTAGGACTGGGACATTGTCTCTTCGGCGACATATTTCAGCAATGAATGGTTCCCTGTTCTGACTATCTCAGCAGGTCGTAGAAGGCGCCTTGTAACGTTTGAAACATTGGCGCCAACAGCTGTCACACACTGTATTGTAAGGTCATGTGGTGGGAGATAGCTCCGCCTTCAAACAAACTGCAAAAACATCCTACTTTTTCCTCATTCGAGACAAAACAAAACGAAACAATCAAATAACACATTTTAATTAGCCTTATCAAACATCATTCAGTATCTTACAGTTCAGTAGCTTTGAAAATCCCTAACCAAGTCATTATTTACAACCAATTCATCTGACAATTTTCTATATTACAGTGAGGGGAATATACAGGCATTAATTTCTACTATAAACAGGCATTTTCATATTGTGCCAGGGAGGCATAACAGATGGCTTTGTTACTTTTCTAGCTTTCTGACCTAAACAATAACATCATGCTAATTTTCTGAAGTAATAAAACAAAATTACAACAAAACAATTTGTTAGCCTTGTGTTTATGATGCTGCCTAGGGAGGATTGGGAAAGAACATTATGGAGACATGATGTAGTAGGCCAAAAGCCAAAACTACTACTAAAATAGGATATCAAAGAGATGTCTAGCCATACATATTTACAGTGTACTGTAGATTTCTAAACAGCAGCCACATGTCCATGTCATGTCTTTCTGAAAAGATAGGAAAATAAAATAGCATATCTAAACTACATTTCATTGCATTCTAGCCTTACTGCATATTGTAGGTCTGTTCAGGTCATTAAACAGCAATAGTATGTTTCATTCCCTACATAGACCACTTAAATGTAAAATACTGCTCTTAGAATTATGCAAAATAACTTGTTCCCATTTTGTTTGCATGGAAATAATAATCGTTCAATTAATGAAATTGTTGATATGACAGTTTTTCTTGTGCAATATAAACCTTGGGGAGTAGCGTGAGAATCATTGCATAGTATACATTTTCATATTGGAAAATGAATTTCATGCTTTTGCTGTCTGTAGCACAGCAATAAACAACTCATCAGACCTTGCAAAGGCATAGGAGATCACACTAGTGTGTGCTATTACATTTCACTGGGTGATTCAGCATTGCAATAACATTCTGTGGGGAGAACAATAGCAAATTGGATAGTAAATGACATGGTTCTCCAAGACAGTGGGGATAAACATTCTGGCAAAAGAG
The DNA here is from genome assembly GCF_951799395.1 of Argentina silus. Classification (NCBI taxonomy): domain Eukaryota; kingdom Metazoa; phylum Chordata; class Actinopteri; order Argentiniformes; family Argentinidae; genus Argentina; species Argentina silus. The sequence goes on from NC_139659.1 coordinate 8,629,300, forward strand.
AGGTCAGGAACATTGTTCACAAAGTGCTTCATGGCTGGTAAGACAACAAAGAACACAGGTGTGCCCTGTCTGGATTACACAAGTACAGTAGAGCTCATGACCTAAAACATATCTTCCACAAAGAAAAAAAGGGCAGATGTTTCTCATTTTTCAGCCATCATCATTAGCATAACATGTTTTGCATGTCTGTCCCTACTGTTCCGTTAAAGTAAATGTGAGCCACGTCAGGCACTTGGGAATGTTGTGAGCTGTTGGTGGGTTTTGGGGACTCACTGGGGCTTTAAAGCCTGCATTCTACCAAATCCAGAGTTGCCTCTTAACCAGGACCAAGGGGCAATCAACCTGATTCAAAGAGTTGGTTTTCAAAATGATCACCAACAACAATCAATATGTTTAAAAAAATGTATATCCCTAGAACTCTCTTCCTTTTACATAAATGTCCCTATACCTTCACTTGTGGCATGTCTAAATATGAACATCTGATAAATGCTAGGAATAGAAATACACACCAAATACAAGCAGCTAATAAATATTGTTATCAGTAATTTGAGTTTTAGGGATTGGTCCAAATTGCAGATAATCTCCCCCCCCCCCCCCCCCATATTGAATAGCTGTTGGCCAACCTTTGTGTGAAATAAGTCCCTAGTACCTATAACGGCCGGATGCCAATAACAGAGCCAGACTCCTCCTCACTCCTGGCCTTGGCTTGTAAAGAGCATCTCCCCAAATGGTAGCATATACTGCATGAATATCACCAGGGCATGATAGTAGACCACCATAGGGATCCGTCATGGTTTATCTGTCCTTTGTTGTCAGTTTCTCAATCAGCTCCTGTAGCGGGACCAGCTCTTTCCTGTCGATCAAGTTGAACTCCTGAATAAAACAAAAAAGTAAAACACATTGCAGGTGTCCTTCTCCAAAACACATTACAACTGTCCTTCTCCAAAACACATTACAACTGTCCTTCTCCAAAACACATTGCAGCTGTCCTTCTCAAAAACACATTACAACTGTCCTTCTCCAAAACACATTGCAGCTGTCCTTCTCGTAAAATTACTGACCAAGTGCATTTAGAGTGGGTTCCTTTACCTGAACAAAGAAGATGAAGTGTTTGAAGGAGGTGTTGAGGTGGGCCTCCTCCTGCAGCTGCATCACAGAGTCAAAGTGCTGGTGGTAGATGTGGGCATAGACTCTGAACAGACGCTTCAGGATGATCTTTGCCACTGACATGAAATTCCGCCGGAAGGGGACACCTTGAGTACAATTACAATTGTTAAAAGAATTAAAAGATGTGTGTTTGAGGGACACTTCATTATTTTAAGAGAGAACAAGCATAGCGGTGTAATGCGGAAAGTGTTAGCTATACAACATCTGAGAATAACAAACAAGTCCCATAGAAAAATATAGATACTGATTAAGACCATAAACAAAGTAGTAGACCCTCTTCCAACCTATTGATGTAACTTAAATGGACATTTGTGAATGTGTAGGGAAGAAAACAACTGTTATGACAAAACAGCAGGCATGACTGACCTATCTTTGACGGGAAGAGCGTCTCATCATCAAGTTGGTCTTGCACCCAGGTCATTAGGTAATCTATGTACTTGGGAGCTGAACATTTGATCGGCTTTTTGATATTGGTTCCATCTGCCCAATGATACTCATATCTGCAAAAATGAAAAAATTCACATGAAAACAATTACCATTGACTCACATGAAGACACACACACACACACACACACACACACACACACACACACACACACACACACTTACTTAGGACCAGCAGACATGACAGGACAGCTCGCCTCAGAGCAGAAGTCTGTTATGGTGCCGTACAGCATGTTGATCTGGTTGAAGAAATCTACAGCTGGGGAAATAGACAAAGAACACTGTCATTAAATGTGAGCCCATGTGCATCCTTCAGGTAAAAAAGTCTTACAGCAAAAGAAGCACTCACATAAACATACACCCCTACTTAACTTACTATCTACTATATATACAACCCCATGCAATCATATACTGTATAGACCAACATTAAAGTGAATAACAGAGCTAAGTGCCATCGATCAAACTCTCCTCCCCTGCTTGGAAACATGAGAACTAACACTTAATCTTCCGTGATAGACAGGCATTTCAGGCTCTGTTTGCTAATCTCACAGCAGTAAGCCAGACTGTCCACTGAGTGAGGTCATCGGATGTGTGGCAGAGGAAATAAGACATCCCCTGGCCGAGGCATTCGTCTTGATGTAAGAGTTAGCAAACAAAGCCTTGACTGAGCGAACAATGAGGTCTTTTTAACATTCACAGCTGGTTTTTCCAGAGACAAGAATATAGTCCTTGGGGTGAATGTTAAAATACTGGCCTGATAGTCAACTTCACAGAAAACCCCTGAGAATATCAGGATTCTTGCTGCATTAGATCAAAGAGATTGCAGGTTATGTCCTAACTTACAATGATTTATCAATCTCCAAGCTTATGACAGCACTTTGGTGGTTGATGGTTTGGGGTAGCTTATTGGGAGCTTATCCATAACAACTATGTTGTATTAACTTAATGGCTTATGGGAGCTAGAGAAGTGGACCTGGCCCTTACTGTTGACAGCCACCCATTCGTTTAGGTCTTCCCCATCCGGCAGCATGACTGCCATGCGAAGATTCCCACTGCCCAGTGTAGCCTCAGCATGCTTCAACAATTCATACTGGTGAGAACCCTCTGGAATATTCTTCTTGGGCTTGAAGGTCTTGGACGAGCGATTTCCGCTGTAAGTCAAAGAAAGGCAATAAGATTTAGCAATATGCTTGACAAATAGGAAGGAAAGTGAAGACGGGAGTGACGGAATCAGATGTATACTTAATGTGAAAAAAATCTAAGAAAGTACAACTTCTCAGTCAACAAAGACAACAAAAGCTGATCTTTCACACAATGACACACCCTCTTAATATAATATAGCTAGCTACAGCTGGTAATCAAGGCCACTTTATGTCATTCAGTCCCCTCAGGTGAGAATGGCCAAATCTCTCAAACAAGACAGAGCTCACAATGAAATATGCCATGGCATTTAGTTTACATGTATCACACCATAGTCAGAGACTAGCCTGACTAGTCAGCAACAACAGCTGTGACATGATGAATTTTGGGGTGGGTGCTACTAGCTAACTAGGGTGACTAAGCAGGCTGTCAGCTTACTTGAAATGTTGGATAAGCAGACAATATTATGCCATATTTGCATTTTCTGTCCTACACAAAAACTAGCCACGGTAGCGTAGCACTTACATAAAATATATAGCTTAGCCTAGTAGCTAGCGAACTGAGCAGCTGCTAAACTAGCGTATTCATATGCACGAAAAGGTCAATTTAAAGACAGAAAATAGCTATAGGTTGCGTTAACACATTACGTTACTCACAATAGAAAGCTCATATCTCTTGAAAGGAGGGGAACCTTCCGCAGTTGACTACAGTGAAGTCAAAAGTGTACCAAAACCAATTATTGTGGCTTTATTTTAGTGCACACTCGTCAAACTCGGACTCTTTGAGCAGTCCCTAACAAAACAAAAAGTCCAAATACAAAATGTTCACTCCGCGTGAGATAGCTCTGCAACATATATAGCTTTCTAATAGTAGTATTCACAAATACGTAAACGCCCGAAATGCTGAGATCTGACAAACTGTAGTCCGCGCAGCATTCGTTGTTGTCGCTTTCTTCAACGAACCCGAATCATGGATTGCATTCTCGCGATCGCAGGATCTGGAACATTTGGGGTGTATTCAGTAAGGCGCAACGGTCAAATGTTTCACCATTCTTTAGTTTCAAAATAAGCACTCAATAATCTCTGGTTTCACCATAGGCACACAAAAATGTAAGGGTTGAAGGTTAATCTAATCAATCTGATCATTTTTAAGACCCACTCAATGATTTCTGCACATCGGGTCAACAAACAGCGTAAATAATGGAGCAAATACATTTTCACATGCAAAAACCTTAAGGTTTGAAGGTTTACACATTACTTTTAACAAACGGAGGGGATAATTTTTATTTCAAGGTGAGATGCACAGCCCTTTTAGGTTATAGGTTTTAGGTGTTCTCTCTGGTTGATGTATATGAAATCTAAATGATTCACAGCGCTTTAAAACAAATTGATGGATTTGAAGACTTGATTTCACCAGCAGAGGGCAGTCTGGAATAATTTATAATTTGGAGATTGTTGTGTAAAATTAACCACAGTGAAATGAATTAGGGCAGGCCTTGACAAAGCACAAGGAATTAGATGCATAATGAGTGTTCCTTTAATTTTTCATGTTTTAATCTAATTTTCTCTGTTTCTTTTCAGAATACATTTGTATTTTACCTCTCACTTAGCTGTTGTTTACAGAAAATTATTGTTTATCATCCTCTTTGATTGAATCAGAATTGTCAATATGGAGCCGACATGCAATTGTGATATATTGGACAATTGTAATATGCACGTTCTGACAGTTCACCTTTTTTCCCTCCTCAATGGAAATAACCACTTTGGATCTTTAAAAACTGATGGTTTGATGTCACATTTGAACTCATTGCATGACTATACAGTGTAAATAGTTTTCAGTGATACAGACAGGACTGTGATTGACCACTAATGGTTTACCATACTTTGAAAATGATATCATAAATTGCCTACTCTCAACCCTTGATTGAGCTCTCAACATGGAACTACGCTAGCACTAGGACCTGTGGTCCCACATCTTAGCTGCCTGGGACCTGGGGTATGATCGTAAATGCGCCATGAATCCGAATGAGAAGCTTGTTGCGAAAACGGAATGTTCCTACGCTGACAGGCCTATACATTGTCTATACATTTCAGACAGTAGCATCTGAGGTGGAAGTCAACTGCTGTATATATCGGGTAGGTGAAACAATTATGTAGCTATTGTATATGTAGTGAAAAGTCACACAGTCTGCGTGGTGTCGTATCTCCCATTGTGAAGAGGATTATCTAGCTAGGCAGTGTGTGTTGACAATTCATTCTCCGTTTGATCTCAGTGCAGCAAACCAAGATGGAGTGTGAGTGGAAACCAGACGAGCAAGGACTTCAGCAAATTCTACAGCTTTTGAAAGAATCCCAGTCTCCCGATACGTCCACTCAAAGATCCGTCCAGCAAGTATCCTTTGTACTCGACCAAACATGGAAACAGTCATGAGTCTTCCCGTAGGGTTAGGCCCTGCTGTGTTCGCTGTAGACTGTTAGTGACAGTAGAGTTGTAGGTTGGTTAGCTAGATAGCTAACTGTTGGCTAATCTAGCTAGCTAAAACGACACACAGCCAGGTTGTGTTGACCTGCTACGCCATTGGATAGCTAACCACCTAGCTAGATTATAGATTATGCTAGTAGCCGTGTAAACTTTTATGATTTATGCAAGCTATAATGTAGCTTGCATAAGTCTAGACTCGAGGCAGTTTAGTTGCCACTGACGAGGACGAAAAATATCCCATAGATAGGGTGTCATGAACATTAGCTGTCAAAATAGTCCCCTCAAAAATAATGTCATTATTTAGCTAACAAGCTAGATATCCTATCGGCTACGACTCGTAACTAAGGTAGGTTATTTCGAGTGCTTGAAATAGTTTCCTCTCTGTCTGGACAGTGTGAAATATGTGATGTTTTGCCGGTGATGTAGCTAGCGTTATGGTTAGCAAGCTGACTAGCTACTGTAGAGATGTTGCTGACCATTTGGGCAATGTAACAAAGAAACTGCAAGCCTTGCAAGCCTCCCCAAGCTGTGTTTGGAACGTCATAGCAGCAGCCCCCTGTCACCCGCTGGACTTTCTACTCCCCCAGGCCTCAGTCATTCTATTGAATTGAACGAAAATGTTGGTTGACATTCTGGGAGTAAAGTAGACGGTCGACGGGCATCATCTCGTCACGGTGTCATCACAGGTTACAGTCCCCCAGGTGCATTCGATCCATCAGTGCTGATGTACATTCAACATAAACCGGCAAACATTGTTGAGTTCCATTCCTTTCACCAAGGCTTAGCACCAGATAACCTATACACACTGCACGTGTGTTGAGAGGCCAAATTACTCAAGTCTTTAATTTAGTTATGAGTATTCATATTGGCCCTCCAACTTTAGCCATCATTAGTCAGCCCAGTTGGCCCAGTCAATGTGATAACTGTGAATTGTGTAATAATGGGTTATTCATGAGGGTTATTCATTGTACATACAAACCATGTAGGCTTAATTCAATTTGGGCAATTCAATAATAAGTGCCACAAACAAACTTTTATTGCTTGTGATTACAGCCTTCCTTAACCACATTCCCTACAGAGACTCGAGCAACTGAACCAATACCCAGACTTTAACAACTACTTGATATTTGTACTCACAAAGTTGAAATCAGAAGGTATGTTTTCTTCTGCCTGCCCTCTTATGTACTCCTTGACTGCTTATTTAAGTCTAATACTACTGTACAGTGTGGCAGCTGGCGCACTGTAAGGTTAACCACCTAGTGACTGGGTTGATTGTTCTGACCAGTGGCATCTTGTCAACGATGGGGTGACATCAGAATATGGGTCAGTCTAATTTTAAACCTAATGCCCATGGCCACTCAACTCCTAACCTGACAGTCTGTACAGTAGATGACCCCATGATTTTGGCTGTAAGGCCATTCATTGCCTCTGAAAATATAATTTGTGACATTGCTCTGGGGCAAGAGAGGTGCATAAAACTCTCAGGAGACATAGAACCAGTTTTATACTACTGGTCAAAAGGCAACACAAGAAATTGATTATTTCCTTCCTAACTTCATCATATGCTGAAATGACCTTTTGATAAGAAACAGAATCATTATAATGCCTATGACTGATTGTTTATGCTTCACTAAGCAAATAAATAGTGTTAGTGGACTGTGCCAGTTTTCCTCTGCCCTGCATTGAAGATTTGAGAGGAATAATTCCTCATTGGCTGTTTTGCTGTTGCTATCCAGATTTTCCAATCCCTACTCAGCCTTTCTCTGAGGTCACACTCTTGCTTTCCCCCCAGTATCATTAGCCATGTAGAACTACAGGTTTCTCTTGTGTATGTATGAGGGTATGAGAGTTTGATGTGTGTTTGTTTTGCTTGAAGCATTAGGAAATATGAGATGGCAACCTCCTTCTTTGGTGCCGTTACCTGGTAGAGCTCCCCTGTTCTTGGATGTCTGTCACATGTATCACTAACAAGGCTTACATTTTAACTCAATTAATAAATTAAGTGGATTTCAATTCATGATTTGAAACCCTCATCTAAATTGACGATGTTGGAAAAATATAATTTACATAAATTCTGGTATGGCCTTTTTCCCCCCCACTTCTCTCCCACCCGTCTCCCAGATGAGCCGACCCGGTCTCTGAGTGGGCTGATTCTGAAGAACAATGTGAAAGCCCATTACCAGAACTTCCCCAATGGCGTTTCTGACTTCATCAAGAGCGAGTGTCTGCAGAACATTGGCGACGCTTCGCCTCTCATCCGGGCCACCGTGGGTGAGTTACACCCACTTTCAAGAGAGTTATTGTCAACAGGATTTTGTTCACAGATTAACGTGGTGACATTAAGGGTTGAATAAGAGAGTCAAGTAACAGGTTGGCAAGCAAATAACCTTTTCATAAGTAATTGTTGTCCAAATGTATTACATTTTAGGTTTCTCTGTCTATATTGTCTGGTAATGTCACTGTTATATAAAGACCCAGACATTGTTAAGAGCTGTCCTCTTTTATGGACATGAGTCTTTGCTGTGGATTTACAGACTGCTTTGTAGATGTAGCATAAGTATTTTCAAAATATTCAGATGTCTGGTAAGAACATGTATGCTTGTTTTACTCACCCTTGAATAGTGTAGTGGTACATGAAATTAATACATTTGTAATGCGTCGATCATCTTTCATAATAAGGTAAGCAGTCAGTCATACAGCCTAGCTATAATTCATTGTTTACCATGTGGTGTATTTGTACTGTGTGACATATTCAGGTTATTTACTCCACAGGTGTTTATGACCTGAAAGCTATGAGTCATACTTATTGGTGCCTGCTTGGATTGTTATATTTTGAGCGCTTAGATTGGCCAGCTGTGTTGTTGAGATAGCCTATGGTGTCTTCTTATCAGGCCGAGCAGCCGCACTGGTGCTGGGTTCTGTTGCCATGGTTACAAAACATCTGACAGATGGAGTGTGAATCACCTTATAACCGACTCAAAGTGCAGACAGACATGGGCCTGACAATCTGATGATGAAACAGCAGCAGTTTAGAAGGGTACACTCTAATACTGCTGCACTAAGCTTCATGATTTGAAATCAGTGATTTTTGAACCCTGTTCTTAGAGACCCACTGGGTGTGCAGAGTTTTGCTCCATCCCAGAACGAACACACCTGATTGAACTAATCAAGGGCTTGATGACTTGATGATTAGTTGAATCAGGTGTGTAAGAGCTGGTCTAGAATAAAACCCTGCACACACCACATCGCACACCCAGGAGTAGCCCTCCACCCCTAAAACAGACTGCTTAGAGTTGTCTGGCAGCACTGAACACTTACTCTCTCCTGGCTCAGGTATCCTCATCACCACCATCGCCTCCAAAGGGGAGCTGCAGAACTGGCCAGAGCTCCTCCCCAAACTCTGTCTCCTGCTGGACTCTGAGGACTACAACACCTGTGAGGTGAGGATTAAGACAGGATGGGACCATGACTGTAAGTTATGTCAGCGAGGCTTTATACCTGTACTACTAACACAGCTAGCTAGTTTTGAGACAGACTGACACTTGAGTAAGTGGGGTCTTAGTATCCTGGTTTTGTTTTCACGTTCAACATCAGGCGTTAGCCATGTGTGTACGGCAGAGCGTTTTTGCGTGCCTGCTTGTCTGTGCACGTTTGTGGTTCTCTTTTTGGGGAGGGGGAGGGGTCAGGAACTAAAGCAGCATCTGGATGGCATCCTGCTGGCCGGATCAGCTGAAGGCAAATTCTCACAGCTGGATTGGAACCCAGAACTGGAGCTTATTCAACATGCAATCATTTATTTCTCTCTGCCTTCCTGAAAATCATCTGACCCTATTTCCTGAATTGCCTCACACTGTTAACCAGAATGGCTTTTATAACGAACCCACCACCACCACCAACAACAACGACAACACAATCCTTTTAGTGCAGTTAAATATTCTTGGCTGTTATTCATGCTTATTATGTCAGCTCTTAGTTGTTCTCCTACCATCCCCTGCTCTCCTCACTACCCTGAGGACTACTAACTGCTCTGGCAGGCTTTGGTTCAAATGTTGAGACGGGAACAGCAATCTCATGTCACATAGTATATCCTACACTACATGGTGTTGGTCAGCCAACTGAGCTCGCTCTCCACCTGTGATACTCCTGGAGTTATGGATGTCTTCTGAGTTATAGCCCACAGCAGGGACATCACACGGCCGTGCGTGTGTGTGCACGTGGGCATTTTCTCATAGATATTCCAGTCCGATAAATATTTTGTATGTGGCTGGTGTGCTGAATTTAGAGTGTGATTGTGTGTAAGCTATGAAATGATTTCTAAGCACTTTAAATTGTGGATGTCATGCTTCTTGTTGTGTCAAGCCAGACTCTGTTTCTTGTGCTACCCACACTTGCATCCTGGGTACACACTCCCCTGCAACAACCCCTAAAATAGCCTGGCTGTCCCATGATGCCTTGCAGTGGCCCCTGGCGGCCGGCCAGCAGCAGTAAATATACAGCCACACATTCGTGCTTCACAAATGAGCTGATTGATGGTGCACACGCACACACAAACGCACACAATTTACCCTCGTAGGCTCTTCTCTGCTGCAACAGCAGCCTCCATACAGATGTTAGAGTTGGGATCAGAGTGTTATGAAGGAGATACACACACACACACAGATATACAAAAGATACTGTACACACACATCTATGGTGCTTAGACATCAATTACCTAAGTACAGTATTTTAGCCTGTACATAAAAGAGCAGCAGATGTTTAGAATGACCTCCGATATCGTGACACAGAAGCAAGATATTTGATTGGCAGACATCCAAAAGGGACACCCAATGTAGCTTTATAACACGTGTGTACACACCACACACACACACACAGTACAATAGCTCTCAGTGTTGCCACACAGTGTGATCCTCCCTCATAGACAGAGATTTAGGTCAGTTATTTTTTGCAGCCAAGATCTTGGTGTGTGTGTATTAAGATTTAACAATCAGGCACAGCAGGGGTATTCCAGTTTTTTTGGGGGGGTGCAGAGCTAGACGTCTTATTACAATATGACAACTGAGCTTTTAGTATGTGGATGCCAAGCAAGACTGCGCTCGGGGTACTTCTGCTGTGTCATTTGGTTAAAAACAGCATATTTATCAGAGAACAAATGTTACGTTAAGCAGTTGGATTTCTAACCTTTAGCTGACTGCCGTGTCTCTGTGTGTGGGTCTGTGTGTACGCTTGCATGTGTGTGAAAAGGCATTCCACTGACTGAGCTGTTTGGCAGCAGTCCAAATGGCTTTGCGTGGTACAGGGCTGCAGATTGTGCGGTATGAGACGAGTGATGAGGACCCCCCCCCCCCCCCCCCCCCCCAGTCTAACTGGACTTCCAGGCTCTGCCTTTGGCACCAGGCTGTGTGGGCTAGATTTGGCTTGGCTAGATTATTGTCATCACTCACTCGCTCGCCCACTCTCCCTCTATCTTTCTCTCTGTTTCACACACAGACACACACGCACACACACACACAGTCCGCGTTATGTATTCTATTTGATTTGTACTGCAGTCTCACTTCAGACCTGCTCTGTCCTGTGTGGCTGTGAACTGAGTAGCCTTCTGCAGTGTGGAATGGAATGCTAACCGCACGCAGGTGTCTTATCTGAGCATTAGCGGTCACTGCGAACGCATACCCTGTCCTGTGGGCTCACAGCGGTTGCTGTGAGGGCCCCCCCCCCTCAACCCTCTATGCTGCACCCTTCACTCTATAAAAAGACCAGAGCAGGTGTGTGAGACGCCAAACGCTCACAGAACGTTGGGTGATGGCTTTATTTAGGTTTTGCTGGAGAGCGGCTTTACTCTGTTGATTAATGGGGGGTTCTAAAGCGGTTGTGTTTGCGGACCTGGTTAAACTTCATGTTAGTGTTTTGCGATCTCAGCTCACTGGGACACGAGACCACCATCGACCATGTTTGAACGTAGCGTTCGAATGACGTGAGGAGGAATAGTTGATGGGATTTGTTTATTTAACCCTTTTCTCTCCTTAAGCAGGCGTTCTTCTGCATAGTTGGCATTCTTGCACTAGGCACATTTCCACAGTGGTGCCCTAACTGAGGCCGTTCAAATTCATTACACACCGGCCCGTCTCTCTTTCAACCCCCACCAACACACACACACACACACACACACACACTCTCCCCCTCCCCCTCCCCCTCCCATACCTGTCCATATATCAAACCTCCGGCCAGGACGGGCATGCGCAACTTCCATACTAATATATCCCTCTGTTGACCTTGGTTTTGACCTTGGTTGGACCACACCTAGACCGCTCTTCTCTCATACAGACAGAAACCCTCCCTTCTCCTCCCATCCCGAGTCTTTAGTTACCATGCGTTATCTGTCTCAAAACCTTCTTGAAGGAGCGCCCGCCGTGGAAACGGTTACCAAGGAAACGGCCCTCAGACAGCCCTTCCGTCTCCGTGGCTTCTTTTGTATCCTCTCTTCAGACTCCTCTCGGGGCGTGTGTGCGTGCGTGCATCCACATTTTCCCTGGGTTGCTGGGGCTGCTTGCATTCGTATTTACCGATTTATTGTATTTTTGACGCAGGCTTGTAAATGTCACTGTACATTTGGATTGACAATGATTGGTCATGGGTGTCACTGTTGTTGTGGGAGGCGCAGCCTTGCCAAGGTCGTTGAGTGATACAAAAAGAAATTCTTCTTTTTTCAAGACGATAGGCTCTCCAACAGATTTCAGCTGCTCAGAGACTTAACATTGAGCACACACCAGTAGGCTACATATGTTTATACGTCAGCTCTGTGGAGGCTTACTGCTGGCGGATGCTTTTACTGCTCAGTTTAAAGATCATGACATCAGTTTGTTTTTTTAAGACACCGAGCTGTGTGCTTCATTGTTTACTGTCTGGTGTGTGGACCCTCCAGTGACATGTATGAATGTGTGTCAGACTCCGTCATAGGGGGATGCCATTTTAGTCATACAATTCCATCACCCATGTCACTGTCTGCCTTGGAATGAATTCATACAGTCACTATGTTTTATGTTTCCCTGTCAAATTCCCCATCATCCTCTACGGTGTTCAGGTTCATTTCTTGAGTGGCCCTGCTTACGTGTCTATCCTTGTGCCCTGATGAAAGCTTTTCAGACCTAGACAGCCGAGGAGTGATGATTTATTGGTTGACGGTATGCCGTTTTTTTGATTGATCTGATGCTCTGACCCGTTAGGTAACTTGTGTCCTCTCTCTCTACCTCCCTCAGGGATCGTTTGGCGCTCTCCAGAAGATCTGTGAGGACTCTGCAGAGATCCTGGACAGTGATATGCTGGACCGCCCTCTCAACGTCATGATCCCAAAGTTCCTGCAGTTCTTCAAGCATAGCAGTCCTAAGATCAGGTACCGTACCATTCCCCCCCCCCCCCATCTCCTTTTCTCTCCCCATGTCTCCCTGCCATGCTGCTCTCTCCCTCTCTCCTCTCTCTCTCTCTCTCTCCTCTCTCCCTCAGCCGTTCACTGGAGCCTACAGCTGTTTCACTTTGTAGTCCTATGGCACTTTCTGTCCTCTCTGGTTTGTCTTGTGTGTTCGTCCTGAGATGTTCTTAAGGATCAGAGGGGGAGGTGGGATGGAGACAGAGGCTACATTGATGAGGTGGAACACCTGAGGGTGGGCTGTGTGCTCCTCTTAAGCCTCCTCTTGTGTGTTGCAGGTCTCATGCCATCGCCTGCGTCAACCAGTTCATCATCAGCAGGACTCAGGCGCTCATGCTGCACATTGACGCCTTCATCGAGGCAAGTCTGACCCTAACCCTAACCCCACAAACCTAATGCCTCCTGTAAGATCAGGGGCAGTAATCCATTTGCAGAAGATCAGGTTAACCACTGATGGGCTTAGGTCACAGTCAGCTGGGCCCTGGGAGAAGGCAGAAGCATCAGGCAGGAACACTAAGTATGCCTGATGAAGCAGTTCCAACTGTTTTATAAACCTCTGGCACTTTGGCTTTGAGAGAGACAGGGGGCATCCCATTATAGTAGAGAGCCTAGTTACCAGTTTAAGCTGCCAAAATAAATGTTTTGTTTTTGACAGTGGCATTATCACTAGAGCTATGTGTTAGGTGATAAGGGACAGACGGCCAGCTCTTAGCCAGTAGATTTAGACATCAGGAGAGTGCTTTCCCACCCAGATTATTTCCTTGGTAAGGCATAGAGGCCAGCATCCAAGCCAGCACCAATATTGTCATTACAATCAGATTTCTCTCTCTCCCTCCCTGGCTAATGTGAGCCTCCTGTGTGAGGTTTGACCCTGGTCTTTCTCCGTCCCCTGTAGAACCTGTTTGCGCTAGCCACCGATGAGGAGCCCGAGGTGAGGAAGAACGTGTGCAGAGCTCTGGTCATGCTGTTGGAGGTCCGCATGGACCGCCTCCTACCACACATGCACAACATCATAGAGGTGAGGCAGGGAGGGAGGCAGGGAGGCAGGTGAAACAAATACATTGTCTTGATTCAATTGAGTTTCCTATTTTAAATAAGTTCAAGATGACACCTTGTGGACAAAAGCTATATTGCAGCTATATTGTATCACATTTTCTTTGAGGTTTATCCGTGATCTGACTGTGGCTGCTGATCTTGTGCCTCTGGAATGAATGATGAATATTTAAAGAGGAAGAGTACTAATTATCATGCTAAAAGACTATCATAATAACCATAATAATCCCATGATTCCCCCCCCCCCCTCCTCCTCAGTACATGCTACTGAGAACGCAGGACCAGGATGAGAACGTGGCTCTGGAGGCCTGTGAGTTCTGGCTCACGCTGGCTGAACAGCCTGTGTGTAAGGATGTGCTGTGTAATCACCTCGCCAAGTGAGTACTCCAGAATACACACACACACACACACACACACACTGTCTCCACAAAGACATAATTTGACACCCAACCCCCACTACCCCCACCACTGTCTGCCTGTTGACCAGTGACTGATTAAAAACCAAAACTGTAGACCCCAGCTGGATGTGTTGACACCCCTGACACATTAATCTGGGGATAGAGTTGTTGACTGATGGCCGGTGGGCCCTGACCTGTCCTTGCTCTGTTCCAGGCTTACTCCTGTGCTTGTCAATGGGATGAAGTACTCAGAGATAGACATCATTCTCCTCAAGGTCAGTCTAAGGCAGCAAATAAAATGCTGATTATAAACTATATTGTGTGTGTGTGTGATCTCAACTCTGGGCATGTGAGTGCAGTATGAGCAGGTTTGTTTTCGTCTCCTGATTCTAATGTGCAGAGGTTTGAGTGGTTTGTAATATTTAAAAGTCATGAATATGTAGGTGGCCATGTCTGCCTGTCAGTATGACTCCACCAGGGGGCTGAATGGTCAATTGACAGCTACCCATACTACACTGTCTGGGACACTGAGAGACTGTCTTCAATGAGTAAGAGGAATCGTGTGTGTGTGTTTTCAGGGTGATGTTGAGGAGGATGACGAGGCCATCCCTGATAACGAGCAGGATATCAGACCGAGGTTTCACCGCTCTCGTACAGTTGCCCAGCAACACGAGGGGGACGGGATAGAGGATGATGAAGATGATGATGACGATGATATGGACGATGATGACACCATCTCCGACTGGAACCTGCGTGAGTCACAACATTAGACGGGACGAGAGATTGAGAGGTTCTCACTCTGTTCGACTCCCTCCTCTCCTCTTCTGTTTCCCTTTGTTTCCCCCAATCCCTCTCTTCCCTTAGTCATTATTTCTCTCTCTCCCTCTCTCATCCATCTGCCTCTTTCTCTTTCTGACAGACTCACTCCTACCTCACACATGCAACAATAT
Source organism: Argentina silus (assembly GCF_951799395.1). Classification (NCBI taxonomy): domain Eukaryota; kingdom Metazoa; phylum Chordata; class Actinopteri; order Argentiniformes; family Argentinidae; genus Argentina; species Argentina silus. Next base: position 8,644,353 of record NC_139659.1, read on the forward strand.
GCTATATCAATAACTATATCATTTACCTGTGTGTCTGTGTATGTGTGTACATGTTTGCGTGTGTGTGTGTGCACCTGTGCATGTCTCCCTGTCTCTGTGTGTGTGTGCGTATGTAGGTAAGTGTTCAGCAGCGGCGTTGGACGTGCTAGCTAACGTGTTCAGGGATGACCTGCTCCAGCCCATCCTGCCTCTGCTCAAAGAACTGCTCTTCCACCCTGAGTGGGTCATCAAGGAGTCTGGCATCCTGGTGCTGGGAGCTATCGCTGAGGGTAAGGCAGAGGGGAGGAGAGGGGGAGGGATGGGAGGAATACATGTAGGGGAGAAGGTAGCGAGAGAGAAAGAGGGGGGAAAGAATAGACAGAAAGAGGAAGGACATAATCAATCAGGTCTTTGGGCTAACCTAATGTCTTCCATGTCTGTCCAGGCTGTATGCAGGGGATGATCCCCTACCTGCCAGAGCTCATCCCTCACCTGGTGCAGTGTCTATCTGATAAGAAGGCCCTGGTCCGCTCCATCACCTGCTGGACCCTCAGTCGCTACGCCCACTGGGTGGTCAGCCAGCCCCCAGACACCTACCTGAAGCCCCTGATGACGGAGCTGCTCAAACGCATCCTGGACAGCAACAAGAGGGTTCAGGAGGCTGCCTGCAGGTGAGCGGGGGGAGAGGTGGGCTGTGTTGGGCTGTGTTCAGGTTTGCCTCGATGTGTTCAAGTTTAGCCATGTAAACGATGTTGAGAGGTTGAGCTGCCATGTATAGCTCCTCGCTCTTAATCACCTTTTCTCTCTCTCTCTCAGTGCCTTTGCCACTCTGGAGGAGGAGGCGTGTACAGAGCTGGTTCCCTACCTAGCCTACATCCTGGACACGCTGGTGTTTGCCTTCAGCAAGTACCAGCACAAGAACTTGCTCATCCTCTACGACGCCATTGGAACGCTCGCAGACTCAGTGGGACACCACCTCAACAAGCCGGTACACACACACACACACACACACACACACACACACACACACTCTCTCTATTGTATTTACAGGATGAGTGATGATTTATTGATTGATGGTATGATGTTTTGACTGTTCTGAGATCTGTCTCCCCCTCCCTCCCTCCCTCCCTCTCCCTCTCTCTTCCCCTCTACCTTGTGTAATGACTTACAACAATGAGATCGGAAAGGTGTGTGTTTGATCCCCTCTCAAGGGACACAGTGTGTTAGGTGTGACTAATGTATTCCTTGGCCTGTGTTTAGGAGTACATTCAGATGCTTATGCCTCCACTGATCGCAAAGTGGAACCAGCTGAAGGATGAAGACAAAGATCTGTTCCCTCTACTGGAGGTGAGTGTCACCACACTCACCACAACTGGCTCCTACCAACTCCAAGAGCCCATCTCAATTACCACTATGGACTGATTCCTGTTTTCTCTCTCTCTCAGTGCCTGTCCTCTGTGGCCACTGCCCTGCAGAGTGGTTTCCTGCCCTACTGTGAGCCTGTGTACCAGCGCTGTGTCAACCTGGTCCAGAAGACGCTCGCTCAGGCCATGGTGAGATGGTTCTCTCGCACGCGCGCACACACGCACGCACGCACACACACACACCCTGCTATACGGACATGCACACACATATACTGAAGCAGATGCCAGGCCATGGTGAGCGATGCGGTGTGATGATGATGTACTCTTGGTCACCTGCTGAGACTGTTGCGTGAGGGAATGTGTTGGTGTAATGTTTTCCTTATTAACATTGTTTTCCTGCCTGTAAACAACATCTTATTTGTGCTAATTGGCTGCATGAGGAAAAGTGCAAAGAAAGTGTGTGTGTGTGTGTGTGGGGGGGGGGGAGAATCTGCACGCTGTAGGGAGTCATGCCCTGGGAATGTGTTTCACATCCCTCCTTCCCCCAATTCTAAACCCTTCCTCCTCCATCTCTCCCTCTCTCCTTCACCATCTACCCCTCTTTCACCCTACCTCACGTTCTCTGACCATGGTTCTCTCCTCTCTCTACCCCCCTCTCTCCAGCTGCACCAGTCCCAGCCGGACCAGTATGAGGCTCCTGATAAGGACTTTATGATCGTGGCTCTGGACCTGCTCAGCGGATTGGCCGAGGGGTTGGGAGGCAACATCGAGCAGCTGGTTGCCCGTAGCAACATCCTCACGCTCATGTACCAGTGCATGCAGGTACACTTGCTGTTTTATGTTTGATCAATTTGATATGCAGAAAATTATGTGAAGTGGAAAATAATTACTATGTCTGGCCCTGACGTCTGCCCCCCCCCCCCCCCCTCTCTCTCTATCTTTCTTTCTTTCCATCCCTTCTTCTCAGGACAAAATGCCAGAGGTGCGTCAGAGCTCCTTTGCTCTGCTGGGGGATCTGACCAAGGCTTGTTTCCAGCATGTGAAACCTTGCATTGGTATGTACCCTCACAGATGAGTCAGTTACCTACATCTGAAACACTGCCTAACATGTGTGGATGTCCTGTTATCAGATGCTCAGTGTAATTCATACTTCTTTCTCATTTTCTCACACAGCTGATTTCATGCCTATACTAGGCACGAATCTGAACCCAGAGTTGATATCAGTGTGCAACAATGCCACATGGGCAATCGGAGAGATATCTATACAAATGGGTGAGTGTCAAAACTCAAAACTCATCCGCTCATGTCCACAATCTCAGCCCCCCTTTTATATGCACATGCGCGCACACACACACACACTGACATGTATTTTGCCCCCCCCCCCCCCTGCATAGGTGCTGAGATGCAGCCTTACGTCGCCATGGTGCTGCACCAGCTGGTAGAGATCATAAACAGACCCAATACCCCAAAGACACTGCTGGAGAACACAGGTACCACATGGTGGCGCTGCTGAGCCAGCCAGCCCAGAACACAGGGAGGTGGTCACACGGCCAGGCCGCAGCACTCTCTAGAGTGCCCATTAATCTCCACCTGAAAGCCTTCCCAAGCCCTGGGCCTTACAGGTTTCGCCGGTTTCACACAACTATCCCAACTATTTGAGCGGCTGATTTGTGACTTGGCAGTTTGGGTTGTTGCTCATTGCAGTAAATGAGAGCGAGGAAGGAGAGAATGAATCAGAGACTAGGCCTTCCTCATCCGCCACTTGGTGAGAATCTTAGAAACATTGAATGGAGCGAACCCTGTAAGTGCTCAGTCTTGGCATTAACTGATATGGATTGATTCTCTGCACTGTTGTCAGGTTTTTCTAGCTTTTTTACATCAAATGTTGAGCATCAGACAGTGAGTGAGACAGATGAGTGAGCCCCCAATCACTTGGCTAAATGCTGAGTTTTTCATACAGTTAATTAGACAAATGTAATGTTTACTGCACACTCAGACTATAACTAGTGTTTGCTGAATGAGAAAAGAGCTAATCCCACTCTAAACATTTGTTGTGGTGTTGAGAAAGATGTATAGCACCTATATTTAGCAAACAACCCCATGGTTACACTCTGCTCTTTTTCCTAAAATCTATTGTAATTGGATACTGTGCTTGGATGAGCCAAAATGGTCGTTCAATATGAATCCAACCTAAACAGAATCAAAATGAGGGTGAAGCGTAACCTGCTTAACTAACCCCCAGGGAAACTGGAATTTGTAGATGTGTTCCTGTTTGTTTGTCAGTTTATTTATTTGTTGTTTTTAGTTACTGTTTTTTAAATGTGAATGCATATCTGCCAATAGATGTTGAATGTTGTTTAGTTAAGGATGGCAAATGTTTGATGCAGGATACGTGATAGAGCCATAGTACCAGGTTGTTGAGCTCAGACTACTGCCATTTGTTGAATAGAAATTAGAAATTCTAAAACATGGAATTGAAACAGACTTGAAGGCCTACATTGAGCTTTGTTTTTAAAGTACACATGGTCCCAAGTTTGACCTAACCAGTTCGACCATCACAATGTTCTGAAATTGATTACATTAGATTTTGAGTTGCATAGAGCTCTTCAATTTGGCAATTCAAATAACCTTTAAACATGAACACACTAGCATAAAAGTCACATAAAAAAGGAGGAGGAGGAGGAGGTTGTTGTTGTACCCCTCCCCCGTCAATTTGCCACAGATCAGCCTATCCTGCACTGAACTCTATTTCTAATGAGCCTATCATCTGCTTTCTGCATGTGTCATTGGACTGTTCATAAATGCCTGTTTCTTAATGAGAATGTTGCATAGTTTTGTGTCTTTTAAACTTAGGTCCTCCCTCCTCTCTGCCTCATAAGAACCTGCTGTGCTGGATACTAGTCTCCTTCCATGTAGTTGGCTTGGAGTAATCTGTCATTTCTTAAAAAAAAAAAAAAAAAAAAAAAAAAAGTTTCTGTTTCTTATGGAAAGATTAACCTTTTTGTGAGTTTAAGGGAGAAACCTCTGAAAGCCCAATTCAGCTGTTCACATTTAGTCCATGAAAAATAACCATGTAGACACCCTCCACTAAGTTTCAGTTAGCCATTCACCTTTTATATTTTCACTTTAACAACTGGTAAAGAACATCACCTTGATAAATCAGTAGCAAAGGAACAATGGGTCATAATTACTCTAACTCTAACCTCAGGAGGAGAGATTGCAAGCAGACATTTGCCTTTTGGTTAATATTGTGTTGTCAAAGTGTTCTCCCTTAAACGTGTTGTTTGTTATTAGAGTGTCATATTTTTACATTCCTCCCCTTTAGTTACGGGGGCAGTAATAATCAACACTAGTGAAATCTTCTGTTTATTATCATACACAGATTCTGTTGATTTATGTTTCTGAGTTGTTTGTTTGTTTTTTCTTTATGTTTTCTCCTCCCCTCCTCATTGCTCATGTCTTGGTTGGCGTTTGGTGGTGTATAACCGTGGTTGCGTTACCTTAGCAATAACAATTGGTCGTCTTGGTTACGTTTGTCCTCAAGAGGTGGCACCCATGCTACAGCAGTTTATAAGACCCTGGTGTGTATTATTCAATATTTTATTTAATTCATTTTCTCTCCTCTTTCCTCTCCTCTTTCTCCCTGTCTGTTGCTCCCTGTCACTCTGTCTCTTTCCTCCCCTGTCACTGTCACTGTCTCTCTCTCTCTCTCGCTCTCTCTCTCACTCCCTGCCTTTCTTTCTAAAATAAGTATTTTCTGTTTCTTATGAATCAGTCCGTAATCATTGCCAACCATGTGACTAATCCTGTCCTCTTTTAGGTCCTATTTGTGATTTATGTTGCCTTAGTAGCACCTTCATGTATTATACATTGATTTATTTTATTTCCAGTTTCTGTCGTTGTTAATTGTCGCTAACAACTAATTAGTGCATGGGATCAGATTGTCACATGCCTGCTGGTTCAAAAAAAAAGAAAGTGGGGAAAAAAAGCTTCCCTATAAAAGAGCATTCCCAAATCCTTCTTGTCAAGTAGTGCTCCAGCTGCATGTGCCTATCCCAGACCTCCCCCAAATCTCCCAAGTTAATCTTTAAAAAGTAATTGGCATTTATAAGGTGCTATAGTTTAAATGGTTTTCCTGAATGCCTTGCCCATGCTCGAGGCCAAAGTGAAGTTGTTGTTAGAGAGTACAGTGATAAAGTAGTTAAGTAATAAACATGTAAGTGTTTCAGAAAGACTGACAGGTTTGTTTGGTACAGTCTTGGACAGTTTTGATGTGCATGCTTAATTCTGCTACTGTTTTAGATCACCTGAGGGAAATCATGTTCTCCCCACAAGAATGTTTGAAATTGACACCTGTAGTCTTAGTTAAAGTATGGGGTAAAGATGGCAAATTTACTTTGAATTTGAACCTCAAATTGAGGTTTGAATTTTTTTCAGTCAATAATATCCAACAGAACAGTTTGCGTATAGATCTAGTATTCTGCTACTAGTCTATCTACTAGAAATGTGCTTTATACGTAGGGATGCATAATTGAAAAGTAGACTTTTGACCCTTGACATTCACGGTTTGCAGTGCAACTGATATATAATGTACCTATGTATTTAATGTACAATTCAGTTTATTGACTACAGTTAATGGTAACCTCAAATTGCCTTGGGTTTTGTTGTGTATGCTATGCTGGCTGTGCAATTGATTTTAAGCAACCTTTTGATTGGCTTGTTGTAAAAGTCGGCTGTTCCTATTGGCAGGTGCACCTCTCTACGGAACATAAGAGACAATGAGGAGAAAGATTCTGCATTCCGAGGCATCTGCACCATGATCAGCGTAAACCCTGGTGGTGTGGTGCAGGTGAGGCCCCCTCTAGAGGTCAATAGAAGAACTGCATTACTGGTTAGACGGCTCCAGCATTTGAGAACGTTGAACTGTATTGTTGTCTCAACTCTGTTTCTCCCCCTCATATCCTCCAGGATTTTATATTTTTCTGTGATGCAGTGGCCTCATGGGTAAATCCAAAGGATGATCTGCGAGACATGTTTTGCAAGGTAAAAACTGAGAATGACTGTGCCAATTAGGTCCTACTATGGAACGTGTGTGTGTGTGTGTGTGTGGAAGGGAGAAGACATCCTGGTTCGTCACAAAACATTTTTGTGTGATTTCAGATTCTCCATGGGTTTAAGAACCAGGTGGGAGAGGAGAACTGGAGGCGATTCTCAGACCAGTTCCCTCTGCCTCTGAAGGAACGGCTGGCAGCCTTTTACGGGGTGTAACTGTTTCCATAGGAACAGGCCTGTTCTAAGGGGTGAGTCTCATTTTTGAAACTCTAGCTGCAGACACCAAGTTAATGTCAGCTACTGGATTTAAGCTAACACAAAAACAGATGCTCATGTCGTTGGGAGCATGAAAATGTGTCTCTAGAATTATAGTGAGTGAGTAGTCATATATTTGTTAGACTAATGTTGGTCTACCTCTGTTTCTCCACCCAGGTCATTCACTATGGGAGACGACGGGGAACCTCTTATACCCAGGGAACATGTTACCCTTTACTGGGGGGTAGGGTCTGCCAGCTGGGGGAGGGAGGGGGCTGCGGACCCCTCCTCAACCTTCTGGACGGGGTGGGAGGGAGGTGTTAGCCATGGCACTCAACGCCCCCACGCACAGGCGAGGGGGAAGGGAACCGGCGGGCCAACTTTATCAAGGGAGGAAAATGTATTTAGCCTAATCGTTTCACATCTCAATCAGAAATGAAGAAGTTCAATGTAGCCATTTTTGTCCTCTTCTTTTTAAAGGTTTTCTTCAGAGCTCTCCAGTGCTACTGAGTGGACATTGAAACAAAAAAAGGAAAAACATTGCAAAGCTCTAAAGCTTTTGTCGTTTAGTTTTGGTAAAACCGTGAGTTCATCCATATTAAAGAGTTAGTGCTGAGAATCACCCTTCGTTGAAAAATGGCTTTGAAATCAATCTGTTTCAGCCGGAGCTCACCACTCAGTGATGGACGTGGGGGGAGTGTGTAACTAGACTGGATAATACCATAGAAGATGGGGGGGTGGGGGGGGGGGGGGGAACATAAAATCATGTAATTGTATGGAAATTAAGTTTAAGGTCTCTAAGAAAATATTTTGTCCTCAACAGCAAGGGCAGCTGCTAGCTACAGTATTAACCAGCAGTGGATGGTAATAATGTAAATGCTGATAACTGTTGTATTTACAGTGCATTCGGAAAGTATTCAGACCCCTTAAGTTTTTCCACATTTTATTTGTTACAGCCTTATTCTAAAATGGAGCAATCTACACATACTACCCTATAATGACAAAGCGAAAACAGGTTTTTAGAAATGTTTGCTAATTTATTAAAAAATAAAAATTGATATCACATTTACATAAGTATTCAGACCCTTTGCTATGACATATGAAATTGAGCTCAGGTGCATCCTGTTTCCATTGATCATCCTTGAGATGTTTCTACAACTTGATTAGAGTCCACCTGTGGTAAATTCAATCGATTGGACATGATTTGGAATGACACACACCTGTCTATATAAGGTCCCACAGTTGACAGTGCATGTCTGAGCAAAAACCAGGCCATGAGGTCGAAGGAATTGTCTGTAGATTACTTAAGTAAATGTGATATTTCAGTTTTTTATTTTTAATAAATTAGCAAACATTTCTAAAAACCTGTTTTGGCTTTGTCATTATGGGGTATTGTGTGTAGATTGATGAGGGGGAAAAATAAATTTAATCCGTTTCAGAATAAGGCTGTGACATAACAAAATGTGGAAAAAGTGAAGGGGTCTGAATACTTTCCGAATGCACTATATAAGAGGCTCTGATCTCTTTTTTTTTTTTTTTTTTGCAACACTGCCACCGCATATCTGAATAAGAATAGCCTGTCTTTTCTTGTAGTCATCAATCCAAATATTTAAGTTGAATTTATTTTAAGAAAATTGGCAGTGGTGTCCTTAGAGTAATAAACAGAGTATTCTTAAGCAGGTCAGAGGCTGTTGACTTACCAGCCAGTCCAACATGTCACAGAAGTACATATGATTTTATTTGTTGTGGTTGAAAGTGACTTGTCTTAAAGGGGGGGGAATAAGTAGCATGCTTGCATCAAGGTGGGGAGGGTGTACAACAGTAGAGTGATGTGTGTGTGTGTGTGTGTGTGTGTGTGTTGCATCAGGTAGTTGTGATATGTGCATAGCCCTGTGATAAGGTTCCTCAACCAGGTAGTCTCAATATGGTTTTTCTGCCCCCCCCCCCCCCCATGTTTACCAGAGAATTTCCAGTGTCTAACATAACTGGGTTTACATACTGATGTTTGTATTCTGAAGAGATCTTGATATTCCATAGGTGAATCAGTAGGATATTGGTTGTGACTATGAGAGAGACCATGGACACTGACCCATCTGTGACTCTGAGTGAATCTCTTCCTCTGTTCTGTGCTGTGGATGTGACGTGCTGTTTGCATGGACGTTTACCAGCGAGCATATCAAACTCTCAGATGCTTACATGGCTCCATATTGTTCTTGCTAGCGGTCGGAGGAGGGGTAAGGGAAACGGCATACAGGGCTTTTGCTGAAAGTGTTCATCTTTTGTTCCTTGAGTATTACTAGGACATTACTAGGACAATGACATAAGTCCTGTCTTGATGGTGTGTTTGTGACCTTGGTTGTCAATCCAAACTCAACAGCAATTGTTTAGATAATTTCTTCTTTTTTTTTTTTTTTTTTGTACTGTTGTACTTTTTTTGTTGTTGTTGTTGGTTTGCTTTTTGTGTTAGAAGCATGATCTTGACTGAGGATGATTGTAATTACTGTTTTGAATGGTTGTGTATGCAGGGTACGCGAATGCTTGATCCCTTGCATGTTGGTGGCCCTTTTTGACCCAAAGTAGACTGGGGGGTACTTTAATTTGACTTAAGAAAAAGGACTTAAGAAAGTAATTTCTTTGCTACCCATTTGCTGACTACAATATTGGACTTTTTAAAAGTTAAGTTCTTATTTCACCCAAACGTGCAGGAGCATTTCCTCATAGCTTTTACCTGTACCCCACACCCAAATGTATCTTGTTAAATACTGTGAAGCTAAGACTAAATTGTAATCATGGACTCATTTTGGTGTGTATTGTTTTGACTACGTAAAGCGTAAATGTCTTGAAGTCTTTGCTTTGCCTGAATGTATCCCATGATGGTGATTGAAGTGGGGTGGGGTGGGGTGGGTGGGTGGGGTGGGGTGGGGAGGGGAGGGGGATGCAGATCTATGCCCAATCAATCAGATTTGCTCTGCTGGTCAGAGTGATCTTTGCAGTATTTGTAGACCCCCTGCAAGGCACATAATATGCACTTGTTCCATAGAGGCAACAATCTAATGTATACTGTATCCCCACACAACCATATGAACTGGAATGGTAGTTGTTTTATAGAAAGTTCTGTTGTAACACTAAGCCCCTCAAATGTATTACTTAAATGAGTATTAACATGTTTCAGGTGGAGCATGTGCAGTGTATCATCTTCTTCATTTATTTATGTTTTAGATTTGTGTGGGTGAATTTTACTCCTTTTAAAGATTTGATACAGTTGAACATGTGGGGATTTCCCACATTCCCAATTTGACAGTCTTATTATTTCACAAAGTATTGACCAGTAAAACAATCGGTGCAAGCCAAAGCCTGGAGATTAAATACTGCAGAACACGCCACTTGGCAAATTATATTAAATTTTGGCTATTCGATAGGTAATTCAAATAAATGATCATGTTAATCTCCTTGAATATTTATGATGTATTTATTGTTGAAAACTGGATGGGTGTTTGTTAATTGGTCACCTGTACTGTAGCTAATCTGACATCATAAAATGAAAAACATGGCGTATATACAGTAACATAAGTTACACATCATGGGATACGTGGAGGCATTTGTTTCTGTGGATGTTTTGTGCCACGTCATTCTTGTATCCTACTGTTGAAATAATTTTGTCTGTCACATTCCAGCTGTTTGGCATGCAGAAAAATGGAAGAAGCATGGCTTGATTGGTTCTGTCCGCTACATATCACACTGAATTTCAAAAAGCTAAGAAAAGAGAAAAAAAAAAACAATCGCTGTTGGTGTGCTGTCTTACTGACATGGCCGCTGCTATACAATGTAGTTTCTCTACTTGAATATGTGTTGTAGTAACCTCAGGTTGTCTGTGTTTACGGTTGTTATTCCTGTTATTGTTTTTCATATGTATGCCTTTTTCCATCTCCCTTTACCGAAATAGATTAGTAAGCATCTCCTGCTTTACCCTAAACAGCATTTATCAGTGGGTGTTGTTCACTAATGTTTGTGTTTGATATGTGTGCTAGCTCACCAACATGATGCTGAGAGATTTACACACACACAATTTCAGTGTCAAAGAATTGTACCTAGATAAACTACACAGACATTCAATTTATAAATTTGAGGAAAAAAATATATTAAATTGGAAAGAGTAAACTTGCACATAATAAATGCAACTGTGGCAAAGTGATTGTAAGAACATTTTAGTAGATAGATAGTGTATTATGATGCCTTGAGAACAACTGGATGATTTTACTGGTGATTTGTAAAGGGTGGTTATTTGAAGAACAACAAAAACTTTATACAACAAGCAATTATGCTCATGGCTTATAACAAATAGGGTTGCAAATTGAGATATTTCATTTTGAAGAGGAAAAAGCTTTATGAAAATGTTTAGTCTCTTAAAATACAGCATCAACCAACTACTACAGTAGAATGTCTCCCTCAAAGAACACCTGCATAGTCTGTGACTTTCATTTAGCCATGAAAACGTGAATAGAATTTCTACAAGTCTGCCTTCACCCTTTTGCTAATGTGAGAGAAACTTCATTTTGAGTAGTAATATGGTTTTAAGTTTTTTGATAAGCTGCTGAATTTTAAGGAAAAAATAATAATTTTGGGGCCACCAGATATTTTGGATCATGCAAAGAATCTATATTGTACTGTAGTAATTTTGTAATGACATTTGTATGATGATGTGATGGATGTGAACGGTAATCACTGCTTGGATCTGTACATTGTTGAGAATAAATTGTTTACATAAAACTGGGACTCATCTTCTCTGTATAATGTGTGTCTTTCTATAATGTTTTTTTTTTTTTTTTTTTAAACTTGTACATAAGTCATTGTTTGATTTAAAATCCAAACTTTGCTTGCTATGAGGTTGAGTATATATTCTCAGCTTGTATTTGAGGGTATTGGTGTATATATTGGTTTCACCATTTAGAAATTACAATTTGTATACATAGTCCCCCTATTTCATGGCACCAAAAGTATTGGGACAGATTAATATTATGTTCAAATGAAGCATTCATCTTTAGTATTTAGTTATATATCATTTGCATGCAATAATTGCCTGAAGTCTGTGACCCATTGACCCCACCAGACACTGGGTAGCCTATCTGCCAGGCCTGTACTGCAGCCATCTTGAGTTGTTTGTTGTGTCTTTTTGCCTCAAATCTTATCTTCAGGAAATGAAATAGATGTTCAATTAGATTTAAATCTGAAGATGTTCATCCACTGTAGAGGTCTCTCTTGGCCTACTAGGCTGTTTGCGATTACTGAGCTCACAAGTGCTTTCTTTCTTTTTAACTGTTGGTTTTGGCTATGTTTCTGATTGATTTTCTGAAAAGATTTTCAGCCTCATAATGGCTTCCTTGACTTTCATTGACACCTCTTTGGTCCTCTTGTTGACAGACACCAATAGCAGACTCCAAAGGCAAATGCAAAGCCTAGAATCAAGGCTAGACATTGACAGGTCTCTAATGCCTGCACAAATGATGACAGAACACCTGACTAAGAAAAAACTCTTAAAATTGTCCCAATACTTTTGTTACCATGAAATACTTTTTATGGATACAAACTGTTGACGTTTCTAAATGGTGAAACCAACATGTACATTAATAACCTCAAATAAAAGTTGATAATCTATACTTTAACCTCATAGTGATTGTTTGATTTCAAATCCATACTTTTGGAGTATAGAGCCAAAAGGTCAGTTATAGTCGCTGATGCCATATGACTGATAGTGTGTGGAAAGAGACATAGGCCTATTATTTTTTATTCAAGCCAGAATAGGGAAAGAGCAAATACTTAAGAATATTTGAGGTGTGCTTGCTTACAGTTTGCAGTATGTATGACTTTAATTGATTCCATTGTAGCCTCCCATCATTGACCTGTATCTTACCCAGGTCTTCGTTAAAGCAAAGTCGAATGTTTACTTTTAGTCAAGCGATTCGATCGTTGTGACGAAATAATACACTACTGCACGTCACAGCGAGAAGAATTCGAGAATATCGGTGCAAAACAAATGAATCGGTATGACTCGTCGTTCAGATGTTATTGTACCCGCCACGGATGGCGCTGTTTCTCCTCTACATTTTTGGAGAAGAAGCGACAGGCAACTGAATTGAATATCTGAAGGAGGTGGAGTCTGAGGTGGGGAGGGAGAAGAAAGAGGAGAGAGGAGGAAAAAGGAGAAAAAAGCAGACACAACAGAAACGGGGGGAGGACGGCGGTTTAATTGCGTCAATTTAAATTAAATTACAACGAAGGAAAGTGTTGCAACGAGGAGAGAGGACCAAACCAAGATGATAACGCCCTACTTCCTAGAGAATTTCTGGGTAGGTTTTGCTTTTGTTTATTTTCTTTAGCCGGATAGTAGGCTATGCCAATTGTTTAGCTCAAGTCCCCTCCCAGTCCCGTAAGTGAATGTGTCAACCGGGCATTAGGAATTATTATATTATTATTCTCCCTATTAATGCTACCTCTCGTCGGCGAAACATAGATATCTGGCTGAACACGGTGTATTAGCCCGTTGCCGCCGCTACTTTTCTCGGCAAACATTATTTTGCTACCCCGGGGATTGGGCCTCTGTAAATTCTATCTAACATGAGTGCCCAACAGAATCCACCTCTTCTCCCGTCAATTGGCTGTCACGGAATGTCTTGGAATGTTTATGGTATTTTCCGTGAAAACCATTGGACCTTTGTCGATGTCATTCACAGCTCTGCTGGTCGTTTCTTCCGTAATAAAGTTTCATTGAGAGTCCAGATGTTTTAATAAGTTTGAGGCAGTCAACAGCTTTTTGGAACATTGACGTTCGCTTAGCAAGATCCACTACATAACAATGTTTTAGTTTGCGTCACAGTGGAATGTTTCCGTGAAGTTTATGGGTTACATTTCAAAGCGATCACCTTTTGTTTTGACGTGGCTACATTGTGACAGACATAAAGGAATATTTATTTCGCCTGCCACATTAGCTAGCATAACCATATTCTCAGTTACTCTTTTGCGCTCAGAGTTGTAATAAATGAACAGGCTATATAGTCTGATCAGATCATATTAGAAGAACTGAACAGAGATATTTTGACAAGCCAATATTCTATTAAAAAATTGTAAATCTAAATCCCGAATAAAGATGGGGCTATGTTGAACAACAGAATAATAGGTGTATATAAATGCTGTATGTGGACATGATGGGTCGTACAGCACGCTACTGTATTGAAACTAATAATACAACTACATGTTGAAAATCCATTTAGGCTATGCTTAGTTCCATAGGTCATAGATCTCATCACTGTGTAGGCTACTGTAGCAGCATAACATGACATCAGCATTTTCTCTCATTACACAGACAGTGCTGTAAAACAGGCAACAACAGATAGACAATGCTATGTAATCACTGGTAGTTGGATTCCACAGATGCTATCTTAACATAATAAGGAAGTGAGATGTAGTTGAGCCAATGCACTGCTCTGTCTTTCATAACTGGCAGACGGACAACTGATGAGACAGGGCCAGAAGCAGTTGGATATGATAACACTGTGGTCAGTGTGACCGTAGAAATAGGTTTCTAATGCATTTTAAAGGGAGTTTACAGTGGGGGATATACTAGGAAATAAGGTTTAGAGTGAAAACAAGGTATGTTTTTCTTTGGCTGCATCATACTCAAACTGAACCACTGTTTGATGAGAGACTTGAATGTCCAGTCTCTGGAGTGCGGTTCTGGTTAGGAAAATGTGTATCTTGGGGTAATTAGTAAGTAATTAGCCAGGGTAAGATTGAAATTGCAAGTGCCCTTTGTCCTACAGAGTACTTTTTTATGAGCACATCTGTTGTTTGTTCATGGGATGAGAGTGGAATAATCAACATTACGCCATCTGAAGTAGACAAGTAGGAAGAGAGGAGAGTAGGAGAAAGAGAATATGAGATGTGTCTTTGGATCTGAGAGAGACCCTTGCCATCACCTATCTCTCAATCTACCCTTTGTGCTCTGAGACTGGCCACAAGAGGACAGTGACCACTAAGATCAGCTGTGTGCTTGACATGCAGGACACACACACACACACACACACACACACATACACACACACAATGCATGCTCTCCTCATACACACCTACACACTGCACAAATGCAGTGTCTCGTTTTCCCCACAGGAACACACACACACACACACACACACACACACACACACACACACACACACACAATGCATGCTCTCCTCATACACACCTACACACTGCATAAATGCAGTGTCTCGTTTTCCCCACAGGAACACACACACACACACACACACATACACACACACAATGCATGCTCTCCTCATACACACCTACACACTGCACAAATGCAGTGTCTCGTTTTCCCCACAGGAACACACACATACACACACACACACACACACACACACATACACACACACAATGCATGCTCTCCTCATACACACCTACACACTGCATAAATGCAGTGTCTCTTTTTCCCCACAGGAACACACACACATACACACACACACACACACACACACACACATGCATACTTCTCTCTAGCCCCTTCTTCTGATATAGTCTTTCCCATGCCCTGAATTTCAAATATAGACAGCGTCTTCTCTCAGCCGAACAACCAGGTGTCTTAGGAATGAAGAGCAGGGCATAGACACAGACAGTGTAGTGTCTGTCTCTGTGTTGCATCATTTGCTGTTTCACTGCAATGCTAGCTTCCTCTTTTTATTGTCTTTTGAATCGTCTATTGTTACCTGCTGTAGTGAGACAGTCCATATTGTACTGAGACAGTCAGTCATGGATCAGCGGGTTGGGTTGAGAGTACACTAGCTAGTAACACCGTTGTTGTGGGAGGGCTTCTGTCTGGTTGAGCGTCTGTCCCCCCCTAGCATTTGATGGGAAAATAAGGTGGCAGCGCGATGCGTAAACAATGTTAATACAGCCAACAGCCCCGGGATGGCTTTCACCGTGTGTGTGTGTGTGTGTGTGTGTGTGTGTGTGTGTGTGTGTGTGTGTGTCATAATTTCACACACACAAGGAGCTGTCCAGAAAATGAATGTTCACACTTTGGTTTTACACTGATTAGCTTGAAGTGTGAAGTATTCCAACATGGCAAGATGAGACAGCTTGTGAGAAAGAATACTGTAGCTTTTGCCCTTTTACTGTCCAAATAATGGCTGCCTTTGTTTGGCTTGGCTTGTATTTGTTTTCTTCTACTGAGCGTCAAATATGACGTTTTAAAAAAATGTTATGGCAGATTCAGGATAGTGATTAACTCTCTCTCCTCTCTGTAAAGAGGCAGAGCACAGCATGTTTTTGTTTTGAGTTTTGGCCATGAGATTCTGTTGTGAGGTCAACAGAGATAGCCATGTGAGAGCTGGTGGAATCTCCTAACTCTCTCCAGGCATCTGGGGTTATGATGATGAGGTCAACAATGAATTCAGTTAAACAGATAACAAGTTTGTCTGTGACTAGCCTGCCAAGTGTTTATGTTAAGAGCCATTTTCTCAGGGTTTGTGATACTTTACCGCTTAACCATATACTTACTCTTTAAGAACAAGTTGGACAGTCGTCATAATTATTGCTCTGATTACTATTTCTTAGGATGCAGTTGTAAAACATGAGAAGGCTGCATGTTACGACATTTAGGGAGACTGTCTCCATATCTAATATATAGAACAAGCATTAACACCATAACAGAGTCTGTGTACTTTACCATGAAAATGTCCTGTGTCAGTTGCAGTTGGTGTGATGTGTTGTGACAGTTCAGCGTGCTGCTCACAGACATTCCCTAGTCACATGACCCTCAGTAGACATCCTAATGATGTCACAAGGGCTGAGTAGAGTGTGAGTTGACTGTTGCTGAGTAGAGCTTTACTGAGAGCTCCCACATTTACAGTAGGGCACAATGTACAGGATCTGTCTGTCTGTCTGGAGAGAGGGTGACTTGTTAAGCTGTCACAGATACTAAAAGCCTTAGTGAATGTGTGCAGGGACACCTTTTTCCACTGTTTTTACCCAGCTGTCGTTTAGAGTCAGCGCACCTGGTGGACCAACTGCTCTGAGATCACTGGAGGCAGTTTCCATATTAGTGAAGAATAGAAGCTGACATCTAGGATCAGCCACTCCCCTCTGACGAGCCATGTTGTTAAGCTATGATTTGAGCTGTACAGTATTTGCTTTCATGTGCATAAACCAAATCTGCAAACCCACTACTTGCAAATTCAATCAGGAGATCCGGACAAGAATACATCATCTAATTTGGTTGCTAATTTGCTCCTACAGTAAGTCTGTTTGCTAATTAACTCTTCCACTCCTCGTTTAAATCTTTTTATTTTTGCTTGTTTATGACTTGCTGAGTCCATATTATTCATCATCATCATCAGGTACATTTCGTGCTCCTCTCAAATTGGAAAATTGCTCATTTCCCATAAGTCTGATTTAGCATAATTTGTCTTACCGAACGCAAACAGAACACTTGACACACTAATGTTAGTGTTGCTCACGGCGCGACTAAGGCCGGAAAGACAAGGCACAGGCCTCCTTTGGTCTAAACTACTGCATGATCCCCTAAATGACTGAAATTAGTGTGAATTCGAGTTCTGGCCTGTCTCTCCCTCCCCCAGTCTTTGTCAAACTACTAAACAAGCAGGTCTGCTCACATTCACTGGCCCCAGTGGTCTACTACGTCAGAGAAAGGACACAATAGACAGTATAGACCAGGCAGGCTCCAATCCCGTACATGACGTACCGGTAATCAGCAATGCTGCTATAAACAAATAACATCCACATGAAATGGAAAGTTATATTGCTGTGGTCGTTGATATAGAATGGTTGCCTCTCGACTGCCAGCCAAATGTCACATGATAAAACACAGTATGTATGATCCTTCTCTTCAAAATGTGATTTAGGATTTGGACATCAGCCATGTGTGGGCATAGGTTATTTGATAGGTTTGCGGGTTGGCTTTTTATACACAGGTCATAAGATGAGCAGCATTGAGTTTCCATTGGAAGTGTTGCAAAAGAAGTAGCGCATCACCTCTTAAGCTGACGGGGTTGGTGTTATGGCGGTAGCTCCACCCTGCAGCTCTGTTGTATACACTGTAGGTCTTTGTCAGCATAAATGGCTACATAAACTTTCCCTTGAGGGACTGAAGTGGTGAACTGAGAAAGTCGAAAGAGACATGCAAAGAGAACTGTGAGTGTGAGACGGACTGACTACCAACCGTTCGGAGTGAGATCACTGTCTCTGCAGCTGCCTGTCCAACTGGGACTCTCTTCCCTCTCTTCCCTGAGTGAAACCAGTATTTAGCAGAAACGCTTACAAACACTTCTTACCCTAAACCATCTAGTTTTGGCCACTTCTGTGAACAGCATTGCAGTGAGCAAGGAAGAGTGGATTTAGCAAACCAAACATTGCAATGGATGCAATTGCCACTGCCAACCTTGAATACTGATTATATATGAGATAATGGGCACATTTATTGAACTCATGTTGTGCTCTCTCTCTCTTTCTCTCTCTCACTCTCACACACTCAGTTCTCGGTGGTGGTGGTGGTGTGTGTGTGTGTGTGGGGGGGGGCTCTCTGAATTGCACATTGTGAGCACTGCATTGACACAAGCATCAATTGATATGCGTGTGCCAACCCCTCAACATGTTATCTTTCACTGGGGTTGAGGGGAGTCTTAGCAGCCACTCACTCCAAGAGTCCAAGAATAATAACTGTTTTTGAATTTCACAATGTGTGGTTGGAATATTAATCTCCCTGCACCAGTGCCTTAGTCAATGAGTCTCCAAGTGGGCCATTGCATGTAGCGTGTGGCACACTTGTTTCACTTCTCCATAATGCCACCACACTTTGGCGTGGTTGCACAGACCCAGATTAAGCCTGGCCTACTCCCTCCCTCATGTTGCTACATATTTGTCAGATTCAAAGACCTGAAAGCTTGGCCCTTGTACAGATAAGGCTCTGTTTGCATGGAACTCTGGGCATTGTATTCCAGTGGAAAAGCAAAGAACGCCCTGACCTGTTTCCTGTGTTTGTTTTTATTTGTATTTAGTATTATTTTATATCGCTGCACTCCACATGAGCTCATGAACAGCACAGAATAGTAGGTCTTCCTGTTGCCGCTCAACTCTGTTTGGATTTGTGCTCTCTCTCCCCCCCTCCCTCTCTCCTTCCTCAGTGCCCCTCCACAGGGTTAGTGGTCTCTCTCTGTCTCACATTCTCCCTGCTTGCTCATGCTCAAAGCAGGGATGACGGGTTGCGTTGGTCAGAATCCGAAGCTGTAATATCTGGCTTTAGTATACTCACTCAAACGGGAAGTCCAGCTCAGAGCCCCATTGCTAGCTGTAGGAAATGTTTCTGTTTCTGCTTCTGTGGGCTCTGCATATATATCCTCATTTGCACTCGCACTAGTTGGTTTTGCAATTCACTTCCTTAGCCCCTGACCTCTGACTCTGCGGATGGAAGAACACACGGTGTGGAATCCATTTGTTAAAGCAGCACAGCGGTTCTTATGATGTGTGCACCAAACCGCTGACTGTAGCCCTACTTAGGATAGGAACCAGGAAACGGCAGTATCACTGTCACGGTCGGGTCATGGGGTGAGGAGGTGAACCGCAGCTGGTGCACAGCCACAGACAGACAGACTGACAGGCCGACAGACAGACAGGCAGGCAGGGGAATTTCACATCTACTCTCTGGCAGTGTTGATAATTGAGTGTGTCATTGTCAGCTGTAACAGGATTCCGGCTAGGATTAATTCCTTTCTTGCTTCTGTTACCCAAAGCTAGCTTTTAAAAGGTTGCTCATGACTTGGGCTATGTGTGGCAGTGTCAGTAGTGGTGCCACAGTACGATAATAACTATTGATTATTATTGATTGTGCCTGATGTTATAGCGTACCATAGTATAGTAGTAGTATTGATTGTATTATTGAATGATGTATTAGCGTCCTGTGGTCTTTATATGGGCGTGCGCTCTCTAGCCTCAGAGAAGTGATATGTAGACAGAGGTGTCCATGTGGCAGCCATGTTGAATACTGTCTGGTGCAATGGTTCACTCTGGGATTGTCCTTTCTGTCAGCCACTGAGTGTAGGCCTTATGATCCTGTCTGTTACGTCCTGGGGAGTTCAAAGGTGAGTGAGGGGTACCAAAGGTGGTTAGTTTGCTTCGCTGTAATCGCATGATAAGTAGGCTAACCTGGACCTGAAGATCTACATTATTACTCCCATATCTTGGCTAATGCCTAGTGCTTCCCTTAAAATTGCCCATAAGAACTGATCTTAGGTCAGTCAGTGTTGTGTTTGACTTCCTCATCATAACCAAACACATTATATTCTAACCAGGTTCAAGTGTGGTCATGAAATGGGGATGTTTGTACTTCTGAAGTTGACACAGTGAGGTTTGTCTGTGTGCGTGACCATGTGTGTTTTGCTTTGAGGACAATGTAGGCTGATATCCTGCATGTCTCTCCTGGTGTTTTTTGCAGCCCACTTACAGTTGCTCAAGTGTCAGCCTTGCTGCCTCTCCTGTGAATGGGGTGAATTATTTAGCTATTTATTTAGTCTGAAATGCGTTGTTTAGCAGAGGACCTCAGCATGATCTGAATGGTGAGATAACTGGTGAGACTGACTAGCTTGACTATCAAGGGCTGGTTTGAAGCCGTTTTGTATTCATTCCCATTTTTCTCCTAAACCATGCCAACATCAGACGTTTACACTTGTCCATTCGTATGAATTATTCAGTGGTCGTGTATGCATTTTTAAAAAACGGTGCTGCAACCAGACACCCTCTGTCTCCAGGGTAGTGACATGGTTACTGCTACACAAACAGACGGTCGTCTATCGCCTATCATCTTTGTTAGGACCATCAAAGTTAGAACCTCGACCCATTCAACACAGTGTACAGACCTCAGAACCCGAGCGCCATGGCCAGGATCACTATGGTGGACCAGCAGCTGCTGAGGATGCAGCTGGCTGCCATGGAGACCATGAGAATGCTTATGGTAGAGAAGGTATAGCCACTAACCAGTGCGGTAATACGGAAGCAAACCTGAAGGATGTATTATGTTTCTTAGTGGACTTGCCTAGTTCCCTGTCTGATTCTGACCTCTCTTCTTCTCTTCTCTTTCCCCCAAAACCAGGGCGAAAAAAACAATGGGTTTGACGTCCTTTACCACAACATGAAGCACGGCCAAATCTCCTCCAAGGAGCTGACTGAGTTTATCAGAGAAAGGTAAGACACTGGCTTTCATTCGCTACGTAACAACCCCTTCACCTGTGAGGCTTGAACCCTCCTGCTCTCACCACTGAGGTGAATCAGTGTTTTCCTCTAACCCTTACCCTAAATTATTGAACACACTTGTAGTTAAACTTTAAGTTGACTGTCTGGTTCACTGTTCAGCTTTGCTCAGTGTTGCTGGTGTCTTTATTGCAAGTCTTCTGGTTCACTGGTTATGCAAATTTGATGTTTCAGGGGACTTGCGTTTTTGGTTTTCAGGGGCTTACCCAAAGATTTGCATTATATTTCTGTCTCAGACATTTGCACTGATCTCTCATTGACGTCTGTGCATTTAGCCTGACATCTTTCCACGCCAATTTTTTTTCTTCCACAGAAAGAATAGTTCTGTTGGTTATGTGGAATGATATGGATTGTTTCAAAGGTCCTCTAGTACCTCTTTCATTGGTAACAAAATAGCTACAGTACATACCCAAATCAATCATTCACTTCAACTAAGATACTAAATCGTTTGGTAGCCTGTGGTTATGAGTTAGGTAGCACTGTATGTAGACTATGGGTTGACCCAGCTTTTAACTATAGCTTTCCCCTTTTGAGTTAAGCTGTTATTTCAAAACACACCTGCATCTGGCTTTGGATTGCATACCTGCAGCCTCTGAAGCATAATAATCCCTTAATGCCTTCCTTTCAAATTCCTCTCACTCCATAAAAATGTGGTTTCATTGTGTCTCAAATCTATTTATATAACCTTGCACGCAAAAGGTCTCCTGTTGGAATTCAACAGGAATTCAACTGTCTACCTCCAGCCCATGCAAAAATGTACTCATCATCATTCAAACAGACACCACATTTGACCACAGACAGGAACATGAACTTTTTATTGGACACTTTATACTAGACATCTAATTCCCCATAGTTTGTTGTTTCCATAGATATGTAAACTTTTGTTGGTGGAAGTAGACAATTTATTGAGTATAATATTCTCCAGAATTGTTTGAAACGGAAACCGTCTTGCCTTGAAAGAATCAGGGTTGATCAGTTTCCTCAGTCTATTTGAATGTAGGAGTCTTCAATTTGAAAGAATGCACGGTTGCACCCTCTGGTGGGCAGAAACACACCTTGCACTTAACTTGTGGAAAGTGGTTATCTCTATGGCCCATATAGCATAGGCCTTTTAAACACAGGCAATATTCTTTCTGCAGGGAATAATAAACTACTATCTATATAAAGTCAAAGGTAAAACAAATGAGAGTCTTTTGGTCTGTAACATGGAGTATGTGTGTCTGTCTGAGTTTGGAGTGGAAGGGTGCAGTGGTCTGTGTAACTCTGGGGAGGAAAGCAGTCTTGGCCCACAGTGTATTTATACACCTGGAGTGTGTTTTCTGTTGAGACATGGTGATTTCTGTGTGTGTGTGTGTGTAGAGGGCCTTGAGTCGTGGTTTAAGGAATGGAGTCTGTTGTTATTCATGTGGTCGGGAGAGAGAGAGTGTGCATGAATGAGTGCTGACGTCAGTAATAATGACACCATGGTAACCTGTCAAGAATAAAGTAGACGCAATGCGCATTCAAGTTATTTCACTGCATGTGCAAATGTGTAAATGAGTATTTGCACAATTGTTTAAAGTGTGTGTGTGTGTGTGTGTGTGTGTGTGTGTGTGTGTGTGTGTGTGTGTGTGTGTGTGTGTACGCCTGCCTCCTGGTTCCTCCATGTCTTACCCTGCTGTCTGGAGGCTGAGTAAATGAGTACGCATAATTCAGGCCTCCACTAAAACAATGTTTTAAGTTTTTACCTCTGTCTGTTACTTCACTTCCATGCAGATGAACGAACGGGATGACAAGAAAATGAGGGGAGGGGGGAGGAAGGCTAGGAAGAAGGGAGGGGTGGGCTCCAACACAGAAACCTTCTCCTCTATGCATAAACATGGAATCAGATCACCCAGAGGAACAAACAGTTGGAGGGGCCACTCTCCCCAAGGCTTTTACTAAAGCTGAACTCTGTGCCTCCAGTCAAACATTACAGTTATAAGTATAAATGTTTGTCGTCTAGACTTGTTAACTTGAGTTGGCCTAGGCTACTTATACTATACTTATAAGTATAGTACTTGCTGAAGGTAACACAACTGACTGATTCAATATTTGACAAAATTATTTGTACATATAGATTAACTTATTCAGTAAGTATATTGACAGAAGATTGCGTGTGCGTGTGCGTGTGCGTGTGTGTGTGTGTGTGTGTGTGTGTGTGTGTGTGTGTGTTTTCTGCTGCAGGGCTACCATTGAGGAGGTATATGCCAGGTCTATGACCAAACTTGCCAAGTCAGCTGGCAACTTCTCTCAGCTCGGGTAAGTGGAACCCACGAAGATGGGGCTAAATGAGGCTATGCTCATTAATACACATGAATAGGTTATAGCAGAGTTATGTTGTTAAGGCCTTGTGTGTCTGTGTCTGTGTCTGTCTGTACAGGACGTTTGCCCCGGTGTGGGACGTGTTTAAGACGTCGACAGAGAAGCTGGCCGTCTGTCATCTGGAGCTGGTCAGGAAACTGCAGGAGCTCATCAAAGATGTCCAGAAGTATGTGGACGACCAAGCCAAGGCACACAAAAAGGTATGGGCCGCAGATCCGTACGCAACACCTCATCTGAGACACACGTTCCTGCGGGGGGGAAAAAGGCATGCATGTGTGTGAATTCTCTTTCAGGGCTCATTCACCGCTCTAGAATGGCCACACTGTGTCACTGTTGAGCTACTCAAGTACCACTGTCTGCTTCCCTGCTCATGCATGGTGGAGTCATCTATACTTCACCTCACGTGATCTTTATTGATCCAGAGGAAACGTAAACCCACTCTCTGTCCTGTCGGCTTCATTGATTGAATGATCTCACTCTGATTTAGTTGCAGATGTTCTTCAGTCATGATTTGATATTATGTCACTGGCTGCTTTAGCGGAGAGGTAGTTCATTGCCTTTGTCCCGCGAGTGACGGAGCAGGAGTAGTCTCTGTTTGTTCCTGTCGTGTGAGGGCTGTGCTGTGAACTAGCGTTTTACACGTCTCTCTGTCTCACACATACACACACACACACTCACACACACACTCTCTGCTACTCCCCTTTGCAATGCAGAGTCACACAACATCACCTCATATCTCATTCATGAGGCAGTGACTCACATTCAAATGAAACAGTGGCTTTAAATGAGTGAAGCTGTTTGTGCTTTCAGCTTGACTGAAGTGCTATCACACATTTGCTTTCTCTCTCCTTCTCTCAATCTTTGTCTTTCTCTCAATCTCTGTCTTTCTCTTTCCACTGTTCCTTCTTCCTCCTGTGTCTCTCTATCTCTCCTTTTAACCTCCCTCTCTCTCTTATTCTAACACAAGTACAAGGCTGTGTGATTCAGTTTGGATGTGGGAGTTTTCTCAGGCTTCCTCTGTACACCGCAGCTAAGTGATGGTGTTGGCTGTCTCTCAGGTTTTTACTGATATGATACTCTGTGGTCCGTCATCCCATGTCACCGGTGTCAGCTGTGGTGGAGATTCGTCCAGAGTCAGGAATGTTATGTTTTCGTTGGTGTCCTTTCTCGCTGACTTGTGTGTTTTTTTTATCCTTGGTAACTTGGATCAAATTGACTGTTTATATCATGTGAGAGAACATCACTCTGCAATAGATATGACTGTGCATGTATTTATGAAGTATGAAATAAGTCAGGCAGACACACACACACACACACACACACACACACACACACAGTCTCAGGAGTATCATGTGTTTTCCCCTTGGACAGACGAAGGAGGAGGTTGCGTCCACTCTGGAGGCTGTGCAGAGCATCCAGACCATCTCTCAGGCCCTGCAGAAGTCCAAGGAGAACTACAACGCCAAAACGGTGGATCAGGAACGCCTCCGCAAGGAAGGAGCCACCCAGAGGGACGTGGACAAGGTGGGACATCATACATACAGACACAGTGTATACACAAGCACAGCACCATGGCTCCAGCACACTGCTTTCATTGAGATGTAGAATGGTATACTTACACGGAGAAGAACTATTTAGCCCTAACTAGCCCTATTTAGCCCTAACACCCCCCCCCCCTCCCCCCAATGTCATTCTTGTGGTTCTCAGCAGTGATTGTGAGCTTAGTCTTGCTGTTCTGGTGGAATCTGTTGGTGGAATCAGACACGGGTGTCTGCAGAGTGTGCAGAAATTATCATTTATTTTCCATCTGTCCCTCTCTGTCTGTCTGTCTATCTGTCTGTGTAGGCGGGGGTGAAGGCCAAGAAAGCAACAGAGTCCTACAAGTCCTATGTGGAGAAGTATGCCACAGCCAAGTCTGAGTTTGAACAGAAGATGGCTGAAACTGCACAGGTGTGTATGCGTGTTCCATGCGTTTGTCACGTACCCTGTGAGAGTATGTATGTGGGTTGTGAGTTTGTGCTGTGTTATGTTTTGTGGTGTGTGTGTGTGTGTCCGTGTGTGCATGCGTGCGTCAGTGCGTTATGTATTCGGTGCTCTGTGTGTGTGTGTTCTGCGTTCCGTGCCCTGTATCATCTCCAGCTTGTGTTTTTTCCTCCCTAACGGAATCATTGTGGAAAATCCTGATTGGAACCATCTGAAGGACTGATTAGATAAACTCCAAATTAAAATCAGATCAACAGAATTTGGCCTCCATATCCTCCTGCACCGCAGAAACCCAGAGAGCAGAAATGGTTTAACTTAGCCCAGCGTTTTTGTTTTCCCCCAGAGAAAACAGCATGGCAGCTCTGCTTCTTAAGATCACAGTCTATGGCTCATCTCAAATTCAGCACATGTGCACATGACTTATAAACACGGTGCACATGTTCTGTGACATCACGTGTGTGTGTGTGTGTGTGTGTGTGTGTGTGTGTGTGTCTCGATCTGTGGTTGTGTCTCTTGTTTGTCTACGAGTGTGTCTGTCCATTGACGTGAATACTGAGGTGTGTGTGTGTGTGTGTGTGTGTGTGTGTGTCTGCGTCCGTGCCTGTGTCCATATGTGTTGTGACGTAAGAGACAGCGAGTGTTTGTGTGTGTGTGCGTGTGCGTGTGCGTATGTGTTTATGTGGTCGGGCACGCTCATCTTCCTCCCTCCATCCACACTGTGATTTTCCAGTTTATGATTATTTATAGTCATCCTCCTCGGTTTACCCCAAAAGCCCAGAGCCAGTCCCAGATGGGAGTAAACACCAGCATTTAGAGCTGTTTTCCCTCCAGTGCGCCGCACCACACCACCCGCTCCAAACCCGGAGATGAGCCTCTCTCCATGTATCTCATAGACAGCCCACCCTTGGATAATTGGCACCTTGTGCTTGGGGGATCTGTGTTGGTGTGCCTTCGTTTCCAGACCACCCAAATAGAGAGGACACACAGGAAGTGGCCAGGGGAGAAAGAGGAAGTGCCTCTGTGTGGGGCATGTTTGAATGTGTTTGAGAGACTATTTTTGCCTTGCATATGTCATGTCTTATACATGATCACACATGCTCTTCATACATGCTCAGTGTTTGGAATTCGTATGTTCCTACGCCCATGGAGAACTGAGAGACTGATGAGGCTTTTCTCTCTCTCTCTCTCTCTTGGGATCCAGCTAACTGTTTGCCCTCGCAATGGATGATTTAGTGCATAATGACTGAGGAACCTTTGTCTCTCTGTTGCAGAAATTTCAGGACATTGAGGAGAGCCACATTGTCCACATGAAGGAGATCATCAAGTCCTACTCGCAGTCTGCGGACGAGACACACGTCCAAATAGGAGAGGTGAGTCAAAACACACACGCACACACACACACGCACACACACACACACCCATACACACACCCATACACACATTCCTGCGGGAGGGACGCCCTGACGCTGTGCTCATTGGGTTCACTGTGTGTCAGATCAATTAGTGTTGTCTTTGATCTCTCTAATCGTTTAACTGAGAACCAGGAAACGTTCCATTCAGCCGTTTATACCAACCAATTAAAAACTGATCAAAACTCCCTCCCATTCTAAAACACCTTTAGCATGCAACAGACTCATGCCAACTACAGCCACTGTCTGTGAATGTTAGAGCAACATGAAAATAATAGTGTAGCTAATATCAAACTTCACCGTACCTTTCTATATACACTCTCAGATTGGGTATGAATCATGATATCTTTTTGTAAACTAATGTATCCTTCTGTCTATTCTTGAGAGAGCTTTTCACTTATTACTTTTCGGAACAGCCATTGTATTGTCCTTCACTGTGCAGTAAAGTGTGCTATTGCTGCTGTAATGCCAGCTATAGCCACAGGGGGAGCTACAGCCCCAGTGTATCTGTGCATGTCTGAGCAGGAGCAGGGCTGGCGGGGGGGGGACGACGACGACGACACTGTGGGGAGGCCGAGGAGAGGTTTACACTGAGGGGAGTATAAAAGGACACGCCACAGGTCCATGGACAGCTCTGTTGTTATATTATGCCCAAGTATCAACGTAGCTTAACCATATAGTCATCAGAAATGCCCAAATCATGACACAACTTAAAACTGTTCTCCATCAGTCATTATGCGCACATTTTACTGTGCCGCGGCTGTCTGCCCAGGATTAAATGCCTTTCATAGTGGAATATCAAAGGATTTATACTTCCCTCTAAAATCAAGAGCTTATCTTGTCTAAGCTCATAGGCACCGAAGTTTGTGGTGATCGGTTGCATACATGTTATAGAGCCTATCCACAATTATAGATATTGTCATATCATTTGTAAAAGTGAGTCGTCATCGTCCCCCCACTCCCGCGAAAGTCCAAAGCCCCCCTGCTGTGTTGTTCTGGCGCCGGCCCTGAACAGGAGAAAGCACTGCCTCTGTCTGTCGCTGGGCTTCATTAAAACACTGCCTCAAGGTGGGCGAGTGCTCTTCCAAACAGCTGGAAAGTTACGTGCAGCCCAAGTAATTGTGATTCCGTGATGAATACCCTTTTAAACCAGGCTGTGAGAGATCGAGCACCATTTACCAAGTCCTGAAGGGGGGAGGAAGGGAGAGGTGGGATCCGAGTGAGGGAGACTGTGGCCACTGTGATCGTGCAAGATACTGCTTCATCTGTGAGACCACAGACACTCACACACACCCAGACATGCACACTCTCACGCATGCACACACACACACACACAAAAAGAGACATGAGCGCGCACACACTTAGATTACCAGCTCTGTCGACAAACAAATACACACTCTTAAATCATACTATCCACACTGGCACTTATCCCTACTGTCCACACACACAAACAAACTCATGCACACAAACATGCAGACACACACACACACTCACACAATACATTAACCAAGCACACTGTGTACGTAAAACACGCACACACAGCCACAGTTTGCACGTCGGCTGGCTTTAAGTAGACTTCCATGTTAACCTGGGGCCAGTGTGCTGCTGTGTTCAGCAGTGGCGTGGCAGTCTCCATGTCTGAGCCATTATCATCTCTCTGGGCATGAATGAAAACCACTACACACCACGGCAGGGGAGGGAGGGGGAGAGGAGGTGGGGGTGGGGGGGGGAGAGGAGGTAGAGGAGGGAGGAGAGAGGAGGTAGAGGAAGGGGAGAGGAGGTGGGTGGGGGGGAGAGGAAGTAGAGGAGGGGGAGAGGAGGTGGGTGGGGGGGAGAGGAGGTAGAGGAGGGGGGAGAGGAAGTAGGGGGGTAGAGAGGAGTTAGAGGAGGGGGAGAGGAGGTGGGTGGGGGGTAGAGGAAGTAGGGGGGTAGAGAGGAGTTAGAGGAGGGGGAGAGGAGGTGGGTGGGGGGTAGAGGAAGTAGGGGGGTAGAGAGGAGTTAGAGGAGGGGGGGAGGAGGTAGGGGGGGTGAAAGGAGAGGGGGAGAGATGAAGGGAGAGGACGTCGCAACAAATGACTGGGGAGAGGGGGAGTAGAAGAGTAAAGGTAAAGCAAAGGTGTGGAGAAGGGGAGAGGTAGGGGGGAAGAAAAGAGGTTAGATATGTCCACTGGGTCATTTGAATTGAATGTGAAATTTGTTTTTGTGGAGTCACTTAAACCGAAGGTAATATTAAGGAAATTAGGTGTTTCCCTAATGTCTACTGTGTGTATGTTTGATTGTTATGTTGATATGTTTTATAATAATATGCCTGAATATCAGTGCAGCATGCAGAGGAGTGAGTGAGTGTGTGTTTGGTGTGCGTGCTATGTTTGTATTTGTAAGAGCGTATTTGTGTGTGAGAGAGGGGTGCCCTTGAAGGCGGATGTGTTTTTTTTGTGCACGTGTGAAAAATCACTGATGGTTTAGAGAGTGTGTGTGTGTGTGTGTGTGTATATGTCTAAGACACGCAGGTGATGACATCACTGTGCGCATCCTCATGGCAGCAGCACCTGACAGATCGCGTGTGCTGGAGTGAGCATTCTACCACAAGGGAGCAGGGGGTTAATGCACTCCGCCTCGCCAGAGAGGCCCAGGGGGGCAGGGAGAGGTGTGTGTGTGTGTGTGTGTGTGTGTGTGTGTGTGTGTGTGTGTGTGTGTGTGTGTGTGTGTGTGTGTGTGTGTGTGTGTGTGTGTGTGTGTGTGTGTGTATGTGTATGTGTATGTGTATGAGATAGCGGAGGTACTCTCTTGTGCTTCAAGCATCACGCACATCTGAATCGTACTGGAGATGGCACAAAGTCAGTCTGCCATCCTCTCCCCTCCCTCCCTCCCTCCCTCCCTCCCTCCCTCCCTCCCTCCCCCCCCAAACACACATACTCACACACACAAACAGATACACATGCACGTCCAAAATAAACAAACAAACACCATCCTTCCTGTGATACCACCCAAAGGGCAACGGAGAGAGACCACCACTGTCAACACAAACAAACACACCAAAACAATACCAAAATGTATTATGTAAGCCAGTCTCCACAGGGCCACGGACACAAAGCAGAGAGAATGTTCTTTTCTTTTAAAGGAACGAGTGAGCAAGAAACGGGCGCTGGGTGATGCAGCCTCTAGATGTAGAGAAGTCACAGCACCATATGGCGTTTGTCACTCCTGCGTGTTACCACACAAAGACCCGGAGAGCCTTTCCCCAAGGACATGACCTGCCACTCACTTAAGCCTACAGAGACCTGCACATGCGTACTCTCTGTGTTGTTTATCTCTCGCATACTCTCACACACACACACACACACACACACACACACACACACTAAACTCACTGGCCCATTTCTGAGCTCCAGTACCTCCCAGTGTGATTAACTACTATCATTGAATAAGTCCTCAATGGACTCAATTACAACAGCTCTACATATCCAGCTCAGAGCAGTCTTCTGTTCTATTCACTCAAACAGCCTCAGATGGCCTCGGGATATGGGTCCCACAGAGAAAAATCTGTTGTCAACCATCACTTATGCTACTATGGAGATAGATTACTGCAGATATTATTGTGAATCAATCTAGTACAATCTAGAACACAAAGAAATGTGTTCCATGAGCCGTAAACAAAAAAACCCCACCAGATATCATTTAAAAACGAAAGCTATAACAAACATCTTTCCAAAGTTGTAAATAAAAGCATTGCTTACTGTGGAATCTGCATTGGCGTCTCAAATGCCTGACTGAATGTCTGACATCTGTGTGTCTGTCCTGCTGCAGGTCCATACTGAGTTTGTGAGGAACATGGAGAACACGTCTGGTGAGAGCTTGATACAAAAGCTGGCGGAGAGCAAAGGCACAGGCAAAGAGAGGCCAGGTGAGACACTCCGCCGCAAACTCATGTGCCCTGTCGTGATGATGATGAAAGAATGTCAATAGATTTGTGGATTATATGTATTGTCATAAATGTGACTGGTGATGCACTCTTTCAAAGTGGTCTGAGGTAGAAGCTTTCACCTAGGCACGATCTGGGATCAAACCCTCTGGTCATAACCGTAACGATTGAGATGACATCCGTACTTAAGGGCAACTTCTAACTATATTCCCTCAAGTGGCTCCATTCAGAATGGGGAGAAGCGTACAGAGAGAGTTAATTGGAAGTGGGGGAAGCCCATCAGAGTCAATGAATGTAATCTCCTGTAAAGGTAGGCAGGCCTGGCATTCCAGTTAGCATGTGACACATGGGGCGGCTTTGCTTTGCCTGCAGACTAAGCAGCCAGAACCACACTCTTCAGGGGGTCAGGGCTCAACAATGACGGTTGTGTAAACTTTGCCATGCCACAGTAATCAAGGGAAAACGCTTTAAAGGTCTCTAAACTCCCCCTCGCCCCCCCTCTCTCTCTCTTGCACAAATAATAGGATAGGATCATCCTTAAAAGGCATGGTTTTGACCCCTTAGAAATTATTTCTGTTCCATTCCATTATTGTCATTCTCTCGTGACGCGTGATTCGTTCTCACAGCTCAAATATTAGGCCAATACACCTTTTTTAGTCTTGAATGATAGTCTGAAAGTACTCCTGATGAAGTGCCATAGCCTATAAGATTGGAATCCGTGTCATGTTAAGCACCGCTGCTCTCCGTTTTGGCTCTCTAGTTGCGCCCTTTCCAGCACTTGCACCGCATTACCTACCAGACACCAAAGGGCCCGACTTGGTTATGTTTGTGTGTATACATACGGTGACCCCTGTATCCAGACGCGGTGTCCGAGGAGCGGCAGCCTTCATTTGTTTTGACAGCAGAATTAATTGAGGCTAAAAACAGGTAGAAAAAAAATTCCTCTCGTATCAAGCTGTTCATTAGAGATCGCACCGCGGCCTCGGTCCTGTCAGAAAAATAACCTGTCTGTCCCCTGATTAAATAGCTGAACGGATGGCCGGTCCAGTGCCTTGGAAGAGAGAGAGAGGTTGAATAAACTTTCTACTGCGGAAACAATCCCAGAGTGACACGCTGCAAGGCAGGGGGGTTCGGAGTGTTCACCGATATCCAGCTGAGCTGTCAACTGGCGGCGGGCCAGACACGCAAACCCCTCCGCCCTCTCCCGTCCCGAGCACCATGTGAAGCATATGCAATTTAAAAAAACATCCTCCACTCATGCGTGACTGCATGCTTCCCTCAACAGAGAAACAGAGAAAAGAAACATCTTCCTTTTCTATAAACAAAGTCGTCTGTCTGTTTATGAAATGTTTTAAACAGCTCCTAATGCCTGTCCAGATTTAGGTATGATTGGCGTGTCTGGTGTTTCAGGGGTTTTTGTAGTTGGTGTGCATACATGTTGTCAGATGTAATGGTAGGATGCTGTCAGCAAGAGATTCCTGCTCTGTATGTTTTCTTTCAGGCAAAACCTTTTGACAGACAGTGCTACTTTTCCAGATTGGCTTTTGATTACCGTTCCCCTGGTGTTTATCAATAGCAGCTACTGTTGCAGTGAATAGAGACAGAGCAGAGGTCAAGGTTCAAATTAAGATTATGGTGAATTTGGTGTTCCTCGTTAAAGTAAATATTCAGGGTTTATTTGTCAAGGCAGGGCTATCGGGAGCGCAATGGATTGGTCTCTCTCTCTCTCTGTGAACTAGTTCTTGGATGAGCATGGCGTTTATGTTTTGATTGGAACGAAATGCACACACAAACAAGCAGTCACGTCAGTGTGTCCTCACCGGCCGTCAAGAGGCCTGATATTGTAGAGTAGATTGGTCATTGGTGTACTTGATCCACATCATTGGCGTGATGCTTACCTTTCGTGACTCGATGCTTCCCTGCGCTTCTCCAGTGCTGCGCGCGCCCGGAAACAATGCGTTGATTCTGGCCGCGACCGACGTTCTCTGGGGAAGCTGCATTGCAACCGCTGCTGCCTTATACGGCAGCAAATTATGTGTCAAATATCATTAGCTTGGTTTTTTCAGGTCAAGGCATTTTAGTGCCACGGACGTCACCCGAGGCCTTTCCTTCTCCTCCTCTCAGCGCTCTAGTGGCTAACGCAGACTGTGTGTCCCCCTGCTTGTGCATTAGCTTTTAGGAATACAAATACAAAAGAAAATGCTCAAAAGGGCACTTGGAACCTGTCTGTTTTCTGACAAGAAGGCTGTGCCTCTTTCAGTGTAGTCACGGAACCATGAGATTGCTCTATCGAGTGAATTACAATGTAATAATTCAATGTTTACATTAAATAATTCATTGTAATGAATTAATCACATCTGGTCTAGATAGGCTATTTGATCATTGGGTATTCCACTCACTTAAACATCTGCTAGAACAAATCTATTTTCCTGACTCATCACATTCTCTCTGGTTATGATGCGTCATATACTGTAGCTTTTACTGATTGATTTGCGTCATTGTGTTAGAATCATCATGGACAATATACTATAAACACCCCGTCCCACTTTTGAGTTCATTGACATGCACATTAATTGTATGTGTGGCCCCTGCTTTTAACGTGTGCGTGTGTGTGCGTGTGTGTTAATAAACCTTATGAAAACCCCTTGGTAATGTTTTTTAAAACGTGCTGGAAGCATAGCATTCCAAGTGCAAGAGGTAAATACTGTGCCTTCGGAAAGTATTCAGACCCCTTCACTTTTTTCACATTTTGTTGTGTTATAGACTCAATTTAAATTTAAAAAGAACTTGCCATCAATCCACACACAATACCCCAGAATGACACAGTGAAAACAGGTTTTTTGAAATTTCAGTAAATTTATTAAAATTAAAATACAGAAATACTTCATGTACATAAGTATTCAGGCCCTTTGCTATGACACTTTTAAAATGAGCTAAAATGCAAAACAAATCACTCAGTAAGTCCATCTTAATGCAAGGATACCATCTTAATGCAAGGATAATAGTTCATGTCATTTTGGAATGAATATCTTTGTTTTTATAGGGTCTCTGATTTGCAAATGAATCCATTACACACTTTGTAGATTAGGATGTCACTACCAACTCAGCAAATTTCATAATTTTCTCTTGTTGCTTTGTACTAAAACCAAATAAACACATTTCCAGCCACTTTCTTTGCCGTATCACTTGAATTCATTGTTGCAAACACAATTATGGATATGAGAGAGATTATTTTCGATTAAGGGATTATTTTTGGCCACTTGGATATAGACCAATTTTGTAGAGTGACTTATGTTGTCCCATCGACTGTGCTTTTTCTTCTCCACCATTCAACAAGGCCTCAGGGTCGCATTCCTGAGCAGTTTTGTTCCTCTCCATTTGCTCAGTTTGTAATGACAACCTGATCCACACAGTGTGTAATTGATTCCTATGCAAATCAGAGACCCTATAAAAACAAAGATATTAATTCCAAAATTACATTAACTATTATTTTTGCATTAAGATGGACTTAATTAAACTTATTGAGTGATTCGTTGATGGCATTTTTGCATTTTAGTTCATTTTAACAGTATCATAGCAAAGGGTCTGAATATTTATGTACATGAGCTATTTCTGTATTTTAAATTTTAATAAATTTACAGAAATTTTGAAAAACGGGGTATTGTGTGTGGATTGACGGCAAATTCTTTTAATTTAATCCATTTTAAATTGAGTCTATAACACAACAATGTGGAAAAAGTGAAGGCGTCTGAATAGTTTCTGAAGGCGCTGTATGTATAATTGATGAACAGTAAATTAAGCGTGAACTTTGTTGTTTTTCACAGGGTTGTTTCTTATTAATTTATGTATGACTGATTTATTTTTAGGGAAAAATCTGACCCTGGTTTTGTTCCAGATAATATTACGGCTATGCATCTGACAAAAATGTGTTGTTTTTGTTTATTGTTTTTTTAAATTGAATCTATTAATTTAATGATGATTACGTGTCATCATCAGTCCAGTAAAATTGAGATGAGACCTGTGTGTGCGTGCTATGTGCGTGCGTGAGTAGCTAAGACTCTGTATACTCTACTATAGATTCTATACTATTCCTAGATATATTTGGATACTGGCTGCTTGCTTTATTAGAGTGTTAGGCTCAGTTTGTTGGACTGTTGGTTTCAGAGTTGGTTTTGTGTCCACGAGAGAGTGTAGTATGTGTGTGTGAAAAAGAAGATATACTTTATTGATCCCCGAGGGGAGGACAGAGCCCAGGGAGGACAGAGCTCTGGGCACAGGGTCAGCCCCCGTCAGGCGCCCCTGGAGCAGTTAGGGGTTAAGTGCCTTGCTCAAGGGCACAACAGCAGTGCTAGGATACCTTAGATATAATGCCAGCAACCCTCCAGTCACCAGCTCACCGCCGGCTCCCTCCTGGGCTGGGGATTGGACCAGCGACCTACCAATTGCTGGCTGGCCTCTCTAACCTCTAGGCTACCTACTGTGTGTCTGTGTGTGTGTTGTGTGCTCTGTGCTGTGGTGTGTGTTGTGTGCTGGTGTGTTTCCCCTGGTTGGGGGAAGAGTGAGTGTCATCTTGCTGTTGGCCACCAGACACACTGTTGACTCTGCCGTTGACCCTGTCTGCCCTCTGGGGTCTGGGGTCTGCCTCAGCCACTGTGTGTTTGTG
The DNA here is from genome assembly GCF_951799395.1 of Argentina silus. Classification (NCBI taxonomy): domain Eukaryota; kingdom Metazoa; phylum Chordata; class Actinopteri; order Argentiniformes; family Argentinidae; genus Argentina; species Argentina silus. The sequence continues at coordinate 8,679,633 of NC_139659.1, forward strand.
TGCCAGACTCAATGCTACTATGTGTGTGGCTGACAAAACACTGTGTGCGTGCATGTGTGTGTGTGTGCGTGTATTTTGTGTGTGATTGCAAGCACGACATTCCCAGTAGAGGGTCAGTCACCCTTTTTAATGCCAAATGAACCTAAATGAATGTGTTTTGTTTCATCAGGATCCATTGAATTTGAGGAGTGCAACACAGCCATTGCCACTGAAGGTAAGTCTAACACACACTTACACCAAGTTGACCAAATACCAAAATGACATATGACACAACAGTCATTTTTGATTAATCTTGAAAGTAAGTTGCCGTGTATAATTCAATGCTTGGTTGTGTAACTAGGAGCCAAACCCAGAAAGAGAAAAACATTTGCGATCCCGGGTCGTAGGAAAGACAAGGACACAGACTCCACGTGAGTGAAGAGTTCTACCTTACTGCTTTACATTTGATTGGACTGGGATATAGGACCCATGTAGTGTAATTCACTGGAAATCATTTTAATATGGAATTCATCATCAGGTTTGGCGGTTTATAAAGTTGTTATTTGTCACACATCTTTAAGAATGTCTTCTTCGGCGTTAACGTACAACTCACAGCTGTTTCTTTTGGACTTTTCAGGGAGTCGACAGAAGTTGAAGCTGCTGTGAGTAGCGTCCATGTTCCTCTAGTCATGCACCTTCAAATTGAGATGTATTTGAATTATTTTACTTGAATATTAAGTTGGATACTGGGATACTTGAATAATATCTTTATTGCAAATAATTATAATAATATATTTTGTACTACAGCATTATTACTGTGATTGCTATTATTATCAGAGGAAATATTCAAAGTTATTGGATACGTTGGAGATCTTCATACATAGCTGTTGTTGCCCTGAATTATTTGCATTGTAAAATATAGAAATTTAGTTGACTCTCTCGCTTCCCCTCTCTATCACTATCCTTCTCTCTGCTCTGTGTCTCTCTCTGCTCTGTGTCTCTCTGCTCTGTGTCTCTGCTCTGTGTCTCTCTGCTCTGTGTCTCTGCTCTGTGTCTCTGCTCTGTGTCTCTCTGCTCTGTGTCTCTGCTCTGTGTCTCTGCTCTGTGTCTCTCTGCTCTGTGTCTCTGCTCTGTGTCTCTGCTCTGTGTCTCTCTCTGCTCTGTGTCTCTCTGCTCTGTGTCTCTCTCTGCTCTGTGTCTCTCTCTGCTCTGTGTCTCTGCTCTGTGTCTCTCTGCTCTGTGTCTCTGCTCTGTGTCTCTGCTCTGTGTCTCTCTCTGCTCTGTGTCTCTCTGCTCTGTGTCTCTCTCTGCTCTGTGTCTCTCTGCTCTGTGTCTCTCTCTGCTCTGTGTCTCTCTGCTCTGTGTCTCTCTCTGTGTGTCTCTCTGCTCTGTCTCTCTGCTCTGTGTCTCTTTCTGCTGTGGGCTTCAGAACACTGCCAACGGAGCGCCCCCTGGCTATTATGGGACCATAGACGTCCAGAATGCTGTGAGTGAACAACCTTAGACACACGTGCACACACACACACACACACACACACACACACACACATACACATTATTCTAGTTATTCTAATCATAGTACATATAGTGGTGGGCACCGATATAGATATGTTGATATGATATGGATATCAGTCGATATCGACAAGAGGGCGAGATATCACATCCTTTTTACACCATCCTATATGCACAAGCATGGGACGCGTGACTTGACTGTCCTAGACCTACAGAACCAACTGGTAGAGAGAAAATCGAATCAATCAAGAAATGACTGCCTAGGTATTGTAAAGTTGCGTATCAGCAGATGCACAGCATAGCAAACCAGAGCAGCAAGCCAAAATCAGCTCTACCCCAACCAGTTGTAAACATGCACTCAGAGACAGTTTTTCTCTATACATTCTGTCCTTAATCCTGTTGCAAAGAGGGGAGTCCCAGCGTTCTAGCCAGCCCAAATGTGTCTCAGCTCTCAGAAATGAGTGAAATCCAGTTTGAAATAAGCTGTTTTCAGGGTAGGACACAACTACGACAAATGTTTTGCTGGAAGTAAGCCCAGCGCAGTCGTGCAACAGAGGTTATCTGAATGTACAGTGAGTTTGGTTGCCAAACAAGTTGTTGTAACAAAGCTTGCATGCGTGTGGTATGTGAGCACACTTTCATATCCATCTATCTGTCATTTGACCCATAATATAAGAGTCAATGAAGTTGATTGCTTTACTCATTTTATTATGCTTCAGTGAGTGAACCTGAGAAGTGATTCACACAGTTGTAGGATACAGGCTATTTTCTTCTTTATTCTGATGCTTGTGGGTGGCACTATTTTAAAGCTTGTTCAACCAATGTATCAATATTACCTGCAGTGCATGTGAGTTGTTTACCACATTCCAAACAGTTGATTGGCAAATAAAACATTTTTTTTTTGTTTACATTGAAATAATTAAACTGATATTGATATGGACTTTCTATATCAGTGCCCATCACTGGTACATATGTATGTAGCTTTTATTAATATAACTTTACTATGTGTAATTTGCATTGATGTGTGTCTCTTACCTGGTCTCTGTTCCAGAATGTTCCCCAGGTTGATGCGGAGGGATTCTGTATCAGACCGGAAGGCAATGAAAATGATATCCTCTTTACACTGTTTAACTTGAACTTCATCAAACATAGAAATCCTTTGACCCTACTTTTAGGATTTATTAAAAGGCTTACAATGTATTGGAGATGGACATTTGTCTTTCTTTTGGAGTAATTTAGGATTTGTTCCTAATCTGGCCTGTGTTATCATTGGTTGTCCTTAACTTACATGCGCACATGCCAAAGAGAACAGCTTCTATTCGTCCAGCGACTCGGAGGATGAGGATGAACCCAGGAAGTTCCATGTGGAGATCAAACCAATGCAGCCCAACAACGGCACCCACCAGAGCAGAGCCACCATAGACCAGCTCAAGGCCTCCATCGGAAACATCAGCCTGTCCCCCCCCACCTCGGTACTGTAGTATGACACGCACACGTGCACAGTGACACTAAAATAAAAATACATAATTGCGCAATCAAACATTGCCCTAAATACACACATGACCTTGTCCCACCTTAGTAGTACAGTAAGTAAGGTAATTGGATGCAGACATGTAAACATGCACTGTTAGAAACACATTGTTGAAGGTAAACCTGTTGCTCTGCTCCGCTGTAAGTCAGATTCAACTCTAGGACTACTGTATACCCTGCCTGAGGAACACTAGGGGGCAACAGTAGATTGCCTATCCCCAAATAAGGTCTCCTTTTTTTCTTAGCTCAAGCCCTCCTTGGGCTAGAAAAAAATGTTAGACAGTATCATACTTCCTCTGAAAGTATTCTGTTGGACAGGTGCCTCCTCTGCTCTCTAATTTCAGTGATTGTGGAACTTATATGGGCTGTTAAAGGAGCTCATTCAGAAAGCTTGATGTTTGCATCATCGTTTTAAGTTTCTGCTTCAGTCAGAAGAGAGTAAGAATATACTGTAGACTACGTACAAATTTATAGCAGTGGTGCCACTCTACAGTAGGTGCCATGGTGTTTCACGCCACACACACACACACACACACATATAATGGCACGGTATGCACAATCTGTCAGAGCTCTGCAGCACACAGAGCCTTGTCTGACCTCTGACCTCATGTCTGGAGTTGACCTCTTCAGTCAACTTCTCCAGTCCTCGTCACCTCTCAATCTCTGAGCCTGCCATTAAAGTTTAAACCGTGTGTGTGTGTGTGTGTGTGTGTGTGTGTGTGTGTGTGTGTGTGTGTGTGTGTGTGTGTGTGTGTGTGTGTGTGTGTGTGTGTGTGTGTGTGTGTGTGTGTGTGTGTGTGTGTGTGTGTGTGCGCGCGTGTGTGCATGCGCATGAGCGTGTGTGTAGCTCAATGAGCGGCTCATATGTTGTTGTTGTTGTTGTTGGAAAGAGAGAGAGGGCACGCTCATTGTGGTGAAGGAGTTCCGCCCGCCCCACTCCCCTACTGCACACTAAGCAACCGACACGGAATCTCACTCTCCCTCCTGCTCCACCACCCGCATCTCTCGGGCCCTGTCCATCTCCCTTCTCTTCCTAGCTCTCTCGCCCTTTTTTTCCTCTCTCTTTATTTCACTCTTACACTCTCTTGTTTTATTAGGGTCATTTGGCAGCTTGGTCCACATTACTCCGATGTGATTATTTATGAACACTTTATGGGGTTAGTTGCCCATTAAATTTGACAAAGTGTGCAGAAATGTTTTTCCAGATATATATTTTGTATAAGCATGATTCCGCTAACTGTTTGGTTTAAACAAAATGAATCAACCTTGGCAAGAACTTTTTTTTTAAGCATTATCAAGTATCTTGAGGAAAAACATTGTCTGGCTTTTCCAAGACCTGAATTCCTGACTGGGTTCATTACAAATGAGTTTTTGGTAGACAGCTGGACTTAACTAATATTTTCTCATCCAAAGAAAAAAAAAAAAACACATCAACCACTGTTTGACTTTCACCCTAATACCAGAATATTCCCTCCATAATGTTTGCCTTTATCACTCCTCCTTCTAAATTCCTTTTTAAGCTGGGTTTTTTTTCTTCACTTTTATGTGTGCTAAATGTTCTCTGACTTAAACAATGTAGGTGATGACGAATGTTGCATCATCTGGTGTGAATTATTGAAGGAGCTTTCCTTTTTTCTCCTTTTGTTTCTCATTTTCTCTGTCATGGCCGTCCTCCTCCTGCTTGGTTCCCCTCTGTGGCGCTCCTTTATTGAAACAGCATTGGAAGTCGGGTGTGTGTGGCCAGCGAGAGCCGTAATTGAGCCCATTTGCTGCTTAGTGCCTGTGGGACTAAACCCTGGCCTCACTGAGCTACGGCGGTTTAACGCTTTAGCTACGTTCCTTAAGCCCGTTTTGCTCTCTTTCTTCGCTCCCTATCATTTTGTCAGGGTAAATACTTTATTGAAATTCATGCTCGTGAGTTTCCGTGGGGTTACACAGGAGCACACATCGTACATATCTTGTGTTCGCCTGCATGACGCGGCAGATTTACGTCCCAGGCCGGCTCTGGGAGGGAGCTAATGGAAGTGTGGGGAGTCGTGCTCTCTCTCTCTGTTGTACCTGATTGATCGTCGTATGGGGTTTGATACTGTGTCCTGTGCTGCTGAATTTTTCACCCTAGGTTTAATGTCTGGTATGTGTGTGTGTGTGTGAGAGGGACTAATCCTATGATTTACTGTCTCTTTAACTCTGAAGTGGAAAATGTCCTCCACCGCTGGGAATAGTTAATAATACAGTTTTCAACATTTCCAAGTATCAATTATACTGTAACTATTTTTTGCCACTTGCATTGTGAGCAGTCTCATAGATAAATATAGCCTGTATAATTCTTGTTTTAGGCAGTAGTAAGGTATTACTCAAGCTTAAAGAGTAACACATTGAGGAACTTCAAGCTGTCATATTTAGTAGTTCCAGATACTACAATCGAGCAGAAGTGAATTGACCTACAGTAGGCTTGTGTCTGTCCTCAGCCTTCTTAAAATCACCTTCTCTGTCTGGAATTAGAATAAAACATTACTGACTCTGTTAGAACACTGTCTTTCTGTTTAAGACACTAAAACATAACATGTTTTACATATACTGTATGTGCTTTGTACTTTTTTCTTGGTGTTCAATTAATCTCTACACTGTAAGACGTTTATGGGGGGTGAGTGGGGTTAAAGAGAGGAGGAGGGCTGAAGTTCATGGTGGGTCCCATGTGTGTGACTTTGCGCTAGTTAATTAATGTCTGTTTATATTTTCAGGGTCAGAGCCGGAAGAACCAGTCCAGTGAGTATTTTCCCTCCTCTGTGTATCTGTGTGATGTTTGATGACTGTGAAAGGGGTCCAAAAAAAAAACATTTTGACTTTTCAATTCATTTTTCTTGGCCCGGGTAATTTTTGAAGAGGTTCACTTTAAAAAAAGAAAATCTAGCGGCCTTGCCAAAACCAACATGTCCCAAACGAAAGTAAACATGGTTCTTTTTTAGATGTTTGTATTTGAGAGATTTCTCCCACCCTAAAGTACAAGTAAGATTAATTGCTTAATTGCTTGTTTTTATTTTGCATGTCAGGGGTGACTTTTCCTCTTGCGTTTTGGCTGCAGTTTGCAATGTTCAATTCCTTCTGGAGGGCTTGACGAGATAACGTTTTTATCGGTGAAAGCCAGGAAGGCAATAAGTTGCGCAAGGTCTCAAACAGTGAAGCTACTTTAGAAATAGTCTCTTAAACTCTTCTAGTCATTTACAGTTAGTTATGAGTGTTATTACCACTGTGTATTCACATTGTAATATATTAATTATGTTCTGCATGTATGACATGACACACAGCTCGATTAATATCCCCCTTTTACAGTATCCCTTTGAGTTTAGATTGATGAAGATCTATTTACAGTATATTGCATACATTATAGAGCTAAGATTGATAGATGTGTATCCTACACACACTCAGGGCTGTCAGGAGTGTATTGTCCCCGATCATTAGGCTCTCGGGCTCAGGTACCAGGTGAGTATGTCTCCCTCAGTCAGCCTGACCCCCACACACACCGGGTAGTCCTCTCAGCTTCCTTACCTCAGCCCCCCACCACTAACTCACTTAAGCTTAGACACACACGACCGTACCACGGCTAACACAGTGTGTGCCGGCTAACTAACACCTTCTAACAGAGCTAACAAAATGCTTCTAAGCTGCACTGTCGCAGGCCCAGCCTACCTGTCTGAGCAGGTTTGCTCCAGTCACAGGACATTCAGAAGAGCCGGGTCAGTGGGGTCAGTTCAAGATGGCTGTTGACGCAGAGGTTCTGTTGTTTATTACTTTTTGGCACTCTACTAGCAAATATCTACAAAGCATTTTGTGTTGACATTGCTTTCATAAGGAAAACTGCTTTAGCTCCTCATGTGGACCCCGGGGCTCTGAATTGTGTGGTAACACTTTCAAAAGGCGGGGAAAATAACTTCTGGTTATTTCCTAATTCGGTGTGTATATACATTGTCAGCTAATTGCAGTTTAGCTAATTGCATATTAGCTGGCAATGTCAATATGCAGTGTACACAATGATTTAATTGCTCTTTTTTCACATCCCCTTTTACACACAGTGTTACCATAATTACATCAAGATTACCATATTAGACAATGCTTTTCTCCAAAGGTTGGACCCTAGGGGCAGAAGGAAAAATAACTGCTTCACATTTTTTTTTACTTCATGTGTTATTTGGAGAAACAAACAGTTTAAAATGGATTCTTGTTGTTGTTAGGGTTAAGGTTAGGGTTAGGGTTTTTTCCCCCTTGGTTTAGATGGGCATAAATGTAACTTTGCAGTCATGTGTTTGATTGTGGAGTACTGTATCTTGCTGGTGGCAAATCTCTGCTTCACACCCCCGAAACGCACTGTAGTTTGAGCGCTGCTGCCTGATACATTCACACAGGCGCGCGCTCTCTGGAGTGTGGGTTTATGTGCGTGTTTATGGTATATTGCTTGTTTTTCCCCCTTTCTTATGGGTATTTTAAAACTTGCTTTAAGGAAAATAATGACTATTAAGTGTTTTAAGTCTACATCCTTGCTGGTGGTGGTTAACTACAGTGTTACATTTGTATGTTCTCTCCAACGTCAGGTGATGAGTTGGGAAAACCACGGGTGTCAACATCTTTTAACGAGTAAGTAGACGATCAAAAATGTCCAAACGTGTTTTCACAGAAATGTGAAGCTTTGCACATTTGGACCAAGTACAGTACAACAGGGTTAAGACTCACCCTCGCACATCTCAATGCCTGATGTTAAACATCTGTTGCCACACTCATACCCTGCTGTCTTCATCTCTCTCTCAGCAGCAGACTGACCAATAATGACCTCCTCTCTCTGGACCCGTTTGGCCCCACTCTGGCAGGCTCCTCCTCCTCCATCTCCTCATCAACAGGTAACGCCCACCCTGCCATATCTACCCCAAGCTCCACTCAAACAGCCTATGCCAGCAAACTCCCTGGCACCTTCCACTCCCTCCCAACCAAGGTAACGTGACCCTACCTGAGCCTAAAAGAAAAAGCTTTTTTTGGTTCACTTTGGTTGCCTTGGGCGTGGTTGTGCGATGTGCATTGTGAGAGAGGCACATGGGAGAGGTTTTGTTTTCATTTGTATACATACTTTGGTTTTTATCTAATTAAAGGTGGCTAGATGGTTAATTATCAAATGAATGATTGTGTTTTATTGTGTGTACCCTATAACTATTGTAATAAGTATTAACAGTCAATGCCATAGTACTTGAGAGAAAAGTCTCCTCTTGTGTGGTGGTTCTTCCAGGCCCTCCCCCCTGTATAGTACAGTACCTACTGTAGAATACAGCATAACCTGTCTCTTCTGCCTTTTCTTAGCTACTTTTTTCTCTTTCTTTCTCCCTCCTTTCACTCCCCTGTTCACTCCACCTCTCTCTGCCCCTCTCCAGTCTCCCTGTCCCTCTGTCTTTCTTTTCCCTGGTCAGTCAGTTGGAAGTCTTTTCTCTCAGGTCAGTCCCAGATGGAGTTATTGACCCTTGTAGCGAACTGAATACTCTACTTTAGGGAATTAGGGTGGTAGGCATTTTTATCCATGTCTGCAGTTAGTTTTGTGAACCATTTAACCCAGTTTAAGACTGGAAGCTGAAGCTCAAGGAGTACACCCAAACTTTGAGTTCATATTTTGAACAGTGTGATATTAAATTGTTTTATTCATACCTTTATTTTCAATGTTATTTTTTTTTTTTTTTTGTCTTTGATTTGATTTAGATTTTTTTTGTCGGTTTTGTTTAGTATGCATTTGGCTGTCTTCAAAAGTACCTTCACACTTGTTTTTCATATCCCTTGTATCCCCCCCTTCTCTCCCTCTCAAAGTGTCCTCCTCCCTCTTGCTCCTATGCAGATCTCTGAGAAGCTGGTTGTAGTGGGGAGGTTTATGTAGTGTAGCTGCAGGGGGGATGGTGGTGTGATTCTCAGGGCTCTTGTGTGCGACACCAGTGGTTAAACAGAGTGACGTTAGCGCTGACCCATTGCCTGGGCTAATCGTAATCCACAGTTAATTGGCACCTTGTTTGGGTCAGAGGGCTGGCTATAAGGCCCACTGGCACGTATGTTGTCAAACAGTATCTCGTTACTGTCAAAGGTCCCAGCTTAAAAGCCAAAAGAGCATCTTAAAGTGCCCTGGTTAAGATACTGTGATGGGGTCTTAAGTCCTACTTATGACCTGTTAAATCTCTCTGTGTACAATGGAGGGTATTACAAGCTCCTAATACACACATGACACATTGAACCAGTCCAGACTGAACTGCAAACAATAATCTCCATTTGTCTAGTCTGACATTTTGAGAGGCCTAGAGAGTCTATGTTTGTTTGATTATTGAGGGCCCTCTTTTCTATGTTTGTGTTCATTTGACTCTTGCTTTTCAGTGTGGATGATTTGCAAATCTGAGTTTGGTTTGTTTGCTGTATTATTTAAAAAAAAAAAAATGTTGGTTTAACCCTACTTTTCATATTTCACCCACTGTTCTCAGACCTCGCCTCTATTTTCCTCTCAATCCCTCCATCTCCACCCCTCCAAACTAATGACTTAGAGGTCTTTCTGCCGGGGGAGTCAGGTAAATGTGTGTGCCTTGACCCCGTTTAGAAAAGCATCTACTGTAGTTGTCTTGATCAGATGGTTTCAAACTACCTACCAACCTAACCTCACCTCACTCACAGATGCTGGAATTGAACCTTTAATTCAACAACCTGTTCTTTTGCTTGATTTCAATGTTTGTTTTTCCATGTTGTTTTGTAAACCCACTTAAAGATCCCCACTGATATTGTGTGATTTCATAGATACTAGATATATATCTACACTTTGTTGAGTCAGTGAGGAAAAGTAACTCCCTCAGTGTTTAGTGTTGAGCTGTGATGAGAGGAGAGCTCTGCGTGTCTACGGAGTGTGTGCATCTGTTCTGCTTCAAGCAGTCACAATATCTCTGGTCCCTTGGACCGAACGTAATCCCCTTGCACATTTATAACCCACAACGGTGCACAGTTTAGCCTCAAATATGCCAGGCATTCCTATCATGGCCTGACACTGAGATTGCCTAATGTTGCACTGAAATTGCATACGATTGCAGTTCAGAGTGAACGACTGTACTCACCTGTCACATAGCAGGGCTGGTTTTTAATATTACCACAAGATGGAAGCCATTTCATCATGTGGATCACTGAGTTGGGCTACCGCTCTTTTGTTTGTGAATAAAACGTAAATGGCTTGGAGGATGTACTTCACAGCAGGTACATTAATGGTCTGTTCAGTTTGATGCATCTAATTTAAAGGATTTAAATTAATCCATTGGCAATTAACCTCTCCAATGAAATGTTAAATATGCTCCCTTGGGGGTAAGAATGTTGGGAATGTTTGTCCTCTGAAGTAGGGATTTTTAGATTTTATGGATAGATATATTACGTCTTACTGGCACGATTGTTTATTTCCTGCCCGCCTTACTCTATGGTATGTGTTTATCACCCCGTCCTGGCCTCTCTCCGGCGCCCCCTTCAGCTGAGGTGGTACTACACCGGGAGCTCTCTCCACCCTTGGCAGAGAGCCTGCAGCCCAAAAGCGTCTCTCCTCCCCCCTTCACCACCTCCTCTCCCTGGGATTCACCGGATGACCCTTCCCTGGTGCTCAAGCCAATCCCAGCACGGGCCCACAGCGCCCCCATCACCCGCCCAGCTGAGCCAATGGATTCCTCCCCGAGCCCCACCCCTGCTAGCCCCCCTCAAAGTGTGGACGTCTTCTCCTCCCTCTCCTGGTCCCAGAGCCAGTGGATAGCCTTCAATGATAACTTTGTGCCAACCCGCCGTCAGAGTTGTGGTCCGTCTGCCAGGGAGCCCGCTAGGACCCAGTCCATCCCCTCCACCGCTGCCAGGGCCATCCGCTTCTTCTCTGAAGATCCCGCCGACCCCTACAACAAAATGGCGCTCAGCAGTGGGGTTGTGGAAGACAGCGCCCCATGTGTTTCAGAGGTCTTTTCTACACTGGCAGAAGGAACAGTGGCTGAGACCCCAGCTAACAAAATACAGAACGGTAACAATTAGCATGAGCAAAGCTGCAGATGTGTTTATGCCTGAGTGAGGTTTGAAGTTTTGCCTTTTGAGTTTGTGTTTTTTTCTTTTTAATTTATTTCTGTTTTGTTTGAAATGGACCCCTTTTTATTAAAATCATTTGCTGATGGCTATGTTTTCCTTGTCTTTGTGTTGTGTGTTTGTTTTCTTTCATAATTTATTTTATTTGTGTAATTTGTATACGAGTGGCATACGCTTTTTTGCCTTGTTTGCCAAGAAAAAAATATTTTTGTTTTTGTTTTTTTAATTTTCTTTTTTAATGTAATGTATTCTATGATTTCCACGTTTTGCATGTGTGAAGTGTTGTTGCATGTTTTTGAATTATAAGAGTGACTCAATAATTTTAGCATGAAGTTTGACAGATATCAGGAATTACACTGAGAAATTCAGACAAACATAACGAATTGTGGATACCACTCTAGCGTGGCATGGGCTTCATATAGTGGTCAAGCCCTTTGTTCTCCACGCCCTCCCCTGCTGCTTGGCTCTATATGACCACCAACCCTGTCCTCTCTCTGCAGTGCCTGTCCAGAACAGACCCACCACCCCTCTGTCAGCTGGAGCCCTGTTTCCCCCTCCACGCCCCTCCTCCAGACCCAAACTCCCCACGGGAAAACTCACAGGAATCAACGAGATTGTGAGTATCAAAAGAATCATTCCACTTGGCTACAGTGCCCAGTATGTGTTGAGGAATCTACAGTTATACTATTCAGAGTATCTTAGTGCTTTTCACTAGGTGTCAAAGCACTTTACCTTGTATGGAGGCACTGTAAGTTTCCCCATCCACTAGCATTGGTTGATTATTCTGTGTTGACCAACCAGGTGCGGCCGTTCAGCCCGCCCAAGACGTCCAATGCCAGCCCCCCACCAGCGGCACCACTAGCCCGGGCAGAGAGCTCTTCCTCCCTGTCCTCCACCGCCTCCCTGAGTGCCAGCAACACCCCCACCGTGGGTAAGGACATGGCCTCAATCTCCATCTCCCTCTGCTTCCTCTTTTCCTCTCCTCTCATTTACATACCTCTTTTCCTCTTGTCTTTTCCTTATATTCTCCTCTCCTTGCAGTGTCTCCCCTTTTCTGTCCTACCCTCTCCCATACTTGTCCCTCTCTTCCACCCTTCTCTCTCTCTGTTCTCCTTTCCTTTCTCCTCTTCTGTTGTCCTCCATCCTCCACTCCTCTCACATCACCTTTCCTCTCCTCTAAGCCTAACTTCCTCTTATACTTGAATGGGTTCCCTGTCTTTATCTCCTCCCTCACTCCTCTCCTCCTCACAGGGCCTGAGCGTACCTTCGCTCCCTCCCTCTCTTCTCCAGAACCTGAGTTCCTCCTCTCTCCCTCTCCTCTGTTTCTCCTTAGCCAACGTGAGTGTTCCTTTTCCTTTACGACTCGTGGTACAGAGTGTGTGTTTAGGGTTTCCCTTCCACGCTGCTTTCACTCATCCGCATCCTGCTGACATTCAGCCAGTGCTGCTGTAGGTATATCAACATGCGTATGTCCTGATTTGCTTCACTATTTGATCATTCATATATGTGCCCCGCCTTAATACACCATGTTCTTCGGTTCACTCATTTCTCCTCCAATTAGTGCACAGCTGCTGGTACCACTTGTGCTACGAAAGGCTGTTATACTATGGATGCATCACAGGCTTAAGTCACCTCCTCTCTTTTCCTTGTGTTCTATCCATCATCTGCTCTGATACAAAAAGACAGGGTCAATGAAAGCAATACGGTAGACTACAGACTACTGCTTTCCCCTAGGCAGGGCTATCATGTTAACTCATTTAGTGCCAAGGGTAAATAAAGTCACCCAAATGGTCAACGTCCTAGAGGACGGATAACTTTATTCACCAAAAATGCATAAATTATAATGCTTCATATTGTAGTCAATCAAAGTATTTTTGTTCTAGGTGGTGAGTGTTCAGGAATTCTTTGACGATTAGTGAGTTAATGTGGTGGTGAAGGCAAGGGGACAAGGAGAGGAGGCCACAAAGGAGGAGATGCATCCTAAGAGAATGGCCTCTGTGTGCCCATTCCACCTGCCCAGTGCCATCTCTCACCTCATGTTCATGCTTTGGCTCCTTTTCTCTTTCCTTGATTATGCATTTCCTTTGGCCTGTAAAGAGGATGATGTGTTCATTGGGAAGCTGCCTACCTTTGAGAAGCGGTGTGAGACGCCTGCAGGTAGGGGTGTGGTCAAGGAGACTGGACACGCCTCTGTGTGTGTGTGTGTGTGTGTGTGTGACACATTAACACCGGCAACTTGGTATTGGCTGTGTGACTGGTATTGTCTGCCCTACTATGAACATGTCCTGGGCTTCCTCTGTCTTCTACATGTCTTTCACATACGTCTCACACTGTTAACTTCAGCATAAACCCTCAAGCATGGTTGTGTTTCTTTGAATGTTGAATAGTGTAATAGAGTTTGCAGATTAACAATTCTTACTCAAAGAATCCTAGTAATTAATGTAAATGTTGACTGACAGCCGGACTGTATCTAAATAATGTATTCATACCCAGAACACTTAATTCCTAGAAGTGTGACTGTTTTAGCATGTCATGCCTTGGAAATTCTGATATGTGCTTGTTCTCTTTTCCCCTTGAAATAATTGAATGGTTGTTACTCGTCTATAATTGAATGGCTGTTCTGATCAGACTGAATGACAGTCTTTGTTGTTATGCTGCAGCAACAACAACTCATTGTGTGTATGTGTGTGTGTCTCTCTCTCTCTCTCAGGGACGTCTCGCGGTCCTAGCCCAGTGACCCTAGCTTCCCAGGATGCCTTGCCCATCGCCGTGGCCTTCACAGAGTCAGTTAATGCCTACTTCAAAGGAGCTGATCCTACTAAGTGAGTCTCACATGACCTCCTACAGCTCCCCAAGCTGAGGCCTACATAGTCTCACACACACACACACACACACACACACACACACACACACACACACACAGCCAGACGCATTCACACATCAGACAGACACACATATAGCTACTCCTTCACACTGAAGCACTAACTTACTCTGCTATATTTCGTGCATGCACACATTATGGCAAACATCTCAAGTTACACACACGCACACTGCTCCATATTTAAAGCTCATCTCACACACACACAACGAGCTGGTGGGCCTCTCACTCTATGTGTGTGTCTCTGCGTGTGTGGAATGTTTTAGATTTGCGTTAGCCCGACACCATTCTTTCAGAGTGGATAACCCACACGGGGCAGATTATAGTCTGGGGCAGAGAAAACATACATCCTTTTATTGGTTAACTGCTGTTAAATTGCTGCTGTGCAAAAGGCTTATTTTTGCAGGGATTAGAGAATGGAACATTTCATAAGCAATGCAGTGGACACACAGGGCAGGGCTAGGGCTGGCATGTGGACCACACCACCGCAGACTAGGCCCTCCTGGATTATACTGGGGCTTGGTTATACTGGGACTGTGGTAGGCTGGATCAATGGACAGGGACTGGTTTAGACTGACTAATGCACTGTCTGGCACTGGTTTATATTGAAAAGGTTTTATTGTTCACTTCAAAAGATAAAGGCTTGGTTAGACTAGGTTAGAGTTAGACCAGACCACTTAGACCAAAAGATAACGGCTTGGTTAGAGTTAGACCAGACCACTGCCTTTGCTTGGGATTGTGTAAGACTGGACTGGAGGACTAGTTTAACCCTCTGTGTGCCGCTGTGTTCCTCAGGTGCATAGTAAAGATCACAGGCGACATGACACTGTCCTTCCCCACGGGCATCATTAAGGTGTTCACCAGCAACCCCTCCCCTGCTGTGCTCACCTTCAAATTGAAGAACATCAGCAAACTGGAGCAGATCCTCCCCAACCAGCAGCTTCTATTCAGGTGGGTGGTTAGACACAAACAAAGAATACTGGAATTAATTGCTTCTGAATAATTTGTCTGTATTACTTTTTTAATAAATCAAACTCACTTTTGAACATTCTTTTTATTGAAAGAAGTTCCAATCCAATGGGCAAGTTTTCCTGTTTCACTGTGGCCTGCTGCACTTGTTTTCACTACACAACTCTGACCACCTAGCCAATAGTTAGCAACCTCTGATGTTCAGTAGAAACGCTTCCCGTCAATCTACTTGAGCTTTTGTCGTAGTTGAATTTGAGTGTTGTTATGGACTTTTGAATTATGGCGATTCTGACAGTGATTGAGAAAATCTAAATACATCATCAATGCACGCAAAAACCGTCTGGGGTTCGTGATAGACAACTATAACATGTCAATATATTGGAGCTCGGCTTTAAAGTGCAGGTGGGTATGAAATGTTGTTTTAACACTGTTTGACCATATCCATGATCAGTTGACCAGGTCTAGACCATATCTATCCCTGACATGAGACTTGAGAGAGGGGTGTAGGAGGGGATATGGAGAGGACGGAGGGGGGAATTGAGGATGAGGAAGTCCTAGAGTGCGTCAGTGAGAGGAAATTCGATTAGCATCAGTCATAAAGCTATCATTAGGCTGCCAGTGAAGTATTTTCCATCATTCATCAGCAGTTAGCTTCTCAACAGGCCATGTCTCTTCTTGAAGTCATAACTCTCCCCAAAACAGCTAGGGGTGTCACGTCAATGTGTAACTGCCAACGTCCTCATTCCAAACATGTGTTGAGCAGTACATCTGTCATTCCACTACTGCAAACTACCTGCCAATCACAAAAAAAAAGAAAACATCCAGTCAGTGCGCCTAGAAGACAAGTATCATCTTGCAATATTGTAATTGACAGACTTTGTTTGTGTGTTTTGATATGTTTTTATTGGTATATCCTAGATATACTAGATATTCGCTAGATTACTGGCTGTGGATAGTCTGGGTACAAGTTTGAGACTGCCATCTGAGGTAGAGGATCTCTTTGAAGAAAAGCGGGGGAAAGAAGGCGGTCTTTCCCCCCTGTTCCTCTCCTTCTCGCTCTGGTTCCTCTGGGTAACCCTGAGCCCGCATGGCTTGACTAATTGAATCAAACGGAATTCATGATTTAATAGTTGGGTGGCAATAAAAGGGTCATTCTTTCCGAGCTATTGGAGCTACACACACACACACACACACACACACACACACACACAGAGCCAAGGAAAGTCATGAATAATTGAGTCTCTGATCGTTCGTGTGTGTGTGTGTGTGTGATCCAGTGATCCCTCGCAAAGCGACTGTAATACCAAGGACTTTTGGTTCAACATGCAAGCGCTCACGTCCTACCTCAGGAAAGCATCAGAGCAGAACCCTGCTGCCTCCTACTACAACATAGACATCCTGAAATACCAGGTCAGTCCCTAAGTCTAAAATAGAATAACATGTCTGCCCCAAGATAGAGCACCAAGTTTAGTATTATTCCATGGTTTATGTCTGTGTGTGTGCGCGTGCAGGTGTCGTCTAATGGGATCCAGTCGACCCCTCTGAACCTGGCTGTATACTGGAAGTGCACCCCAGGTACCACAGACCTGCGGCTGGACTACCGCTACAACCCTGAGTCCATGCGCTCCCCCGGCCCACTCAGCAACGTGCAGGTCCTAGTGCCCGTGGACGGAGGAGTCACCAGCATGCAGGCTCTGCCCAACGCAGTCTGGTGAGAGAACCGTGACAGGAAAACAAATGGCCGTCAGTGATAGTTTGACTATTTTTCCATTAAAAGACAAAACACAGACAATAAACCATGTACAACATTGAGGTCAGTAAAGTACTGGCCTACCACTGTCGTGGTGGTGGTGTTGTTTTTTTTGTGGTGTGATATGTATGATAGTGTTGTGTCTATTGTTCAGAGGGGGTTGCTTGTGTAAACATTGTGCCAACATACCTGTGATTTATTTAATTATTTTCCAACAGGAATGCAGAGCAGAATAAATCTCTATGGAAGCTGAGCGATATTTCAGAGAAGTCTGAGAACGAGGGTAAATTAATACAAGTTACTGTATTTACTGACTGCGACTCACCTCTGAGCCAATCAGGACAGAGAGATGACTGTTGCTGTGTGCACAGTCCATGTGTTTAGAGTCATAAGCATGGGCTAGTCTCAGGAGAATGACTTTGTGTGTGTGCCCAGGCTAATGCCCTGGCTTAATGGCTGTGTTTGTTCCTAGGCTCCGGGTCTCTCAGGGCTAAGTTTGAGCTGTCAGATGGCCCATCCAACCCCACCACTCTGGCCGTCCATTTTCTGAGTGAGGGGAGCACCCTCTCAGGGGTGGACATGGAGCTGCTGGGCACTGGATACAGACTCTCTCTCAACAAGAAGAGGTTTGCCACAGGTAGGACCCAAGACCTGGAGTTAGCCTGAAGTCTACGACTGTGTATCTTAACCTCTATTAGCTACATGTGCTATAGCTAACGCACTCTCAAAAAAATAAATGTACTAATTACAGATGGATATCAGTAGATATTATTGATTGTACTACTTGATCATTTAATAAACTGTGTGTGTGTTTCTGTCCTCCTAGGGCGCTACATGGCAGACTGCTGAGTTGGTGCACTAGTCTGAACCCCCAAGCACAACGGCTCTATTGAAAGTTTATTTTCAATATTTTACACTTTTTGTCCTATTTATGGAAGGGGAGGGTTGGAGGGGTGGGGTTGCTGTAAAGCCGGAGAGTTTTGCAAAGCCCCCTGACATTTTGGAACCATTTGTGCATTAATCCTAATGCACCTTTCCCTGGGAAGAGAGAATCCTACTACAGAAAAGCAGCACTGAGTATTGAACACTGTTTAAAAAAATTAAAAAAATGAAAGACAAACAAAGTTGGGCTGTCAGGAAATGTATAGTTATGAGATAAGTCTAATGCTTTCTGATCAATTCAGACTTTTATAAAGTCAGAATCGTAGTGTTTGTTATGTAAAGGTAACAATGTATGGATTATATATAAATATATATTATATCTAAAAAAAACAACAACAAAAAAGGAAAAAAATCTGCACTAACAATCTTTCCGGCCATTATATAGATGTTTTTCCTCTCCTTTTTGTATTCTGTTTAATCTGTTGTCGTAACGAAGATTCTGGGTAAAATACAGAGAAAAGGGAGGATGTGAAAGGAGAGAACATGCCACACTTTCTGTTCACCCTCTCCTTTTCTTCTCCACTGTAAATACAGTCACTGAGTATTCCACTTTGTAAGAATGATCTCAAGAGTTGTCTTTTTGATTACTTTTCTTTTCTTACTTCTGGTTTCTTTCTATCCTGATCATGTGCAATGAAGGTAAGCTGTCTTAAAACAAAATGGATCCTCTCACACGTTTGGCACAAGCTCAATGTATTGTCCTTCTAGTCAGTTTTACCTGCTCTCATACAAAAGCAAAAAAGACTAAACTGACCTCAGTGCCTCTCCTTACTGTGGATAAATTCATTGAGAAATGTGCCTATTTTCTCTACACTCTTTTGTATGTTAAAGCACAGTTAATGAAAAAAGCACAGATCATTTGCCAGTTTTGTTTTATAATCCTTTTTCGGATGTTGAAGGGAAAATGCCTCCAGTTTATGCAGTCTAAGCTCAAGGCATTTGTCTTCCAGAAATGATTGATCCAATGGACCCAGTCCACATATGTCTTTTACAATAATGTCATCTTTCAAGTATTTTCTATCTGGAGTCTTGTTTACCTTGATCAGAGTTAGTGTGGACCTTTGTACCCAATTGACCCAATTGGTCAACTTGAGAGTACCAGACAGGAGTAGAATATTAACTAGGCCAAATCAATTCTTGAAATGCCTTACGAAAATATACCTTGTGACCCATACTGCCATGTTTGCCTGTGAAGGCTCTTGGTGCTGACGCGATGCAATAGCGAGTGATTCACTCTTGCCTTATACCAATGGAGGACCACCGCTAGAGGGCCTAGTGATTACGGTCAGTAATACTGCACCACAAACATGTTTTGTATGCCTTTTTTATATCAATGCCTTCTCTCTCAAAGTAGGATCTTGACATCAGCATGTTTGAATTGATGGATAAGTTGTACTGTATCATTACAAACATTGCTAATGGGGCACATGAAAACTGTGATTGTAGACTGTTTAAAGACAAGTAGGGTTTGACTGTTAACTTTCGGTGAGGTCTTGGTTAGTCCTGTCCTTTCTGACAGTGCTGTTTAAAGGTTCCCATGTCTCCTCTTTTTCCCATCTCTCGTTAACATGTGATTTGACATTCTGTAACTGCATGATAAAATTGTTCACCATAAATAAGTGATGGTTGGTCAACAATGTTGATTGAATGTTGAAGTCATAACACTTATATTAAACATGATTGTTTAGTATATTAAAAGTCACAATATTGTATTTTAGGGCATGAATTACTCTGAATCATCACTGTTTTAATGGTAATTTTTAATTGTATGTACAATGTTTTTAAAGAGGTGATCTGTATCCAGTTCAAGACTAGACCTTCAGTAACGTAGAGGCAGATACTAACTTGAGATGGATGATGGGAAATTCCACAAGAAAATAGTCTTAATTTCTATCTATATGACTCAGATTTTCTTGTGTTCCACATCATACTTTACTCAACCAAATTAAATGAGGTAATCCGTATGGATTCGAAAGCATTATCATGTAGCATATCAGGAAATTGTAATGTGAGAAACAACATATCAAATTCATTTTTTTCTGTGGAATTCTCCTTTAATGTGTGTCACCAGCACAGACAACACTAGCGATTCCCCCCCCCATTAGACTAGGGAAACCCCGCACAGAAACTGAATATATATGCAATGTATATTTAGCGAGCTGGTTCTTGCTGTCTCTACAAAACATCCAGTGACGTTTTCCAAGGCATTCTTTTTGGAGCTTGTCATTTTTTTCATTATCATTTTTGTTTGTATGTCTGTCAAAAGGAGAGTTAAAAAAAAAAGCAAATTATGTGTAAATGATTCTCATGAAATGTACATTTTTACAAATATCCCTTGCCACTTTTTTGTCTTCACTTTATGATCTCAATGTGCCTGTATTAAATGTGTAATATATGAATATAAACATATATATGAAAAAATTACAAGTTAACTGTTTGTCCTGTATATTTTTTATTTGTCAGAACCTGTGTGAATCTTTGTATAATTACCATGATGATGCATTAGAACTGTTGTCAACAAGTCATGAAATCACATTCGCTGAATAGGAATTCAGATAAAGGTAGATTCAGAGTTAGTGTCTTTGATATTATTGAATTTGGGCATTTTAGCTAACTTTAGCAGAAATCGCGTGCAGAGCCAAGCGTGCAGAGGCTAAGGACCTTGTTTGTATGAACCCTGTGTGGCAGTCGCAGCAATTTTCCTTAAAAAAATAACGCAAGTGGAGACTTTTACCTACTGACCTCCCAGATACCTCATTATGTCTGTCTGACTAGCCCCTCTCCCAGCTTCAGGCCAGGGGGACTTAAAATTACTTCTTCAGAATCTTAAAGTCAACAAATGACAGGTTACTATTGTATCATCTGAATTGTATGATTTTAGGGTAAAGGATTTTAAGTGGAATAGATTGATGCAACATTTGAGGGGTCCTGTATATATTTTTTTAATGCGCAGGCCAAATTGGCCTTCTGAGACTCCGAATACTAGAGAGAACCTCAACATGAATGGGCTCTTTTTTCAGCCGGCGCAAAACAGATGCAAGTCCAAACGCAGGCACATAGGCAATTTGTGTCTGCAGTAACTGGTGAAAATACCACAGCACTGAAGTGCTATCTCACCTGCATTCAGGTGGGTAGAGCAGCGGTAAGGTCAAAATAGCAGTAACATTTCAGACACGCCCCATAGTGCCAGGGCCCCTTGCCAGTGCCCACATTTGTGCTAAGATTTGTTTTCACAGTGTTAAAATACAGCCCCTTGTGTTTGTGTGTTCCCTAATTGTTTTTGTTAATGGCTGACCACGGTTTCACATTTCCAGTTAAATAAAGTCACTCTCCACAGGCCTGCAGGCTCTACATGTATTCCATCCTCAGGATGATACATTATGAATAAAGAGAGTATTGATGCCATTACATGTGTGGTATATTACCAGTGGACTACAGAGGGCCTGCAGAGAGAGAGAGAGAAAGCGGAGAGCGTCAGGTTGATGTAATGGTGTGTGTGTGCTGGCACTACATCGCCTCCTTGTGCATATTTATACAGCCAGTCATGCCTTATGTCACAGCTGCTCCACTTCCAGACCTCCTCCTCGCTAACTGAAATAAAGGCTCTCTGCGCCGCCCGTCCAGAGGCACATGTGTGAGCCATCAGTGGGTTCCCTCTCCTCTCGCCTTCCCTGTCCACCTCACTCAGACCTCTGGATGTGTTTGCGTGTGGGAGGGACATCTGGGGCTCCGGAGCCTCTCTGTATTCCCAGGAACGCAGACATTGAACCGACATCATGCGGTACTCTGCTCAGTGGGGCTGTGTTAAGTCCAAGAACTGTGTTGATTGGGAGTGGATTGAGGGATTCAGTGAATAAGTTGGAGTTTGAGATGGTCTCTCATTCTAGTATAGATTGAGCAGCTATGTGAGTCCGGTATTGAAGGGTCTGCAATGAGTCTGATGTAGATTGAGAGGGCCTGTGTGTGGTGTAAAGATTGAGTGGATCTGCGAGACTGAAAGGGACTATGTGTTTGGTATAGATTGAGAGGGTCTGGTATAGACTTAGAGGGTTTGCATGTCTGGTATAGATTGAGAGGGTTTGCATGTCTGGTATAGATTGAGAGGGTCTGCATGTCTGCTAAAGATTGAGAGAGTCTGCATGTCTGGTATAGATTGAGAGGGTCTGCATGTCTGGTATAGATAGAGAGGGTCTGCATGTCTAGTATAGATAGAGAGGGTCTGCATGTCTGGTATAGATAGAGAGGGTCTGCATGTCTGGTATAGATTGAGAGGGTCTGGTACAGGCTGAAAGGCTCTAGGCTTCAGATGGACCCAGCACTGTGGACGTGCGTAGAGCACAGGGAGCAGTTGGCCTTCGCTGGCTGCCGTCGCAGACATGTTTGTCCAGAGGCCCACTGGAGCCATAGACTTGAGTTATTCTACAATGCAGTGAGCGAGCACCACATCAGTAACATTTATGGTCAATTTGTAATTGATGTGCCTATTTGATCTCTCTCTCAAACATGAGGAAAACCATCTGAACAAACAGGGATGGTGTAAGTTTATTGCATTAATATGGATTCCCCTCCTCCTCTTTCCTTGCTCCCTCCAAAGCCCTGAGGACCTCTTCAGTATAACTCAAACTCTGAACGGGTCAGATTCTGATCCAGGGGAATCTCTCATATTTTCCAGTCAGCCCTAAACTGCTCCTCCTTCACTGGCAATAGGCACAGGTTTCACAAGCTGTCCAATGAGACATACAGTATATTACAAAATATTCTAGAGATTCAACGACAAACATGTTTTTAGTCTATTTGCCTGGTTGACTTCTACACTCACTTGCTTTGACAACAATAACAAAAAATATTGTCATATCCAGTTATATTCAGTTAAAGCTTAATCTAAGTAAAGTGCGGTCTGTTCTCATCTTATATTCTGTGTATGTATTACTTATATCCACGCTTGAGCAAGCTTCGCTTAACCTTTACCCTCCAAGTGCTCCTTGTGATGCCACAGTGCCCTTTGTCAATTCCCCTCTTAATGACTGGGCATTGGGAGATAATCAGCATTAATTAGGAGGTCTTCCTGGCTTGACTGATGATGCCACCCAAACAAACCCGGCAGATTGAAGCGTTTGTTCCCTTCGATTGTGCATAGAATCTCATCCAATCCATTTAGAGGCTGGAAGTGATACAATTGGCCATCTGCCGAGATGAATTAAACCGGGCACTCTGATTGGGCAGTTTCTGAGCCGCCAGCTGTAGATGCTGTCGTGAGATTGTCTCCCACCCCCTCCCTCCTCCCTCTCCCTCTCCCTCTATCTCTCTCTCATATCCTCCTCCTCTCTCCTTCCCTTCAAGGCTTTAGGACTGTGGGTCAGAGCATGAGCTGAGACGGTTATGCCTATTATAATTGTGTTTTTACAAAGCTACTCTCTAATCGTAACAAACAAACAATCATACAACAAACATGATCGTCCCTCTCCTCGTTATAGTCATACAATCAGCTCTAGAGAGAGTGAGGGAGTGGGCCTTCCGTGCCTGGTTAGTAGAGGCATGTCACAGGCTATTTGTCATAATGTGTGTGTGTGTGTGTGTGTTTGAGTGTGTGTGTTTGAGTGTGTGGTGTGTGTGTGGAGGAGGGGGGAGGGGATGACTGGGCAACGGTCACAACTTAAGTCCCATGGTGCTTGTGCGTCCCCTCCCCATGGGTCACCGCTAGGCTCTGAGACCTGCCCTATGAAAGCTTTCGTCTGACCTCACGAACATCTAGGAGTGTCTACCCAGTCTCTAGCCCCTCCCTGTGTAAGACTAAACCATCAAAATGGAGACTGTTACTGTAATCAATCATACAACACATAGTAGTTGAATAAAGATAATATTCCATTCCTGTGTGTGTATGTGTGTGTATGTGTGTATGTGTGTATGTGTGTGTGTGTGTGTGTGTGTGTGTGTGTGTGTTTCTTTTTCCTCACAAAGCATCATGAAGCATTATTATTATGGTGTCTATTATCTGAGTTTAACAGTGGTTTTTCGGAGTAGGTGTGGAGACTGTGAGGTGGGATCTATGCCTATGAGGGGGATCGAGGAGGGGGTCTTTATGAGGCTGCAGGAGGCTGTTATGACAGGTGTGTTTGAGCTTGTGTGCTCAGAAGCCTCAGTCCTCCTGCTAAGGGCCATTGAGATAGAGCAGAGCAGAGAGAGAGCCATGGACATGGGAGCATGACTACTACAGTATATCATTAAGACCTCTCAACTCTCCTCAACTTACTCATGAAATACACACACACACACACACACACACACACACACACACACACGCGCACACACACACACATACACGCACACACGCAGACTGAGTTCAACACATCAGAGAGCAGGGTACACTGATGGAGGATGCTACTGAGCTAATGCTTATTGTTCTGGGAAGCGGAAATCAGGGTGTGGTGGTGGTGAATCAGGAGAGTGTGCCATGGACACCACCCCCACCAACCCTGCAGCGAGGGAAAGGAAGCGAGAGAGGCAACCCTGGGAGTCTAGAGTGCCGTGTGCTATTACCTTTACATTTACATTTTAGTCATTCAGCAGACACTTTAATACAAAGTGACTGACAACAAGTACATTTGTCTAAAGTAAGTGAATCAACTATACATCACAGTCATCGTAAGTAAAACCTTCGATAGGAATACGTGCCCCTGGCAGTCACAGTGGTAGAGAAAGGAAGAAAACAAGTTGTTTAATTTATTTTTATGCTAAAGTTTAGGTGTTAGGAAAAGGTCTGAGGAAGAGGAGCCCAGAGGACGACTATTAAGCATGAGAACAAGAAGGGGTGAGAGAGAGGAGGGGAGACATATAAACCATCATTTTTTTAAGATTAAATTTTTTAAGGTCTGAGATCATAATAACATTAAAGATTATGAAATGATTTGTTAAGCCTTTGGTCTAATGTCTATGATATGTACCTCAACATGAATGTACCTTGACTACGTTTTTCTGATGCTAAGTTTCAGAACTTAAAACTGTAAGATCTAAATAGAATCGGATAAATAAACAAGGGGATCAATTTGAACTCTGAGTGAGTCAGCACACACACACGCGCATGCGCACACACACACATACACACATATGCACACACATTCTCACTGGCTCCAGACAGGAAATGTTCTGATTATAAATATTTGGATTTTTTTTAATTGAAAGAATCTGCGGACCTCCAATTCTGGGGTGTTCTTTTAAACACTCTGTGCTCATATGGATTATTTATATAGTTATCAGTCCCTGTGTTCATTAGTGTCTGCAGTTGTAGTCACACGCACACATGCACGTACATACGCGCACGCACACACACACACACACACACACACACACACACACACACACAAAGGAGATGATCAGCTATCAGCGACGGGTGAAACTGATTCTCTTTGCAAGTTGGTGGTGTCTCCGTAAGGTTCTTTTGTTTTGCTGGGCCATAAGTCAAGCGTGATGCTGCTCTTCGATCAACGGCCCCATTACACGCGATCTGTGCCGGATGCGCTTTTACACAGGCTAGTGCGAGCAGTCCTGTGGGAGAAGAGCAGACTGCTCAAAAATTCAACTGAAAAACATGTTTGCATGTCACTGTGTTTGCATTGGGTATGAATAAACCATGAACATAGGTGTTTTAACTGTGGTAGCGACCCATGACTGAGTTCTCTGTGGAAGCCGATGGAGGACACAGATTAGGACATACTGTACTGTACTGTACTACTGTAGTAGTAGTAGTAGGGGTTTGGTGTACAGTAGTTAGTATTGCAGTGGATATGATGTTTGGTGAAAATCACCGGCATCTTGAACAAAATCCTGACTGGTTTCAACTGGTGAAGCTCAGGTTTTCTCCAACACCTTTTATCAACACTTGAGGATGTGTGTGTGTGTGTGTGTGTGTGTGTGTGTGTGTGTGTGTGTGTGTGTGTGTGTGTGTGTGTGTGTGTGTGTGTGTGTGTGTGTGTGTGTGTGTGTGTGTGTGTGTGTGTGTGTGTGTGTGTGTGTGTGTGTGTGTGTGTGTGTGTGTGTGTGTGTGTGTGTGTGTGTGTGTGTGCGCGCGCGTGTGTGTGCACGCGCGTATGTATGTGTGTGTGTGTTCAGTGTCCGGTGTCTGTGTGGTGTGTTAGAGTGTGTGTGTGTGTCGGCCAAGAACCAGGTAACCTTCACAGACATAGCATGCAGTTTAATAGTACCCTTCAGCGTCTTACTTACAGTACTGTACAAACATATCATTATAACAAAAATTCAAGTAAAAATGTCCATTCATGAGATGAGGATGGAACAGCCTCAGTCTCACTGCACTGCATGATACCATGTCTGAGGCAGGACGTGTCAGCTTGGTGAGGCTCCTGCAGCACCTTGGGCTTTAACAAGGCTGCAGTTGTGCCTGCATGTTGCGCGTGGTTTTTACCCGGCGCTCAACTCATTACGCCTCTCCCTGTGACACGTATTGCGTGATGCCTGTGTTTTTAAGCCCCTCCACTTAACATGCTAGACTGATTGTTCAACTATTGCAGAATGGGCTGATGGTGATAAGTAATGCATAACAGTGAGGTTGGAGACGCGTCCGTGTGAAATTATATTTGACAAGGTGGATTGCGGCTCGCGTTCCATGGTCTGTGCGTGCAGGCACCCCCCTTTCTTATTTTTCCCTCTCTCTCTCCCTCCCACCCTCCCTCCCTCCCTCTCTCTCTCTCTCAGATCTTGAACACCCCTGTGCGTTCAAACACAACTCTCCTCTCCCGAACTCTGCGTGCCTGCTTTCTCTCAGGGGGTAATGAAACAAAGCTAATCGCTGACTAAAATATTACTGATTAGATTTACATATGTCACTAGAATGACTTTTAAATAAACAACTTTGACTGATGGATCAACAACAAGTACATAAGCTATGCAAGGTCATGAAGTCCCATTAAAAGCGATAGTTCACCCAAATTACAAAATCACATATTTGGTTCCTTACCCTGAAAGGATAGGACAGGATGATTTGGGCATGAAGTTACAAACATGCTAATTTAGGTACCATTTGGTAAAAAAAAAACTGATAGTGCCCAGATAAACAGAACCAAAGTGCGGATTGAAGTCTGTCCCTATCCATAGACTCCTTTCAGGGTAAGGAACCAAATATGTGATTTTGTAATTTGGGTGAACTATCCCTTTAACAATTTGTTATCAATCCAACAATGAATATGTATGCAGAGTTATGACCAAAAGTCAACCTCTGCACCGGTTCATCCATTAGCTAATGACCACATGGGAAAATAAACTGTTGAGCAAGAAAGGTTGAGCAGGGCTTAACCATTAACCTGCATTCTAAGTTAGCTAGTGCCTTAATAGATATACACCTTGTTCCTCCATAATCACTGTGACAGGGTTCATGGCTCTAACTGACTCCACTAACACCTCAACAGTCAGACCACTCCATAGAGAAGTGACACACTGGAGACATGAAGCAACCAGGGCTCAGAGACTTCTGGACGAGCATAACAGGGCAGCAGCCGCAGGTGGAGGCCAACAACGCCGGAGACTCAGCACCCATTGGTAATGGTACTACCAACGAGCACTCCTTGAATGTGGTCCCTGTCACCCCTAGCCCTCTTACCAATGGCTCAGGCAGCATGTTAGATGCAGAGCAGACTGGAGCCACTCTTCTGTTCTCAGGCATATTCCTGGGCTTGGTGGGGGGAGTGTTCACAACCATGGGCTGGCTCAACTACGACCTCAACCATAGCTTTGAGTGGACCCAGCTGCTGGGCCCCATCCTGCTGTCTGTCGGAGGAGCCTTTCTGCTCATTAGCGTTTGTAAGTTCAGGATGCTCACCTGCCAGTCATGTATACACAGGGACGAGGAGGAGGACGTGTCCGAGTCAGAGCAGTTTCCACCGGGTCACTTGTTTGAGTTTAACGGCATCAATCAGCCAATCATGTTCCACGGAGCTACTGTTGTGCAGTATATCCCGCCACCATATGCCTCAGTGACCCATGAAGTGAACCCGGCCAATGGATTTCAGCCCAACGGCTCAGCGAATGGAGTCCCTAGAAACTTGCCTCTGCAGTACTACACTGTGTGCCCTTTGGATAACCCATCAGCAATCACAGCAGACGAAGACAGCTCACCACAGACAGAAACAGACCACAGACATAGCAGGTAGGGAGTGGGGAGCAAACAGACAACTTGATGTATATATTTGAGTGGAACTACTGTGGAACATATATATGTCAGAGGTCAGCAAAAGTCAAAATATAAGGTTTCAAGCCTTGATGACCCTTGTGTATACTTTGCAGGTTTCAAGCCATATCAAGCGAATATAATCAATATTCTTTCTTAACTGTGTTTGACCTCTCATAGGGTACATAAAAAGAGAGAGCATCCAGATGATGGAAAAGGATCTGATGATGGGTTCAATTCTACCTTTCCACCACCATCTTATGAGGACATCTACCCTTCTCTGCAGACTGACACTTCACCCTAATTCCTCTTATAAATCCAAAAAAGGTTATTGGTTTCCAGGCCTTTAACCTAACCTGATGTTTGGGGTGCTTACACATTGTAAACATCCGGGGATGAATCTAGAAAATTCTGATGGATAAGAGTTTACGTGTTATTTTGTCTGTAACCTTCTTTAGACCTGTTGTTTCACATTTGATAGAATGTAAGGGATGTTATATTTATATGTGAATAAAAGTATATTTATTCAAAGTGTCTTGTCTATCTATGGTATTTCAGCAGACAGTCACAGAGCGCAACAATTGAGTTGTCATTGGTCCCATTCTCATCTGCTATTATTCAATTTAATTAAATATGAAATGTCCCTGAGACTCAATAAATGCAAATTTTCCAAGCACTTTCTATGCATCAACCAGGACGCTGATCTCCCTCCGCCTATAGGTAATTGATCCGCTGTAGGGGAAGTGGTCTGGCGCTCAGGGGATGTTATTTCACATGCTAGGCTGAAATTTAGCTGGCAGCGTTGTTGGTTGTATTCCTTTTTGATTCATAGCCCTCTGTAGGATAAAGCATTTGAATTTGCTCTCTGTCAGACGAGGGCGTTTGTCTTTATTCGGTACCCTCCTGCAGGACCCGGGGCGCAGCCGGTTAAACGCAAGTGTTGCTTAACCACATGGGGGCGGAAAGACTGAGGGAATCAATACCCTCTGCCACTGGGTCAGGTCAAAGAAGTCCTGTCGCTGATCGAAGAAATGAAACAAGTGTCTAGTGATGATGATAACAGTAATAACAATAATAATAGTAATAATAATAATAACAACAGGAATAATTACAAGAATAACAACAACAATAATAATAATAGTAATAGCCTAATAATAATAATAATAATAATATTATAGCCTAACCATGCAAAACAAATGTATGCTTGATTAAAATATCTGTTATATGTTCAATATCTGTAATATCTATTATATGTTCAATAAACATTCAACTACAAAAAACGTTTACATCATCTTGCACGGTTGCACCAGTTCACCTATTCTGCCTTTTTGAATTTCAGTGTTGTCATGTCGCCTGTAGCCTGATGACAACTCTCTAAATAAGAGTTTGAAATTGACCATTTATAGGAAAGTTAAAACTAGCACTAATATTGGTAAAGCATGATCAAAATGATACAGAGGTCACAATGTTTGGTCCAGTCAATGATAACTCATAAGTTATTCTTATTTACACAGTCCGATTAAGGCCAGCACAAGTTTGCTTATCTAACTAGCAGTGTTTCAATTAAAGTAGCTTACCATATATATATACGAAATATGAGAGGCTATCAAATATTAGTTTAGCGTTTAAAATCTAAATAAGTAAAAAAGAAAAGAAAAGAAAAAGTAAATCCTGCTCAATAGAAATCCTGCTGAGCATTACAAGATGAACATTCATTCACTCTCCAATCCCATTTGCTTTTTCGTTTTATTAAGCTACGATAAGACGAATCGTCTCTTTTCTCTTGTGTCCAAAGTTTGTAAACTTAGTTGCTCTCTGCTATTGGGTTGCATTTGAAGTGCAATTAATTCACAATTACCTCAATATAAATGCCTACTAGACGTTGTTGGTTTATTATTCCAGCCTATACTTTGATCTAAGGTCTTAGGCTAAGCGGGCCAACAGTTTATTGCAGAAACTAACTTGTTTTCAAATATCTTAGGTTACATTTCAACAGTCACTCCTCCTATGCTTCCTTAAAGCGTTGTGCCTAACAATAATCAGCCAAATATAAAAGTTTTAATTGAAATGACATGTAGCCTATATTGCTGAGTTTCTTTTGTTAGTGTACATCTGGTCGCAATAAGAACCTTTTACAGGGGAACTATTCATGCCAGGGCAAGACCTGTTAGCCTATCTACAGTACTTGTGGCCCGAATACAGTCAACTCCCCATCGAATCATAGCCTACAGTAGCTTTTCCTCCGGTAGCCTAAGCAGGTGTGGATCTGGAATTCACATGCATGGCTTACATTTATTTGTGGAGCTTAAATGCTGTAAACCATTCTTCATAATGCGGCTTGTCGTTTAAGAAGACAGGTGAGTATATGTTTTGGCCAATTTTGACCCTGATTTGGCAGTCCCTGAGGGGTTTACAGTCGGCCTAATCATTGCAAAATACACTCTGAAGGATTTTGAAAACTTCCAGCTTTGAACTTAAAGTCCCAAAAATGTAGATAGTCTTATAGGCCTATTCCCACCGAAATGAGAGCTGACAAGTGCAAATTCTTATTTCGAAAACAATTTAAAACTGTGTGCAAACTTGTGCTTTTGTCTTTGTAGATCTATAAACCGCAGCACAATGTGACTTCCATTAATTTTACTACACAGTAAAATGCGGGTGGCCGACAAGGCTCATTATTTTACCGTTTTGTAGCATTTGCGCCGTTTTATGAAAGCATTACGGAACACGTCAAACGTTTAAACAACTCCAAAATGAAAGAGGTCTGGAGGAGCACACAGAAACATTGACCACAAATCTCATGAGAACGTCCCTATCGACAGTCGATTAATTAGAAGGTACCGCTCTTCATGGTTATGTGTGTTAAAATGATATAGGGGGAGTGGAGGGGACAAGTGACTAACTGAAAGCAGAGAATTTAAATCATTAACATGTGATGATATGTAAAGACATGTTCAATGGCAGATAATAACGGCTGATGAATATATTACTTATTCAAACAACATCAACAACGTGATAACAATGACGATAAAAGGCTAACAATAACAGCAATAATAGGGTTAATAATTATATGAGTATATGACTGACCTTTATAGATGCAGACATTTATAATAAAACAATTCATATTGATACAATGATCAAGGAGTCACATTAAATACATACAATACATAATGTAGGCTAGGACTATGTACTACTATCAATCACCTTTTTTCTTTTTCTTTCCTCATTTGGACAAATCAGTCTAATGACAAAGACTAAAGATGTTAGGCATTGTTATCTATTGAAACATTTGATGCACAGTGACAGCAGCCTCATGCAGCCTGCAGCATCTACACTATTAGGATATAAATCCTAAAGGAACCTTTCAGAGTAATGCCCTGTCTGTGTTGCAGTCTGGTCATGTAGAAGTTGCACAGGTAATGCTGAACTAGTGAAAAATAGTGTGTGTGTGTGTGTGTGTGTGTGTGTGTGTGTGTGTGTGTGTGTGTGTGTGTGTGTGTGTGTGTGTGTGTGTGTGTGTGTGTGTGTGTTGTGTTGTGTTGCAGATGTAGGTTGGTGTGTTGCATTATGCATATAGTTGAAACACTACAGTATGTGTTTAAAACTGTTTGTGTGTGTATCTAGGCAGTGTGAGAGCATTTAAATGCATGCACACATTCACCATTTCATTAAAATCACATTACATAGTTGCCGTCATGGCATTGTTTGTAATTACGTGTCTTTGAATTGTCGGAGGGTAAGGCAGATCTGACAGTTGACATTTATATTTTTGTCTCTGGATCCCTCGTGACTATTTTTAGCAGCTAAAAGTGGCTCTTTGCTAAATAAGTTCCTGACGCTATATCAAAGATAACTGCCACATTGGTGGGCTAACTCTGTGCCTGGTCTCAGTTCTCTGTGTGACGTGCTACGCAAGTCAGCGTAACTACAGGGCATGGGGACGGGGGACAAATGGATTCCATGTTTGCAGGAAAACACGCTGGAGGCACAGGAAAACTTTGTTGTTTATGAAGAACACGTGAAACCAATCAAATCTGAATTATCTTCCTGTTGTTCCAGCTTTTGTCGTTCGCAGTTTTCAGTCCGCTTGCCAGGAGTGTCGCCACCCAGCGAGCAGGTCCATGTCTGTGTATAAAGAGCATAAGGCAAGCGCACGTACACAAGCACACGCGCGCGCGCACACGCACGCACACACACACACACACACACACACACACACACAGACACACACACACACACACACACAAACACACAGTTTGTACGAGGAGCATCCGACAGTAAACCTCAAGGGGATCTGATAAATAGTCAGCCCACAGGAAATGATTCGCAGGCCTGCTCAGCATAATAACCCATTTACATACGCTTCCTCATATGGATCTGGGCTACAGACCAGACCATAGACACACACACAGACACACACACACAGACACACACACACAGACACACACACACAGACACACACACACACACACACACACACACACACACACATGCCAAGACTGTGCTAGTGTGCTTGTGTGTTTTCTCTCTCTCTCTCTCTCTCTCTCTCTCTCTCTCTCTCTCTCTCTCTCTCTCTCACACACACACACACACACACCACTTGTGGGATATAGCTGACGTATGACACTAGGAGTGTTCAGATTAATGTGCGCCAGGGTTCCAGAGGTGCTGTGGCAAACCCATCAGCAGTAGTCAGGTCATTTTTCTCTCTCATTGACTCAGTCAGTCAGGCGGTGACTCAAGCCAGCCCTGATAAAACCATTGACTGGCTGAGGCAGTTCTCTCTGGAGCCTCTTTGAGTCCTCCTCATCACACTTTTACTGCCTCAGCTCTGGGTCTCTGGCTGGCCTCCTGGAGCAGGTGTTTCACTCATTCACATGGCAGGGACTGAGGTAGACTCCATCTGGTCCGGTGTATATATTCTATATTTCATGGATAGGAGGTGGGATGGGGAGTGGGGTCTCAATGTTTCAAGATGTATATGTGGAGAACGTTGACATGTGTCCACTGTCTTGGTCAATATATTCACATGTAGAGCTATCAGGTGAATATTTAACTATGGCAGGAACACCCATTGTTTTATTTATTGGGGATTTTGTTTTATGAGTTTCCACTTTAATTGGTATGTGGATTATGGTACAGTAATTACTTGCACGCTATGATGCTCTTACACTTCATTCAGTGTTGTTTTAGAATGTTATTTTGCATCCTGCATATCTCATTTGTTGTCTGATGACATCAATGGCAAATGCAGATGTGATGAAATTGAAGAAGTATATTTGTCAAGTATTTTGTTCATACTTTTAGTATAGTATTTTGTTCATGTCCAATTTACCATACATGACTGACCTCTCTGAATTACTCAAAATGATAATGTATCAAAAGTAGGCTAGTAAACAAGCTCAGTCATGTCCCCATAA
This sequence comes from Argentina silus, assembly GCF_951799395.1. Lineage (NCBI taxonomy): Eukaryota > Metazoa > Chordata > Actinopteri > Argentiniformes > Argentinidae > Argentina > Argentina silus. The sequence goes on from NC_139659.1 coordinate 8,712,884, forward strand.
CTGGATATATTATTTGAACAGATGTTATCTCTCTGTGTGGGTATAATAGATACATAGTGTAGTGCTTACGGGAACCGTTTAAGGGGACTAGCACTGAGACTGTCAGTGGGTCTGTCAGCTAATGGCTTGGCTCCGGCCTCGTCACAAATGATATCTGACACAGATTATTAAATGCATTCTCTCTCTCTTTCTCCCCCTCTCTCTCCCCACTCTCTCTCTCTCTCTCTCTCTCTCTCTCTCTCTCTCTCTCCCCACTCTCCCTCCCTTTCTCATTCAAATTTAGTGCAGGCAGTTAAAGCAGAGTAAAAGTGCCGGTTTACACGTTATGCTGTGTAACTCTCTTAGATTTATGACAACTGGTTGAATAAAGCCAGAGTAGGAGCAGGAGAGTTTGAGAGAGTGACAATATGTGTCTGTTTTAGTGAGACACACTCACCTATGTGTCAGTGCATAGTGGGCCATCATGAGTTGTACTAAATCAGTGCATGGTGAAGTGAGGACAGGAGTTCAGAGGGGACAGCTCACCCCTTTCCTCCAGCATCAGCCTTCTCTATACATCCCAACTGTTCTCAGAGGTCTGGATCCAAACAGCACAGCATTGCCCTCCACTTCCTAACATTTCAATGTTAACTTTCCTAACTGAACTTCTTTTACATCAACACATTTCCCAATGACCCAAGACCAAGACCGAATATAGAAATAGATTAAGCTTATTCTGAATGTGGCTCCTTTCAGCCATTGTGGGACACCTGCATACTAACCACTGATTGGGTAATTGAGATCGAAGCTGAGGTGAAATCCTGACACCTGTGTGCCCCCTAAGACCTTGAGTCATTACACTGCTCTGTCAAAGAGAAAAGTCAAACCTAATTCTTCACATTGCTTTTACCAAAACAAAATATATGAAGGTTAAGGTTTAATATTTTATCATTTATTTCAAACAACATTTTTTTAGTTACTCGGGGGTTAGATTAGCAAAGAATCATGGAGTAATATGTTTTTATGATTCTCTTATTCACTTTAACAAATCATGAAATACTTCTGAGAGTGTATAAAAATATCTTTCCTACTAGTAACTGGTTGATGAAAACAAGCATTGTGATTGGCCCAGAGGCGTTCAAAGCCATGATTTAATAACGATAATATCACGGTTAAATCACCTAACATGATATTCCTATGCTGCAGTAGATTTGTGTAACACGTTCCCTTGACAACATTTGTAGTTTGAGAACTATATTTCTCAGTGCAGGGCAGAAAAACACCACAATCTATTACAAAATAAATACTTAAAGCATTGTTTTCTTGTCACAATTTTCAGATTTGTTGTCTAACCGTTGTATAAAAGCAATAATGCCCTCGAGGCCGTGATTTATTGTCAATATTGTCACTGTGTGTCGTGCCTAACAACTCCCACTACCCGTGACAATATTGACGATAAATCGCGACCTCAAGGGCATTATTGCTTAAATCTAGCACAGTGATGTCCACAGTTTCCATCCCTCCCTCTCTGTAAATACAACAGTAAGGATAACATTTCACACTAACAGAAATTGGTACTGAAGAGAAAAGAAAACATGGGAGATTTTGGGAAGGGGGTATTTTCGAAAAGTAATCCTGTGTTTGTATTAATATTTTCCCTCCGGGGAAACTTCTGTCACTGTCAATTTAAAGGGCATGCAGCCAACATTATGTCAATTTGCCGTTACAGGGGTATTTATGACTTTATTAAATTAGAGCAGAATATTTGTGGTGGGTCGAGACATGGGGGGTGGGTGGTGGGGAGGAAGAGAAGGGGAGGGAGGGAGGGTAGTTTGAAGTGAGGGTGAAAAATCAGGAGTTATTTTTGTTTCAAATGTGTATCCGTTCACATATGGTCCTTGTTTTGGCCTATATACTGAGAATCCCAGAGGTGACCCTTGACCCAGCTCCTCAGACTGACATGATTTTAGCTGCCTCATTCTGAGTTTGATTTGACCCTGTGACCCCAGAGTTCAAGGGTCACCGCCAGGGAGCAGCAAATTAACCCAATGCGTCAAACCTGGCATGACACCATGTTCAGCGGCACTCTATCGTTAAATGTTTTGCTCTTTTCCGATTGTGTGCGTTTGATGTTGAGCTGTCTATAGTCCAGCATTTTTGCGGATGGTTTCAGATCCCCACTCTCCTAGTAGTTTATGATGCGTGTCCTACCTTTCCCCCTTCACCTCCCCTCCTCTCTCTCTCTTTCAGAAACCACTCCCCTTCACAGAGCACTGACATCTCATTTTTCCATCTCCTTTTTCTCGCTCTCTCTGTGGACAGCTCTCCCGTTCCCGTGAGCTGAATATCTCTCGCTCTCTCCTCTCCCCTCCCTCTCCTTCTATGTATCTCTCTCTTCGTGGTCAAAGACGTTTCAGTTCAGCTGTCACAAATTATGTCCGCCTGCCCAGCTGTCAAAACAGGGGGTGTCCCTTTCATTCCACCTCACATAGTACGAAAGGAGCAGGGGAGGGAGGAGGGCTTTAACGCTTGTGTTTGGACACAAGCAATTATCTCTAATTATTGTTTTTCTTTTCAGTTTCCCTGTCCCGATGGAGGTCCGACCAGACGAACATGCAATAATCCGCCCCAGTCCACAGGGCTCAGCGGGCCTCAGAGCCCAGGCTTGGTCCCGGGACTCTGCGGCTTTCATCTCAATGTGAGTCGGGAGTTGATTCAAACGCGGAGCGATGGGTGAATTAACCCCCGGGACCCAGCTTTCAATGGGCTCAGCTAAGAGATTATACGTGTTGATGGCAGGCTTTTATATGCGTAGGGCTTTCAAAAGAAACTTCAGCTGTTAATTCAAGGCACCACAGTCGTGACCCCCGCCTATCCCATCTTCTATTTCTACCGTCTCACTCCTGCTTGGTTTTCTAAATCCATCTTTTTCTCTTCACTCTGAAACTGAAAGAATTAGATGTGATGGATATTTCTTTGTACTGAGAAGCTCCTGGAGCACAGCAGCCTCATGTGGCATATCTCAGACTCAGATTGTTTCACTCTAAAGTTCAACTGGCCGATTACCCTTAGAATGCATCAGCTCCAGATTCCCATGAACGGTTTTGACCAATATTTAACCAAACATTAGATACTCAGACAAGGTATATTTGATTGAGTTATTTAGTTCTCTCTATAAACTAGATGCTATAGATAGGATCAAATATGTTTATTGTGTTTGTTTGCTTAGGCACACACACACACACACACACACACACACACACACATACATACGTACATACATACATACACACAAACTAAACCCACATGTTAAGACCCTTTGTACTTTCCATAGTGGATGTGAGAGAAATTCAGTGATGAGTACTAGGATCCTTAGTCTGGGCGAGAGATTGTAATTGATTTGAGGAACTTTTTTTAAGCTCACATCTTTGGTGGTCCCGGCAGGGAAACGCTTCTTTAGCGTGAAGAGGGGAAAAAAACGTCAGTTCTCTCAGACTTGTTCAAGATGTTGCGTGGAAACCAAGAGATGTTTTGGCACAACAAAAAGCCATGGTATCAAACGTCTCCTACAGCTGACACTTAATGTGAAAGAGAGGGATGAGAAGAGTGGAAAGAGTAGAAAACAATCAGTGGGTAACTGGAGTGATCTATAGAGAGTCTCTCTCTCAACATAGAACTCAATGATGTGTGAAGGGTTGTGGGATAAAACCCAGCCCGCCATATACCACTGTTATTAGGCAGTTGCATCATTGTCATTCAAGTGTGTACATGGCGGAAGACCTAGCCTAATCTCTATTGGCCTGACACTTGTGACACTCCAATCAAAGTATGTCTACTAGGTCATGTGATTGCAATATGTTGAAGTTAGGCATCTTCCACCCCCCCTGAACACTCTGGCCTTCACTATCCTGGAAATGCTCCCCGCTGAGTCTGATCATACCTCTTAATTCTGCTCTGTTGGCGATTCAGGTTGATTACACAGTGTCTTTCCAAGTAATCTTTCTATGAGCATTAAAGGGTGGAATAGAATCAACAAAAGTGACATATGAAGATGAAAGTTAATGTTTGAGTGGTTTTGTGGGCAAATCTGAGATTGACTATCATGGCAGCCTCAAAATCATAACTGGTTTTATTATAGCGGGTCTGTAAATGTAATGTACATTAATTGGACCACCAAGGCAAGCCCTTTGGAACCCTCTTTCATTCATACAGTATGTTCACATGTATGAATATGCTTCTTTTGGCATGTGATAATTTTGTCTCTGTGAAAGTAATCTATATCATTGAAACCACGAAAGCTAGGCCTGTCTCATTGAGTTATGAGCTTTCCATGTGGTTGATGGATTGAGACCTAAATCCTCCCCTCGCTTTCTCCCCCTTGGATTTGCGTGCATTTCTAACATGGTACTCACTGAGAGGACACTGGCTCAAGACATTATCCCCTCTCTGTCAAATGTCTTTTCTCAAATATGTACGTATCTCAGTTTAAGAACACATGTAAGTAGACCAGGTAGGAAAGAAACATAAACATCAGCAAAAACGATGTGCTGTCTCAAGTGTAGCCTCTACACAGACCTGGCCATCTCCGTAGATAACGCCAAATTCTAACAAGCACCATTGACTGGAGTGTTGCTGATGGAGCCAACAGGTCCCTGTCTTGTTGTGCACTGTTAGAGGTCCTCTTCAGCCCCCCCTCCCTGCAACCCCCCCTCCTCACACACACCTCTTATCTTTACTCATGTTGAACATCTTCCATTTCAAATAGGCCCTTTTCAAGTCAAACGCATCACTCTGCTCCCATTATGGCTGTTCACAATGGCCATAGCTGTCATAGCTGACCCGTGGGATGCCTGCGCTTTGTCTTCTAGGGTCTCCGACCCCCCCCATCATCATGTTGTCCCTAAGGTGGTACCCCTTACCCTGTGTCACCCCCCCCCCCTTACTCCTCACTCCTATGGTCTGATTCACTCCCTTTGTCCTAGGTCCACTGTGGAGACATTGCATGGCAAATCCCTATTGTCCAGCCCCAATCTGTGTGTGTAATCTCTCTAGTCAAAGGGAATCTACAGCGATTAGCCTCTGTAAATTACGAGGGATGATCTTTGTGTCTGTCCAACCTCCTCCAATCCCTAACGGAGCTTCATCAGAACCACACACACCACCATGACCCTCAACCCCTAAACCCTGACCCCTTCCCTGGCTCCCTAACCATGAGCTTTAAAACATTACACAAGTGAAAATATGGCTGTGGTCTTAAGTCCTTGTCATTGTCAACGTGTTTCCAGAAAACAAGAAAAAGGATTACCCAAACAAAAAGAAGGCCAGTTTAAGTTTTTGTAATGCATATTTTTTTGGGTGCTAAAATTGTAGGTGGGCGGTATAAGGGGTTTGTAACTGAGGACTGTGAGGGTTAGGGTTAGAGTTGGATGGTGGTGGTGTTGATGATGCCCCAGCATTCTCCCGTACAGCGGTGGTAGCCAATGACATAATCTACCAATAAAGATCATGTTGGGGAGGTCTGAATTGTGACTTCACAATATAATGCTCATGGGAGTTCCTATGGACAAGACAGAGAACAGTGAGATGGATAGGAGAGGCTCTGAGTCAAGATGCTGTTCTTGTGCAAAATGAGGGCAAAAAAAAAAAAAACCCACCCCTGAGTAATTTAGTGACACTTGTGTTGTGTTATCTCAAGACCACCCATCCATAACATGTGTTGGACAAACAGAAGATCTGGGCGTAATATCTAGCAGATGGGGGCTGGCCGGGAGATCGGGCACCCCAGAAAGGGTCCTCTATAGTGCTGGTCAACTGGTCATTTCTCCTGGCCCATTAACCACCTGGGCTTGGTATGTTTTGTCAGCTTTGCTGAAGTCTTAGGTTTCATTTACCTTTCTTTGAAATCACGTACACGCACACCCACACACACATACCCACAATGCTTTCTCTGACACACACACACGTGCGTGCACACACACACACACACACACACACACACACACACACACACACACACACACACACACACACACACACACACACACACACAGGCTACTACCGGCCTTGCCTTTCCCCTGTCTCTCAGTCTCCCTTGAACAGATAGATGAGTGAATGGTTACTCTTAACTCGTCCTGTCCTTCATGGAGCTCAGTGAGGGACAGAGAGGAAGGGAAACAAATCAACATTCTCTGATAACTGACCCCTCCCCTTCTGAAGACAGAGCTTGTTTGAGCAGCTTCCCACTAGAGCTAACAACAGGGAGAAGGGCCACCACTGCTTCACGCCCTCTTCACCTAGAGAATGAACATCAGTAGGACTGAAAACAAATACTGTATACTACAGCACATGAAAAACACCCCATACACTCACACTTAAATACAAGCTGAATGACACAGAAAATGACCCATTTCACATTTCCCCATGAAACTCACCGCTGAAACACTTAACTTGAAGTAGAGCTTGCAGTGGCTAAAGCTGAAAAGTCAATTGTGTACCCTTGGAGCTGCTTGCGGTGTCCAGACAGCGGAGGTACGAACAAGGACTGTGTCATTACCACTATCAGAGCACACTTGTAAAACAAGGGGCCACCATAACAGCGACGCCACCAGTTTGGCCCCAGAGCTTCCGCCTTCTTCCCCTTACTGACTGGCCTGTCAGAGATGAGGTGACAGGCGAGGAGGCTGAGTGCCCAGCCAGGATGGCAAACACACTGCCAGTGAGTCAGTGAAATAGAATCGTCAGCTTATGAAAAAAAGCCATGGACTGAGGCTTAATCCAAACAGTATGGACCATGGGTGAATGTGCCACACTCATGCTAGCAATGCATCTTTCAAAGATGACAATATGTATTAGCCTGTCAACAAGTGTAAGGCTCAATGTTCTGTCAGTTTGGGCTGCTTTGTCATTATTCATGTGCTAAATAAGCCTTCTCAGCATGTCCTTTTAATTAGGCGCTTTTCTTTGAAGCTACAGTAGAAACCGTAACTGTAAGAAGGAATGGGAATTACTATTTGTGAACACGATGAATGGAGCATAATTAATACATTGGCTTGATTGATGTAACTGGTCTATGTGCTGGTGTTTGTATGTTTCTCCACTGTGTGCGTGCGTGCGTGTCTGTCTGTGTGGTGTGTGTTAAGGAGAGAGTGAAGAAGAATAAACAGTAAAAAAAAAAAAATAGAGAAAGTCTGAGATTGATTTGAGTCACACTGATGACTGTTATGAATTAGAGTCAAATAGTTTTTTTTTCTCCATTTATAAAATGGAGTTAGTTACATTGAAAACATGCATTTAAAGAGTCCAGAAGTGTGATTATTTAACGAAGGTTATAGGCCATACATCATTACATTATTATTATGTCAAGTTTTATTTCTAAGGGCAAATCTTTTTTTTTGTGATCATTACAACTTTAAACGAACATAATATGCATGATTTGGTGTTTTCAGGTTAGGTTTGTCACTTGGTAAGTTCCCCTTTTCTTCAGCACAATTTGCACTGCCATTGTGACTGACCTCGTCTTTGTACATGTGTGGTAGGGGTAAAAGGGATGATTGCTCCTGGTTTCTCTGCTAAAGAGAACTTTGTTAAGGATGAAAAGCACTGTGTCTGTAGTGTGCGGAGGACCACACTCGAAGGCCCAGCCCCAACCTTCACATCTGTTCTGCCCTCTAGATGATTCCCATAACATTTTATTATGAAGCTAATTTGTGTTCCAGGGCTTCTGCAGACTACACTGCTATGGTATGAGACTCAATCAATTGTGGTCACTTAAGTTAACCTCTTAAGTTTAAGTATGCATAACCCCACTTAAACATGAGTGATCCACCAGTCCTTCACATATTGATTTGACTGTTGGTCAGTCACTTTGGAATAATGGTGTAGAATCTGTTCTAACCTTCTAAAACCTTCTAAAACCCTTCTGGTTGTGCAATATTGAGCTGTGATCAAGCATATAGGCAACACAGGCCTAGGAGGGGTTCACTGTGCATGCATGTGAGCAAATGTCTTCAGTGGAACAATGTTTATCATGGGCAACAAGCACTCACTTTGGTGTGTACTGGATGAGAGCAGATGCCAATGATGACCACTAAGGGCCAATATCTAAATGATGGGTGGCATCAGAAAAGGTTGCTCAGTGTTAGCCTAAATCACAGAGGAGTTTAAAATAACATCCCTCTTTGAGAGGATTCATCTCACACACAACCTATGACATGTAACTGTGTAGGCCAGGGCAGGTGAAGGTGAAGTTTCAGCCAACATCTAAATCGTCAGCGGATCGTTGTTTTGTCATGGCACAAAATGAAAGCTTGCGCAGCCCCAGCTGAAAGCCACTGCTATCAGATGTAGGGCACAAACCGCAGAGTGCGAGACCATGTGGGGCGGACCACCCATGAGTGTGCCTCCCCCATCTCCCTTGCTGCAGCTGGAAGAGAGAGACAATGTTGGAGCATGGGAACCAAACGCCAGGCACCAACAGTGCAGTTATTCCTTATTTCGGGATATTTTTGGTTTGTAAATGAGGACGATCTCACTTGACTCTCAGTGCAAGCACATGTTATCTTTGCCTACTCCCCTTGCCTTCTCTGTAATGCAGCTTTAAGCCTTTATTTGTCTAAGCCAAGTCCTCTGAGGATTCCAGGCTCGGGCTGTAGAAATAGATCATATGGGAGTTATATGGAAGGTAAAGGTGAATAATATTGATATTTGAGACGATAATTATTGAGAAAAAGAAAAGGAGACAGATACTTCTGGGTTTCTTTTTTAAAATGTCATTTTATTTCAGAGAATGTTTATTGCAAATACTCAAACATGCAACCAAATAATTTCACTTAGGCTGTTTTCTGCCTTGCTGAGAATGAAACAAAAATGGAATAGGAATGGAATAATGAATAAAACATTCATGTTCCAATTTAAGTGTGTAAGATTAATATTTTGTGAGCTACTATTAGCTTTAGATTCAAGATTACATATCTGTGCACTATGTGTGGTATCCTCGTGCCACATAAGTTGTGATTGAACACTTGTTGAAGTTTCAAATACACAGAATGTTTCACAAATGTTTCTTTGATTAACATGTCACTTATTCCATTTGTTATTCCCAGTTGACAACCGTAACGGTTTGTAAATGCGGACCATAAACTCTGACACCCTCACCCCCCGTCACTTTCAACGACATAAGAAAAAGAATTTTGTTAAAAACGCTGAAACCCAAAGCCAAAGTATTCGACTGGGATGTTTAGGTTAAGTAACCCCCTGGGTTAATAAACTAAACAAAGGTAAACCGTGCAAAACGGCCGCAATGAAAGCCAGGCTAAGTAAACGAAGCAAAGTTTACAAGAATCATTTAAGGGGGAAAAAGAAGAGGGGAAAAATGCGTGAAACTTTAATGCGAAACAGGTGATGAATGTGTTTTTACATCAATAAAGAGATTCCAAGAAGGATTCATAGTGAGGACATTTTTTAAAAATGACATTACACACTTATCCTTCAGATAAGTAAGCCTAATTCCCTACAGAAAACCAACATACCGTAACGGTCTGAGATTGTATTCTACCTGGTTTTAGGGAGCAAAACTAAATCAATAGGCTATAGATCTAATATTATCTGTGCATATGTTTGATGATCGTTATCATAGCACCAGCAGTGATCAGTGTCTATCTTATAATAGAACAGTTCTTTTTAAAGGCCACCTGAGGCAGGCTGAAGCGCTCCACAATCTTGATGATTACACCCATCACAAAACAATGCAGCTCACTGTTTTCTCCCACTTGCAGTTCATCTTATCTGTTTTAAGTAGATTATTCATGGAGTCAATTGAAAGTTTGTCCTCTCTAGATGAGTTATGGATTCATTTTTTTCTTCAGCGTGGGGAACGAACGCTGCACGTGGACGAACTCCAGTGAAAACAAGAAGCCCAAAAACAACAAAAGGGTTCTTTTTAACTTCTTCAAACCACATCTTCCAATAAAAGCTGAACAAACATACCCTGCCACTAGCAAACGGCTGCTGTCCAGTGAGTTTCATAGAATAAGGGCTAACTTTCAAAAGGGGGGCTTATGGGCCTAATGAAAACTTTACCTTAACTGAAATAATAAAAAGCACACCAGCCAAACACCAGCCATTCAGTTCTCTCATTGGTGTTTTCTCTAGGCTGAATTTGGTCACTTTCATTCCCCGTAGATGCCTTTATAAACGCCTGAAAGTCAAGTTAACGCTAAGGCATTTATATTGGTGGCCTATGTTTTGCGGCCATGTTATTCTTTGAGGGGAGCAATAGTGTGATATGGATTTAAAGGCTATCAAATGTATTCTACCGCCTCCAATAAACTGAATCTCTCTGGCAGCCGGAGTAGGCCTACAGATCTTCGCAATAATAACGGAACACACTTCAGGGCAAGAAAGGAGTGTGCAGGTCTGCGGTGAAATCCTGAACATCTATCTATCTTTCAGCCCCTCCTGGGGAAGACAAAGCGGGCCTAACGGCGGTATGAAAAGGGTGGCCTGTGAATGGTTACTATTCAATTTGTATTTGGTTCCCCGCTGGTCGCGGAGCCGAGATCAGAGGAGAAAGTGAAAACACATGGCCAGGGTCAGCAGGATCAGAGGACCACCACACACACAGGCAGGGGGAAGGAAAAAGGCAATGGGAACTTGTGTGAAGAAATGGATTGAATAAACAGAGTCTGCAATCGCCTGCACCCTATTATCCTATAATTTACACTGCATGGGAGCTTGGAAGCGTAGGCTCTTAGAGACGACCATAGGTTTCCACTAAAAAGCAGCGTTCCTCGCCTCACGCCAATCAAAGGGCCGGGCATTATAGTCAGAGACAAGTTTTGAATTCTTTCGGGCCTAATGTGTTTATTTTAAATATCCCAGGGAAATTATTACATCAGCGGCAAACGATGTCTTAGGAAACGGCCTGTCCTTTGAAGTTTCCAGCAGCGAAACACGATTTTAATTGCATAATAACTTTAAAATTGTATTGGTACAATAAACGTTCTGGATTAAACGAGGAAGTATGAGAGTAGGTTAAAGATTGGCCATACCTTGACAAAACAAACTAGAGAAGGTGAGCGCCCGAGCAAATAACTGGAGATGAAGAATTAGACGGCGCTGTTGGCACAGTCTTGAGCATCGGCTCTCCCCCTCTGTCTTGATGAATGGCAGCTCACATATTCCACCTCGCTTTAATTAGCGCTTTGTGAAACCTCGCCGCCTCCACTCCAACACAGAACTAAAGCCAATGAGCTGAATGGTAGTGAAAACATTTCTACTGGTCTGAGCCTGGTTGTGGTCTGTTGGCAGATCCATATATTTCCAGAACGATCCCACCACTGCCGCCTGTTTCCGCGCGTCAACGCATTTTCGCTCCAAATGTAACTGAGAGACCGGCCATTCATCTGCTCCCTGATATTCTGCCAAGTGTAGTATCATGAGCCACGATGCAGGATGCTCCGTTATGTAACGAGGTACATGGCACAGATCTGACATCATTGTTTATAATGAAACTGGCTTATTAAATCAGATGAACTCACATGCTCTGATTCTGAAGAGAAATAGATCGTCTTGTGTTTAGCCTCATGGCGCTGATTCAGGGGCCAGTGCTGCTACTACAGCACAAGGGGCCAATAAATTACACGTTTTCAAAGGCCAACAGCATACATTTTGTTTAGGAAAAAGTGGTTTCTTATCTGTGATGTCTATCTAACATCAAATTCCATGTGTAGATCTGGCCATATATTTAGATTGTATGGCCTACGTAGTCTTTTAGTAACCTAAGGGTCTGTCATGCTAATTTTCCTTTGTTTACAGCAACAAAGCAAAAGTTAGCCCTGATTCAGGTGTGTCTAATGGTATTATTCAAAAAGCATTCCCAATCCTCATGAATGCATCAGGTATTTCACCAACCAATCTGATCCACATTAAACAGTGGTTCAAAGGGAACACAAATGTGAATTGAGAGTGGAATCTCACTGTGTGGGACAGTGATCCCCTACCTCCCCCCATTGCCTGGTAACCCAGTGAATCCATGGCCAGGCTAATTGGAGTCAGTGCTCCTACTTTAGAATGGAGCAGATTACTAAGGTCTCTGATCTGTTTAGTTTGATGGGCACTAGTGTTGGTTATCCAGCCTTTGAATCTCTCTCTGCTTATTTACCCAACAGCTGGGCAAATACCCGCAGCCCTTGTGCATCAGGGCTCATTTTTAAACATTTAGAAACGACGGGACCGAGTGTTTACGCCTCCATCTCCCCTCACATCTGCAGTTAATATCATTTTGTAGACTTTGCGCAGAACAAGGGCCCGATCTTTTGTTATGACAGGAAGATATTTTGAACTTTTTTGAGGATTAATATTGTTTACTTTCCTGCACACTCCCTTCAAAACAGCTCTGGGGATTCTGTAGGTTTGACTGAAAAGCTGAAACTGAATTGGGCAACCAGAGTGGATCAGACATTGTTTTAAATTCATCTGTCATTTACATTATCCTTTGGGGATACAACCTCTCTCTCTTTTTTTTTCTCTCCCTCCATTCCTTATTTTCTCTCAGTCATTGATTCATTTTCCAGAATAATTTCCCCACAGAAGAGTCAGCTCAAGTTCACAGGAAGCCATATATTGGTCCCCACATTTGTCGCCATTCGTAATTTAAATTATGTTATTAATTTTATATCATGAAATATGACATTCAAAATTACTTTTTCATATGTTTCCTTTAACTTACTAAGAACATGTGAAGTATTTAGGAATGGTATCTAGTAATCTAAAACTGACAGAGCTCAGCTATTATGAAAATGTAGGACTGCTCACAAGGTAATGTAGGACTGCTCACAAGGTGCTCTACCTAACTTAACATTCTTAAGTTAGGTAGAGCACCTCCTCATAAAATGTTAACCAAGAGCAATAAAACAGAATACAAAAACAAATCTGCAGATGATAAATTACAAAATAATCAACTTAAAAAAGTTGTCTTGGTAAAAAAAGAAAAGAAAAAAAGAAATACAACACAATTATCATTTTTACTGAAGCAGATTTTTTCCTGAGCTTTTTATGAGTAGGAGTTGGCTCTCATTTTGAGGTCACACACACTTTACATAAACCTCATTTTGAATTATTCTGCGGGAAAGAGGGAGTTTGCCTGGGGAACAACAGTAAGGCCAGAGCTTTTGGCAGGAGGAATCATGGAGGGAAATACAGCCTTGTGTGTTTCAAGGAACACCACACTATACTGCCACACACAGGCAGCCCTGGCACTCAGTCCTGCATATGTCTTTGTCCCATTAAAGCCAATGTGAATGAAGCTTTTTATTTGGCCAACATGAGGGACCAAAGCGCTGAAATACAGATCAGTATTATGTATTCATTTATGGATCACATGTGTGAAGTATAACACATTGAACTCTAATAGTGGGTGGGGTTGCAGAGGAGGGCCAAGATATTACTGAAATGTCAAATTGAAAAGGTCTTTATTTTCCCTCTCAAAACTGACCTTGTTTTATGTGTACTCTGGTACTTAGACTGGGCTTGGCCCAAACATAACCTGCTCTGTTCCATTAGGAATATTGCGAACTGTGGATTGAAACTTATAACCTGGAGAAGAGATAAATGGAGATTTTAGGCCATTATTCAGACAACCTTCTTAACTACATCAACCACACATCTGTTTGAAACGATATAACATGCTGCATCAATAAGACTATTAGGACAGTTGACACTGTAGTCAGTAGACAGGGTCTCTGACACATTCACGCCTACCTCCCGGAGAGTGTTCCTGATCTGTGGGACAGTTGTTTTTGTTTTTTTCTTAATTATGGTGAGCATTCTTTGGTCATCCGCTGTAGAAGTCATCCTTGGCCTACCAGCCTGTTTGCGATTGCTGAGCTCTCCAGTGCTTTGTTTCTTTTTTAATGATGCTACAAACTGTTGATTTTGGTAAGTCTAAGGTTTTGGCTATGTTTCTGATTCTTCTGATATTTCAGCCTCATAATGGCTTCCTTGTCTTTCATTGATGTCTCTTTGGTCCTCATGTTTACAGACACCAATAGCAGACTCCAAAAGCAAATACAAAGCCTAGAATCACTACTAGACATTGAGAGCTCTCTTATGCGTGCACAAATGATGTGACAGAGCACACCTGACTAACAAGAAACACCTGTCAAGCCAATTGTCCTATTACTTTTGGTGCCCTGAAATAGGGGGACTATGTATACAAAGGGTTGTAATTTCTAAATGGTAAAGCCAATCTGAAAAAAGAAAACATTGAATTAAAGCTGAGAACCTCCACTTTAACCATATCTAATTGCAAACTGTTGGGAGTATAGAGCTAAAAAAAAAGACAAAATGCTTCCTCTTTCCAATACTTATGGAGGACGCTTTATATGTCACATCATGTGTGCACCCATAAGAGAGCTGTCAATGTCTAGTTGTGATTCTAGGCTTTGTATTTGCTTCTGGAGTCTGCTATTGGTGTCTGTAAACATGAGGACCAAAGAGACATCAATGAAAGACAAGGAAGCCATTATGAGGCTGAAATATCCGAAAAATCAATCAGAAACATAGCCAAAACCTTAGACTTACCAAAATCAACAGCTTGTAGCATCATTAAAAAAGAAACAAAGCACTGGAGAGCTCAGCAATCGCAAACAGGCTGGTAGGCCAAGGATGACTTCTACAGCGGATGACCAAAGAATGCTCACCATAATTAAGAAAAAACAAAAACAACTGTCCCACAGATCAGGAACACGCTCCGGGAGGTAGGTGTGAATGTGTCAGAGACTACCATCGGTAGAATACATCACCAGCCGAACAACAGAGGCTTCACTGCAAAGTCCAAACCACTAGTTATCCTTATAGACTGTTATAGTTTAGCTAAAAAGTACCTAAAAAGCCTGCAGAGGTCTTGTAAACAGTCTTGTGGACAGATAAGACAAATATTATCATGTACCAGAGTGATTGCAAGAGGAGAAATTTTAGAGAAAACATTATCTGCCCAAGATTTACAGCATACCACCTCATCTCTGAAACATGGTGGAGGGGGTTCTATGGTTTGGACATGTATAGCTACCACAATAACTTGCTAACTTGTCTTAATTGATGATGTTACTGCTGACAGCAGCAGCAGAATGTATTCTTTAAGTGTACAGAAACATTTTGTATGCTGGAGTACAAGCTAGTGCCTCCAAATTCATTGGATGGTGCTTCATCATACAGTGAGACAATGATCCCAAACATACTGCCATAGCAACTAGGGTGTTTTTCTGGGTCAAGAAGTGGAAAGTTCTTGACTGGCAAAGTCAATCTTCAGATTTAAATCCAGTTGAACATGCATTTCATTTCCTGATGACGGCAAAAAGACCTCAAAACAACAACTGAAAGTGGCTGCAGTACAGGCCTGACAGAGCATCACCAGAGAAGACACCCAGCGTCTGGTTGGGTCAACGGGTCGCAGACTACAGGGAGTTATTGCATATTACAAGGATTGTCGGCTAAAACATGGGTACTTTATTTGGACATTACATGTTTTTTTCCCAATGCTTTTGGAGCCCTGAAATAGGAGTATGTTTAAAAAATGTTTAGAGCTAAAAGAAGACAAAATGCTTCCTCTTTCCAATACTTATGGAGGGCACTGTACATCTAGTAAGAGTGAAAAATACTTCCAAAATGAATTATAACACCCCCACCCCCCCTTCTCTGTTTTGGTCTACTCCCAGATGTTGTCCAACCATAGACACTGTCTCCTGATCAGAGCCTCTGCACATGCAAAGCCCAGTGCAGCCACAACATAACTTACATCATCTTGTGCGACTATGGGAGTTACACGCTGTCTGGATGAGTGTAAATTTCATGGCTGCAGACGGTGTGGTTCTGTGTGGTCCTCAGTGTGGTTTGATGCAGACCGATGTAGCCTATTGTGGCCCGTAGTGGCCCATGGCTGTGTCTCATGGGAACAGGATCCTGCTTTTCTCACTTAAAAAAAACAAATTTGAAAGTATATGTATGGGGTATGTTGTATCTCTACCATAGATTATCTCAGATATTCAGCTAAATACAAAAGCTTTGGGTTTGTAAAAACAGGGGCATTTTGTTTCATGTTGAACATTTGAGTGTATCCAGGTTTTTTTATCTGAGATTCACAATACAGTCAAAAGGTACGGTACAGTACACTGTCTTCATGTTACTGCTGACAGATGTCAGCTTTCTGTGTGACGTCGAAACAGTTTGCGCCCCCAGTTGCTTGTCTGTAATTACATTCATAATTTTACAGCCCAAAATGAGTAAAACTGTTGTCACCCACTGACAGTTGAAGTTGTCCTTTTAGATTCTGAAAAGACAGTGGTGTGTGTGTGTGTGTGTGTGTGTGTGTGTGTGTGTGTGTGTGTATGTGTGTGTGTGTGTGTGTATACTTCTGTGAAAAGTGCCACAAGTGATTTAGGAAGTCATATTTTTTCCTTCCATTGACCAAGCAACATGTGGTGTTCATAGACATCACATGAGGCAGGATATAATGGATGCTTTTATGGATGGCTTTGTCTTTCTCTCTTTAAAACCCAAACACACACACACACACACACACACACACACACACACACACACACACACACACACACGTGTTTCCCTAACCATAGTGCTGGAGGACCACCAGCAAACACTAGCAGTCTGAGGGTGTATACATGGTATTTGAGATGCATCAGGCTTCCATGCTGTAAATTACAACATCCATTACACGCATCATCCCTCTCTCTCCTTGGAGCCATAATTACAGATTCTCTTGTCAAACACAGACATAGAGAGGATACAAGTTTGATCTCACTAAATACCACTTCAGCGCTTCACTACAACATCTCTAAAAATACAACAATGCAGTGTAAACTGTCAACAACAGCTCAAGTCCTGAACAGGACACAAGCTTTCTGTCTCATAAAAGAGGCCACATCAACATTTTTTGAAGAAATCCTCTCTCTTTCACTCATTCCCTCTCAAGCCTTCTTTTTACTATACACCAAGGACACATTCAGAAATCCACTTTTGGGGGGGAAAATAGCAGCAAAAGATTTGACAGAAAAGCACTCTAATGGTAAAATGTTCTGAGCTCTCCATAGTCCATACAGTATATGGCCCCTGGAAGAATTGCAGATAGAGCCTGTGATGACGTGATTTATTTGGTGTTAATTGCCAGAGCCTCTAGTGGAAGTGTCTTGTTGGACACTGAACAATGAACTTTACTTTCAATGTGGTCTGTTATGCTTCCAAAACGAAAAGCATGCCCAGCAAGACTGTCGCTGACTCTGTGGCTGCATTTGATTACTTTTGATCATTTTTTATAGTATCAACTTGTGTGGCAAACATGAGGCAGCTCTTGATAACAATTTCTGCCAGTTCACCTCACCCCATAGACTCATTTACTAGTCTCTGTAGTCCATACAGTGCATGTGTCATATGCCACCGTTTGACTCAGCATTCATTCAGTTCAGCCTCAGTAGAGTTCAGTTAAATTAAGAGCTTAACATCTGCAATAGACAAATGTTGTGCAACGGATAATCCTATAGATATAGTGTGGCCAACTTGGGAACAGAGGGGTAGTGGTTCAGTCCCAGCTTCCAACTCTCTACTGACTTTGCTACAGTACTATCGGTGTAAATATCATTCATGCCAAGACTCTATCGCTCTTTCCCTCTTCTATGTAATGGGAAAAACCACAACTTAAGACCGCTATCAGTGGGGTATAATTTTTCTAAATTGTTCTTAAACCCACATAATGTTGAACGCTGTATAAATTAAACCAGAACCAGACTCTCAGGGCTTTCTCAAGCTGTTTCCCAGAACCCCTAATTATTATCTATGAATGAGAGCGACCTGCTGTACTGAGAGGATACCCTAGTGTGGGTACAAACCCTACCCAGAGAGGGTACCACCACCCGCATACAATACAGCAGCAGCCATTTGCTCTTACACTTATCTTTACAGACCCCACATAAAGACCACCCCTCTTCTCCCTCCTCCTCCTCCTCCCTCCCCCTCTCTCTCTCTCTCTCTCTCTCTCTCTGTGTGTCTGTCTCTACCCCTCCCCCGTCTCTCTCTCTCTTTCTCTCTCTCTCTGTCTGCCCCCCCCCCTCTCCACTAAACACTAATGAGAGAGAGGTGTGTGTGGGGTGCGTTGTGGGGTGGTTGGGTGGAGACCTGCCTTCTCAGAGACAACGCGGCCCACTGCCCCCAAACTAAAGGAGGGCTGGTGGTCTAACCCCATCACTGTAGACCCAGATGGAGACAGGGGCATCAGGCTCCAGAGTGCAGGATAAGCCTGTTCTGACAGGTGTCAGTGGGCACTGAATGACTGTGTAGGTCAGTACCCTGATAACCAGCACTACTTCTCAGAGCACACAGGGTCTACATGGTCAATGCATCTGCCACAAGCACTGCCTTCACCTACTGAGATGGTGTGTGTGCATGTGTGTGTGAGTGTGCATTGTTCTGGGATAAAGGGGAATGCTTCATTGCTTTAAGACAACAGGTTGTCTTTTATAGCCCAACCAAGGCAAATCTAAAGTAGTGTGGTCGTAAGCCATTCAATTCACATTTTACAATTTCCAAAGGATGACAAAAAGGGACAAATACACACCTCCATTATGAGGATGAACTGATTTGATTTCATATTATTGTTGCAGGTACACTTTAATGGAAAATGTGATGGAAATTTGGCCTACCTGCTATCATGACTCCACACTGTGAGAAATTCATGTCTCCCCCACACCAGCTGCATATTTCCAAAAGTGTCTTTTCCTATTAACCACATGTCCCACAAAAGTCTCAGTCACGCAACATGCTAGCAACCGAAGTGTTTCTGTGTGTTCCCTGCTCCAGATTCAACCGTAGGGTCATGACACAGATGTTAACCGATGCCTGTGTACCATACGCAATTCAACCAACGGCAGGGCGGGAAATCTGTTGTTTTCGACGCAGTATTGAGATGATTGAAGGGGTGGGGGTGGGGGCTTACACCGCAGAAAATTCGCATACAAGTTAAAAACACATTTTCCTGCCGGTGTAAATCTTGAGCTAGCTAATTAAGCCGCGGCGGTTGGCAAAGAGGCCGGTGGGCAAGGCGCGCAGGCTGTGGCTGATATTTCACATTACCGGGTTCCCCTCCGACTTCGAGGATGGTGCGCCAACGGAACTGTAAGGTGAAAAACGCAAGCATACAATTTACCTGACAGCCCAATCAACAATATCCACCACCTGTCACAAGCCAGATTCAATGAGGCTAATTGATGCAGAATATAGTCTATAGTATGTTATAGGTGCCATTTGCCATTTCCGGAGAAAAAAAGTAGGCTAATATTCTAGTATCTGGGCTTGAATATTCAGTAATTAACTGTATGTTGTTTTATGTGGATGTCAGCTTTTATGGGCTAACATTTGTTGTCTCTACCATGCCTGATTAGAGGCCTATACCATTTGGCCTACATGCTTAGCCTATATTT
This sequence comes from Argentina silus, assembly GCF_951799395.1. Classification (NCBI taxonomy): domain Eukaryota; kingdom Metazoa; phylum Chordata; class Actinopteri; order Argentiniformes; family Argentinidae; genus Argentina; species Argentina silus. Next base: position 8,732,344 of record NC_139659.1, read on the forward strand.
ACTTAATTGGCGACAATAATTAGCTTGAATCAACAAATGTATAGGCCATGGTGGTTATTGTTCGACCAACCTTGTGAGCCTGATTCAGCCTAAAGGTGAATTGTAATCATGTTTATGAAAATTGTGAACCTTGATCCTGCAGCAAAGTTGATAATTGGATTACTGTTTAAGCAATGGTATGTCACTTATTACATGCTGAGTTTATATGATATTGTCATAATATTTGGAGGCTTTTCTAGGTTGTAAATTTCGCTGTTGTAACAGCTGGCCAGTTTCTTGTGGAGGGAATGGGGTGCAACCCTCAGATCCTTTGCAGTAGCTGAAGTGGTTCTATTGAAGGTTATAGTAGCAACTCAGGACCCTTATTAGATGTGCTGTTTTCATGCTGGGCTGTGCAGCAGAGCATCTCTTTGTGTGCCACAGAGTATGAAATCAGGAGAAACTCAATGTCCCCTTCAAGACTTTCCTAAGTGTGCCTGTGTGTGTGTCCCACTCTCGCCGTGCCCCTCCACACTCCCTTCATGTCAACAAGGCTACACAACACACCCTGTTTTCTGCAGCGTTTCCTATTGTAATGCGAAACATGCTTGAGAACCCCCTACACCCCATTCCTTCCATCCCAAGCCCTTGTCAATGCAGCGAGACAATTAAGACCACATTAGATCTTTTCAAGTACTTGTAATTTCATAAGTGAGGGCTTTTTTCTTTCTTTTTCTTTTTTTTCTGAAAATGAAATGGGGGAAACCCACAGCCCCTCAAGAGCCACTTGGGAAAGATGGGAAACAGATATTAACCCTGCGAGTGACGGTCCTTAAAGAGACCTCCTTATCCCAAGCCCTCAACCGCCACCACCACTATGGGGACCACACACACTGACACCTGCACTCTCTAAAGACACACTCCTGCAGCCTCATGGGCCTCACACACACTCTCACACACTTCACACATACATACTCATTCAAACATATGAACGACACGCACACACACACACACACACACACACACACGCACGCACGCACGCACACACACACACACATACACACACACACAAAGACCTTTTAACTATCAAGATCCACAAATTCATCTTGATCCTATGATTATGATGATCAATGAAAGGACATACTAACATAATGACAGAATTGAATAGGCCCAAATAATGAATCCAATAAAATGTAGAATTCTGTGATCAACCGATTTCACTGTAATTACTGTATTAGCCCAGTATTGAGTGACAAATGGGTAGACCATGAGGAATAGCATGTACGGTACCTATGCCTAAAGCCTTTTGCCGATATCACACACTCCTCATAGTGAATACGGTACCGTCATTCGCCATGCATCTTTTCAAAAAGCTTTTTGCGTGCCAGAGGCAAGCGTGGCACA
>NC_139659.1:8738726-8818726 GCF_951799395.1 Argentina silus
ATTCAATGTAGTCCACGAGTGTTTCAGTGTCCGCCGCAGTGTGTGTGTACACTATGTGTGTGAGTGTGTGTGCATGTGCATGTGTGTGTGTGTGCGTGTGTGTGTGTGTGTGTGTGTGTGTGTGTGTGTGTGTGTGTGTGTGTGTGTGTACCATAGTGAGACCATGCATACTTCTCCACCAGGATCAAATAGTGGCATATTCTTCAATAGGAAATGAATGAGTGAAGAGCAGTTGTCATGTAGGTGCCAGTAAGGTGTCTATAGAGCCCAAAAAAAGCGCCAGAGTAGAGTTCACTGTGAGGGTGTTTCTTCTTTGGCTCAGATATACGCACAGTCCCACCACATACACACACAGTGGGGAGTTAAGACCATTCATAAGTAACAGACATACACACACACTCACACACACACACACACACACACACAAACACACACACAAACACACACACACACACACACGCACGCACGCACACACACGCACAAACACACACACACACACACACTCAAATTCCAGTGGGGTCTAAGCTTATTCATGAGTCTTATTGTGCCAAGGTTTTCAGGTTTTTCCTTTTGATGTGCTCTTGTGCTGGAGTCTTTTAGGTGGTTTTGTTCCTCTGAGTAACGTCTCCAGAAATGGCTTTGATTCTCTCTCTCTCTCTCTCTCTCTCTCTCTCTCTCTCTCTCTCTCTCTCTCTCTCTCTGTCTCCCTCTCTCTCTCACTGTCTTACTCTCACTCTTGCTCTACTTATCTTTGGCCCTAATGGTGCTGTGTTTTGCATGTGTTTGTGTCAGTGGGTTAAAAATGAGAGCCCTCCTTCTGCTTTGTTTTTTTTCTTAAATGTTTGCGCACCTCCAGTCTTGAGGAAAACACCAGTGCTTCAGCGCATCAACAATATCTTTATACCATTACAGGGGGAAGATTGGTCACAGATTTTTGGGGATGAATCACGCTAGGTTTTGCGTGAGAAGAGCCAGCTCTTTGTTGATTTGTTTGGGAGGGGAGGTTGTTTTTTTCATATCTGGTTCCTTGCTGTGTGTGTGTGTGTGTGTGTGTATGTGTGTGTGTGTGTGTGTGTGCGTGTGTGTGTGCGTGTGCGTGTGCGTGTGCGTGTGCGTGTGTGTGTGCGTGTGTGGTGTGTGTGGCGTTTGTGCCTGCGTGCGTGTATGCATATGTGTAAGCCTAGTGTGCTGGCATAAACACATTTCCTTTGAAAGCATCCCACAGGTTTTATTCACTGATGGTTTCACTTCAATATTAGTCTGTCTGATCATCCTCTTCATCACCATCCTCTTCCTCTTACTCCTCTGTCTCCCCCTGTAGGTATTTGTTAGTAGACCATTGTTTGCCTTAGTCATCCGGTAGGAGCAGTTAAACACTTCAGTCTGCCCACAGTGCAGTTTATCTACAATTGATTTAATTGAGTCTCAGATCAGATGCACTTGTGGCCTCCCATAAGGTAATGCATCTTTCTTGGTGCTAATGCTACCTGGTATCATGGCAGTCAGGTGCTTCTCTCCATGCAACAAATAATTACCAATCAGCCTCCCCTATGATACACTTCAAATAGCTTCCAATAAAACCTGTTTAAGATTAAATATTGTCACAGTATTGGTTCATATGTGTGCAAAAAGGACATTGTGAACTAAATATGGCCTGCAGAGACATTTAACAACGTTTTACCCTTTGGCATTATTCTGTGGTTTCCATGTAAGATGCATATGCAGATTGGAAGGACTCTTGTAAAAATAAAAGCACTTGTGCTGAAGGGTCTGAAAAGTCTCTTGAAGTGGTAGGCCCTGCTGGCTAATTAACATGCCATAGGTGTTAATTGGCAGCCGGTGGCAGTGAAAGCAGTAGCAGGTGAGCACCACTACTTGTTGAGCTGAATAGCTGAGGAGTCATTGGAGGTTTATATCATGATGATTTGCAAATCAATGCCTATGCCTGGAGGTTAATTTGAATGTACGAAGTCTGACATCATGTTTCCAACCTCATTTGTGAGGTTAAAGCACCGCATTTCCCTCTTTGTTTTGTTTTGCACTCTATGGTTAGCAGAGAAAACGTTCAAAATACAGCCTTTTACTGGTTTGGGAAGTAGTGAAATATTTGGTGTTTTTAAGCTGTACTTTCTAGTTGAATGTTTTTTTACCCCATATTTTGGTAACCATTTGGTTACTCTGTCTGTCATGTTGACGAGGAGCCAATGTTTTAATCACCTTCTTTGAAGCCTAACTGTTGTCAATAGAAAATGATATCTGTAACAAAAGTCTCACTGTTTTACAGTAGGCCTATAAGCTATTTATTGATTCATTGTCATCAGTTATTTCCACTCAAAATGCCTCTGTTACGTTATCAAAAAACTGAATCGAGTTGTTTCTGAGTAAACCACTGCTGTAGAAAAATAAAACCAAGCATCTTTGCAAAGTATCACCCAGGGAACTCCCAGTGCTAAAACTCTGTCTGAGTTTGAGCGTGGACGGCTGGAAATCTGGAGGAAAATATTATCCTTACTCCATTGTGTGAAATATCGTTGGGGTGGAGGGGTGGGGGCTGCCTTTTGGGATGATAGAGGAATTTTGGCATGCAGTGTTGGATGCCCTCTATTGTGATGTAGGCCTATTCTTCGTCTTATAAACCTCACCCCATGTTCATTAATAATAAAGAAACAGTTTGCCGTGAAAACAGGGACTATCTGGAATGCTGTACATTATCAAGACTTTACGTCACTCGAGTTTTTGGATGTAAAAAAATAATTCCCCTCCAGATCAGATACGTTCATAGACACCGTGTATACTGGTAAGAGTTAAAGAAGAAACAAAGTGTTTCAACTACTTGGTCTTGACGGTTTGTCAAAGCATTGGACTTTGATAGAATTTAATTATGAATACAGTGGCTATAATGATCTTTATTGTGTGCTCTTGAGATGTAATGCCATTTCATAATAATAATAATAATAATAATAACAATCATCATCGATATAATAATAACAATAATAACAATAACAATGACAATGGCAATAATAATAACAGCAATAATTTTCATAGTAATAATAATAATAATAATAATAATAATAATAATACTGTATCTTACATAAATATAAACGTGTTGGACCACACAAGCAGGCAAACTTGGTTTACCGTCATCGGTAGATGGTGGGTTTCCTGAAAATGGAACCGCAGCCTATTTTCAGATGTCCCCACTACACAACTTTATCGAGCACTTTGCTGAGAAATATGGTTGATATGGTATTCTTGCATCTGCTAGTAACATTATCTAGTTAGTTTACAACTATAATAGAAGACCTGAGATTTTATGACGTCTATTTATGTCATTGGATATAATTGGTTAGTGTCATTTTGCCAACCATGTGCAGATCGTATTCGTATTCCAACATCTGTGGAAAAAGTATTTTGCGGAGCTGATCAAACTTCAAGCTTTCAATCATGCTTGTGTGACAGAAGGAGGTAATTATGAAAGAAAAATAGTTTTGGCGGGGCAAAAAGTGACTTATTCCAACCTTTGCCTATTGTTAATTAAGTTAAGTGGATGTGATGTAAGTGTTGGATTGGGTCTTGGGTTCCTCTGCAGTTTTATGGTACTCTCTGGTGGGCCTTGGGAACGTGGCATCCTGCACGTAAATCACTCAGTCCTTTTCATGTAGTTCAAATGTTTGCCAACCTTTCGGAGCAATATATTCAGACGAGGCAGCCTAATGATTTACAATGCACGGCCCAAGCTGAGTGCCAGGCTCTCTGTCCCCCTTAGTACTCCAACAGTGTGCCACTGTTTTAGGTCAACCTCATGAAAAGGTGGACCCCCCGCCCTAGGCTAATATTCTTGTCTGAACTTCCAGAAACCAGATATTAACTATACGTATTGAGAGGTCAGATCCTCCCTACCCTGTTCCTGCGTCTCCTCCCACATGCCCCAGGGGAACTTCGGCCCAGATTTCAGGCCCACCCGCAGAATAGCGGCTATGAACTTGACCGGTCAATTATGAGGAAAAACAAGAGTAGGCTACCTGCAACAAAACCTCACATCCACGTCGTGTATCCGCTCCACACACACACACACACACACACACACACACACACACACACACACACACACACACACACACACACACACACACACACACTTCCAGCAGGCAACGATTAAACTAAATCATAATTATTTGATGAGTAATCCTTATGAAAATGTAATTGGTCATCATAACCAAAACAAAACCTAAGATTTATTTACATAACATTATTTACACGTTATTATTTACACTTTACGAACTTGTATTCGATTCGCCAAAATTGCACGCGATAGGACTGAATGTAATTTGTGCACAATGCCGAATCAAGTTTCGTTTTATTTTAGAAGGTATTCAACGAAAACATGATGTTGATTTAATCAAATAATCACATTTCGTTACTTCATTTACAACATTCTGAATGGCACACACTGAGTGTAAAAGCAACAGATAAATACTATAGGCAGTGAGTGTGTTTTGTGTATTGTTGTGATTGAGTTTAGGGTTATATTGTCGCCTGCTGTTACTGTATTAATAACCTCATTCATAGATCTAATTCAGTTAGATCATTAACATTATTCAAGTTCATTATCATAATATGCCATCTATTACAGATTGTTCTATACTGTTTTTCTCAAATCGGAAGTTTGCCTTATTTGTGATATTTCTTAATTTGTATTCATCTGACCTTTATTTATCCAAGAAGTGAGGGTATGTGTCAGTAAGGTCGATATCTTGGTCCGAATTTCCACTGAAGTTGGCACTAAAGACGTTAGAAAAGTTTGTCATGGCTTAGTGAAGTTAAGCCACATCACAAGGCCACTTTGTCTTGCCTGCGGTAAGGGGAAGAAAGTGTTGTTATGCAGGCTAAATAGTTTTAATTAACTTATTGTTACAAAAAGACTCTCGCTCCGGACAACAATAGCATGGCAATATCTGAAATACTGAAAGATTAAATAAATATGGATTAGCCTTATAGGCCGGTCCACAGCATAACTAGTTTAGCCTGTTTTGAATAATGAATCTACATTCTATTCTATATTATATTGCTTGCTTGTAAACATTTTGAACATTTAGTAACTGAACGAATTTTTTTTTTTCTCGGATCGAAGGTCTGGGATTGGTACATCTATTTGTCGACTTTTAAAATAATATAAGATTATTTTATTGTGATTATAAACAAACACTTTAAGCCTACAGCTTCAAAGCTAGCAATTTGATATGGATGTTCAGTCATGGATGTTCATCCATAGCTCCATCTATGAAACTGAGAGTGGTTACATTTCTCCAGGCCCATCCCTCAGCTGTTTAACAAAAAATGTTTGAATCCCAAATTGCCCCTTTAAAGCGCAATACTTCATGGCGTGCACCCGGTGCGTCACGTTCACACGGAATAGTGTTTAGACTTGCTTGTAGGAAAAACAATCCAGTTCCACTTTGATCCGAAGCAAACATGTGAGTCGCACATCCTGAATTGTGCAAAGTTTACCAGAGGCAATTCATTCACAATCTTAAATGGGGAAGAAAAAAAGAGAAAGAATGTCCTTGGCTTTAGGCAAACCTCGTCTGCTTTCATCAACCACCTCCCACAATGACTCCCCCCCCACATGTTGTGTTCAACAAAACACATATTTAACAATTCGTGGGAAAACAAACCATTCATTTTTAAAGAGACTTTTCATCAAGCTGACTGGTATACATTAATATTTGACGTAGTCTTTTTACTGGTATAGAAGTAGGACCTAGAATATGGGCCAACCATGAGTCAAATCATGACATGTCGTAGAAGCTATGATACAAATCTGTGTAGCATATTACTCTCTACGGGGGGAGATTTGGTGTCAATTTATTAAATCACAACGTTCTTTGGCCAATCCTGAATGCACGACATTCATTGTTTTTTTTCACTCTGGCATTGTTATTAAATCATGACAAGCCGAAAACCAAATCCTGCTTAACGACATAAAGGGAAAGACCTTGCCTATGCTGAAGACCTGTGCATAATGCGTGTGTCTAATCGTGAACAGATGTGAGGGTTCAATAATTAATTCACCGTCATCATACGTAGTGCCCCTAATGCAGAGTGAGTTAATTGTGTATTTACTGGGATGGGAGCTGTGTTGGAAGAGTCAATTTTGAAATACATTAAATACGCTTTTTACCACGTCTAAATGCATCCCCTACCTGTCATCCACATCTAAGCGCCACATGCGCGCCTTCCCCACATCCCCGCGCCCGCATCTCTCTCTCCACTTCTCTCCCCGTGCGACGCACAGCGTCAGGGCCCCTGGCTTGACCTCACACGCGCACCCTCAAACTTAGCCGCTCGACTGACCGCACAAATTCATTGGCAACGCTACATATGTACTTCAAATATAATCCCAGTTGTTTTACAGACTATAGTGCGTGCCCTTTTGACATCTAAAGTAGCCTAGTTGGATATATGACAAAACAAGGAGGAAATTCCAGTTTTCCCTATGGGACCCCAACGGGTGCCTGCTACACACACAACATTTGCTTGAATTTACATGAAGAAAAATTCCCAAGATTTTTATCGGTAAAATTATCCACTCACTTCAGTCTTGGTTAACAGATGGCTATCTGTTCGCTATCAGATCGCATAATGTTCTGCAGCCTAATAGCATTGTAGACGGCAGAAAAGATAAGATGCTTTTTGTGAAATGTTTGTTTCTGTGTTTAGTCAAGTTTAATGACAACATAAACTTATCTTGACACCCGTAATAAATACCCATTACTACTACAAAGGTTTCCCAATGGCGCGCGATAGTTCAAGGGAATATTTTGGTGTCATATCAGAATTGCTGCTCAAGTAAACCAATTTTCTCCACAGGGGAATAAACACAGACTCAATTGAACAGCATACATTAAGTAAAAAGCACATGGGATATCACAAACATTTTCCCAAACTGCAACAGACTTCTTGACCAATTAGACCGTTTTGCTTTGAATGGCAAAGGAAATAGCTTTCCTTGCTGTTAAATGTCACCAGAAATGCGCCCGGGGCATAAAGTGACCACTTTGTTTTTGTTTTGTGTACTTAAATACGTCCCGGTAACCTCAATCGCAGTTTCCCAGAAGAGCACACGCGTTCAGCTCATCAACTCGAGACTAAATACAGATGTGTGCACACGTTTTCGTTGCTTTACCTCAATTGATAACTCAAACATTTGACTAATGATTATTCCTTTGTCGTGAAAACACATTGTGAAATTGAGATAACCAACTTTACCAAACGTTTGCCTATGGGAAATTCTACCATGAGAAACTTTGGAAAAGTTTCACAATTTCACAACGTATTTGCATGACCAAATAGGAGTAATTATTAGTCAAATGTTTAAGTCTTGCAGTGAAATAATTTGCATGAATAGCCGATATAACTTAGTTGTCAATTAATTTTAGAATGTGTTAAATCCCAGGTTTAAGTCAGTAAAATCACCAAGGAACGTTGTAATGTTGTCAGTGCTTCTGTCCTCACGCGTATCCATTTGCATTTGTACAATCAAACCCACTGCATTCCAGAAGACTACAGGTTGACGGTCATATCAATAAAATAATGCAACAATTTGATAGCTCAGAGCAATATCTTAAAATAGTTTTCACGGGAGCTCTAAGTCGTCATTAAAACGATTTAAAGTGTGGCGCAAACGGAGAGATGTTTCTGCTTTGCACAGGAAAAGAAAACATTTCAGAAATTCTGTGAATCTATCCCAGTGGAGGGGGTCGCGACAGGACCACGTGCATAAATATTGAGGGTATTATTTTCAGATTTCGGTGTCTCAGAAGAATGCTGTAAACGGGAGGGGTGGTCCAAGCGGCTCATCTTTTCCGTTGCCAAGTTTTTTCCTGTTTATGGTCGTTAAGCTTCTCTTGGATCCGAGAAGAGTAGGGGTGTGATAGGGCCTGTTTATAGATCAATAAAGAACCAGAACAAGGCGGAACTGATAGTGCTTTCTTAAGAGCAAGAAAACACTCCTCTGCCAAATATCTACTGAGGAGTTTTTAAGTAGTCCTAGTCTAGGCTAGTATTCTACCAACTGAACAACACATTAAGGGTTTCTTTACACACACTAAATGGAGGTTCCAGTTTCCTCAGGTATTAATTAATATTATACATATTTCCTGTCACATTTTACCAGTAATTTTGCAAGGTTCTGTGGCACTGACTACTGTAACCAGCAACAAGACATGAGCAGTAGGAATAGTGACAGGTCTTAAGTGTTTGGAGACCATATTTCCAGTCTGTGCCTCACTGGCCTTTGACCTCACACAACCCTCTTTAGTCTGAGAGAATAATCCACCTAACATGGATTAAAACAAACTCTGTAATCCTTCATACTTTGTTACTGCACACCATCTCACAGAAGTGTTTAACATTTTATTGACAGAGCTGTGCTCCTGAGAGTTGTAGTTATCAGTTCCACAAACCACTGCCAGCAAGAGCGATTTTTGACAGCTCTCATGTCAGAGTGCAGTATCTCACCTCAATACGTGGCAGAAAAGTCAGATAAGAAGTCCCTTTTTTGTAAAACGACACACTCAGGCATGTGTGTGCTTATGTACAGCTGTGTTTGTGCCCCTTCCACCTCTGGCCCTGCCCGCCCCCCTGTAGTTTAAAGCCTCAGTTCATCCCCCCTCAAAAAAGTTCATCAATATTTTGGTCGACCTTTGACACGACCCCAACAATTAAACAATGGGATTCTGGGTACACTAAATGGCTCTGCTTTGCCGTGGCGGCCGGACTAATGAGAGCATGTCGTCTTTAGTTTACAGTTCAGTCCGGGAAGCAGCGGTGCGGAAAAACGACCCGACGTTCCGTTGAGCTGCCTCACGCAAACTTTCAAAGAAGGGGCGCTCAGAATCCAGCAGGGCCTTCTCATGTCATTTACCTCCACAACCCCCACCCCCTCCCCTCCCCTTCTCTTCTCCTGGCTCTACCCTCTAACATGACCTTTAAATTGTTCACTCTATCTTTTCGGTACAATATTCCTTTCTCTCTTTTCATTGTTGATCCATCCCTTCATCAAGTTCTCCCATATATTTCTTTCCTGAAAAATCTGTCCATATTTCACTAAACCACCAACCCAAGGTTTCTATACTAGGTCTGTCCCTGCAGCTACCGAGGCCTTTTATCAGACACAGAGGCACTAATAACATGGCATTGGTCACTGATCTTCAGAAAGTGTCTTGAGAGCCATGCACCTGTTCTGCCCTTCCTTACCATTCCCTACACATTTTCTTACCTCATACTCAAACTCTTTTATCTCTCTTACTCTCCCACTTCGATCCCTTTGTTGTTTGTTTTAGTCTTACTCCTATTCTCCCTGTATCTTCCAGTCCCTTCATCCCTCTCTATTTCCCTCTATTTCTCCAGCAGATGTTTATAACCTGCCTTAGGGAACCTGAACCCCACACAGACAACAAAGACACAAACAAACCTAAAATGTGTGATTAGTGAGTGTGTGTGTGTGTGTGTGTATGTATGTGTGTGCGTGTGTGCGTGTGTTTGCAGGAGAGAAGTTGTGTGGATGTGTGTGTGCGTGTGTGTGTGTGTGTGTGTGTGTGTGTGTGTGTTTGTTTGTTTGTTTGTTTGTTTGTGTGTGAACGTGTATGTGTGTTTGACTGTTTTTGTGTGTTTAGCTGTGTTATTGATGTACTGTTCCCTGGACCCTGCTCGTGTTGCTTTTTCATTCTCCCAGCTGGAGAAACAAGCGGCTGTGAGACATTTCCTGTTAACAGGTTTGATTGGCAGTTGTGCTTGACCAATGGCCTTGGGGTATTTTGAGGCGGGGAGGGGGGTGTCATGGGAATATGGTGTCCGGCCATCCTGAGTCAAACACCTACTGTTAAATGATTTCATACACAAGGTTATGTGATTATTTTTTTATTATCAGCTTGTCTAATATGTAATATGTGTGTGTGTCTTTCAGTGTGTGCATGTGTTTGCTTGAGTCTAATTCCTGAAATCCTAAGATAAACAACCCCCGGGAACTAGAAAATGGAACCACTTAAGAGGTGGTCTCAAAACGCACAGGGACACTTTAAGGTTACACTCCAGGCACATTAATCTAATATATTGTGACATGTCACCAACAAAATGGGTTCTCCAGACAAAGATCTGCTTAGGGGAGGGGCTAATTTTTTTATTGGTTGGTTGGGACAGAGCTCTGTTGTCAATCTAAGGACTGAGCAGTTAGGACAGTGATCTTTTACCACTACTCATGTAGTTATTATGTTATTGTGAATTCTTCTGTCTGTTATCCAGTGATTGGTAAGCACTGTTGGAGGATGTGTCAATGCAATCCATATTGTACAATCCATATTTAAAAAAGCAACAATATTTTTAAATACGCACGCACGCACGCACGCACGCACGCACGCGCGCGCACGCACGCACACACACACACACTAGCGAGAGCCACTGGTAGTGCAATCTTTCTAGGAAACCCCTCCCAGAGGGCCAGACTCGATCTCTCTCGCTCTAATAATCCCTCACAAATGCTGCGTGTGGCTTCAGTGTCCCCAAGTGTTCCCCGCACGAGATGGCTTGGCTGTGGAGTCATACAGGACTCACTGTGTACCCAGCTCAGTGGTCTCAATGCTCCTCCATGGCTCTGTCATGTTCAGATGCGTATTTTACACCAGCATGCATCATTGCCCATAGAATCGCTCTGTAAACAAAGAAACTAAGATATGTCAGCATAAAGGATGGAGTTAATGTGGGAATAACTGAACCTTTCATGGCATCTTATCTCAAAGGGTAAAGTATGTCTTTAAAGTATGCTGATATAAATCAGAATATTTTGTTCATTTTGCAGATAAGAGAGCGTGGTGGCGGGCGTAAGGAGACAGTGCTACATCACGTAGTGTAGAAGACCTCCCATATCACCTGGCAAGTTGTAGGGGGGAAATGAGCCGTCAGACAAATGCTACTGACCGAGGATGGAGGTGAGGGGGGATGGGAGAGATGGTTACACTGGCTCAGAGGGAGGGGGAGGGTCTGCGTGTGTGTGTGTGTGTGTGTGTGTGTGTTTGTGTGTTTGTGTGTGTGTGTGAATGAATGCGTGTGTGAATGTGTGTGTGTGTGTTTTGTCTTTTCCCTGTGTGTCTGTGTGTGTGTGTGTGTGTGTGTGTGTGTGTGTGTGTGTTTGTGTATGTGTGCGTGTGTGTGTGTGTGTGTGTGTGCACGTGTGGGGGTGTGTTGAGGAGGTGGGCGCAGACGAGCCCTGGATTATAGATGTGATGCTGTGCTCTAGGGGAGGTGAGAGGGAAGCCTGCTGTCTATGAATGAGGGGAGTGGGGGAGAGCTGGTCAGCCACTGAGCGATGAGAGTCCTTGAACCGCTCCCAAAGCAGGTTCACAGTCCCTGCACCAACAACTCTCTGGGGGAGTCAGCCATTACTGACAGAATGGGCAGAGAGTTTTTTGGGTAAAAAATGAGTCTCTGGACCCTATTCAATCAAAACCAGTGTCCTGGATAAGACTAAAATATTATTTTATTCAGCAAGGAAGCATGAAGCCTATGGATTTGTTGCATCACACGGCCATATTTGATTGACTACAGTAAATCAATCATCATACTTTTTTTCTTGTCTGACCTCAGAGACCCAGTAGGCTAAGCAGTTTTGATTGACCAGAGCCCTGCTTTGATTGACCAGATACCCACTCAAAGAGGATCAGTTACACCAGACACCAACCCACACACCTCACAGCCTTCGATAAGGCTGTTCTCCTATGCCACCACACAGTTAGTTCCCCTCTTGATGATAAAGATGAAATGCTTATCTTAGCGTTCCATGACCTATGGAACATACATTGCATAGGTGATGGGTGAGGTGAATTACCACTGACTATTACTGCAGGATCTTCTTTTATCTAATGACTCGGCAGGTTATGTTTGTTGTAGAGTTTGTATGCTGAACCCAATCTTATTTCACCTGTGATATGACAAACTAATAAACACCCACAACTCATGGTGCAGTAACCAGAGTGGAGCAGAAACCAACTCATAAATGAAAACACATGCAGCCTGGCCTATGAGAGGAAAAATGATTGAGAGCCACAATTGAAAAAGGAAGTAAGGGAGGTCAAAAAGCAATCTTTATTTTCTTAAGTATCTCTACCTCTGCCATTAGCCAGTGGTAGTGTCTTAACCTTTCTGGTCCTGAATCAAGGGCCTGCCCGCTTGGGTTTCCCCCCGAATGAAATAAGACTAGAATTACAACATGAGGTCATGCTTCCATGGCACTGGACTGAAAGACTGAAAAGGGTACAGAATTTTTTTTTTTTCAAATGTTTGAAGAAAACGTTTTGGTATAAAGTAATCATAAAAAAAGTAAATTATATTTACTCAAATATGTCATTGGACGCTTGAGCCAGAAACCTCAGAGTGGGAGGTTTAGCTGGAGTTTTATGGAAGTGGCTAGTTTAGGCGTTCTTGTGATATTCCCAAGGAACTATAGATAGCAGTGCTTTAAAAATACACTTGAATGTCTGTGCACAGCATAAATGTTTTGCAGTGCTTCATAATCCAAATATATTAAGTAAGAACACCATACATACAGTAGAGGTGTAAACAGACCTGTCCTAATCTGATTACAATGGCACCCCTTGCTGGGCCAAACCCACTCTCTAGTGATAATACTGTTGCTGCTGCTTGTGCTTTTGGGAAAACGTATTTACCCATCATGAAAAGGTGTCCATTTTATAGCATTCTAAAACTGTCTTCACGTGCTTCTGTGTCTAGTTGTGATTGACCAACCGTCTCACTAACAAGACAATTAAAGAGAGCATGAGTGGCCATCACTGGGGGAATACCACCTTTATACACTCACTGAACACTTTATTAGGAACACAATACTAATACTGGGTAGGGCCTCCCTTTGCTCTCAAAACAGCCTCAATTCTTCATGGCATTGATTCCACAAGATGTTGGAAACATTCCTTTGAGATTCTGGTCCATGATGACATGATTGCATCACGCAATTCCTGCAGATTTTTCAGGTGCACTTTCAAGCTGTGAATCTCCCGTTCTACCACATCCCAAAGGTGTTCTATTGGATTCTGGTGACTGGGAAGGCCACTGAAGAACACTGACCTCATTGTCATGTTCATGAAACCAGTTTGAGACGACTTTTACTTTGTGACATGGTGCATTATCATGCTGGAAGTACCTATTAGAGGATGGGTAAATTGTAGCCATGAAGGGATGCACATGGTCAGCAACAATACTCTAATAAGCTGTGGCATTCAAGCGATGATTGGCCCAAAGTGTGCCAAGAAAACATTCTCCACACCATTACACCACCTCCACCATGAGAATGTGTACAGGTGTTCCTAATAAAGTGTTCAGTGAGTGTATATTCAACAGAAGGGGCCTAAATTATGTTCTCAGATACTGAAGCTGTCCTATGTTGGCATTTACGCTCTTTGCACAATGAGTAGGAATCCAAAAGAATAGCTTTGTCAATTTAACAATAACATTAAAATGTTAACTGTAACCCAGTTGTACAGTTGGACTTAGTGGGGCTGTGTGGAAACAGCATTAGCCTGACATTCTCAACATGCCCATGGTTGCTATCAAGCTTGTCAATTTGATGATTTGGTATTTATCACTGGTTAAATAATGGTTACATTTGGTTTGAAACCAGTTCCTAAGGATATCTGTTACGCCCCCCTGCGTCTGTAAGTTATGATAATGTCTGAGCCAGCCCGTCTTTCCCCTCCCGCACTGCTGCTATCTCGTGTGTGTTCAACCATCTGTGAAGGGAGATATCTCAGTCTACACCCAAACTTTGAAGACACACACACACACACACACACACACACACACACACACACACACACACACACACACACACACACACACACACACACACACACACCCACACACACCCACACACAGAGGGCAGAGGAGAGTTTGTGAAGCATGTCCTCCCATTATGTAGAACAGATGAGGAGATGGGTATGGGGTAGGCTTATTGAGTGAGTCCTACTTTCCTTCAAACTATGATGGAGCTGTGAGGGAGTGGAAAAACAGCCAAATGATTGTGTTGATAGATTTCTGGGATTATCTAAACCTCAGATCAGGGTAGCTGGTGTGTGCCAACGCCAGTAAGAAAAATGGAAGTGTTCAACTGGCTGGATTTATACCTACAACATGTCAGAGAGGAATGCACATATAAAATGAGAGACATTTATACAGTTCAGAGGTGTTAACAATCCACTGTCCCCGCTGTGGTTAGTTTCTCTTGCTTGAATAGAGGGCTGGTCATAGTGTACAGTATACTGCAGGGAGATTCCCAATGAAACACTTCAGGTTCAGCACACTCACTTGAGCATCACACACACACACACACACACACACACACACACACACACACACACACACACACACACACAGCATCAATGTATTGCTGAATAGCCTTGCAGCAAAGACAGCAAACACACATAGGCTTCCCTTCTATCCTTTGGAGATGTAACTTAGTATCTCTGTGTGTCTGACCATGCATGTGTACTCTAAGTGTGACCTCAGCTGTAAAAACAGACAGTGCTCCCCTCTTCTCATCCACACCCCATCCGTCCCTGGGGGGAGGGAGGGGGGTGGTGGTGGTGGGGGGGGGGGGGGGGGGGGGGGCGAGGTGCAGCTCTCCTGGATGTTTGTGGATGGGGATGTGGCTGTTTGGGTTTAAGGATCCACATACAGTACCTCCAGGTTTCAGCTGCTTTTTTAATGTCATAGGATACACATTGACACTTATGTTTGTGTGTGTGTGTGTGTGTGTGTGTGTGTGTGTGTGTGTGTGTGTGTTTGTTTAAGGCAGTGTGTGAGAGAGAGAATGTGTGTGTTATTCTTTATTGCATATCAAACCTTCCATATTTACCCACCCGACTAGTGGAGCCTGTGTGTGTATGTCTGTCTGTGTGTGTGCAAGGAGCATGTTTGAGTGTGTGTGTGTGTGTGTGTGTGTGTGTGTGTGTGTGTGTGTGAGTGTGTGTGTGTGTGTGTGTGAGGAGTGTCTATGTTGTGTATGTGTGTGTGTGTGTGTGTGTGTGTGTGAGGAGTGTCTATGTTGTGTATGTGTGTGTGTGTGTGTGTGTGTGTGTGTGTGTGTGTGTGTGTGTGTGTGTGTGTGTGTGTGTGTGTGAGTGTGTGTGTGTGTGTGTGTGTGTGTGTGTGTGAGTGAGTGTGCGCAGGGCAGTTAAAACTCTGACTTCCTCCTTCTGGTCCCCTAACTGCCAGGGAGGCCGCCCTATGCCAACAGCTCTCCCTTTCCCTCTCCTTCTCTCTCCTTCTCTCTCTCTCTCTCTCTCTCTCTCTCTCTCTCTCTCTCTCTCTCTCTCTCTCTCTCTCTCTCTCTCTCTCTCTCTGGCTCCATAAAACGCCAGTGGATAGCAGGCCGTCCCCGCGGAGCATCCCAAGGATAAACACACAGCAATGAATGGGCTGCATTGAGTCAGGCCTGGAGGGGAAATACAGGGGGAATACAGGGGTCACCAGCAGACCCCTCCTACTGGGGAGAGGTCACCCCACTGACCGGCCTCCCAGGAGCACCCTGGAGAAAGTCCAAGACAAGGAGGATAAATTCCCTTGCTATCCCCCTGCTCCACTCCTTCCTCCCTCACTCCCTCCTTCTCCTCCACCCTTTAAGACTGAATGGATAGCTCCATGAGTCCCCCTGCTCTGCGAGTGAGAGACTGATTATTTGTTTAGACTGGTAAAGTCATTAAGCATTAACGAGGGAGCATCAATCTGACAAGCTGTTAGACTGTCAGCCAACCAAACTCCCGACTGAAAAAGAACCAACAACTGTTTTGCTGAGTGGACTCTTTCAATACGAGTCATTTGAATAAGTGTTGGCTTGTGATGAACTCTTGAAAACACAACTGAACTAAATAAATGTTTTTTTTCTATAACCAGTCAGGAAACAAGAGATCAACTGCAGTAAAATACTCAAAAGTAAAAAACTAAAGTTCTGCGAGTAATGTTATTTCTTCATTCCAGGGAATTGTATCTATAATTATCATTTAGTGTTTTTTTAAAGAGCAGTCTCTAATAGCCTTAAATCGAAATGCAAATATGAACGGCATTATCAGTCTCCATGTAAGGGAGGTGGGGGGGGGGGTCGATAAGGGCTCATGTTGGGAGGAAAAACCCCAAAGCTAACAAACGGCCGGTGTTCAGATGTACAGATTTATGTGTTTGCTCTGTGACATCCTAGCGCCATCCGACCAGCGCTACATTTCACTTCTCTTCCCCTGCAGACTCACAGAAACTCTATCCCCTCTCACTGAGGAGGGGGTCGGACGGAAACACGCTGATCTGTGTAGCATATGTGCTGTAGCATATGTGCTCAGGACGGAGACCAGCGCTGTACCCCCTGCCACACTGTTCTACCTGAGTGCAGAGTGACAGGAGAGGATGGAGAGATCAAGAGGAGGAGGAAGAACGACGTAGGAATCAATTACCTACTGTAAAAACAATGTGGCCGCACAGAGAGGCAGAGAAGTTACAGCATTGTCAGTGTAGTAGCTCCTGCATCCCCCTTTTATACTAACTGCTACAGGGTCAAATCCACATATTCAGTTGTCACTAAAACATATTTCCTGTCTGGATTCAGTTTCATTATATTCTGGAGTCAATGTCAATAACTCAACTCCACAGTTACATTCAAACTGTACATTTATTTAGCTGTTAGATAGGCACACTATTTGTAATAAATGAAATTGTTCTTAAGTAATCCAAAATATACCTCCAGAATGGAAAAACTTCTGAAATCAAATTATGGGATGGCTGTTTCCAATGAAACAGAGAGAAGTAGAAGTCATGGAGATTTGAAATTGAGAATCCTTTTGTTCGAATTTAGTCACATTTCACCACAACTGCTACACATAACGCTCAGCAAAGGCTACTGCTAAACAGTACAATCACCACCCCAAAATATCAAACTAATACCTTCCATATCAGTAGTAACTCTGTGACTTCCACTGCATTACTAGCCAATTAAGAGTTTTTAGCTAACTGCCTTGTAGCTGTTGCCTACATATGGTGTTCAACCTCTGCATGGCACTTTTTACTCACATACAGTACGGCTAACCGCAAGTACCTGGACCCTCACCGCCTTTCTTCTACGCTCCTCTGAGTGCACTTGCTAAGTACTGGCGCACACGTTTCACTTCTTTCCAGGGTAATTATTTTATAAGCCTTTTCCTTTGTGGTCAGGTTCTGCTTCCTACATCTGGGCTGCCTGTTCTAATTGTATGTGTATGGTATTTATTGCCGTATATATTTGATTGAGTGTGCGTGTGTGTGTGTATGTATGTGTGTGCGTGCGCTTGTGTGAGTGTGTTTTGTCTTGTGCCTGTGCCTGTGTGTGTGTGTGTGTGTGTGTGTGTGTGTGTGTGTGTGTTTGTGTGTGTATGTATGTATGTGTATGTGTGTGTGTGTGTGTGTGTGTGTGTGTGTGTGTTTTGCCTGTGTCTGCGTGTCTGTTTGTTTCTGTCAAAGCTCATATCTGTTTCTGTGTTTGTGTATGTTCTAAAACAAATCTGTTAATAATATATACCTTAGTTAATCCAATCAATTTCTACTGAAACCTAACTCAATTTTAATTCCCTCGGTGCTTTGTTGAAAGTTTGCAAATATATTATTCTCTCTTGTTTGACTTGGCAACATGAATTGGAGTACATGAATCTGTTAAGGAAAAGCAGTCACCAAAGTCCACCCCGGGACTTTGTTGGGTATGCAGAGGCTAAACTGATTCCTTGGCTAAACCAACAAACACAAAGTTAAAACAAATTTAGGGAATGTTGTCTTAGGCTTCGGATACTGCGGAACCACAATTAGAGAAGCACAGCATATGTTTTGCAAAACCTGTCAGATACAGTAACTAAATATTATCATAGTTTCTAGATGAATTTGAAAACATGTAATGCCTGCGTTGAGGTCTTTCAGCCTGCATTCTCTTGTGAGGTTTACCATTAAAACAGTAGAAAACAAACAGAGGGACACAACACAAGTACAGTACGTGCCCAAAGGAATGTGGGTAAACACCTGACCAAACACTGGACATGAGAGTTCGGGAGTGACCTTTGACCTTAATCTCATTTAGCATTTCTCTTTCATGTCAGTAATACACAACAGGTCTGGACTAGGTCTCTCTTGAAAAAGAAAGTAGACAAATATCAAATGATGCGTGGAAAAATCTGCAATGGTCTGTGATATCACAACCTTAGCAACAGGAAAAACAGCATTCCTCAGTAATTGTAAGATCTGTGAGGATTGGGATTGTTACGCCATTTGTAGAGATCTGCCTGGATAGTGACTGAATTAGATGGTGTGCATTCATTTGTCTTAGTGTGCATGGTGGCTGAGAGTGTGAGAGTGTGTGCTTTCATTTGTGTGGGTGTGTGTAAAAGCCACTTCTCCTGGTTTTTCCGTGGAAGAGATGGCAAAATCAAACCATAAGTGAAGCACTAAAAGCTGGGTGCTAAAACACACTGTGGATAAACTAACCTGACTGATCACAGATTCGGGAGTGAGTGCAGTGGGGTTAGGATCATGGTAGCCTGGCTCACGCATGAGATGGGCACCTTCACCACTCTCTGAACTGTCGCAATCCGCATGAGTTAAGGAGCAGAGCAGCTTCTGGCCCTGCCCCTGACGCAGAGGTACATTTAGCCTGTGCTAACAGTAGTGGAGTCATGTAAAAATTCAGCAGGTCTGCTACACCCCGGTGTGCCCTGCATGTGTATCCTGTTACCCGCCCATGGAGGCACCTCACATCTCCAACAGGGATCCACTCAAAATCCGCTGCCCTGACCACCGTGAAGCATGGGGGCTTCCGTACCCCTCCAGCCGAACCCAAACTATGACTGGGGCTCCAGAAAATGTTGTGACGGGGCACAGGAAGTGCCTACCGCCAAGGGAGGAAGTATCAAATCAAACAGCATCTTTTTCCACTTTGGTGAGATATCTCTGGTTAAACGTTTTTTTTTTTTTGGCCTGACTTTTTAATGCTCTGGTCGGAATGGGAGATGAGCTATGTGCTCCAAACAAAAGAGGGCTTTCAGCTGGACTTCTCTTGGAAACACAATGTTATTGCAGAGTTTTTTCCCCCCTTTGAGAGAGTCAATGTTGATGTTGCACACTAGGTGTATGGTTTTTTGTTATTATTTTATACAACCTCAGGAGGGAAAGAGAGAAGGATGGAGGAGGGTATATAGACAGACAGGGGAGAGGGAAATAGAGAGGACTTCCTTCATTTTAGTTCATTTCCATAATACCACAGCACGGCTGGCTATGGGACTGGCTGTCACTGTGAGATCAGATGCAGCCACACACGATGTGGAGTGGAACCTCTGTCCTGCACACACACACACACACGCGCACGCGCACGCGCACACGCACACGCACACGCACACGCACACACACACACACACACACACACACACACACACACACACACACACACACACACACAGAGACACACATTTGGTGTAACAAATTTGATTAGTCCAACTAATTGTCTGCCTATCCAAAAGGAGATTATCACTTTGCATGCTGGGCATTGCAAAGCACCAGAAACTGCAATGTCGTTGGTAATCTTCATTGTAGAAAGTGCTTTGACAGGACTCACTTTACCCAGCTCAAACATCTCATAGTCCATCATACAGCATAAACCACCATCATATTGAAGCACACACAGTTCTAAGGGATTTCCCTCACCTCGAAAATCCCATACATAACCTGTGGTTTGTGATCGGTATCTCGTAGAATATATATCAAAGCCCAGACCCTTAATATGTTACAGAGGGTCGCGGTGCTGCCTCTGATGTGGCTCACTTTTTGGCAGGGGGTGTATCTGGGGACAGGGGGCTTGTGAGTATCATAAAGCCTCTGGATCTCATTGTGGGTCGATCTACCGCTATGAGAACACCACGTCTGTCAAAAACTGATCCCCGGGTTGGGACTGATTTTGGCATGCCTCCAAGAGGCTGGGAAGACATATAGGCATAGAGAGGCGGGGGTGTAGAATCAACACACTTAAATGCTTAGCTCTAGTGTCTTGCTATTCCTTTTAGAGGTCCAATGCAATCTGCAACAGACACTTTGTGGTTGAGTCAATGAGGAGAGAGTAAGAGAAAGGAAGAGAAAGAAGGAGAGAAAGAGAGAGGGAAAGGAGGGGGAGGAGTGAGTGAAAGAGAGAGTGGGAGAGGGAGAGAAAGATCTAGTTAGGGAAAAACAGGCCGGGGGAGTTGGTCTTCATGGGTGGCTTCCAATGTTGATGTTGTTTTTTGCCTTTTGATTGACAGGGGCGTCGCCATTGCATGAAAGTCAATGGATGACATTGTACAGAGGATGCAGACAGAAAAAAACATCTAATATGAGCTGAATGTGTACACACACACACACACACACACACACACACACACACACACACACACACACATTTAGGTTTCCAATTCTTTAAGAAGTATTTTTTCTTGTTGACCTAATATTTGAGTTGAGATTATCTTTAGTGTAGTTTGACCTGACATGTATGTGATAACATAACCCGTTTGGAAATAAAACCTAAAACCCATTTGTCCATTGACATGTGAGTGTATTTATGTTTGTATGCATGCATGTGCATGTATGCTTATGTTTGTATGGGTTAGGATAGATGTTTGACAGCCATCCGTTACAGTCTGTCAGTGTTTAGAGCATGGTCTGGGGTGAAGGAAACGTTTGGGTCCTGCTTTCAGTCTGCTGTGGCAGGCGGTGTGGATTACCTGTGGGTGTCACAATGATGAACGGGCCGCTTGCGGTCGATGAAGTGTTTATGACCCAGTGGCGTTGTTGCATGTAACTAACCAGGTCTCAAACTGGTAGCCACAAGCAATGCGTTTTGGCAGACCCCTTTGAAGGCTATCGCAGGATACGGATGCATAGCGCCAGGAAAGGCTGTTGTGACCTGTGACATCACACAACTGCTGGCCCTGTTCAAATCTTTTCAGGCCAGGGCGACCAGGACCAGGGACTTTCCAAGTGGCAAAACTGTGGCAAGCGCGTAAAGGCAACTTTTATTCTATTTATTGTTGCAGCTTAAGTAGGAGATGCCTCGGTAACCTCTGTGCTTCGTTTCAAGTGGACAGAATAATAAATCTGCAGTTTCAACAAATGGTTTGTTTCAGTCCGCAGTTGTTATTTTATCATCACATTCTGCGCAAGCGTGATGGATAAGCTACGGGCCTCGGTTGTTTGTACGAGCGGCGAGCATGCCAAAGCAAACAAGCACTGGGAAAAAAGAGCGAAAGCGCGGTGAAAGGCAGCAACATAATTCTACAGCGGATCCCGGATCGGCAAGTTCATGCCGAGGTGAGACAGCCAAGATGTAGGACAAATAAAAACACCCCCAAACTCTTCATCTAAATAAATGATGTCGAAGGACGCGGCTGTGTGGATTACGTGGGGTGGTGAGGCCCTTGTGTTTTCCCCTCGCCTGTCTGGAAGGATGTGGCCCAATGCCAGGGCCTTTCATCCTATCATCAAACAGCACTTTTGCTTCTCTACAGTTGTTGATATAACTGTATGTCTTTCTGCTCTGCATGAAACCTCCATTCTGTGAAATATGGGGGATAAGCGTGTGGGATTAACATTTCTTTAATCTACACCATTCGGTTATGAATAAAAGCTGGCCCTGTGTATCCGCTACGCAATTAAGTTGATTAAGCCACACTTCTTGAATGGATCTTATAATGCGTAACTAAAACTGACCTGACCTCAGCGGGCTGCAGAGCATTCTCAGCTATGGCAGAACCATGCTGACTCAGGGGAGAGTCCTTCAGTCCTTCAGTGGAAGCTCCTCCCACTTTAACCATGACTCAGGTCAGATCACAGAGGGCACTGGGACAGGGACGGGGATGGGGGACGGGGTGAGTTGGAGAGCGACTACAAGTTTATTTACCATTTACTATATTAAATATCATTCATAGTGAATGCCCAGACATGTAGGCAGTAGGCACAAAATAACTTTTTTGTGAGCTTGACTGTCACACTATTCGTATTGAATTGTAAAGAGAACAGATGTTTTTTCAGTGTGATTCAAGGTATCAACAGTAATAGTCAAATTAAAAACATTAACCTATTGCGAGTTCGTTGATAAGGTTTTTTTTCATAAAATGTTGGGTTTGTCATTTAGTTTGATGTAACATTTGAATTAACCTATTAGTTAGTAGATGGTTAACTAGAAAACATTGCGTAAACATATGAGCACATCATTCAACACATCAAAGTGTCTTTCTATGGTCTCTATTTCACTTTCGAAACTTCCCAAAATAAACCCCTTATTTCTTCACTGACCTCCAAAGAGGACAGTGGCTATATCCTGTTGCCTCATTGAGATTGACACCATTCATATTTCCATAGCCCATCTGGACATGTCTGCCAGATCAAAAGTGTCTCCCGGATGAAAGATCTGTTCAGCGGTAACTAGGGTCCCTGCTCTCTGCACAGAAGATGAAGAGAGAGAAAAGAGAAAGAAAGAGAGAGAGAGAGAGAAAGGAAGAAAGAAAGACGGAATGGGAGAGAAAAGGGAAAACGCAAAAAAGATGGGTTCACAAAAGGGAAACGACAGAATCCAACCCACAGACTCCTCTTGTGTAGCAGGCCCTTGCAGTCCTGGGTAGCTCTCTAATTAGGGTAGTATTCAGGGGTGGCATTAGTTCCCAAACTTTTTAATGGGGCGGAAAGCGGAGCTCCTTTTAGAGAGAGGGGATAAGTGTAGCGAGTGTTCCATACACTGAATAGCAGATGGAGGGATTCTGCGCCTCCCTGGGAGGTATTCACTCTTTTTGCTCCTCTCTTCTCTTCTCACCCTCTCTCTTTTGCTCTCTTTTTTTTTCTCATCCCCCCTTCTCTCTTTTTCCTCGCCACCCTCTCTCTCTTTTCCATTTCGTCACAAGTGAAAAAAATGATACGAACCAGGTATCCATCTCCACATGACTGTCTAGTTAGTTTAAAACAAAGATTGTGATGCGCAAAGGAGAGTTGACAACACACCTTAGGAAGATGTTCCACCATACCTGGGCAACATATTAGTTACATTACAATACTCAGGGTTGGCTTCCCAATGGCACAAGGTCTCTCCCCTGTAGTGTACATGCTTGATGGAGGGACTGAAGATAGACATGACCTGTTTTAGTGTATTCATGTTTGGTCACCTGTTTGAATGTGCTTGGGAAGTGTGTGTAAAACCATAGTGTTTATGTTTGGAGAAACTGTGCCTGACTGTTTCATTGGGGGACTGCTGAGGCACTGCACATTTGCGTAGAGTAAAATAGCTGGGACCGTTTTAGGCAAATCCCAACCATATCCATAAATAGGATCGTTTTTGCCACTCAAATGTCAGACAAACAGGGAACTTTCTCTTAAAAGATGTGATTCGTTATTGATTGATACTTTTGCAAGGAGGGTGGGGAGTAAGGAGATCCACACTGACACAAAATGCCACATAGTCTCCCTGCAGCTGTTTATAAGGTAACAATATATATTTAGGCTACTCAATTTAAAAAAAAATCAATAATCCATAGACTAGGACTAATCACACATCATGTAACAGCTACATGGAAAAGGATGGAAAACGCTGTCATAAATCATATGTGGAAACAGATTTTGAAAAATGTAATAATTGATTTATTAGTTATGCGTTATAAAGACCTCATCTGCACTACATAGGCCTATTGCAATTGAATTGATACCATTTGTTTCTGTTGTAAATTGTGGCAATAACACAGTACATGAAGAATAAATATTTCTAAGAAAAATACATTTTCAATTTCAAAGTTAGTCCTTCAAAAGCTAACATCATATTTGCAGCACTGGGGTAAAACAAATTAACTTCAGCAGTGTCAATATCAGCTATATCCATTATTTCAGATTTTACAGCAATATTTCTTGAAGGGTGACTAAAATAACCTCTCTTCCAGAAAGCCTTTGGTCTAGAATTCATTTGGATTGGGTACCCTCGAAATATACTTTTTTCTCATTATCATAATAGCCTGATTGAGATAGCCTAACACTTTTGCTGGGAGCCTTTGCGTTGCTTTTTGGCCCAAGTGTTTTGGTTTAGCCCCGCTCCTCGTGACCTGTGACCCACCATGGATAAACTGCTAACTGCGGAGCTTCAGTCACGCTCAAGGAGGCTGATGTCCACATGATCCGTGACATTTTGGAAAAAGCGCTTGTTAACCGTTCAGGCACAGGTCTACAGTAATAATACGTTAACCTTAAGTTGTAGCTTATTCTATTGTTGTAACCTTTATTTATTTACACCAACCATGAAGTAGACATCTCACATCTGCCAGTCTATAAAAGTTTCCTATTCCATTTCCATGCACAATGTATGGGTATACTAACATTGACTGTAAACCTAAAACATATGTATTTAAGCCATTCATTCGATAATGTCTTAATTGTTTATCTACCCGATTTAGTTTAAAATTTGGTGAACATAGCCATTTAACCCAAATGTGTTTGTGTTTGCTTTGACAATACTGCCAAGGTCATCATTGCTTTTGTTGGAACCAGTAACGCCTATAGGCTACATGCAGCTCAACAAAGTTCCATTCACACTATATTCTAAACCTAATATTCCAGTGTTACCGCTGACGAAAATATAAAAACAGCTTAAATGCCAAATTGAAACAAGTCTAACGCGCTGGCGTAATAATAACACAAAAAACACGCAAGGTCAATAATAAGCCAGGTCAGTAATATCATGCAAAGCTTATAAAGGCTTGTAATTGCTGTGATTTACCCAATGTATTAATGGCATTAAATTTGGCCAATTTAAATCTGTTAAAAAAATAAACATTTTAAAAAACGTTTGGTGAGATAAATCCGAAGGACAAACTGCTTTATATGCAAACATGCCTGTAGAGTCGTAGTCTATATTTACGAGTTTTAGTTTAAGTGGTTTCGACTCAGTTAAACTAGAACTAAGACTAGACTTCCAACTTTTTATGGAAGAAAAAAAAAACCTAAAACTACACTTAAAACATTTTGTGTAGAGAAATGTGTCAACAGATAAAGCATATAGGGTATGTCTTGTACCCTGCCATTTACTTTAGAACTTTAGATAGATAGATAGATAGATAGATAGATAGATAGATAGATAGATAGATAGATAGATAATGTAGATTAGTTCACAGTTGCAGATCAAGTTTTGCCTATTTCATATTGTTATGCAGAGAATTCGGTTAAACTCGTTGTAAAATGAATTGACTGCAGCTATTGTATTTATGGGTAGCCTATAAATAGCCTACTTCAGCGGAGCATTAGGCTACTCCGTGGGTAGACTGATGGTCTAGGTTAATTGTTTGCTTGTAAGAGGAATCACATAACACGATTTCTGATAATTGGTTAATATAGAATCCACATTGTAAAATTGGATGATGAAATTTGCATTTCATTGCAGAAAAAATATTTAGAAGATTAACTGCAAAAACAATACAAGTAGCCTATCGAAGGAAATTTGGGGGAGGCTATTTGGCCATTTGCTAATAATTTATAACAATATCACAGGCAACAAAGACACCTTTAGGAAATATGATTTAATGCATGGATTCTTTAGCCAGCCCTTTTTATTTGTTAAGTGAAAAACACCTGTTCTAGTGGCTGTTGAAGCGTGAAGAAAATCTACTGACAATGATAGCCTTTTCCATTCTATTCTGTCCTGCACTAAACATAATAACATGGGATATTTTATCAAATTAATCCTATTGGAATTATGTTTTTGGATAGGCCTACACAAAACTATGTGTGTTTTTGTTGTCTTTTACAGAGACTATAGCCTGTAGGCCTAGTTAGACCAGACTAATCATGTCATCCATCGTGGGTTGAAGTTAAAAAAAAAAAAAAAAAAAAGTGGTTAAGGTGGTTAAAAAACAATTATAGTTTATTAAAATAAAGGCATTGGAGTTGTGATGAGGGTTAGGCTACAAGAAGCACAATCAGAGTGTGTGTGTGTGTGTGTGTGTGTGTGTGTGTGTGTGTGTGTGTGTGTGTGTGTGTGTGTGTCTGTGTGTGTGTGTGTGTGTGTGTGTGTGTGTGAGAGAGAGAGAGAGAGAGAGAGAGAGAGAGAGAGAGAGAGAGAAAACAGATTATTCAAACACTTTTACTATTACAATATTGCACATGGTCCGTTTGAACAGGTAAATAGCAATAGTAGGCTAACAGTTGTATATAGGTTCTCCAACCCCGTCTGTGCTAATAACTTGCCAATTTGTGCAAGTCTATGATTGCATGCTATGGTTAATGTCAATGACTTTCGCACTCAGAATTTGTTTGCCATTGCACTAACCTACCTACCTACCTACCTACCTACCTACCTCTCTCTCTCTCTCTCTCTCTCTCTCTCTCTCTCTCTCTCTCTCTCTCTCTCTCTCTCTCTCTCTCTCTCTCTCTCTCTCTCTCTCTCTCTATATATATATATATATATATATATATATATATATATATATATATATATATATACTTTGACAGGCAGTAGTCACAGGCTGCCCAGATGTTGGCCTATTCATCGTCTATCGTCTGTTAAATGGTAATAGTGAGGTTTAGTTATGGCTTGCCCCTGCTTGACCTTTTTTACGAGTTATTTTTATCATTTAACACGAGCAAATATGTGACCTCGGTGTCCAATAAGCAGGTCGCGACCTGCTGTTATTGTGTGAAAGCAGTGCATTCAGGGAAGGCTCTCTTTCCAGGCTACTGCGTGTTACTGCGTGTTACATCATCACGCAGGATCTGTCCTCCCGTGGCCCAGTGAACTGTCTCTGAGTGTTGAGTGGTTGTAGCCAACTATACACGCAATAGGGGAAGCACGCCGTAACACGCGGCAGACGGGGATGTGCATTTGTAGTCATATCACACAGGCCAAACAGTGGTCCTTCGAAGCGATTTTTGTCTCAGACTCAGGCCCATTGCGGCCTTGGGGTTGTGGCCCGGGAAAACAGCTTTCTCTTCACCTGCTATAAATATTGAACAGCATATTTGGGAAAAGACATGTTTAGGCCATTGCATGCACTACTAGCGTACGGATCGATACATATATTAGCCAACAACCTCATCGGCTCATCGTCGGGCGTGCAGTGCTCACAGCGCTGATGTTAGGCATGACTGGCTTTAGGCCTTACTTCTAATCATATGGACTAGGCCTGCATATAATGACTGTCTAATTGCATGTTAATTAAGACGAGACTTAATCTACTGTAGGCCTATATTGTTATATTCATATCCCATGTCTCCTAATGCGCATTAAATCATCTTGCCTTATTCTCTGTCAGCCTAGTGTTGGGCGATGTGAAGGAGTAGCCTCTCTGACCAATACATCTCGCTCTCTCATGGCAGCAGTGACAAGTATGAGCAGATAATGAAACGGTCGAGGAGGACTGTTTTCTCAAGAGCTGGCCAGCTGCCTCGGATCAGCAACGATAATCACCAATCTGAAGGTAGCAAAATACAGTCTCTGTCACCTCGGTGACACCGTGCTGTCCACCACTCGTAATTACGAGGATAAATGTGGGAGAGGGCAAACAGACTTGTAGGCCCAAGGTTTATCTGTTACAGCGCCTCTACCCCGTGTTTGGATCACTCGCAGCTAAGGCTGTTTTTCTTCAGAAACAGACGTGTTGCAGAAAGGATGCACTGTATACTATTTATTTTGAAGTTGACTGGACCACTTATTATAAGCCTGTTGAAATTGGGGCACATTTGGGCTATCAACTATCACAGTGTGGTCAATGGTAATTGATACCTTCAATAACAATGTAATAATGCAAATATTGACAATGGTAGTATTAGCACCTGCAAAACAATGCCATAGGCCCACTTGACCCTATTTATGCACAATTACACATGTGTACAGTATACCAAATGATACTTGTATGCGATACAAAGTTGTAGTAATAATTTTATATACTGATGGTTATTGTTATGATTATTATTATTACTTATAATTAATTATTATTATTGTTATTGTTATTATGATATACATTTTCCAATCGATTTTGATGACCAACCTAATCAAGGAATGCAATCATTTTCTAGAATACGTATTAAAGGTTAAAAGGATAGACTTTAAAGAACATTTTAACAAAATCATACTTGCAGGTGATCTAAGGTACATAGGCCTATTTCTATATTAGAGTAAAGCTTACTCAATAAGTTAATTCCAGGCAAAATTTATTTTTTGTAAAACAATATTTATTCTTATTGAAAAACAAACCGTGTAAAAAATATCACACTCCGATTATACAATACTTGCCAAAGAATGTACAATGTTTTATTACTGAAATAAGCACACACTGCATATAAATGAATGACTTCCTTCTTTGTGTCTTTTCAATACAAAGCACAAATCAAAACAGTAAGCATGTTTCAATTTGTTAAACTAAAAACATGGGTGTGTTTGACACAAAATACATAGTTTTAGACATGTGACCATTTATAACCTGTTAATTAATTCGTTATCCTGAGACGCCCTAGACAGTGATTTAAACGAATCACTTCATAAAAACGAAAAGTTCGTGGAGAAAATTAGATTCACACTAAAATGTTAACATAAATATAATATCTTTTACAGCATGAATATAGGCACGAATAGTGTTAATGTCCATCATTCAGCTGCGTGTTACAAAAAAACCACAAAAATAATCCTACCTTCAAAGAGGGGCGTTTTTGTTTGTGTGTCTTGAAAACTTTGAGATATTTCAAGAAATTAACAGCCACTAGTGCCGTTGACAATTCTGTTGGGGGAAAAGTTCTCGACCGTGTGTAAAACAGTTCCTTGGTGGATGTTCGGTGGCTGGTTAGGAGACTGTGGAGCGAGTGACGACGATAACATTGGAACAACAGGAGAAGTCCGCGAGGCACAGTGAGAGTGCGCGGGGCTCAGCGACCCCCCAATGATACTCTCTATGGAGAAAGGAGAGCGTTGGACAGGCGAGCTGGACTTGGCTGCAGTCTGTATGGGTGACGACAGGCTGGGGCTGAGCTGGGGGTAAAACCTGGTCCTCGCCAAGTCAGTGGTAGTGGGCATTAAGGACGGTGCGGGGATAATGGTTCCCGTGTGTGAATGCCTGGATTGTTGCTGCTGCTGCTGAAACGCAAAAAGCGCAGAGTGTGTGTGGTAAGACTGCAACTGGATACCATAGCCGCAACCGTAGGGTCCATAGCCGTACGCAGCTGCCGGGATAAAACTGTTGTGCTCGCGCAGCAAGTCCTGCGTCTGTTGGCGTTTGAAACGTTTCCGCCGTCTAAGAAAGCTGCCGTTGTCGAACATATCGGCTGATTCTGGGTCCAGGGTCCAGTAGTTCCCCTTGCCAGGGTTCCCGGGTTCCCGCGGTATCTTGACGAAACAGTCATTTAGGGACAAGTTGTGTCTGATGGAGTTCTGCCAAGCTGGGAACTTTTCCCTGTAGTAAGGGAAGCGGTTGCTGATGAAATCACATATCTCGCTGAGCGTGAGCCGCTTCTTGGGGCTCTGAAGGATGGACATGGTGATTAAGGCGATATAGGAGTAAGGGGGCTTCACCAGGGTGTTCTTACTCGCTGGTTTGTAAGAATCCCGGGACGACGAGCTGTCCATGCATGGCGAGGAGCCAGCCAGGAGGATGTCGTCGTGCATCTGCGCCACCTCGTCTACGTAGGAGCGCGTCTGGCTGTCCCCATCCTCTCCCTCGCCGACCACGTCTATGTCGGTCTCTTCCGAAAGGATGGAGGCATCTGACATCTCGGAGCTCAAAGTCATGGCTCACGGCGGCTGTGCGCTCCCAGAAGCAACGGCGGAGAGGATGAGATGCCCAAGCTACTCTGCCCTCCTCTAAAACAATTCATATGAGGGGATGAGAGCAGCGCGCCAGCGGTAAGAGATCTACCTTTTTTCTAGCCACTTCCATATATTTCAGGGGGTTTTCGTAGATCAGTAACGCACCATCCGGATGCTATAGTCTGTAGTGTATGGAGAGACTGAAAAAGGCCAAACCTGAATCATAAAGAGGGCGGATCTTCCCTCGTGCTTTATACAGCGCTCAGATCACATGGCAAGGGAACGTCACCAAGGCAAATGAAGAGAGACATTTTTTTTACATAAATGGTCTTTGAAAAATAACCGTGGACGGTTTAAAAAGTTTGGTATGCTACTCTTTTTTGGTGGTCATGTTGGTATACACATAGGTCTATGATTAATCTAAACCTTTCATTCAGCTTATTTTTGGTCTCAATACTATATATAAATAGAAGATAAAAAGAAGCCTTCAGAACAAAGCACATGCGTACTGGTAGGACCATCCCTTTTAGATCCTAATTTATAGTACTAATAGGTTATAACATTATCGTGGAATTTTATTTTCCCAGTAGGCCAACATATTTACGACGTCGAAACGATTTCGATAATTGTTTTCATCAAACCAAAAACATTACTAATTCAAACCATCAAATATTTACATCAAACCAATTTAATTACTTTTTAGAAACGGTTACAAACGGTGTTTCACGTCTCTCTCTCCACGCATCATAGTTTGCGTGATCCGGTGGTTATCTAGATTATCCGCAAGCCATTTGCAATGGAAAAGAGTCAGCTGTTAACTCGCATCAGTCACGGGTCACGCAGAGCATGCGAGCTTGAGAAATAAGGGCCTTTGCCATGCATAGACATTAAAGCAATGATAATTTTTCGTCGCACAAAGATATAGACAGTTTTTAATGTCAATGAATGTTCAAACGTGTTTTAACACATACTTTATAGTGCAACAAATGCAGTGAGTTATTTCGATAACATATAGGCCTATACCTATAACGAATTCCTTTAATAGTGTACAACCTGATTGCGTGACATGCTTTCAAAAGACTGTGCCGACCTCAAAAACTTGCGCATTCCCTTTACGCCTGGCATACGCGTTCATATTCCTATTCCAGTAGGCTTCTTTACAACTAGCCTACATTAACATTACTATATAGGCCAACATTTCATAGATATAGGCCTCGTAAATAATGTGTGCCTAATTTTGCATGACACACCAGGCACTGGAAAGGGAAACATTCCTGTTCCCTACTGTGATGTTCTTTTGCACAACGTTTACGAGAACTATACTTTCTGATGTTATCCATCTAATCAATTAAATGTACATGATATGGGCCCAAATACCTTTTCGTTTTACAGAATCGCTTTATGTTTATAGACTCGCGTTGTCCTACTGTGATTTTGATTGCGTCGGGCTACTACATAGTTTATGATTCCAAACTGTTGCTAGTTATTCGTTTTCTTCAGTTGGAATTGTAAAAGGTTTCACAACAGCAATTCTAGTTGGATCTAAAATGGAACCTAATGTTATTTTTTGGAAAAATAAGCGTCAGTATGCCTCCTATGTGTTCTCCAATAGCCTAGAAATGTAAAAAAATAAAAAAAATAAAGGCTATCTGTGGACCTCATCTTAGTAACACAATTGAACATGGGTGGCATGATGAAAATGATAAAGTATCCCAAATGGTCCAAAACATTTCCTATAAAGTCTAAATAAAAAACTAAAAGTGCCGCATAGGCCCAATATCTCCATTCGGAAATGATAAGGAAACTAAGGAAAAAGTAGCCTATAATTTAAATCCAAATAACAAATACTGTAGAATGTAAGAACATGTGACATTTTACGCCCTTGCGTCTCCTAAATAAATAGTAGGCCTAAGTAAAGAAAATCCTCGTTATTGCGCCCCAAAATGGAGAGGATGGGTGAGTATCGTCATAGCAATAATAAATATCTGGTAGGCCTACTTTACCCATAGGCTATATGCTTGAATCAGAGTTCTATAGACTACTTGTGTTGATATTACTTTGGCCCATGCATCAACAACTTCTGAGTCGTTTCTGTTTGACGAGCACCATCTAGCGGCTCAAAAGTTACACTCAACAATCTCCTCTGAATTACTTCAACTTCCAAAAGTTTGACAAAGCGCAGGCCAAACGTTTTCTCTAGGATAGCCTAATTTGATTGAATGTGATTTATCGATGACGCAAGCCCTTGCACGTTGCTCCCTCATCACCGATTGTCTCTAAAAGAAAAGAAAGTGAGCTATTGCCTATGCGAATTTTCTGAGTGACATTGTAAGTGCTATGAGCTTTGGACGGTATCTAGACAAAATATATAGTCTAGCCTAACCCTAACCCTTATTTTACCATGTGCCCAGTTATAGTACAATATTACAGTAAGATAAAATAACAGAATAGCTCCAATATGTTTTATGCCACATGATGGATGATTGGCCAAGTTTTAAGCTGTCTTTTATAAAGCCGGTCCAACTGCAGATATCCAGGCCTATTCAAATGATTACAAATAACAGGATTATAGCAAAACCGTTTTTTTAATTAGGCCTTCTTTAGATTAAAATCATGGGGATGACTTTGACGCCTCGAATAGACTATTATATAAACTATTAAGATAATGAAATGCAGCATATTGAATGTGCGTATATGATTGCGTCTAAAACGTTACTGACGTCCTCTGAATATGCATCAAAACAGGCTATAGGCGACCATCGGAATGTATGTCATGGTTTGATCAATTTAGGCAAAGCGCAATTTCTTGTCTGCATTGTGGTTTCTTTGCATCCAACGAATTTTTTTCGTTTAGCAGTACAGTCGTGGGCTTTAAATGAGGGTGAATTTTTGAGCTGACACTTAGAGCAGGGCTCACATGTGTGGTAAACCACTTCTAAAGTGTTTCTAAATTCCCCTCAGCGATCGGAGGGTGTTTCCGTGCCACGGGTACCAAGAAAGCACTTAGCTGCTGAACGCAATCCTTGCTTCTCTGCCTCTCGCTCTGACAAATCCCATGAATGTCACCAAAACAGTCAGTCTCTGGGGACTCAGGGCATGTGATTAATATGTATCACATGCATAAAAGGCAAGACAATACTGGTGCAAAGGTGCGTGCGTGCGTTCGTTTGTATAAGAACCATTGATAATAGGCCTCCATAATGAGAACAGCTGCAGATTAATAGAGGCCTACAATGCTATACATCCAGCAGTTTTTTAATGCTCATAAAAGTAGACTTAGGATCACTTAAGGTCGATTCATTACCTGGCAATTCCAGGTATTACAGTTTTCACCGCTAATCCATGTTTGCATCATGTTTTTGCACTTGTGATCATGTCTATCTGAAACTGTTGAGGATGTGGTGGACCTTGGGGTTTCACACTGAGAATTACATCTAAATGTGGTGGAGCATTTTTGCATTCTCACCTATCCTACTGAATAATAGGCCTTATTGGCAAATATTCAGGCTATAACAGCCACTAGGAATTATGAAATTACCCTTCACTGAAAGACATTTCTTTACTTTGTTTTCACCTGCACAGGCCTAGGCCTTTTGCTGCAATGGCATGCTGTGCTGTCAATGCTGTCAATAAGAGCTTGTGAAGCTATTAAAGAAGATATCAGTGATTAAATACAAATAAACTCCTTGATTATGATTGATATGACTCCTAGTCTCCCATAGCCAAATAAAGACAAGGTTATATGACTGACACATTTATGAAAGTATAGCAAGAGTTGCACCTCTTCATAACCAAAGAAATAAGGACTTTAAGGCTATTACTGTATTGTTTATGTTTCTGTTGACATGAGATTTTGTAAACAGATGTAGGCCTATAGTTTCAAATCAATGTTTTGAAAAAGTAGTTCTGCTCTGAGGGAATACAATTCCATGAGCACAACATAGCTTACATCTTGTGCTGTTTGCATGTTCAAATACATTTCCAAAATTCTCTACATTGCATGCAGAAATCACTGGTAGCTGCTTTAATCATGATTTGTAATTACACTAAACACAATTATTGATGAGGAACACTCTTCAACATGGTGAACAGGTCCCGCAAGCCCTCTCTGTCTTGCAACTATCGCCTAACGTCACTTCCCCCATCCTCTCTCGCTTCCATCTTGCTCCCCGCGTGTGCTCGCTTCTAGTGTGTGCAGGTCAGTGAGGAGCTCTAAAATACCTTCTTTCCTGCACTTTCTCCCCTGCTCCAACGGCACAAGGTAAACAAGAGCCTTGTTCTTCAGATCGGTGAAATCAGAGGGGTTTGAAGTCAAGGACAGTGGTAAACGATTGTATAATGGGTGGGTCGGAGTGACAGGCCCTTCAGCCGGAGCACAGTCAACGTTAGCTCGAACTCTTTAGCTTTGCTACTAGCTAAGGGCTAGCTAGACATTCATTTGTTGACAAATTGAAATGCAACCACCAACATATCCCAAAGTCTTATGGCCTTATACTTCTTGTATATGTGCGCCATCCTTGCTCAGCATAAATGTCAACATATCTCTGTGTGTCTGCTAGCTAGCTGGCTAGCGTTAGCCAGCCTGTAGCTATCATCATTTGAAACATGTCAAACTACCAGACTAAGTAGCTAGACATTATTAGGTTTATTGTATGTTCCGGTTTTATTTGGAAGTAAACATGATTGTTTTGAAACAGTGATGGCAACTGATCAATTGACAGCTGATATAGCTATTGTTCACCAGGCAGTTTAGCGCCTAGCATATACTGTACACTATGGCTAAGTGTATTTGCAAATCTGATACGATCTCTGACATAGTAGCCAGCAATACCACACCCACGCTGTTGCTGTTAGTGTACTTGGGTGTGTTCCTTCAGTATGTATGCGTAACAGTCTTACCTGGATTAGCCTTCCCTTTGAAAAGTTGCCATATTTTGTTTGTTTTGCAATCGTTACTCTATTCTTAAAAAAAGACAACATATGGTCTAGCACAATGCATCAGCCAAATATAGCTAAGCTATACACAGTGTGACTAACTGTAATGGGAAATTATTTATTTTACAGATGAAAGAAATAATAATGAATCAAGAAAAGCTTGCCAAACTACAGGCACAAGTCCGCATCGGCGGAAAGGTAAGAAACTGGCAAGACTAAACACGGCTGTTAGGCTAAATATCGTCATTCTGAAATGCATATTCATTCTGACTTGCGCAACAAATAGGCCAACTGTCATTGAAGTACTTACACACATCTCTCTCACTAAAGTTTATGGAGCATGCGCTTGCATCTATTTGTTTTGTTTTACAGGGCACTGCTCGCAGAAAGAAGAAGGTCGTACACAGAACAGCAACTGCAGATGACAAGAAGCTTCAGTTTTCCTTAAAAAAACTGGGAGTCAACAACATCTCTGGTATTGAGGAGGTAATACCGCATTCTTAAAATACTTGTTATTGAAGTTCTTTTTAATGGTTAAATTACTTTAACTATATGTTAACATTATGCAGAGGTTGTCAGTGTTATGAACTCAAGAGATACTTGAGTGTCTTGGTTTGTGAGATTGTCTGCAACCGAGTGACGCAATGCTCTTGTTCTGTCTCTGTTTGGCAGGTGAACATGTTCACAAATCAGGGGACAGTGATCCACTTCAACAACCCCAAAGTACAGGCCTCTCTGGCAGCCAACACCTTCACTATCACCGGCCACGCTGAGACCAAGCAGCTGACGGAGATGCTGCCCAGCATCCTGAACCAGCTGGGAGCCGACAGCTTGACAAGCCTCAGGAGACTGGCCGAGGCCCTGCCCAAACAGGGTCAGTGTGCTGGGGAGAGGAAGTGGATACTGAAACACTTTCAGATTTTTAAGAGCCAAAAAGGCGTGGCGTGGGGGGGGGGCACATTTTATAAAAATGTTAAGATAAGACCATCCCTTATCTTTGACATAAAAACATATACTAGAGTCCTCTCTAGCATGATTGAAGTGTGAAGGGGCATATTAGCATCTTTTTGCGCTTGGGTCTTAATGTCGGCCAATTTGAGATGGAGCTGATTGCATTGTTAGTGACTAGCTTTGAAAGGGGCTTGCGGGTCAAAAAAAGAGTTTTGTGCAGATACTAACAGTGTATGGTATTTAATGAAGCATATTGAATGAACCTTTATGTTGGTTGAATGAATATATATATATATATATATATACACACACACACACACACACACACACACACTGTGTGTATTTATGTGTGTTATGTATATGTTTGTGTGTGTATGAAACATCTAAGGAAAATCTGGGAAAGACCAGATGCATTTGTTTTTCTCTACAAGTTCCTAACACATGTTTCCTGTTCTCACAGTCGGAGATGGAAAAGCACCAATTGCTACTGTGGAGGAAGAGGATGATGAAGTTCCAGGTGAGTCATGATGGGTGTCTTACGGTGGTGAAGGCATGATTGTTCAGATACAAATGCAAAGGCGTTAGTGTGTGAAAGAGGATGTCAAATAGGTTCCTCACAACAGATTTGATGTTGTCCCAACCCTCTAGCATGGCCATTACACAGTAGCTATTTTTTTCCACCACCTTCTAGGCATTTGGTACACAGTCAATGGTGGCCCTTTGTCCTAGACAATGTAGCAAGGTTGCTCACGCCTGTGTCTCTCAACACCCACGTGTAGTGTTATTTCACATTGTGGTAATTTATATTCTCTCCCAAGACTGTGGCTCTAGAATAAGTTACATCTGGGCTTGTATTTTGACTCAGATAATATAACTGTTAGGTTTGCTTACTTTTGGGAAGTGAAAGGGGGTCATGCTAAGGGGATCCAACAATGGCGGTAGATAGTAGTGTGGAGGGGGGTGGGTGGGGGTTAGAGTGTTTGAAACTTGTGTTCGTTGTTTATGAGTTCTGAAAGTTCAGTTTGCTTTTCTTTGTAGAGAAAATGGGCCAAACACATGAGGTTGCCATTACAATTACCCTGGCTTTTCCCAGGGCTCTCCTTTTCCCGCAACCCTAGTTTTCACAAATGTATCAAACGATTACGTTCACGCAAAGGAACGGTTGAAGCCTGATGACACAGGGTTAACGGTCTATGCCATCATGTTATTATTGGAGTTCAGTTTCTTTTTTTGTTCCCAACCAAAAATTACATTCAGACCTCCTGAATTGTTTCCATTTTAACCCTCAACCTCTCAGAGCCAAATATGGACCTGGCAGATTTATCAGATTTCATTGTACAAATGGGACCCTCCTTTTGATCCTGAGCGACTCAATTTTTACAGCTGTTTTTTCCAGTTCTGTAACCGTGTCCTGCCAACCATGGCTCATTCTCAGAGGGGGATTTGGGTTGGGAATGGGGGGGGGGAATTACACCTGGGATCATGTTTCAGATAAACACAGTAATCTTTTCTGAAGTGTGGTCAGACTAGAAAGAGAGGCATGTGTGTTTGGAGAGAAGCCTTCCTCTTCCATGACTCCATATAACCATTGAATCTTGTCATTTCAGATCTGGTGGAGAATTTCGACGAGGCTTCCAAGGATGAGGCAAACTAAAGGAAACAGACCTTTAAGAGTCAAGACTTGACTGGGCTGTGGCACAAGGCGTTTTTTTTTACATTTTTTATTTGTTTTTGCCACCCGACTCTTCGGCTAAGCTTTTTTTGTGCACTGTGGTCTGTGTGTCCAGTTTGAGTGACAGATCGTGTGTACGTGGTGTCTCTGGAGTTCTTGCTCTGCAGCGGTTCCCTCCATGTTACTGAACCTGATATCTTTGCAGCCTGGCTGAACCATCATATCTGGAATAAACATTTGCTATTGTCAAAAGTTTTATCTGAGTGATACTGTCAATGCAAAATTGTTTGATAAGTTTGTGTATGTGAACTTGAAATATGATGTGCCAGTTTGACGGAAAACAACATAGGGATACATTTTGTATCTATGTACTACACTTGATAGACTTAAGCTCTGATGTTTGACCAATTTGACCTTTGATAATGTCACAAGAGAAGCAAGGGGTTTAGATTCCCCCTGAATAAGCCTTTCCTGTCCTTGTTTGATTTGGAATGGTTTGTTATTGGCCTTGGCATATGAAAGTGTTATTGACCAAAACAATAATTGTAAAAGTTTAAAAATACTGTATAAGACAAATTAGAAACTATTGTGTATTATATAATTTAATAACAAACACCAGGGTTTATTTACAATAACAAAAATGTAGCACCAACAATGATATGACAAAACACTACAAGGCAAATGTATCCTTCCATGGTATTCTAACCATCATTTCAACATAGGCTAGAGAGATAAACACACAAAATAAATAAGAAACTAAACCATACCAAAACAATGTCCAGGATCCATGAAGAGCATTGATTTGCAATCCTCTCTGCTCTATTTGACAACTATTTGTCAGATAGCGTATTTGCCCATTTCATGAAGAGACAAATCCCAACATGAGATGTGCACATGTAGCATGAACAGTTAAAATTTGGCCCAAAAGTTCACTGTAAGAAACCAAACGAAAGAATAGGGCTGCAGCACAAAACATTCACACATCTCAGGTGCCCATCCTTGTTTTTCAATGATAAATATTAACACACCTGCATGCTTCATCAAAACCATTCAAATAAGAGATTCTGTATAGGGCCCTAAACATCCTACACAATTGTCCTCCATCACTCCAACCACCTAGCTGTGCCTCATTATGACTCCCATGTCCGGGTGTCTTCCATGGGCCTCAGTCACTCTCTGATCCCCATCAGCAACTTCAATAAGTGAGCTTCCATCACCTGTTGAACTGATCAGAAAATAGGGAGGCATATCAGCAATGATAGCCTATGAATAACTGTACAGAGAAATGGAGGTTAGGTAAGGCAAGTACTGTATCGGTAGGCTTGGTAGAAATTGAGCTGTGATTTGGGAAAAGGGAAGGGAAAATAGGAATGATATGCTCTAAAGCTAAGAAGTTTCTGAAATGAAGTTTCTGGCCTACATGCAATCATTTAAATGTAAGAGTCCCTGCTTATACCAGTGGGCAAACATCAAGTCATGAAATCACAGAAACTACTGAGGTTGGCTTGTGCATAGCTGTGTAATCTGATTCTATAACAGATTACATCACGTCTAGCCTTGGTATACAAAGCAGCACCATAAACATTTAACTTCCTGGTCTGATCTAACTCAGGTATAGTGGAACAGACCCTGAATTCTGTTGATACTGAAGAAATCCTCTAAGCTGCCTCATTTGAATAATTGTATCAAAACACAGAAATCTGATTGCGGAAGAGGGGTTGTAGTGAGAGTTACTGTTTTTCTGCGACTAGAAAGCACTCTTTCACCAAATCCCCTTGTCTTTTTTAAAGTTAGTCTGTCTGCATAATTTCTCTCTTTATCAAAGTTGACCAGTATTGGGGTATTGCGTACACACAAGGCTACGCTCTGTCTTTAGAGAAAAGAGACACGCTATTTGAACCTGTTTTTGATGATATGTTACACAGTATTTGTATTTCTGTTAAGTAATATTTACCATTCCTATGCCCCATCGCCACAGCCATGTCCATGGCGTTGAACCCAGAATCAGACTCAATAGTGGGGTCAGATCCGTTTTCTGCAAACAGGAAATAATAAAAAAAACCATCAGTTTAGACACTACAGACCTGTTTGGACCAAAAGCTAATTGAACCAGAATCCTTTTTGTTGACTAAACAACATATGGCACTCAATACTTATCAGCACTGTAATACTAATACTGTTCTTATTTAATATTTTTTCTGACTACATACAAGTTTGGTTATCAATGGTTTCCCTTGATAAACCATTTCTTAATTCAAATCAAAAAGTAATCTAAGGTAGTCCTTTTCATCCAGACAATGATTTTAGCCATCACTGCTATGCGTTTATGTGTCTGCTGAATGAAGGGTCAGTCCTTCTTACCCAGGAGGATTTCCACACAGCGCACATGATTCCCATGGACTGCGTAGAGCAGTGGAGCGCCTCCATTCTGAAACCACAAAACACTACATCAAACCCAGGCACACCCAGTCGGGCACAAAGCCTTCTGCCACCTCCTGAGGAGCAAGGACAGGAGGGTTGCTTAGTACCTACCACTTCAACCATTTTGATAAAACCATTTGTTGAAAGTAATTGAGGGATGTGTATATATATATATCTCACAGGGGACAGTGAGTGCAACAACTGATGCGCATCCCATTATAATTATGAAAGACACATAATATTTCCTACCCAATCATATTCGTTGACATCAACCCCACAATCGATGAGCATCTTCACAATGTCTGTGTATCCCTTACTGCAGGCCAGAGACAATGCACTCTCCCTCCCCTTGGCCAGGAGGTTGGGGTCAGCTCCCTAAAGATAGACGCATTCAAATGTGTTTACGACTTTGGTGATGTTTTACGTAAATTATACCGTATGTGTGTTGTAACTTGTAACATTAGCATGCCGTTGTTACTCAGAGCGTGAGACTGTATGTTGCTGTGTGTACGTTTCTATCTTGTTTATATGAATAAAGTGACTTTCTGAGTGTGCTTAAAATGCACTTACATTCTGGAGCAGGAACTCTACAACAGCTATCTGGCCATGTGCTGCTGCCCACATCAGGGGGGTGAAGCCCTCCTCATCTTGCAGGTTAATCACTGTCTCTGCATTCATACCAAAAACAACAACAACACAATTATCAACAACAAACCCTCCACATTAGACTGCACTGTATCTGTCAGTTAGGATAACATTTG
This sequence comes from Argentina silus, assembly GCF_951799395.1. NCBI lineage: Eukaryota > Metazoa > Chordata > Actinopteri > Argentiniformes > Argentinidae > Argentina > Argentina silus. Next base: position 8,779,312 of record NC_139659.1, read on the forward strand.
GTCTTTCTTTCAAAGTAGGTATTCAATGTACAGTGTATATAGTAGGAGTGTGCCAAGTATGGAGGATGGATTTTGGGCATTTTACGGATAACGATAGCATGCCTGACTCAACAGTGGATAAGCCTCATTAGAAAGCCATTACCGGAGTGTGTGTCTAGTGTATTTGATTTTAACAGCATAACTGTGCTGCACAGTTCTAATGAGCCCATCTCATCCAATCACCCTGAGGACCTCACCTTGCTCGATCCTGCTGGCCAGGAACACCATTTCCCCCTGGGCTGCCAGCTGGTGAATGGATAGAGCTGAGAAGACAAGGCATACGTGACAGTGCAGCTATCATTAAGAGTTAGATTCAGGGAAGATTTTCATGGTCTTGCTGATGGAGCTAGGTAGAACATACCCACAGTATAGAGACTAGTTTTAGCATACTCTGATACGTACAGTGTACCAGAAGAGGAGTGGAGGAGACCTCATTGCCACGGTGCTTGTTGGTGAGCGTGGTGGACTGTTTGATGGGGGAGAAGTGTTTGGTTGTCGAGGGCGTGTAAACATGACGCACTTGTATCCCTGGCGAGGGGGAGGTCTGAATATTGCACTCGGCTGGAAGAGGAAAAAGAGATAGCATTTGAACTACTATCTGTATTCATTTGATTAGTTCAACAGAGCAGCAAAAGACATCACTGATTCTCATCATTATGTCAGCCCACAATGGGGCACTGAACTACTTCAGATGTTAGACAGCACTGAACAAGGTTGGTGGTAGGTACCTTTAAACAGAACAGACGCCACCTCCAAGTCTGAGTTGACCTGGTCTTGGATATTCTTGCTGTCCTCCTCATTGAGGGACTTGACAAACCTTGAGCATACATTCATATCAAAGCGGTTGGGAAGAATGAACTTGATTCCCATGGCAAGGTTCTGTGCACCGTTGTCGTCCGTGCCCGCACTCACACCTACGCCCACCGGGTGTTCTGTCTTGATGCTGCTCATGTCAGGCATCACGCAAATCCCCTCCATCTCCTCTGAGACTAGTTGGCACTCTACAGTCCTATCTGTATTCATGACCACGGACAGGCGGTTGATGCTGGAGGGTGTGATGTGCTCTGGTCGGGCATAAGATATCAGTGAAACCCTACAGTGGGCAAACAATGACACTGTTAACATCTGAACGAATGGGGATCTAATATGGATTCTAGATACTGTATCTTGAGCACACCAGGAATAGTGTACTCGGTGAGAAGAGACTGGGTACTGGGTAATTAAAAACCAGAGATTAACAAGCCATCAAAGGTATGCATGCACACTGAATCATTGGTTAGACCTAGCACCAAGCTGCAGCATAGCTAACGTTACAGCTAAGTTAGCCGCTTGAAAAAAAACAACATAGTGGTTTAATTCTTCAGTCAAATGATTTCTGATATACTATCGTACTAAAGTTACCTTATTCATTCTACACATTCAAGAAAATACTAACGTTGCGCGCACACATGGACGAAGACAAAAACATCAGTGGCTAGCTGCTAGCTACATACGTATTAGCTACATAGCTTACAACTAGAAAGGAAATCACATTCTCTTGTCTAACGTCCCGGTTAGAATCCATACTAACGTCATTAGTTCTAAGTGATTCTATAAAGAATTAATCATTTCTTACTCAATTACACATGTTGTGCTTTTATCCTTTAGTATTGCAAAGATTTGACAGCTCTCTCTGAGCTTGTTTTGATCAAGGTTTTGGTGAATGTTCGCGCATGACAATTCAAATCAATAAAGTTGTATTCAAATGTGTCAGAACTGAGATTGTTAATTAGAGAATGAACAATACAATTTTAACAACAGTTTTGTGTTTGCAACGCTAGTCTGCTCATAAATGTTCAATCATTAATTGATTCAGAAACACTAAAGGTCACTTTATGTCCATAGATGTGGTAGATGTTCAATATATGTGTATCTATAGCACATTGATGAATTTGCGTCTCTCTATTTCCATGACCTCCAAAACCCAAGCCTTCAATGAATTAAAGTTCTACAATGAAATGTTGCAATGTTTTGTTTAATCCCTCTAATACCAACTCAAATCTTGGATAATAGATTACACTCTGGTCTGTGGGAATACCTGAGCACTGAGGTCACAACTGGTCAAACGTTAAAAGTAGCCTATTTGCTATACAATGTGTTTTCTTTGAACCAATGGATACATGTTACTGTCATCAACTCTGTATTTTTTGTTTGAATCTGCTGTCATATTGGATGGAAGTGGGTGGGCACTGTATTTACCTTTCTCATGTAGCTACTTAGTTGAAAATCCGGTAAGGACACATTCAATTAGATGCAGGCATTTACTCTCAGATGTGTCACTGTACTACACTTTCCACCCTTCAAACTCAAGTTTGAAAGAATTATAACTAAAACGTTATAACTAAAAACTAAGAAGGTGGATGTGTTCTAATCTTCCATATTCAACAAATGTATTAGATTAATAGACCATGAATTGATCTAATGTGTGTGCAGATATATTGACATATTTTAGGTTTCCTTACAGGGCTGCACAATCTATCTCCATGCCACCATTTGAGGCGGTTTCTTCTGCATGAATTATCAGGAATTACTAATATATTTGAGCAGTGGTTTTCTCCTTCACTGGTCAAAGTTGCAACATGCTAATCTGATTTAGGGGGATATGCCAAATATTTCTTTGTAATCTGTCAAGGCCTGCCATAGAGGGGTATAAGAACCATTCACTTTTGTTTGTGTCTGTTTTCTTTCACATACCCTGTACAGACTAAATACTTGTGTATTATATAATACTTGCATCTGGGAATATATGTTCAATGGTAAATTCAATTCAAGATTTATACCCATTTGTTTAACATGCCATCAACTACTGTCTAGGGCGGGGGGGGGGGGGGGTACATTTGTAGTGAGACACGGTGAATAGTTTTTGAACAGCAACCCATTCTGGTCTAAGGTATGTTACTCATACAGAGTATTATTCTCATTAAAACCTCAAACTATATGTAATTCAGACATCCTGAGAGTGTCATATACAGTAAACATAATTAAGTCAGTAGGTCATCAAGAGAGCATAAGATCTGCCTCTAGGAACCTGTTACATTGTAGGGTAGATTTAGGCTTCTGCCTTGGCTTTCAGTGTTTGTTTGTTTTGAGGTGATTCTGTGAGGCTAATTGACATATGTCTGCAAAGCTGCAAAGTGGAGATTTCCTAACGACGTGATCAGACTTTACTGGAGGAAAACCGTTTTCAACCCTTGGAGTATTTATCCAATTCTTTATCCCCTAATCTTCTGTATTGGCAAAAGTAACATGTGCATAACCTTTATTTCTGCTTACACAAAAATCAGCAAATGTCATGACATAGTTTTCACAAGTGGCTATCATTGTCCTCTCACTTATAATATTTCATGCTGTGCCACTTTCATCCAATATAGATGGATAACCTCAAATGGCAATATGTCATCACCACCATGAAAATGCTCAGCTATGGTTTAAACTATATTTAAAAAAAAAAGCAAAATCTAAATACAGTTTAATCAGTACCGTTCAGGGAGAACTTAAACAGGTTTACAAGCATGGACAATAATAAATTGAGCTGTAAAATGTTTTCTCTTATTTCTCTTAACATATGGATAGGAATTTATAGTCCCCAAGAAACAGGAATGGCTTTTGCTTTTGTGTTTAGTTTGAGGTGGTGAACTGCTGGTGAACTGCTCATATAGAAGCTCATCATATCAAGCACTTTTTTTGTATAAGTTGCCAAGTGTTTTTGAGAGGTTAAGAAGAGCTTTGGGGACTGAATTTGCTCAAGCAAAAATAACCAGACCCATAAGCTGTTGTTCTTGGAAGGCAAAGGTAATGATGCCCTTGCAGAAATAAAAGGGGGAAGGCTGGGAATTGGGGTCTGACTACACAGTCAAGGAGTAGCAATGGTGGTCAAGGGGATGGGAGTCGGGGGTGATTGGGATTTTGGGGTGGGGTGGCCAGGGAGGGAATAACGTGGGAGGCTGCTGGACTGTGCTATTGGTTCTTCCAGTTGATAAACCACCATGAACAGGCTGCTCTGGTGCATTGGTTCCTGGGTGCCAGTGGAGCGAGCAGGGCCACTCATGGCGCCCAGGTCCTTTGTGCCTTTTCGTGCTTGTTTACCTCCTGCTGTTTGGTGGTGGAAGACCATGGCCCATGACGTGATCTCACACAACACAACCAGGGTGAACAGAGAGAGAGATGTTTTGTCTGAGGGCTCTTTTGTTGCTGTTGTTTATTGTTGTTTAGTTGTTTGCTTGTTTGTTTTTGGAGTCTCTAATGAGGAGGTCAAGGATTGTGGCCTCTCCCTGCCACAGTAGGGGTTCTTGAGAATATGAATAAGAACCACACGCAACTCTAGGCTCAGTTGCCTTGTTTCACCAGCGTGTGAAAGCGTAGCTGCGTGATAAGTTCCCTCTCCCTTCCTGCCACCGTAACTCGTGCTACTTACGCCATCTACAGGATACAGCAGTGTTAAGCTCTCTTTTCTCTGGACAAACACACAGCTATTGAAAGTAGGATGTTGAACTCATTGTTTAAAGTTACAAATTCCCTACCAGACTGAACAATGAGATACATCCGATCTTTCACAAACCAAAGTGTTGTGTCTGCTGGAAAATGTCACAATGTACAGTGCCCTCCATAAGTGTACTCATGAGAAAATAACTTCAATCTTTGCTCAGACCTTTAATAGCCAAACATGTTTTATACAGTACCCTTCATAAGTATTGGAAAGAGGGAGCATTTTCTCTTCTTTTAGCTCTATACTCCAACAGTTTGGATTTAAAATCAAACATTACTATGAGATTAAAGTAGAGATTTTCAGGTTTAATTCAATGTTTTCTTTTTTACATTTATATTTATGGCCTTTATCCAAAGCGACTTACTTAAACAAATGTATTTGTTGTAAGTGAATCATCTATCCATCAGTCATCATAAGATAAAGTAATCAATGCTCAGACCAGGGGCCATAGGCAGTCACAATGCTAGAAGAAGGATTTTTTATTTTTTTATTAACAGGAGAGAAACTTGTACAGGGGGGTAGTGGGGGTGAAGAGGTCTTTAGGAAGGACCGTTAAGATGCAGCCTGAAGAGATGGGTCTTCAATCTACAGTGGAAGATTGGTAGTGACTCTGCAGTCATGACAGCAGTGGGAAGCTCGAGAAGAGGCTTGACTCTGGCTGTCTTGAAGGCAGCTGGGACAGATCCTGTGGATAGGGAGGAATTGAACGTCTGTCAAGGCTGGCTAACACCCACAGCAACTCCATACTACCTGCCACACTGGACCCACTCCAACTTGCATACCACCCCAACAGATCCACTGATGACGCCATTGCTCTCACCCTGTACACTGCCCTATCCCACCTGGACAAGAAAGACGCCTATGTGAGAATGCTGTTGACTACAGTTCAGCATTCAACACCATAGTCCCCTCCAAGCTTGTCACCAAGCTCAGAGACCTGGGTCTTAACACTTCCCTGTGTAACTGGACCCTGGACTTTGTGACGGGCAGACCCCAGGTGGTGAGGGTAGGCAGCATCACCTCCTCTACTCTGACTCTCAACACTGGGGCCCCCCAGGGCTGTGTGCTCAGCCCCCTGCTGTACTCCCTGTTCACCCATGACTGTGTGGCCACGCACAGCTCCAACTCCATCATCAGTTTGCTGATCGTGGACTTCAGGAGGAAGCGGGGGGGGGGGGTTGATCGGGCTGCAGTGGAGAGTGTCAGCAGCTTCAAGTTCCTTGGTGTCCACATCACTGAGGATTTAACATGGTCACACCACACCTATACATTGATCAAAACGGCACGTCAGCACCTGTTTTTCCAGCTGAGGAAATTCGGCATGGCCCCCCAAATCCTCACAAACTTCTACAGGTGCACTATTGAGAGTATCCTGTCCAGTTGTATAACCGCCTGGTACAGCAGCTGCACCGCCCTCGACCTTAAGGCTCTGCAGTGGGTGGGGAAAGCGGCCCAGTTCATCACAGGCTGTGAGCTCCCAGCCGTTCAGGACATCTACTCCGGGAGGTGCAAGAGGAAGGCCGGTAAGACCATCAAGGGCCACCCCAGCCACGCGCTGTTCTTTCTGTTACCATCTGACTAACAGGTTCCGGAACAGCTTCTACCTGCAGGTCATAAGACTGCTCAACTGACCTCCCCGAACTATACCTCAGGTCTTATTTTATTAATATTATATTGTATTGCATTGTTGATTGTTTGATTGTTGTTTTCTGCATTGTTGAGGAGCTAGCTTGCCCGAAGCATTTCATTGCATCGTCTACGGCTGTATTCTATGTACATGACAAACAAACTTTGATCAGAAATCAGTGTATTGATTAATAAGTCTTGCTCATTACATTTTCTGATACTCATTACATTTTCTGTGAATGTCATTAAACATGTGATGCATAAAAGTGAGCCATATGGATTTCTCGCATGTTATCTGTGTTGTCCAGATGCACAGGTTGACCTAATGTAAACTATATAGTCCCCTATACTTTACTGTACCATTATCATACATTAAGATATTGTTGGTAGTTTTTTTCTGCCTGCAGATGGCAGCACTGGTTTATAATGAATGAAGACTAGTCATCCCGGGGCTGAGAATTGAGGGGCTGAGTCCCCTCCCCTGGCCTACATTTCACACATTTCTCCTTTCAAACAGCGGAATAATTGCTGAGGCAATATGGGTTACATGTCTTGGTACAACTGCAGTGGTCTCGGTCTGGGATCTGACTGTTTCCCCAGCCCATTTTATACTACTGGTAAACTGTGTTTTGTAAACAAATGAGATTTTCCACCCCAGTTTGCTCAATTTCAGTTAATGGGTACAGGAGCAGGAAGGGTGGGCACTCAATCTGGTCTCTTAGTCATTTCCTCCTGGTTACTAGGAGAGTACTGCGTATAATGACCTTGTACACAGAAGCCAGCAACAATTTTATGAATTTGGCACTTCTGTGATTTGGTTACTGATGGAGAGGCAATGTCAGGGCCCAGGGGCTCCAAGAATATTGAGGTATTAGAATGAAAATGATAATATGGTTCTTATATGGCAAGGTAGGTCTATGTGCATACTGTAGTTGGTCAAACAATATCGTTGAGAAAGGCGCAGCATGTAAACACATGCAAATCAAGTGTTTTGTGTGGCATTCAAATCAGTTCCATGAGTTGCATATTAGCACTGTGCCAAATTGAGAAAGATTATTTACGGCTCAAAAGTTCCAGGCGGGTAATGAGATGACTTCCATGAAAATGATCATGAGTAATACCGTATTGATACCTGGGAACGCATACAAAGACTATCAGGACTCAATATAGGTTCGTCAGTTAAAATGAATGGGTTAAAACAAGTGGCGCCGAATACCTCATCTCAGCCAGATCTGTGGACACGTGACAGTGTTATTGTGCCTCCCCGTGTGACCGAGAGACCTGCCGCCGAGGAGGGGCTGGACCACCGTAGCCTAAGCTGTGGAGGAGAGAACCGAAACGGAGTGGTGCTCTGAAAGGCGCACTTATCAACAAAGAAAGTTATAGTCTCCCCGTCAGATTCACGGACTATCTAGCCAAGTTTTTATTTATTTTTAAACTTACCTTACTGGAAAGATGACAAATCCATCAGAATTTTAGGGAAAAGGGCCATTGGAAAGTGGTCGACTTTTTGCAGTAGCCCCTAAATTCAACAGGTCTGACTGACGCGGCGCTTGGACTCAGGTAAATGTCAAAGCCGACATGCAAGTTGTCATGGAACAGATGCTGTTTAACTGTATCTCTTGACGGGAAGGAAAACAGACGTTTTTAAATGCAATGCACTGAATATTTTTTTCGAGAAAAATTATTTGTTTCTTCTATATATATTTTATATACAGTATATATATATATATATATATATATATATATATATATATATATATATATATATATATATATATATATATATATATATATATATATATATACTGTATATAAAATATATATATCTATATCTATATATATCTATATCTATATCTATATCTATATCTATATATATATCTATATATCTGTATAGATATATATAATCTGGATCATGTTAAAATACGATGCCAGAACTTTTCAGGCTGATGAAGCTCAAAGGGTGTTTTTAGTATGGAGAATTTGAAAGCAGGATACTGATAATATGGACTTTGACTTAATTTAGCCTATCCTGATCCTATTTGATATTTAATTTCAAACTCCAAGCATTTGTGTACACAAGCTGTTCAATTGAGAAATTGTCAAGTTTTTTAAAAAAATGTTTTGTTGCGTACATTATGTACATTCATTTGAGAAACTTATTGTGTAATATAATACATGTAAACATGTAATATAATAACATAGCTACTGTCAAATATTATGTTGCCTGCTACTGATCAACCTACCCTTTTAGATGGAGTTCACACACTTACTAGGTGGCAGGTTAAATCGGCCTATACACTCACTGAACACTTTATTAGGAACACCTGTACACCTTCTCATGGTGGAGGTGGTGTAATGGTGTGGGGAATGTTTTCTTGGCACACTTTGGGCCCGTTAATACCAATCAATCATCGCTTGAATGCCACAGCCTATTTGAGTATTGTTGCTGACCATGTGCATCCCTTCATGGCCACAATTTACCCATCTTCTAATGGCTACTTCCAGCATGATAATGCCCATGTCACAAAGTAAAAGTCGTCTCAAACTGGTTTCATGAACATGACAATGAGTTCAGTGTTCTTCAGTGGCCTTCCCAGTCACCGGATCAGAATCCAATAGAACACCTTTGGGATGCGGTCACGGCTTGAAAGTGCACCTGAAAAATCTGCAGGAATTGCGTGATGCAATCATGTCATCATGGACCAGAATCTCAAAGGAATGTTTCCAACATCTTGTGGAATCAATGCCACGAAGAATTGAGGCTGTTTTGAGAGCAAAGGGAGGCCCTACCTACTATTAGTATTGTGTTCCTAATAAAGTGTTCGATGAGTGTATGTGAGATTGACTGGCTGTGATGATCATATGAACCTCAGCCCTGCCAGCCAAAGGATGATGGGTTAATTGGCTTGCTCTATTGCAGGTTTGGTGTGGATTCTTTAATATATATATATTTTATTTTTTTATATATATATATATATATATATATATATTTTTTTTTTATGCTGCAATGTGATATAAACTGGTCTGCGCTGGAAAATGTGACTCAGTGTCAGTTGTTAATGTATTGTTGGTTGAAGGTCATTTGTTCTGTTAGTCCTGGATAAGGATCAATGTTTGAGACTGGTGAGAGTGGTGATAAGGCATTGTGTGTGCTGATTATCTCAGAGTTATTTCACTTCCTTGTATGAGAGTTTATATCCCGTTGACGGCCTGGTGTGAGACTCTTTTCCAGTGGGTCTGTCTGGTTCAGTGGAGAGAAGAGGGGAGGGGGAGGAGAGGGGAGGGAGAGGCGAGGAGGTTAGGCTAGATGGGGATGTGTTGTTGTCTTGTAGAAATTATCTTATGTTATAAACTGATGCTAACCTCACCCACAATGCCTGCATTTATCTCATAGGACAGCGTCATAAATCAGGCTGAAACAGGGTATCTTGTTTTCCAATCAGAGCTTCACCTGCAGATCAATTCTTAAAATAACGAATGGTTTTGTTTCCAAGAATGAGGAGTCACACTAGGCTTGTCTTGGCAACTGATTTGCATTGTCATCATTCCATTTAGTATCCCTCTCAGGAGCAATGAATCACTCTCAAATGCATAACTGAACATTTAGCTAGGTGTTCCTCAGAAGAGCCACGCCTTAGAATTGTCCCAAGGAGAATGAGCTGGTGCATTTTCTAACTACCAAAAGAGTAGGTTTTCAGGTAGGGCTGGGTTATGCCATGTGAGAGGAACACAATTATGCATGCATAACCTCTATCGACCTCTATGAAGGAACTTGTGTGCAAATTTCACATCTGAATCTGAAAATATTTTGGGCACATGACTGGATGTCAAAGCTCTTTCTCCCTCTGGTTTTGACCTTGTTCTGCCTTCCCATGTTCCCTGGATGTGTACAGTACAGCAGTTTTTGTCCTCAGGCTCTGTACCTGCATGAAGGGCCATTGGCCAAGGTCAGGGTTATTAGACACACAGATGCTGGAAAGGTCAGAGGTCAGGGTTGGCCTGCATCACCTGGTCTCACAACCTCGCATCAGGAGGAAGGGGAGACATTTTAGAAATGAGATGTAAACAACACTTTATTAGGAACACCTGTACACCTTCTCATGGTGGAGGTGGTGTAATGCTGTGGGGAATGTTTTCTTGGCAAACTTTGGGCCTGTTTATACCAATCAATCATCACTTAAATGTCTTAGCCTATCTGAGTATTGTTGCTGACCACTTGCATCCCTTCATGGCCACAATTTATCCATCTACTAATGGCTACTTCCAGCATGATAATGCACCATGTCACAAAGCAAAAGTTGTCTCAAACTGGTTTCATGAACATGACAATGTGTTCAATGTTCTTCAGTGGCCTTCCTACTCACTGGATCTGAATCCAACAGAACACCTTTGGGATGTGGTAGAACGGGTGAATTGCAGGTTTGAATCCAGTGAATCCTGATTAGGGCCCTGAGATATTTGCATGCCTATTTTTGCATGCCTATTTTCCTATGAGGGTTTAGAATGCAAAGAACACACAGAACTGAAACACTAACTAACAGACACACACACACACACACACACACACACACACACACACACACACACACACACACACACACACACACACACACACACACACACATATATACATGCAAATATCTCAGGGCTTTGTGACCTAATCAGGATTCACTGGATTCAAACATGCAAGTCACCCGTTCTACCACATCCCAAAGGTGTTCTGTTGGATTCAGATCCAAAATTACAAATTTATTACATACATTACATACATTTATTGGATGTAACTGACAGCGACACACCTAAATAGTTACCCTACACCAACATTACGCAGGCTCACCTATCCATACATAGTTGTAAGTTTCCTCTCTGACCCCCAATGTCTTGACAATGATAATAACAACCATGACAGGGACGCCCAAGCCTGTGGCTTAGCACTTTCCTTTTTTGAAAAGGTACCCGCTGAATACAATACTTACAGTAGGTAAAAGGGACAGTGATATTGTTGTGACACATACCCCCAGGACATCACGCAGAGTATTACCTATCCAAGTCTGCTGAATCTCTGTGGGAACCTCATTTTTTTGTTGTTGTTGTATACTTGATATAAATTACAGCTCTTTTTGGGGAAAAGATGCAACAGTCTTCCTATTATTGGGCTTCTCATACGTTCCTCAATTCAACTGCAGTCTGTTTTTTCTTTCTTTTTCTAATCTGTAATTAGTGCTGTTCTTGAACGTGCCTTCCTAGGTACTTGCTCATCACTGGTGTCTAGACTGAGCCCTGCCTGCAGAGCTGACACCACATCTTTCTGTCACTCTGAAGTCATGCAGTATTTACAGCTGAGAGTGAAGTCATGGGCGCTCAGGTGTTGCAGGTGGCTACAGTTACAGCATGCGGGCCTCTACTGCTATCACCCTGATACCAGTAAGAGAGAACTAGACACAACACATGTGCAGTGTTCATACTAACGCATTCCTCCTTCCTTTCACAGATATATAAAGCAATATATCCAGAGCAAAAGCTTTATCAACAAAGTCTCTTACAGTGTATTCTAATACAAAGCAGTTAAGAATATCCTTTAGCCAGTCAAGAGTTTGAGATTAGATTGACCTTTCCCATGGAGAAAAAGGACAACAACAAGGGGATGGGATGTTAAAAGGATAATGGTGTTCCATGGAAGACGCCATGTTCCGACATACCAGGGATGAGAGGATTAGGTTGTGTCTCGCACGTAGAGCCTTGTGATGCTGTAGCTGTGGCCAATTAACCAGGTGCTGCACAATACTGACTGACCAGTTTGGACACAGTAATCTGGGACAGTTCCTCTCTGATTATGGTTTAGGCTATGATACATTTGTTTATTAACAAAGGTTGTTACATGTTGGGTATGACAGTTGTAATGACACTTGTAATAACCCTTTTCTTCCCGCTGTTCCATCAGATGCCCTGAGGATGGAGCTGAACAGAGGAGAGGCACCTCTATATGTGAGTACATATACCCTCTTGTCCCATCATCTGTGTGTGTGTGTGTGTGTGTGTGTGTGTGTGTGTGTGTGTGTGTTGTTATTGTGTATACCGAGGGTTTGTCCTGTGTATAAGTCTCTGTAAGAGTCCCTGTACTGTTTCACCTTACTTACGTCCTTCTCTAGGCGCTTTTGTCTCTCCTCTCTCAGTTCCCTCTCTCCTCTCTCAGTTCCCTATCTCCTCGTTCCCTATCTCCTCGTTCCCTATCTCTCTCCTCCGGTGGTAGACTGGCTGGCCTTGTGTCAGAGCTGCAGGTGAAACCCTACCCTGCTGGGTTTCACTCTCCAGAGACACACCATGCTTTACTAGGCCTGTTCTCCAGATGACATGGTCCACTGAAACCATGCATAGCCTTATATATATGTGTGTGTGTGTGTGTGTGTTAGTTTGTGTGTGTGTGTGAGTGTGTGTGTGTGTGTGTGTGTGTGTGTGTGTGTGTGTGTGTGTGTGTGTGTGTGTCTGTGTGGTGTGGGGGATCCAGTTTTAAGGAAATAGAAAGAGGGAGTATGAAGAAATGAAAGATCCATTTATTGTTTATTGGTTCTTAGAAGGTATTGGTCTAGACCAAAGAAGCCAGGTTTATTCACTAGGTACACATGTTTCTTATTAGAAGTGAATTTTAGTAGTGGGGTTTCAGAGGCTCTTTTCAAAGCTCCCCATTTATTTTCATTGGGTTCAAACTAAGTTGCTCTCTCTCTCTCTCTCTTTCTTTCTTTCTTTCTCTTTCTCTCTCTCTCTTTCTCTCTCTCTCTCTCTCTCTCTCTTCTCTCTCTCTCTCTCTCTCTCTCTCTCTCTCTCTCTCTCTCTCTCTGTCTCTCTCTCTTCGAAGCCTGGGTGGGCCAATCGCTGAAGCGTTGCCAGATTTCTGGTGGGCAAAGAGTGTCTGTTTGTTTTGCTATGTCACCATTTTCAGAGGGGACCTGAAGACATTTCCTTTTGGTTATTCACAGGTCGACTGAGGTGTGGTCTGAAAATGAGACTACAGGGAATAGGTCACATTCAACATACTTGTTGAATGGGGTCATTTAGATATGTAACATTTATGCCTTAGTTTTCCTTTTTCAGTGTAGATAATCACCTCTTGTTAAAAACCTCTCTCCTTCAAATGCACAGTGAGGTTTCCCTACTGTAGGCATATCGAACAATGCAGACCTTGCAAATTGAACATACACTTTCCTGTTGAGGTGAAGTGGAGTCTCCACCCTAAGGTCATAGCTCAGCAGTACTACCCTCACCCCTGAATGAGATCCAGATTTCAATGCTAGGCTTTGTGTATGTAAACTGTGGTATATATGTCTGTGATTTACAGAGTATTATTGTAACTGGCCTGTTAAAGTTTTTATGGTGGGACTGGTACAAAGACAACATAGAGCCTGTCTCGCACCAGAAACCGCAAGTCAGAACAATGGACAAATGGCAGTATTGAATAGTAAGCAGCAAGTTCTCCATGTGTAATTGCCTGTGCCTCAAGAGGTGGTTTGTGGTTTGTTCTGTATGAAATGTTCAGACTGAGATTTATTGAGTTCTGTTGAATGAGTTTAAGTGTCTCTGACCTGTGTGTGTGTGTGTGTGTGTGTGTGTGTGTGTGTGTGTGTGTGTGGGTGGGTGTTTTAGCATGTGTGACAGTGTCTGTTCCTGTGCGTGAACCTTAGCTTGTCAAGGTGTGAGTGTGTTTTTCCTATCAATCAGAGTGGATGAGTGGGGTGATATAGAGAGTGGATGAGTGGGGTGATATAGCCGTGTGTTATTGTTGGCTGGCATTGAGAGATCACCTGGTAGACGTCTGCTGCATGTCTGTGTTTTGGGTTCACTGAGAATATTTTGAGTGGCGCTTACACTGTCGGTCTAGAGCTGCTAAAGGAGATTAATGTACTGTACAATGATGTACTGTATGTCTCCATGTTGCACTGAAAATGTGTGTACAGGTGCCAGTATCTTTTTATAGATGTGGGGAAAACTGCTGAAAGAGCTTAAATAAGGCAGTGCTATCTACATCCAGGTTAATGATTAAAACCTTTTGGTTTTGTGTTTGCCATGACTGGTCTACCAAACCAACAGGAAAACCTCCCCCTGCCATTCTTTTATTGTCCAACGATAAGCTACTTGATAAGCTGCGTAGCAGGAGAGGGCTTTTGACATAAGCAAACATCATCAAACACAGTTGTCCACAACTACTGTTGCTTCGTCAGCAACGGACAAATGCTGAATTGAGATATGAGTGTGTATAACCTCAACTTAGACAACTTTTTCAATGGGAGTTTTACACCAATATTTGAGTTATTATCGCATATTATATAACAAAGAATCAGTGTCCCTAATCTGTGAGAAATGCTTATGGTGTCATGTGAGTTTTAGTGGCAGTCTTTTTGACATTTACATTAATTTCTCATCAGTGCGCAACATTTAATCGGAGGTATGCGACTGAGCTGAATGGGAGGCCTCCTGTAACCTTTCTCTGTTCTGATGCACAGCCACCCGGCCTGAAGTCTCCAGTGTGATCTTCGTTTGGTTTCTGGTACATCAAGTTCCCTTTTGGTTCATCATGCGTGTGTGTCTTCCTCATCATTTTGGAATGTCATGACTTTGGAATAATGGAATGTTTTCACGTTCCATTATCCTGAAGGACCAGTAATACCCCCCCCCCCCCCCCCCCCCCCCCCTCCACTTCATTTGGATTGGATTGAATGATTATCTTTGAGAAATCTTGACATGCAATGTGAATATAAGCCTGTATCTATCTTATCTGTTCTTAAAATACTTCAGTCAGTTGGAATTACCGCCAAGTTATAGGCAGCTTGTCCTCAGACGATCTTTGATCAAAGTGGAACCATGAAGTCATTATGTTTAATAAGGGCCATTAATATCAGTCATGTTTTTATTTCATAAGAGGATTATGCCCCGATTCTACAGATCAGATCTGTGATATAGACTTCAAAGTGAACAGAGTGAGAGAGAGAGAGAACGTTTCCAGTTTCATTATTAAATGAACACAAGTTAGACCAGTGAGTGTGTGTGTGTGAGAGAGAGAGAGAGAGAGAGAGAGAGAGAGAGAGAGAGAGAGAGAGAGAGAAAGAAGGAGAAATAGAGAGAGAGAGTGAGTGAGTATCTTCTTTTGTATGCATGTTTTTGATAATTCAATAACAATGTTATTGATGGATAATTTGTATTGTCTCTTTTCATGGTATTGACAAATGTCTCCTCTTCTCTTTTTTTTAATCATTCCCTTATACTCACTCATTAAGGCCACTTGTTATTGAGCTTGTTGCTTTTGTTGTTGCAGTAGCTGTGGGCTTGTTCCCTTGACGTCGCCTGTGTGTGTGTGTGTGTGTGTGTGTGTGTGTGTGAGAGTGTTTTGTGTGTGTGTGTGTGTGTGTGTGTGTGTGTGCACGCGCGCGTATCACTCAGGAGATCAGGTCAGAGAGCCTCAGCTCTAATGACTGCTGGTCTCCTGGAGACCATAGACGACAGACCTGTTGTTGTTGTCCTGACAGCATGATCAGCACGTGGAGGGTTAGAGTCATGAGATCTATAGGCCACTGCTCTGATAGGCTACTTTCAGCAGGTAAGTGAGTCTCATTGGCTTAGGAAGATGATGGCAGAACAATATGTCAGTCCCAGGCCCAGTCTATATATAATGAGTGTGTTAGTGACCCGCCCTAAACTCTAACGCCTTGGCTTCACCTCACTCTCAATTATTCAGTGTCACTTAATCCAGCCCAGTCACATAATAAGGATGCCATGGATCAATGTGACGTCTCTGCCACCACCACCCAACCTCCACCTGTCCCCCACCCTCAGTCCTCAGGGCCACACCTTAGACCAATCAGGTCATGTATTATCGACTGAACCAGATAAGGGTTGTCTTATCTAATCAGGTCAGTCCACTAGCTGTCTGCCTCTCAAACACTGTGTGATAATCTCCTAATGGATCAGAGAGTCATTAGTATGATCAAACAAATTAATGGATATTTAACATATGACTGAATGACTTATTTTTTCTTTTAGGATTTTTTTTCACTTTAAGTGGTAAACCTGTTCCTCCTGCGCCGATTATAACTCATGGAAAAAACGTTCTGAAATATGCTTCATTTACATTGGTTTCTATGTACACTAGCCACATGTGGGTCAAAGAAGGGTCATATCCATGACCTCAACCAGGCCTATTGTGTTCTTGGTCTCCGTGAAGTCTGTCCGTCCATCTGTCTGTCTGTCTGTCCGTCTGTCTGTCCGTCCCTCTGTCCTTCCTCACCTTTTCCACTGCCGGCTGATTTGGTGTCTTTCATGTAGGGACACAGCTGTAATTTGTATCCCATCCTTCTCGTCTTAGAGGCCGCCACCGATACTAATTATGGAGGGAAACTAAATCCCCCACATGGGGGGGGGGGTGATAAACAGAGGGAAGTAGAGGGAGAGGGTAAGATAAATGAGCAGGAAAGAGAGAAGAATCTGTGAGATACTTTGAGCAGGAGGAGAGCTGAGAATAAAGAGAGAGAGAGAGAGAGAGAGAGAGAGAGAGAGAGAGAGAGAGAGAGAGAGAAAGAGGTTGTGTTTGAGCTGAAGAGGTGTGCTGCTGAGTGAAGTATGGGTTGAGGAGGGTGCAGGCCGTTCCCACAGCAGCAGAGATGAGGGAGGGGTCCCCTTGCCTCCATCATTAACTCTGAAGGGCCCCTCAAAATTCAGGAAGTGCAGGAAACGTCTTAAAAAAAACCCGACTGAAAATAATCAAAAGGATTTAGTGTGAGGGAAAGTGGAAAAGAACCTTCTCAGACTCACCTTCTTCTTTTCCAGGAGCAGGAAAGTGTTTCATCCTTCGTTGAAATCCCCATAGCTTTACATGATGAGGTTGTTTAGAAAGGGTTTGTTATGAATGGTGGCCTTGATGAGGGAGTCACAGGAATGTGGTGATGGATTGGGTGGGTCTATGTATGAAGATGGGATCATTCTTCAACCCTGGTACAGACTCAGGAGTTGACTGTTTGTGTCTTTATTACTTATATATGGAGTCATTGCTATTTTTTTGCATTTGTATATCAAACAGTGTATGTATTGTTATTGTGAAGCAGTATTCTCCTGTAGAGTAGTCTCTCTGTCAGATAGCACTACTGTCTGCTGCTCTCGTTGGCATGGTTACAATCATGATTTTTGACAAGCTGTCACACAGTGACAGAAAGGAGAAGTAAAGGACGTGACTGAGGTCTTCATGTCTGTCACATTGTATTTACTTGCTTCTTCCTGGTGTGATTGTGTCCTTCTCCCTCTCTCTCTCTCTCTCTAGTTGCCAAATCAACGAAATAGTGGCATAAGCAAAAAAAATGCTTTAAATAAAAAATACATACTTCTCTTCCATCTCTCTCTCTCTCTCTCTCTCTCTCTCTCTCTCTCTCTCTCTCTCTCTCTCTCTCTCTCTCTCTCCATCTCTCTTCTCAC
Source organism: Argentina silus (assembly GCF_951799395.1). Lineage (NCBI taxonomy): Eukaryota > Metazoa > Chordata > Actinopteri > Argentiniformes > Argentinidae > Argentina > Argentina silus. Next base: position 8,796,956 of record NC_139659.1, read on the forward strand.
TCTCAGGGGCAGGTGGAGGCCCATGTTGTGCTGCAGGTTCCAGATCAGACTGAGTTCTATGTGGTTCTGGAAGGTTCTAAGCTGACCCATGTGACTGTGGCTAAGAGAACAGATGATGGAGTCTCTCTGTGTTTCACCATCCCTGGTGAGTCCCACAGTCTCAGTCCACTGGGAACAGTCAGTCTGGTGCTTCATAGGGTTACTGACCTCCAGTAATCATTACTTCTCCTTTTCTTTGGATCAAGTCAAGGTTCATTTAATGTCAAAATAACATGAACTAAAACAATATTCCAACAACGTCAATAGATATTGGATATCATGTTATCATCTTCCACAGGCCATGACCTCCCTGAGAAGGTCTCTGTCTCAGCATACCACTTCGCGGAGGGCGAGGCCAAGCTATGTGTGGGCGGGGCTTCTCTAGAGTTCGTCCTTGATGCAGCACAGGGAGTAGCAGAGTACCTGGTTGCCAATGGTGACTGTCTTAGCCCCCAGAGCTACCTGGATGTCCTGAGGAGGATCTCATCTGGGGAGGGGGCCAGGGACAAAAGCAGTGACCCAGAGGAGGAGCACCATCTTGGGGAGTGGAACCAAGAAAAGGGGGGTGCACCAACCAGAGCCAGTCCAAAGGATGAGGCTTGTCTCAGAGAGATGGATGAGAGTATAACTCAGGCCATGGCTAACATGGATTACCCTCAGCAGTGGAGTGGCATGGAGAGTCAACCTAGAGAAGGTACCTGGACCATTATACTCCTCTCAGTGGTGTTTTGTAGTTAAGGTGTTTGAAGAACAAGGCTGTTTCCTGACCGTAGATTAATTGAGCCTAGTTTTGGAGTAGCTCCGAGTGCACCATGCTTTCTCTGATGCTTTCTGACATTTCAAATGAATACCCCTACTCATACCTACTCATATTGATATCCCAGAGGTAAGTTATTCCTGATTAGAAAGATGAATATTGTGAATGCAAATATTGTTCTCTTCATTTAAAATAAATAAATAATTGGTTTCAAATTGAGAATCACACAATTTAGGCCATACCCATTTAGGATTTCAATTCAGATATTATGGTCAATTTAAAGACATATAATCCCACACCTAGGGGAAAAGGTCACAAGAAAACAGATGGTCCTAGAATATTTGGAGAATGCAGGCAGAAGGGGTAAGGTCAGATTGAGGGGTTTGATATAGGTGAAGAAAAGAAAGGATCTAAAGCTGCAGAAACCAGGATAGAGTAATTAAAAGTAAATAAATAAGTAATAAACAAAGTTGTAAACAGCCAGAACAAAAGGCTTTTGAAATCAGCCAGGCTCATCAAGATTTAGAAGAGACGCCAGGGCAAAGAGACGCCAGGGCAGGTGGGGGAGCCCACCTTGATGAAGAAATGTAATTCTTGAATGTTATTGGTGTAAGTAGACAGGAACAGAGGTACGTTGAATAGAAGGCGTTGACCTGTATGAGAGTCTATAAAAACAGGTGACAGACGAAAACTCGTGGTCAACTTTGCAAATTTGAACGGCTTCGTATTCTCTGTGAATAAAGTCTCTGAATGAATCAACAGCTCTGGTTAACGGTATGTTATTTCAAAATACCATTATTTAAATTCTACAATATCTGGCTGTGTAGGTCACAGATCACATGGTCTGTTGGGTCAGCAGAGTGAACACCCATCTTTTTCCAAAGGAGGGGCAATTACAGCCATTAGTGTTAGGCAGTCAGATTAGAGTCCCACAGCAGCAGGCTGAGTAGTTTGCTCTGGACGCATCTGTCTCAATCAACTCAACTGTCACACTTTTACTGTAGTACTCACCCTCTCCACCACCGCATCACTGTTACCATGGTGAAGGGTAGTGCCACTAGCTCCCTCAAAGATTACTTTGTGATTCTGTTTCATTCTTCTTTATCTGTTTTTCTTTTTGCTTTCATTGGTAATTATGATAAAATGGTAATTATGACTCCTTTTGTATTTGATGTGATATTTCAGTAGGGAAATGTATGGTATAAATGTGCATGTACAAGTAATAAGTATACAAATAAGCAGGGCAATAGATGAATGCCAAATCTGGTGCCAGCCTGCTTCTGTATTCAACACTGCTACGTCATTGCCATGCCGAGCAGGGCAGGACGACAACAAGTTGGCACAAGCAGAGACTGACTGGCACCCAAGCTAGATAAATGCACATGCACACCAAACACATTTTCAAGACCATTTCACTTTAAAAAGACAGTAAATGCATCGGGATAACATGTCTTATTTGAACATAGTGTGTCCTATGACACTAAGAAGGGGAAGGTGAGGGGACAGAGAGAAGATCTCCAGACACCGACCAAGTTCATCCACAGCGTCTTACCACAAGCTCCCTTGTGGTCGCAGCAGGGAAATTGTGCTTGTTAAATCGTGCCGCTGAATGTTTGCCCGTCTCGTCTAAAAGGTCACACATTGTCTCTGGGTGGCTGGGTGTCAGGTTCCATTAGCGGACAGGACACATCTCAGTGTGTACACTCTCCCCAAGAACACACAATATTAACCCATCTATGGAAACAGACGAATGATGAAAACAATCAATTACAGTGAGTTGAGTCTGTGATATGAAACTGGACATCAGTCCAATGAAGTTCTTTTCTACTGAACTTTGACTCAGCAAGAATGTTGTATTCATCCCCATTTGATGGTAACTAGGTCATGATTACTGGTTGCGCTGTGGAGCTGACAGAGCGTTTCATTACATTGTAAGATGTGGTAATGCAGTTGGAGGAAGGTATGGACACAAAGTAAAGTAGAGTTTTGGAAAGCGAGTAAAAAAAGATATTACCATGGCGACACAACTTTCTTTTCTATTCAGAACAAAGTAATTCAGGACAACAAGGGCCTATATGGAGGATGTGTGCCCTGCAGCCACCTGCGCCCTGTTCCATAAATGGTATTAGTGGAAACATGCTGAGCCGGTTCTGGGGCGGACACTGTGCTGTGGTGATTGTGTGTCTCTGTGTGTCTCTGTGGGTCTCTGCCAGAGAGGATCATGCTATCATGCACACACGGCATGAGGAAGCTATCAATATGCTCCCCAGTAGATTTCACACAGCTTTACACTTTCAAACACACTGAATTGTGGCTTACATACCATCTACTCAACATAACATAATTCCTGTCATCAGTTTATGTTGGCATGCACACCTGGAACTATGTAAAGAGTGTTTATGTCTGGAGGGAGGAAGTTGAACTTGTTATGCAAATATGAGGATGTCGATGGTGTGAATAACTTGTGAGGGATAATTAGAGGCCAGAATGTTCTTATATGGATGGCTTGACTATGGACTATCTCACTCATCCCAACCCCCTCTATCTCTCTCTCTCCCTCTCTTTCTCTCATTCCCTCTCTCGCTTTGGCTTTGCCCCCTCTCTCCCCATCTCTCTCTCTCTCTCTCTCTCTCTCTCTCTCTCTCTCTTTCTCTCTCTCTGTAGCTGCTGAGGTCCAGCCCAGGGAGACCCTCCTCCATCTCTCCGTGCGTCTAGGTCTGCTCTGTCTCTCTCGCTTCCTGATTCGCCAGCCTAGGGGTCAGAGAGCACTGACCCTACCCAATCAGGATGGAGACACCCCCCTCCAGCTGGCCCAGAGGGGAGGGGACCACGCCCTCTTTAGGGTGCTTGCCACGTGAGTCTCCACCCGCTTATCAAACAATCACGTATGAATGAGAGCACTAGAATGGACACTGACATTGGTGTGTTCCTTTTTCAGATTAGTGAGAGCTATATTCAGACAGGGCTATCAGAAAAAAATTATATCAAATCCTCACTGACTCTACATGTTTACTATCTTGACAAAATGTAAGAGGTGGTATTTTGGTAGCTCGACAGGTGTCAAGACAATAGCATCAGCATACAGTGATGTTTATAATGAACTTAGGAATCTTATCAGGTACGAGTGAACCAGTGTTTTTATTTTTGCCTGCAGCCCCCCTGTCCCTCTGGCTGTGCCCCCTGTCGGAGTGTGTTGTGTGTGGGCTGACAACTCCCATGTGCTGCGGTTCTGCCCTGGGAGCAGTTCCCTGACCCTCACAGTCCAGCGGAGCTCTGGTCACAGTGCTAAGGACAGCATCATGTTCCTCAGAGAGAGACTGAGGGACGATCACATCCTCAGAGAGGTGAGCTGTTGTTATTTGTAACTTTTGCAAACACAAACCATTATCATTGGATGAGATTTGTGCCTCTGTTAACAATGACGTCAATGAAGTCTTACTCACGGTTTGATCCGGTTCCTGAACATGTTCATACAGGTTTATCAAACACAGTAAAACACCTTTGTAATTGCAGGTTGTAATAGCTACATTACATCACACACACTTGGTGTCGTAAACTTAATCACAGCAAATGTCAGGTAATTGTAATGTAGTGTTGGAATACCAAATACCTCTGTGACCTTAATATCACCGTGTGAACGAAGAGGTTACACAAAGTTGTTGTAGCAACCAATTACAATGTTTGATTACAGTGTTTGCTCTGCTGGGAACGTTTATAGTCCTATGAAGCTGCTTCCTCAAAAAAACAGTTTGGCTTACTTAACTTTCAGTTTCATAGCCCCCTTTTATGTGGTGATATAATTGCATACATGTACAGTAGCTACTATCTATTTGAGGTATCATCTATTTTTGGGTTTTGAAAATGTTTTGATATGCAGTGGTAGTCAAATGAAACTGTACATTCTGAGCATATCATCATGGAGCCCCTGTATATGTTCCAGATGACAGTGCTGAGGGGTGATACTCGGGCTGTGGACGTTGACAGAGAGGACCAGGTCCACACCAGTCACGGAGGTGAGCTGGACTCTCAATGTCCTTACTGGAGGGACCCTTCTCTAGAACCTCTTTAACTGATGCTGTTTGCAGTTAGTAGCACACTGATGCTATCAATGCTATGTTTGCTATAGCCTCTGCTCATAGACCTTTTCACAGACTCCAAACTAACAAACTCTGTTGTGGGAAACTCTTGTCATGGTGCTTTCCCTCTGTCCACAAGCAGATCTCTATTTCCCACTGGACAGGTTTATAATGAGGATTCAGTTACCTCAGACACAAAGACCAGGGTAGGTCAGTGTTTACCCATGAGACACTGAGTGAAAGGAGAGCTCAGTCCAAACACACACGTCGTCAGACTCTCCCGGATGCTCTGTGTATGTCCCTATCAGGCCACACACACACTGCCCTGCACACACGTGACAGCTGGCTGTGTGTGTGTGTGTGTGTGTGTGTGTGTGTGTGTGTGTGTGTGTATGACATTAACTAAACCAAGCGTACAGCACAGTATACACTGCACACAGAAACAAGCAGAGTGAGTGTGTTTGAGGGAGGAGAGAGTGATGAGGCAGGGGGCGAGGGAGAGAGAGGAGAGGAGAAGAGAAGAGGAGAGAAAAGAAGTGAAGAGAAGAGAATGAAGCAGGGAAAGAGAGAGTGCCAGAAGCTCAGAGAGCTGTGGTGTCGTACTCTGTTGGTCTAATGCCCCTTCTAGGAATCAGTCAAGATGAAACAGATGAAGAGACAGTCTTGCGATGTTAAGAGTGTGTGGAATGTGTGTGTCCAGGGCTTGCTTAGGACAAGCCTCCTGTCTTGGCTGTCTGGAGACCTCCCTCAGTCAACAGTACTGTATGGACCAGATCCTGCATGACCTAATATGACTGGGCTTCAACCAACTCACACACACACACACACACACACACACACACACACACACACACACACACACACACACACACACACACACACACACACACACACATACATACAGAAAGCCCTTTGTGAGAACATCAGTTGAGTGAGTGAAAGGTTGGGACTTATTCCCTCTCTGGGTGGTCTTCCAGCAGCAGTAATGCCCCCCCCCCCCGCACACACACACACACACACCGTGCCCACATAGTGCCCCCTCACCAGATACACAGAACCACTCTCGCTTAACCTATTCTCATTGTTTTTCGGTAACCATAGTGACAGCAGGCTTGCTATCGATGCATTCATGGGGAGGCAGGAAGTGTCCATCAGTATTGACCTTAACCAGAACCTGACCAGACCAACATCCTAATGCTACATATTTGCTCTCAAACACAAGCTCTAACTTCCATGTATGTGCTGTTCCTTTAACCCCCCCCATAGTGTGACAGACTGTTTAATTGTGGGATTTACAAGTCTGAACATTTCAGTATTCTAGTATGGAGATCACTTTGTTGTGAACTAACCTCACTGCTCATTGAAAAGTTGTATACACTCATCGCTGCAACATGCTGTATGCTTCTCCCCTTCAGATCCGAGCAGGGAGCTCTGTGTAGACGTACTGGTGGACAATGTGAGTACGTGATATCAGTCTGCCCTTCTTGGAACCCAAGAAGTGTGCATGTGTTTCAGTGTGATGTTTCAGAGAATCAGTGCTGTGCCATTATGTGTGTGTGTGTTTCAGTGTGATGTTTCAGAGAATCAGTGCTGTGCCATTATGTGTGTGTGTGTGTGTGTTTGTGTTTAGTTTTTTTTATATTAAAGTTTCATCATTTACCTTGCATTTATTATTGTTTTATTTAAAGTGCATTGTATTGCATGGTATGAAGTGTTATATAGGTATACTGTAAATAAAGTATGATGATGATGATGATGATGATGTGTGTGTGTCTGTGTGTGTGTTTGTGCATGCATGCAGTTTTATGTGTGTGTGTTTGTGTGTGTGTGTGTGTGTGTGTGTGTGTGTGTGTGTGTGTGTGTGTGTGTGTGTGTGTGTGTTTAAATAGACTGTGTGTACTATCCTCCAGTTTCATCCCACTCCTTGTTTTGTGTGTTTTGAAAACTAGGTTTTTGAAGAACAGCTTGTTCTGTCTCTGGATGATGATGAGGAACTTCCTCCGTTACTAACAGGTCAGATCAGTACATCCATGTCCATTGAGTCATTTGTTTGTTGAGACTTATTTATGGCTATATACATTTCATTTGGACTCCTTCTCCAAGAACAGTCTTGGCAAGAATCGTTTACTAGCTTGTTTTGCAGTGCTTGCCCCCTGCTATTCTCCATTTGATTTACAACCTGATCATGTTTTGTATGTTTGCTCAATTTCCTGTAAGCAGCATAAATGCAGCATTTTCAATTCGTAAGACAGTGAGTGCAAGTAGGTCATAGTGCAGTTTGTGATGTATTCATGACAAAATATTATTCTGTTGAAGTTATGTATATACTGTACTGTAAATGCAATAGGCCTACAGCCATTGAATCCCCAGGAGTTGTCATAGCCTTAGAGACACAGGGATGGACCCCTGTCCACAGTTAAAGAATGTGTTTCTCTTAGGTAATGGGTTGATTGTCTTCCCCTGACTGCTTCACAAACAGGATCTTTTTGTGTCTTTACACTCTGGCCCTGATAATGAGTCAGACTGTGGGCCCAGGAATCTGCCCTGTCACTGGGACAAAGGCAAGAATGGGGACACGACAGGCCGGGGTCCCAGTAAAACTCTGCCTAAACGAGGAGATACCCCCCTCTGCCCCCTCTCTCCCCTATCCCCACCCCCACACCATGGGTTGGACAGTGGACTTCTGTAATTGAAGTGAAGGGAGGAATGTTAACAAGCTCAAATGTCATAGGCTTACAAAAGCTGACATTTAAGATGATCTACATTCTGGAACCTCAAGTTCCCCCCTGACACACACAAGCACATGCACATGCACATGCACATGCACATGCACATGCGCATGCACATGCACATGCACATGCACATGCACATGCACTTGCACATGCACATGCACATGCACACGTACATGCACGCACCACACACACACACACACACACACACACACACACACACACACACACACACACACACACACACACACACATTTACACTAGTAAAAGTACAGTGAGGAGGATGATGCTGAGGGGTTGAGGGGGTCGCCGTGGCTACAGGGAATGCTAATTTCCTGTCCGTTGTCGGGGGAGATGACTGTGAGAATAGAGAGTTTGTAGTAAACTCAGTGATTGGAGTCTGCTGCTACTGTGAGCAGGCTGTAAACCTGCCTGGTCCCGCATGCTGCCCCTTTGTGGGGTAAGGGCTGAGAGTGTGTGTGTAGGGAAGGGAGGTACAGGACAACCAAACAATCTAAGGTACATAGAACATGATAACGGATCTCAACCTGCCAGACTCATTACAGAAGAGGAGCTTGGAAAGGATGTAGCAGCCTAACTTGATTTGGAAGCGCAGACACAAGACAGGACTTCATATTTTATTCATTATTGAATGTTGAGGAATTTGGATTTACAAACCAACTTGGACACACACACACACTCACACACACACACACACACACACACACACACACACACACACACACACACACCAGTTAGTGTACCTGCAGCTCCCCCAGGGCTTTCAACAGCATGGAGACTGCGATGGTGAGTTAATGATTGTCTGGCCTTGGCTGACCTCTCCCACCTATCCTTGTTCTCTTCTGTGGACACCTCTGATGAGAGGACGCCAGTCAGTCTGACCAGAAGACTACTACAATCTGTAGAGAGAATGGCGTGTGTGCTATTATCTAAACCCCTTCATCATTACCCTTGCCTTTGGGTCTTGGTCCCTCTTCCATCGGCTGGATTTTGCTCCTGCACTGACTAAAGGCTAATAGTTTTTCTAATAGAGAAAAAGTATGCTTGAAATCTCCTGTTGCTCATAGGGAGGGATAAGGACAATAATATACTTGGATTCTCCTTTTAATGACTCCTGGCCCTCTTTTCCCAAAAGGTGTCTTCAGAGAAGGAGCTCTAAGTCAGGTAAACATTTTTACATTTACATTTTAGACATTTAGCAGACGCCTTTATCCAAAGTGACTTACAACAAGTACATTTGTCTAAGTAAGTGAATCATCTACACATCAGTGATCATAAGAAAATGCTAGGACCAGGGTCCATTGGCAGTCACAATGCTAGAAGAAGGAAGAATTACTTATTTTTTCATTTTTTTATTTACAGTAGAGAAACTGTACAGGGGGGTAGTGGGGATGAAGAGGTCTTTAGGAGGGACAGTCAAGATGTAGCCTGAAGAGATGGGTCTTCAGTCTACAGTGGAAGATAGGTAGTGACTCTGCAGTCCTGACAGCAGTGGGAAGCTCGTTCCACCAGCAGGGCGCCAGGACAGTGAAAAGCTGTGACCGAATAGCGCGACTGCTGCATCCACGTAGAGGCGGCGGTGCCAGGCGGCCAGCCGAGGTGGAAGAGCGGAGTGATCGTGCAGGGATTTGGGGGCTGACCATTGTTGCAAATAGGGACGGACTGTTCCCTTTGCCACCAGGGTCTTGAATCGGATGCAAGCTGCTACTGGGAGTGAAGGGTGTGAAGGAGGGGGGTGACATGGGAGAATTTGGGGAGATTGAACACCAAACGGGCGGCAGCATTCTGGATGAGCTGCAGAGGTCTGATGGCAGAGGTGGGGAGCCCGGCCAAGAGTGCGTTGCAGTTGTCAAGGCGGGAGATCACAAGTGTCTGGACCAAGAGTTGTGCTGCTTCTCTCGTGAGGAATGGACATATCCTTCTGATGTTGTAGAGGAAGAATCTACAGGAGCGTGTTGTCACTGTGATGTTCGCCGCACAGGATAAGTGGTTGTCAAGGATCACCCCAAGATTCTTGGCTGTCTGGGAGGAGGTCACAGTAGAGTTCTCTACTGTGATGGAGAGGTCTTGGAGAGGGCAGGTTTCCCTGGGCGGAAGAGCAGCTCAGTCTTGTTAAGGTTGAGCTTGAGGTGGTGGTCTGACATCCAAGCAGAAATGTCTGCAAGACACGCAGAGACACGTGTTGCCACCTGTGAGTCAGAGGGGGGGAAAGAGAGAAAGAGTTGAGTGTCATCTGCGTAGCAGTGGTAGGAGAAACCATGTGAGGAAATTACAGAGTCAAGAGATTTGGTATAGAGGGAGAACAGTACGGAGGACGGGACGGAGCCCTGGAGGACCCCAATGGTGAGGGCTCATGGAAAGGACAGCGATCCTCTCCACATCACCTGGTAAGAGTGATCGGCCAGGTAGGATGCAAACCAGGAGAGTGCAAAGCCAGAGATGCCCAGTTCTGAGAGGGTATAGAGAAGGATCAGGTGGTTTACTGTGTTGAATGCAGCAGACAGGTCCAGAAAAATGAGAACAGAGGAGGCGGAGGACAGGGCCTCCATGACAACAAGGAGAGCAGTCTCAGTAGAGTGCCCAGCCTTAAATCCGGATTGGTGAGGGTCAAGGAGGTTGTTCTGAAGGGGTGTGTCTGAACTGGAACAAAAACTAATTTCAGTCAGTCATTGTGAAAAACAAATGTGAGGGTTTTTCTCAGAAAGTAAGGTGATGCCATGTACAGACCCCTGACCCCCGACCCCGACCCCCGACCCCCATCTCTTTCTCTCTCTTCTTCCCTCAAATTAGTGGGGGTCTACTTATCCATAAGTCAATGGATATTGTAAATGTAAAACTGAATTGTAAAATGGATATTGTAAATGTAAAACTGAATTGTAAAATGGATATTGTGTAGCTAGATTGGAAACTGTTTATTGGTTATAGAGCTGTGAAGCTGGATTTTGTTGGTTGATTAGTTGGTTATTGTAGAGATCTCTCATTTTAAACCCACGTGAATGTTGTGCTGACACTAGTATGATGGTGTAGACCCATGAATTTTAACAAGTTATCTGATATCCAGATCAGCTACTGGAATGATTGTGGAAGTCAGTTTGTGTTCCATTGACGTAGGGCCCAGCGTTGCCTGTTGTTGTTGGAGAGTTTGCAGTAAGCTTTCCCTACTCTGTCTGGAACTCTCCTGATCTCACATGAAGAGTTATGAAATACAAGCTCCCTCAGTATTTCCTATTTGAATGGGTGTGTGTGTGTGTGTGTGTGTGTGTGTGTGTGTGTGTGTGTGTGTGTGTGTGTGTGTGTGTGTGTGTGTGAGAGAGAGAGAGAGAGAGAGAGAGAGAGAGAGAGAGAGAGTGAGAGTCTGAGAGTACTGTATAGTCTGAGTATGTGTGGGGGGTTAAGGTGGTTAAGGGGGATCACTGCTGATGACCTCAGTATAGTGTGTGTGTGTGTGTGTGTGTGTGTGTGTGTGTGTGTGTGTGTGTGTGTGTGTGTGTGTGTGTGTGTGTGTTTGTTTGTGAGTGGGCCACTGCATGGCAGTAGCAGCAGGAAATGCCTCTGTGATGCACAGGATTTCCCTTACATTAGCTTGGGCGCGGCTAGCCCAGACATCAAAGACCGGCTGGAAAACACACAGAAGGTTTTAGAGGACCTTGCCTCTCTTTATCTCCCTGACTACAAGTGTGTTTACAACATTGTACTGAAAATAAGGGCTCACGGCAAAAGAGGACTGCTGTGTCAGCCAATGCAATGTTATTGTATCACAATGCTGTACTGTATTACACCATGACATACAACACGCTCAAATAAATGTAATTTCTCCCGACAACCAGGCTGTAAGATAGTAGTCTAACAAATGCAAAATCTATGTTTGCAGGTCAATCTTCTGTGTGTGAAACAACAAACAAACAAACAGAAAAGTGATCCTGGATTTTCTAAAGAGATAACATACTATTTTAGCTACAAAGCTTTCGGAGGAAGAATTCTGTTCAGTAAAGCGTTATTGTCCCACACTTGGGATCTTGTAACTGTACAAAAACACACAATAAATGGATTCACAGATACACATAATAGATAGAGGTTATTCTACTATAAAGTCTGATTATTATGTGGTCATAGGCTGTGTAGGCAACCCGAGACAGTCAAGGGTTAAACATGATATGTGTGTGGAGGCTCATTGGATTGTTTTAAGGAAACGAACCTTTAAAGGTCATAAAGGATTTCTGCTGCATTCTCTGTTTTATTCCCCCATTCTTTGAACGCTGGCATTTCCACCATAAAAGACCTCTCAATGTTTGGCTGAGTGACACAGACCTATCAGAACAAAACAAAGCAGCAAAGAATATTGGGAAATACTTCATATTTTCCACCAACGGCATCAGGGAAAATTTATGTTTTCTAGCATTCCATTTTCATAATGGCACAAGATAATCCCCAGAGCTGTTATTGAATGATTGAATGATGTTTTGGATAAATCCTCATTGGATCTAGACAGTCACAAATCACTCTGTGCGGATCCATCATCTGTCTTTATTCTGGCTGATGTATGGCTGTGGTCTGTTTTATAGACCAATGGGGTTGTTTTTGTTTATTGTTTTCTTCCCATCATCCTCTTTCTCTTGCTGTGTGCTGTTTATCTGTTTATCTGTTTATCTGGTATTCTGGGAATAGTTCCCGGAGGCATTGGTCTCTGGCAGACATGGGGTGGATCTTGGTAATCTAAAATGGCTTTCCTCTATCTGTGCTGGCATTAAATCACCAGACAAATGAAAGCAAATTCCTGGTATACAGTGCCTTCGGAAGGTATTCAGACCCCTTCACTTTTTCCACATTTTGTTGTGTTGTAGACTCAATTTAAAATGGATTAAATTAAAAGAATTTGACATCAATCCACACACAATACCCCAGAATGACAAAGCGAAAACAGGTTTTTTGAAATTTCAGTACATTTATTAATTTACCGATCCACACAGTGTGCACTTCCTATGCAAATCAGAGATCCTATAAAAACAAAGATATTAATTCCAAAATTACATGAATTATTATCCTTGCATTAAGATGGACTCAATTCAACTTATTGAGTGATTTGTTGATGACATTTTTGCATTTTAGCTAATTTTAAGAGTGTCATAGCAAAGGATCTGAATACTTCTGTACATGAGGTATTTCTGTATTTCAATTTTAATACATTTACTGAAATGTCTAAAAACCTGTTTTCGCTTTGTCATTCTGGGGCATTGTGTGTGGATCCATTTTAAATTGAGTCTATAACTCAACAACATGTGGAAAAAGTGAAGGGGTCTGGATACTTTCCGAAGGCACTGTACGTCTTCCATCTTGCTCCCATCTTGCATATTATGTTCAGATGGGTACAGATGAAAAGAGGAGAAGGAGAGGAAGCCACTATTGAGATGGTTCCATTGTGACTGTGTGTGTGTGTGTGTGTTTGTGTTGTTCACAGTAAAGGGCCAGTCTCAGCCCAGGGGAACCCAGAGCCAGTCAGCAACACTGGCCTCCATGATCAATGGGAGTAGTCAGAGCCTAACAGACAGAACACTGCTGACACAGGTAGGCCTACACCACCTGTACAACTTGACGAATGATACATTAAAATCTGTTTACAGTAAACATACATTCTGAATGTGGTCAAGGTTGGAGTTAAACTCATAATACTCCCCCGTCCCCCCTCTACTCTCTCTCTCTCTCTCTGTCTCTCTCTCTCTCTCTCTCTCTCCCACTCTCTTTCCCTCTATTTCTGGATCTGCTTCTCTGATGACATCGTCTCTCTGTGTTGCAGGTGGATGACGCGAGTGTGAAGTACAGTGTTGCCGGGGTGACGAGGGACAGCTCTGGGACAGATAGCAGGGTGTGTGACACAGTGGACTTAGAGACCCTCCTGCAGGCTACCGACACCCCCCCGCCCCCACCTGAGCCTTTGTCCCCCTCCCTCTCCTCCTCTCCCTCCCCCGCTGACCGAGCCCTCGCCAGACTCAACCGCCCCTCCCACTCTGACCTCACCAAACAGAGAGAGAGCCCTCCTATGGAGTCCTGTGACCTCAGGTATAAGGCTCAGCTTATTTGTTTGTCCCCATGTCATTAAAGACTTTATATAAAATGTGTATAGTGCTTTCTCATGGACTCAAAGCACTTAACTTTATGTCAAGTTTTTAGTTTTTTGTTAACAGGAGTCACAGAACATACATAACATAGGGGGTATTATGAGCTAGTTCAAGATCATTGAAGTATGTGTGTGTGTGTGTGTGTTTACATTGATCTCCTTTCTCCCCTGCAGCCCCAGTCTGGTTGCTCTGGAGGTGGACAGTGAGGAGGAGGAGGGGGTTGAGTTGACATCACCCCTCTCTCATCTCTCCCTGGACCCTCGGAGTAGTGGGGATGAGAGGGACGCCTTCGACCTCTCCCCTGACCTCACCTGCACACGCACACACTCCGCCTCCTCAGCCTGTGATCCCACCCCCTCTAAGGTACCACACAAACACACACTTTAATGGTCTAAACTGTTACAGTAACTACTATGTTGACCTGCGTCTAAGTGTGTGTGTGTGTGTGTGTGTGTGTGTGTGTGTGTGTGTGTGTGTGTGTGCGTGTGCATGTTCTTCTAGGAAATGGGTGACCCTGTTATCCGCCTGCGCTCCTACTCCTACTCCTCCCCCAAGATCAGTCTGCTGCCCCCCCGCTTCACCCGTGACACCACAGCCACCCCTGCGCCCGACCACAGCCCAGGTATAACCCCCACCCCCCTTCCAAACATAGCAAGTAGAGACTTAGATTCAATCAAATGAGTTAATCTCCAGACCCGTTGAGACAATGTTTTACAGAGAACTTCATTACTAGGACACAATCAATAATAATTGTTTTTTCTTGTTTGTATTGGTTTATTTGACATAGTCTGAGCTAGTCTGTCTCTCCTCATTCATTTGGTGGTGGACGGGGCATATGCAGTAGCTGTAGTTAGTTTAGCCTGCCTTCTGTACTAACTAACTCTAACTGCCTCAATAGATTAGTTATCTTTGTTACTAATATACAGTACAGTCAACGCCTGATAAGGTCACATAGTGCAAACTAACTGAAATACAGTATGCGTAATTGCTCTGGATATCCACAAGACTTGATTTCTAAGGTGAATGACCGTCCCAAGCCATTGTATCTATCAGGAGTTGATTGTACATGCATTCCATGACCATGCAGTAGTTTTTCCTTTGAGTAGCCTAGTGAGCGCTATGTCCAATCTGCCCTGTAGATGGTGTGTTCCAAAGCCTCAGCCACAGCCGATCTCTCCTTCAGGCCCTCTCTCTGTCTAAATCTCTGTCTCTGCTTCACCCTGGTAGTAAGTAAACTTCACCTCGGCCTCCAGCCTCAAACCCCACCGCTCTGCACAAAGACCATTAATTGCAGGCTTGCGGCTACAGCATATGAGTGTATCAGTGTGCTTGTATGTGTGTCTGTGTGTGTGTCCATGTGTGTGCCCATGTATGTGTCCATGTATGTGTGTGTCCATGTGTGTGTGTCCGTGTGTGTGTGTGTCCTGCGTTGGCTGGCTGTCCTGCCCAATCTCAGTGCACCAGCTTCACAACGTTTTGTGATGACATCATCAAACAGAGCAGCAGGAGTTTAGGAACAGGAGGAAATCATTTGTTGTGATATTGAAATCAAAGGCTGACAGCATGATTGTTTAGTAAACTGGCGGTGAGACAGACGGGAGTCCCCTGGGCATGTGCTTTGTGTCTTGCCAAGGCTGCCATACATATCATATGTCCTGTCTAGGCTACCCCTCTCAATGTCTTCTCTTTCTGTTTTATTTCAATCTTATTGTCGGTGGTCATCTGCTTTCAGTGTCTCTCCATCCATATGAAGCTAAAGGTTGAATGGCCTCCGTACATTTAAATCATAGCATTCAGAGCATCAAATTGACCCCCATGACAATGGATAGTTGGCCGCATCAATCCTCTATTGACCATTAGTGATTACAGCTCATTCTCAGCAAGTAATCAAATACTTACTTTGGAATTATAATTACTGATGCAAATTTATTTTAAAAGGATGATGATATATGTTTAAGATTTGTTTAACATATGTTTGGATCTTGTTTTCAAGTTCACCCTATTGGCTTCATCTGGAGAGGGAAATCCTTTCAATAATCGTCACTCGCCTTTGAACTCGGAGGTGCTAGGTGTTATTGATCAGTTCTGATGATATTGTTTGTCATCTGACATGGTGCTGTTTCTCTGTGATGGTTTATCTTCTGTTTGACTCTCCACAGAGCTCAGAGCCTCCAGTCTAACAGAGCAGACACAAGAAAAAAGGTATGTATCCACTGACGTTTGTCTAATGTGTGTTTTGCAAGGCCTCATTTTTTGGATCATACTGTAGCAATCACAAATCTTTTAATGAAACAATGGATATTTATTCAGTTTCATACAGTTGTCAATGTGTTGTGACATCGTACAGTAGCTCAATGTCACATGAAACAAGCCTTTGAAATGTCTGGTGTCAGGTAATTTATTGTAATTCTGTACTTGTCCTGTGTGAGTGTCATGCTGGGGACATATTTGTCTTCTGTATTCTTCTTTAATGGAGGTGTAACTGTATTTTTCCTCAATTTACAATTCTCAGGACTTCGAGTAGCATATAAGGTCACCATGACTACTTGGTTGCTTGGTGACAGAGAGCCCTCTGTTGTGAAGTTGTTTTTTCAAGGTCTGTTGTTCTTATAAAGCCAGGTTTGTTTTTAGGTCAGCAGAGGGCAGTTTTTACCCTTTTGTCACAGGTAGTGACTCACCCACATCAGCAATGCTTCAAGCCACACATTGTAGGTATCATAGAAATAACCTGATATGATTTTTGACATACAGTACGTCACACACCCAAAGCATGCAGTACTGCATACTATTGTCATATTCCAAATATGATGCCTGTCAGCGGTTAATATACAATGTCATTTTGTGTCACAGGATTAGTTTAGGCTCTGCATTTCTCTAAAAGAAGAGAGGTGAACAAAGACAAAATACATCCTTTTTACTTCCTGCTTCTCTCAGCCCCTTTCTCTATGTGATGCTTTTAGGAACCATGCCAACTGCTTTTGTCCTCTCCCCTCATTCATTCAACTGTTGAAATGTCCTCATTAGACACAGCTGAAGCACAACAGCTCCTCCTAGAGGGAAGAGTGTGTGATGAATATGTAGGATTGTGTCAGTCTATACAATTGAGATTGTGTGTGATGCAAGTGTTGAGACAGAGAGAGAGCCCTTACTTTTCTAAGTTGGATGTCGATTAACTGTCTTGCTAGTTCTGAATGTCAACAACACTATAGAATGAAGTTAGCCAAAGCAGCAACCAGAACCTCCCAGACTGTTACCGCCCACACTAGCATGTGTGTGTGTATGTGTAATGTATGCTTGAGTGTGTGTTTCCTGGCCCCTGTGAATGTCTGTGTGTGTGTGTGTGTGTGTGTGTGTGTTACAGTGTGTGTCAGTTATGTGTGTATGTTGTGACCCCATAGGGAAATCAGGTTCCGTAAGCGTGCACAGTCTGCTGACGATGAGGGCAGCGTTGCACTGGCAGAGTCCCTCCAACACCTCACCCTCACAGAGTTCCTCAAAGAGTACGTGGGCATCGCCCCCCCCTGGCATCCAGCCCTAGCCTTAACCGCCCCTTGTGCCAACTAGTCCGCTAACCGTTAACCTAGCTAGAGTCCTCCTGCGTCGTTCTTGTAATCTAAACACTCCCCATTTAATGACAGTACCCACAATGCACTCTGGCTGCTATTGCATCACCATTAACACTCTAGGATCCCCCCTAGTATGTCTGTCAATTAACCATGTTTGATGACATGTTTGATGACATGTTTGATGACATGTTTGATAACTTGATATACCTTTGTCAAGCAGCGTTGCACGTACTTACGTCTCACTACCACTCTTCACTGAGAACCTGAGCTCTGTCTTCTCAGGTTGAAATGATTTATAACTTTGGATGCATCCCTCAGATCTCAATGACTGATGATAGGATTCTATTTGAGCAGTCTTGTTTGTTTGTCTTGACTAAGTAGCAGACGTCTGTTATTAGCTTTGTGTTGCATGTTCACTACAACTGAGATCAACCTGCCATTGCTCCTCTTTGACTTATTGCTGCCATTTTGAACTAACCAATCATGTTTAGTCTGATGCTATAAGTTATATGTGGTAAGTTTGTTCCTCCTGTTTTTGTTTCCTCATGGACTCAAAATCTTTGACAACTGCTATGACTAATGATTAACATACTGTTGGTCAGCAGAAAGACCATGCATGAGTAATGTTCAGTACGGCTACAGTTATGAAACTAACAAACTGATGCAACATATGCACAGTAAACAGTACTCATACACTATGGATGTGGATGTTGTTGAACGCTGGTATCTCTGTGTACAGGATTGAGGAGGAGGAATGGGATAAGTACAACATCCCCTCCAAGGTGGAGTCAGAGAAATACAAAGTGATTCGCACCTTTAGCTTCCTGAAGAGCAGGATGTCCAGCACACGCAACAAGAACAAGGTAAACACACACAGACACACACGCACGCACGCACGCACGCACGCACACACGCACGCACGCACGCACGTACACACACACACACACACACACACACAGATTGATACGCCTACTGGACTAAAAAGCATGTTCAATAGAGAGCAATTCAGTCCAAGTGTAGACTTTGTCTGGATCTTTCACCAGGCTTTGTCGTCTCCAGTTAAATACTATCACTGCTAGTGTAAAACCTATGTTAAATTCATATTCAAGAGCTGTAAAACTCATATCATAAAGCAAGGCATCCTGTTACTTCTAGTCCTGTTCGCATTAGTCTCTGAATATATGCTGTCCAGATAGAAAACCAGGAAATGTTTTGGGAAATCACGTCAAGGTCAAAGTCAAAGACCCGAAACCACTAAAATCCTTGAGAAGCTTCTTTCCTGTTGATGATTACGCCTTTGTTGGTGAATTAGCTTTGAAAATGGAAACCCCTTGTTGTTCATGGAATGCTCCATTTCCTTGACACGGGACTATAAAATGTTTTGGAAAAAGGCAGGGGATCTTACTCGCTCAATCGACTTAAATCTGTGTGTATGTGTGTGTGTGTGTATTTATGTTTATTCTACGCTTAGAGGCAAGAGTGTACCGTATACCTAACCTGATGGTGCTTTAGGCGCTTTATCTTGCCTATAGGGTTGAAATGTGAATCTGTATGGCTAGATAGCTTTGTAGTTGTAGTGGGTGTGCATCAAACAGGCTTACCTATGCCTCTGGTGTCTCTGCCCTGGCTGTCTAAGGGGAAGGGGAAGGAGAGAGAGGGGAAGGACAGGCAGCTGAACGGCCACCACTTCTCCACGGGGTCCTGTGTGGGACCCACTGTGTGTCTGGTCTGTGACAAATCTGGCAAGGACCTTCTGCACTGCTCCAGTAAGTAGTACACTCTCAGAGATCGAAATCAATCAACTCATTGAATAAACAAACTAACTAATCAGGTGTTCCCTCAATGCCACAGGCATTTGTGTCAGTGATCTATTATACCTGTACATCTCTGAGAAATGTCAGAGATAATGACATGTTAAACCTTCCGTGGATATATTGATGGCAAAATATCAATATGAATTTCACTAAATACAATATACATACTGTGCATGCACTTGGAAGATACAGTATCAGTGTTATAGAACATAGTATAGCACTTGTCTTCTATTGACCAGTCTTGATCTTTCCCATTCTCTCCCAGGTTGTACCGTCATGGTCCATAAGGGTTGCAAGGAGTCTGCTCCCCCATGTCTAAAGGTGAGTTTCAGCCCGACCCAGAGACATCAACATGGGGGATGTGTTAATGGTTAATCCAGGCAAGTGACACATCTACCCACATCTCTACTGAGGGTGGACCCATCTAGTTTTTCATCTACTCATGTCATTTTTAACCTCCAGAAACTTCAGGATAAGTATGCGGTTACTATGGTGAAGAACAGAACTGCATCCCTCCCACAGAGTGAGTCTTGCATCAAGTTCAAAGGTCAACTGTCCCACGGCTCCTTGTCTGCATCCTCTGATGTACACAGTGGCTGACATGCGTAGACAATTAACATTCCCCTGTGGCCCATTATGTAAACCATAACTCAGTCCCCTCGTCTCCCCTTTCCTCCTCTCCCCTCTCCTCCTCCTCCCCCTCCTCTCCGTCTCCCCCTCCTCGCCTGTCAGATTTTACAGTAAGAGACAGCCCCTCTCTATGTGTGATACCCACCTCTACCTCCCTGCCTGTGATGACCCCTAGGGACAGGAGGGACCTTGCCCCCCTCCCCAGTCCCCTCTCCAGGAGTGTCCCTTCTGCCACAGACAGGTGAGCAACCCCCCCCCCTCTCTCTCTTGACTTCTACAGCATACTATATATCAGACACAGGGACAGGAAGGTCCATACCACTGTATAGTATTTAGAGTGCATTATTGCCATATCCTCACTTTCCCAGCAGACTTAGTGAGAGTCCAGAGGTGGAATCTGACAGCTGGAGGGTTCCTGGCCAATCAGAGGACCTCCTGCAGACCACTGAGTCCTCCACATCCACGGACTCTTCCCTAGGAGAAGGTAATACAGGAATGGGAGCCCAGAGGGGCCAATATAGACCAAGAATGGAACACTGCAATTGGAAATCCAGACATTGATTCATTCCTAAATAATCATTTTAATCTTGGGCATAATTGAAATATAATCACTGGGTTCTGTTTGTCCCTCCCCTCCCCCTGTAGACTGTGTGGACGCATGTCTCCATAGCGTCTTGGATGCTGATGCTTTGGACTACGAGGCAGAGTCGTGGAGTCTAACGGTGGAGCACCAGTTCTGTAAGACGCTGGACAAGCGCGTGGTCAAGAGGCAGGACGTCATCTACGGTAAGCTAAAGCTAGTCTCAGAACAGTGGGCTTTTAAATCAAATTAATCACAGTCAATGATAGGTCAAGGACTAAACCTCTCAGGTGTTTGTTGTGGTGATGATTTACAGTACCAGCCCCTTTGGCCCTTGTGAAATGTTTAGGATGAACTACTGACCAGGGTAAGCCGTGGGTGCTAGTTCTAACAGATGTGTCTCCCTGTGTGACGTTGCCGTGTGTCAGAGTTGATGCAGACGGAGATGCACCACCTGCAGACCCTGCGCATCATGGCGGAGGTGTTCAGGCGGGGCATGAGGGAGGAGGTGCAGCTGGATGCCGGTGCCGTGGGACGGGTCTTCCCCTGTCTGGATGAGCTCCTCCTCTTCCACCACGGCCTCTTCAACGCCATGAGAGAACGCCGTCACAGCTCCGCCCAACCCCACGGACACAGGAACTATGTCATCCAGAGCATAGGGGACATCCTGTTACAAGAGGTGAACAACCACATTTCCTGTCATGTGACTCTACTAGGGCTAGATGAAGTTTGCTGAGCGACATGATAACATGCAGGTAAAACATGATGTTCATTCCTGATATTGATTGTGATGTGTCATTTGGGTGCAGTTTTCTCAAGACAACGCAGAGAGGATGAAACAGTTGTATGGAGAGTTCTGCAGCCATCACGCAGAGGCGGTCAACTTCTTCAAAGAGCTCCAGCAGCAGAACAAGAGATTCCAGCTCTTCATCAAGGTAGGCCCTGGAAGAGTGCTCAGGGCTTTAGAGTTATTTTCAATATGCTTAGGCTTATGACTCATGACTAACAAAGGTATTGTTTATTTTTTGCAGCAACAGAGTAATAACTCTTTGGTACGGAGGAGAGAGATCCCAGAATGCATCTTGCTGGTGACCCAGCGGATCACAAAGTACCCAGTGTTGCTGGAGAGGGTTCTACAGTACACCCAGGGTCAGTCTTATCTCTCTGCTGCCCTCTGCTGTTAGGATCAAAGCACCACAGACTTGTATGAATTTTATGACTCACAGACAAAATCCTGATTGCATACTGGACAGTACTTGTTGGTAGCATTCTTCCAGCGTCATTGTTCCTGAGTATTGCCCTCTATTGTCTCTCCTCCTCATCTCCCTCAGAGAACACAGAGGAGCACACAGACTTGTCCAGGGCGTTGATTCAGATCCGGGAGGTGATAGCAGCGGTAGACCTGAGCGTCAGTGAGTATGAGCAGAGTCAGAGGTTACAGGACGT
>NC_139659.1:8823726-8833726 GCF_951799395.1 Argentina silus
AGTGTGAAGATTCAAAGACAAAGAGAGGATTGAAATGGACAGCTTCTACTGGAGAGCCTCATATTGTGTGTGTGTGTGTGTGTGTGTGTGTGTGTGTGTGTGTGTGTATGTGTGTTCCTTTTTAATAATATACATTATTCATGCTGTGATTATTCATGCTCTGTCCAGGCTAGCTATGATGTTATTCTTTGTCCCCTTAATTTGTTTTCTGTCATAGCTCGGGCAGCATTAGCAGTGCCCCACTAAGGGCTCAGCTGTGTGTCTGTCAGAGTCTCAGCGTTATCCTTGCTAAAGTTTAGCCAGAGGCTGTGTCATAGGGTCAGAAATGTATGGAGTCACGTACACGGAGCGTTCTCTCGGATTCTCTCTAATTAGCAAGGCTCATTGAGCTCAGGAGAGGAGGTGGGCTCTACCATGCCAGGCCTGCCAGCCAGCGCACACACACACGCACGCGCACGCACGCACGCACGCACACACACACACTCTCCACTAACCCTATCTCCAACATCAGCGACAGTACTTCTTTCTCACCGTAGCTGTCCTCATAGATACCATATCAAAAAGGTATACAATTAAAAAAAAAAAATTGATTGAAAGGTCATGACATTGTAGGACACCTACAGTAGGTTAGAATAGATTAGATTAAAATATCTTTATACAGTAGATACTGTGTTCTATCACAAGCATTTCACAGTGGTTATACTGTCTCTAACTCTTATTCTGGTCATGTGATGGTTTCACATGTTCCTCTTGTGATGATGGTCTCTCAGTGGTCTGAGTTCATGTTACAGTATCGTGGTGTTTATTTGGTCCCTCAGGAGTCTGTTCCCGGTCAGCCAGGCGGCCATGTTGAGGACGGCTCTGTGTTTGTGAACGAGGCTGCGTTCACCACCAGTGTGCTCAACAATCGTCACCTCCACCTCCAGCAGCACCAGAGAGGGGGTTCACTAGGATACCCATATGACCCCAGCACCCACAACAGCCTCAACACCCTCCTGGCCCGCTCCAACCACAGACAGCACCCCCCCCTCTCCAAGACCCCCCAGCTCCACACAGACCCCCAGGGCTGGGCCAGGGGGGTGGGGTACCTCTACACACCCACAGAGGTACAAGGCTCTGAGCAGACTCCCAACGGTAAGACTAGCTGAAATACACTAGTGGCACCCATCATTCTCTCCTCCACTGCAGTTTATTTTTATTATGTGTTTATGCATAAAACATAAACAACATAACAACATAGGATCTTATACCGCCTGCTGCCTGTGAGAATGTAAACACAACATCTGCTCCCCCCCCCCTCCCCCAACACACACACACACACACACACACACACACACACACACACACACACACACACACACACACACACACACACACACACCATCTCTCCCAAGGCTGTCCCTGCTTCCGTGGCAAGGCCTTGCTTGTCCTTCTTTCCCAATTAATCAGTCTTCGGACAAAGAAACAGTCCGCCCCCGTGCCCCATGCCCCGTGCCCCCCGCCCCCCTCCTCTCGTCTCTCCACCACCTCCCCCTCCACCACCAGCAAACCTGCCCCCCCCTTCTCGCCAGGAAAAAAAAATCAATGCTCTCTCTATCTATCGAGCGGCAGGGCGGACAACAGCGTGTGAATCACAGCTCAGAGGTGATGGCTGACTGATTGGAACATCGATCGGAAAAATCTTTACAAAACTCATTACAGCACAACTTGTCATCACCGGAGGAAGAGGGGAGGTGACGTGGAATGAGAGATGCACACCCATATTAATCTCTATTTCACTCCTGAGGTGTCAGCTACGTCTGTGCGTCTCACAAGTTATCTCTCTCATACCCCCGCTCATCTAGACACTCGTATCAGCTTCAGAAGGGGCGATGAAGGGCCACGTGTTCAATATAGAATGGATGACTCTGTTTTGTATACATGAGAAACGAGTGGCAGCATAAACTCATCATTGATACCGGGTGGCTGCATTGTTTACCAGCGATAGTGGCCAGCACGATCCCTCCCCATCGATCGCCTTGTTAACCTTTCCTAGTTATTGACCACACATGAGGCCTAGTGAAATCAGAGTCACTCGTTAACAAGACGGGGTGAATACTTTGCCCCCATCTACAAAGGAGGGTATATGCTACCTGACATCTACGCACAATGCATGCATCTCTCCAGCACCAAGACAGGCCCCACAATGCACTGCTCCTGTCCAGTTGGAGGTATATGCTATTGACGTGTCAGCAGAATTCACTGCTGTGGTCTTCCTCAGGGGATTAATTCTCCATCACACTGATCCGGGATACACCTCTCCTATGTCTCCCACTTGCCCTCAACAATACATCATTATTTTACACTTACTGTATAGGATCAGGGGAGGCTGGTGGAGGTAGAAATCGGAGGACGGGCTCATTGTAATGCATGGAATGGAATGAGGAATGCTATTGCATTACAATGAGCCCATCCTCCAATATAGTATAGGATCATTTGCCATTATAGAGTACATTTTCCATGTGATAAGCCTGATATCCTTGACGTCTCAAACACTGCATATGCTTTCATAATCACTGCAGTGCCATCCAGGAATGCAATATCTCACCATGAAAGGAAACATTTTCTTTCAAATGGAAATCGATTCCATTTTGTTCACTTGAACCAAAATATGATTCTTCTCTCACCCTCCACCTGCACGTGAGGAGTTTCTCACAGACACACACCCAAGCCCTTTGGGATTGTTCCCCTTCAATGGATTTCCATAATGTGTTTCTGCACAGTGATAATGGAAAACCAGTCGGATTGAATTCCCTGAAATGACTTTTGATTCAACAAATCAGATATTCCTCTCTCGCCTCAGCGAAGTGTGAATAAGTCGTTGCCGGACTGCTACCTGAAAGGTAGAAAGAGACGATCTACTATGTAGATCCATTTTCTGATGAACCACAGCGCAGTGAGTCACACCACTGTGAAAACCACCTTCTAACTGTTGTTCTAACAAACAGCTAGTTTACAGTGGGTGTTGAAGTGATTGAAAACTGTCAGGTTTTTTTTCTAGAATGGTCTCCGTTACTTTTTGGCCTGAGATCTTTCTGACCAACCAAGTGTCCCTGTGAGGAGGGCAGTGAGTGAGCCTTTGTCCTGGGGCAGTACAGTGCTGGCTCATCTATCAACGCCCAGTGGAAGGCCTAGGAGGCTGGATGATAGGCCTGCACTAACAAAGCCCTCTCTAATTAATCACACAGACACACATTCCTGTGGGGACACAATGAGGCGATTTATAGGCCACACCATCTATTACCACAGGCCACGACAGCACACCTGCCCTAATGGGAGACAACACACACACACACACGCACACACACACATACACACACACACACACACACACACACACACACCCTTTCCCAGGCCTCTTTCCCCTCCAAGGCCATGACTGTGCACCTGTTCAAAGATCCTCTCCTCCCCTCCCCTTCTCCTCTTTCTGGGGATCATGTTTGGGCGGGCAGGTGTCATAGTATCCTAATGATGATGACGGCAATGATAAAGACAGCAGTGACTCTTTCAAGTGGAGGGGAAATGACTGATGGGTAGAAACTGTGTCTGTGTTCTTCGTTCACTCTCTGGGAGGAGATGGAAGACTGTGCCTGCAGCTGCAGTGGCTGATGTATGCTGTTAAGTGATGGGAGGAACTCATAAACTGTGAACATTAGATTTGGATGAATGTTTGTATCCTCTTCTCTATTCTGTTATTATTACTCCTCTCTTCTGTTTTTCTGTTTCTCTCCTCTGATTGTGTCCTCAAGCAGTACATGTTTGATTATTGTGTTAATAGGTCGATAACTCAAGTCATGTTGGTTTGTTGATGTTGAATATTAATTGTGATTACCAACTCGTTGTCTTTTGTGTCCATGCAGATATAAATACACACAGCTATGCCAGGGAGGTGTGGTCGTCAATGGCAACGGGAGCCAGACAGTATCCAAGGCTTCCCCACCCCGGTGACCCCCAACCGGACCTCTCCACTTTAGTTTCCCTGGAGACAGAGAGTGGGGAGGAGGGTGGAGAGGAGAACATTGTGTACCTCTGAGGCTGGAGAGGCTGCCTCTGAACCTCCGGGGTCATATCCAGAACTTACTGTAAAAACTTGAGAAGAGTCCATGAAGGCTCAAAGTCACACAAACTAAAGCTCAATGTCACGCACTCACTAGGCTCCAAGTCACTGGCCTACAAAACTAATTCATCATATTGCCCAGGTTGAAAAAAGAAACTGGACTGGCACATTTCTTTGTCTCTCTGCCCTTGCCTCAGTGGCTCTATGTGTGGGGGAGACTCCACTGACTGTTCCACTCTCTATTCTCCCCAGTCTAGACAGCTGGAATGAGCCCTCTTTGTTCTGTAAAGTGAGTTAGCCCCCTCTTCTAGAGGACAGGCTGTCATTTATGTATTAATATCTCTAATTGTGTGTGTGTGTGTGTGTGTGTGTGTGTGTGTGTGTGTGTGTGTGTGTGTGTGAATGTGTGTGTCAGCTCCCGGGCTGACATGGTACCTTGACGCCTGCAGCCTCTGGTGACAGAATCAGGTTGCTCTGTTTCCCCCACCTCTGTCTTAGTCTACCTCCCGCCCTTCCTCCCATGTCTTATTCTACCTCCCACCCTTCCTCCCACGCCACAGTCTACCTCCCTCCCTCCCAAACCCTGCTATAGGCTCCCACCCGACCCCTGCCCTAATCTGCCTCCCGCCACCACTGTTTATTATCAAACTCCACAAATAATGAGGTGATTCTATGTTACCGTCAGTGGGAGAATGATATCACTGAAACATCAGCCCAAGTCTCTCCAGTGGCTGATAGTCTGGCCAGGGAATAAACCGCCACTCCCTCATTCATCAGACAAGCTCTATTTACAAGGCGAGCGGGACGCTGCAAACACATTAGTAATGAAGGATGAGGTGAAACGCCATGGTCAGAAGGGATTTGATCCCACGTTTCTCAGACTGTCTGCCTGCACCCAGCATCATTTGTTTTTATCTGAAGGACTTTTTACTGTTTCGAGAGAGAGTGAAGGTATTGCGGTTTTAGGAATGATGTCCTGACCATAGCAATCCATCAGTACTATCAGTAGACTCCGGTCATAAGAATCATAGATATTACAATTAACCGCATAAAACTATGGGACAGAAACATTCCTGTGGGACAAGGTGCACTGTAGGCTTTATGAAAACAATGCTTTGGATGTCAAGCTACCAAATATGGCCAGATTTGTTCTTTAGGAAAAATACACATTGTCTTAATAGATTCTAATGTTTTAATGTTCCTCGCAGGCACATATTTTATAGCACATATGCTATATTTCTTCTGGTTCGCGTTAGCTATCGTTCAATTATCACCAATTTGTATACAGTTAGCTACCCCGTAAGCACTTAGCAGTGACCTACTTAATACAGTACTTAGAGCTGATATGTTGTACGTGAATATTCATGTTGTACTTTAACAATATATTGTAGTTTATTGTCTATTGGGCATCGCTAGACAGCAGAAATGATACATAAAGCACAGTAGACCTACAGTACATGTTTTAAACCGTAGATTCACAGGGCATTGCACAGTAATTTACTGTTGTATGGTCATGTTCTGATTTTGATGTCAATATATGATTATTATAGGCAGGTGAGTTCATGTGTATATTTCAATGCCTTTATTTATTGCGAATGAGTTTTGTATTATTGTTTTACAGTGCTCTTTGTTGGGTTATGTTGTAAATGGATTGCCTTATATGAACACCTGTGTTATATGACTGTGTAACTGTGTAATGCATTAAAACATGATCGTAATACTGAAAGGGCTTTTATCACATTTCATTATGGTTTTCTTTTGTGGTGTTTTACAGTACTGCCTCTCCATCATAGAAGTCTAGGCATATGAATACTGTATGTAATCAGTGCTGTCTCACCATTTATGGGTCAAACCACCACATTGAAAGCAGTATTACATGACCATCTTTGTTACATGTAGATTTGAGACAGAATTACCTATTTATTTATTTATTTATTTATTTGTGTTTAACCTTTATTTATGCAGGTTAGTCTCATTGAGGTAACTTCTTTTTATTTCAAGAGAGACCTGGTCCAAGATAACAGCCAAGGAAAACAGTATCACAAACATAGACACACATAAACACAAAACAAATT
This sequence comes from Argentina silus, assembly GCF_951799395.1. Classification (NCBI taxonomy): domain Eukaryota; kingdom Metazoa; phylum Chordata; class Actinopteri; order Argentiniformes; family Argentinidae; genus Argentina; species Argentina silus. The sequence goes on from NC_139659.1 coordinate 8,829,898, forward strand.
ACAGACACAGACACCCTTACATTCCAAACAAGTTACAACCATAACACTCTAAAAACTAATTAGACATAGACACACCATCACAAAAATAATAATTAACTTACAGACACACACATAGACACACATACAATGCAATTACACACAAACATACAGTACATAAATAACCAATAACCATAATCAATGATATGTACCACCCTGTGAATCTATAAGAGTTTGCTGCACGCATATGTATGTAGGACAGTGGGAGTTGAGATGAATACATATGCCCTCAAAACAGATGCCTAGATGAGTTGGCACACAAGTGCCAAAGGTGGCAGGTGGTAAGCCAGGTGCATAAAAGTCATTTGTTCACTCGTTGGCAGAGGCTAACATGATATGCCTGTTCATCCAAGCATTACTGAGATACACAGCCCTCTTCACCCTCTCGATGCCTTTTGCACTTCTCCTTTTGCACACCTCCCTCCTTCTGGCTCTTCATTAATCTCTCCTGGGAGAGGAGAGGAGGTAGAGAGAGGACTTGTCTCGCCTGACCTTGATTGGCTTGTTTAGTCTTCTGTTTGATCTCCTTTTGTACTTCAGGTAGGCTTTTAATGTTTCCATTACTCTTATTTCCCCATAGCCAGCTTGGCCGTTCAAATTGAGATTACCCTTTGCTCTATCAGCACTTTTGGGCCTCTGGTGGCATACCTTGACTAATTGGATTTGGAACACTGTGTAAACGCCGCTTGCAACAGCCTGTGCTATAGGATTTTTGCATCAGTATGTTTGGCTGAAGCAGAAAATGGTGGCATGAAATTAAAATGTTCCTGTGTTTTTGTGTGACTCCAGAAGTCACAAAGGGACTCGCTTCCGGATGTTACCCCGGCAACCTGCCGAGGTCTGCCAAAAGTGGTGAAACGGGAACAGATGTTGCAGTTGTGTGTGTATGTGTGTGTGTGTATGTGTGTGTGTGTGTGTGTGTGTGTGTGGGGGGGGGGTGGATTGTGTGTGTGCTCACTGGAGTAGCTTGCAGGTTTGAATACAGATGAGCTCGCCATGAGGGACTGAAACACAAAAACAACTGGCATATCAAAGTAGGCTATGAGAGGAATACACAGTTAGATGGTTGCGGGTGAGAGTACAGTCCCTGTACAGTAACAATACGCAAGAGAGATCTGTTTTTAACTCTTTCCTTCACAACTAAAACAGAAGCTCCAACTTTATGCCTTGATCTTCTGATTAAATAAACATGAAGGGATCTATTTTAGCTGGCACAAAACTGATGCAACCGGTGAAATTACCACAGCGCTAGGTGGGTAGAGTAGCAGTTATAGAGTTGTGTTCATGACAATGAGCAGGTCAAGTGTCATCATGTGAAAATTCAAACAAATTCTGTTTTTCATAAGAGCACTAATATTTCTAACACACCCCCTAGCTCCAGCGTCCCCACCAGTGCCAGCGTTTGCACTCCAGACTTTTTTTTACACCGTTAAATTTAGCACCGAAGTTGTTGTTCTGTGGTGAAGTTGCAGAGCTACTCTAGTAGTATGTGGCCTCTCTCTTCATTCTCTTCCCTGTCAGTTGTGTTTTAATGACCCCTCAGAAGGTTACTGATACACAGGAGGAACAAAGGATGAAGAGGAAAAATAATAACGCTGAGTCATCCACCACAGAGGACCGTGAACAGTGCCCTGGCATCTCCCCATGGGGAGCCATAACGATTTTTGTGGGCGTACGGAATAAACCTGTCCAGCTCAAATATAAATAACATCTATTAAAACACATCCCGGTGAGGAGTGCTTTTATGAGAAACCTCAACAATATACAGCATATATACACGTTATTGGATATCCCTCAGGGTTACATATGGTGACAGAGTAGCCTCAGTACCTGTATATCTACAGTGTGTTTGGCTCCGTTTAGAGCTGGGGGGGAGAGCTACTTTAGGTGTTACTACTTTTTCCTTGTTGTTTCTTGTTTTTTAAGACATCCACAAACAATGTTTGCTTGGTAGAGTTGGCAGGCCAGGCTTGGATGAGGGATGTTCGGACCAGCGAAGTGTGATATAAGGTTCTGGAACTTGAGAGCAGCAGTCGTTGCTGTTTAGATTCCAGTGGCACTTTACCTTAGTTCAATGTAGTCATTCTACCCTGGTATATAACTTGTATTGGTTGTCTCTTCCAAAGAAGCGCACTCATATTCTACAGTATGTGAGAACTCTGACCATGCTACAGTGCAGGTGTTTTTGCCATGTATGAGTTCACACAGGAGGTGATGCTCTCCCTCTGATCTTGACCTTTGACCCTGGCTTTAAACTGGCTCACACACGTTCCTTTAAGGCATCCATATTTTCCCCAGCTGCATCAAGGCTAAGTGCACTGTTTACCCCAAAACAAAGACTAATTATACCCACATAAGGTGTCTTTGATGTCATAAAAGACCAAAGCCTCAAAGAGATGGCATGTTATGCCAGATAGTGTTATGTAACAGTACTATACCAGGAGGATCCACCATTCCCACCATTCACAATTCAAGGGTCCCATGTTATGACATTGACGACTGATGTTGGAGCTGACAACCCAGATTAGTTTGAAACATTATAACATTATATGCCAAAGCTTCGGCATTTACAATACGATTAGAGGGCTTAAAGAAGTGTCCCAATGTTGCGTGCTAAAGATGTACATGTGACGGCCTAAGACTTGAGCACACACAAGCATGTTCCCACTTGTTGCTCTCTGTACAAAAGATCAACCTTTAAAAGAAGACAATAGAAAAAAAAATGTTTCTCATTTTTTTGTTCCAATTGAATAGAAGACGTGTTTTCTAATTCCTTCTATTGGTTAAGCTGACAGGGACTCTGTAAAGCTTTGGATAATCCACTGAATTCTGAGGAATTCACTCCACTTGAGTGAACCCAGGGTTTGTGAGTCACCACAGATGACTGAAACAGTACCTACAGTACCTGTAAAGGCCCTCCTCTCTCCTCATCCCTCCATCCTCCCTCCTCCTCCACATTAGAGGTGCTCAGGCCTTAAATCTCTCTGATCCTCCCAAGCCTCATCACCACGTCAGTCAGCAGAGCTGTAAAGCTTCTCAGCAACAGTCACCCTCAGCCTATAGAATGCACCTACAGGGATGGATGACACTAGAAGGCTCACAGCTAAGGGCTATCTGAATGTCAGACTAAGGACTTCAAAGCAGGCACTTCAGTATTAGAGGGCCCAGGGTACTCAATGCTGTGATGTTGAGAGCTTGTTTATAATACCCTACAGGCAATTGACTCTGCGTTTTAAGGATTGTTAAAACATCACTCAAGGGCTGTGTCTGTCAGTAAGAAAAAGCAGCTTGCATTCGGAGGGAACATGATAGAATATTCAGTTGCTCCGCATCTGTTTCATACTAAGGGTGAATACCAATCCTTTTAGATGACCAGGGGGAGAGGGTATGTTGAAGCTGTGAATGAAGTCTATCATGACATGTTTCTGTAGTGAGTTGACTCGTAGCAGACCAGCCTGTCTCTCCTGCCTGTCACCATCCTGGTCCCACAACATCACAGTCAGAGAGACAGAGAGAGTGTGTGTGTGTGTGTGTGTGTGTGTGTGTGTGTGTGTGTGTGTGTGTGTGTGTGTGTGCAGCATGGGTGTGTGTGCGTGTATGTGTGTGTGTGTGGCGGTGTGAAGGTATAAATTAACATTAGGAGCACTGACTGCATCAAAGTCAACACACTTTAAAAGAGCCCACAAAGGAAGATGACAGGATCTTAGTGTGTGTGAATGTGTGTGTGTGTGTGTGTGTGTGTGTGTGTGTGTGTGTGTGTGTGTGTGTGCGTGTGTGTGTCAGCACAGAGGGG
>NC_139659.1:8838726-8848726 GCF_951799395.1 Argentina silus
AACTTTGAAGTGGTGTTTGCAAGCTGTTGAAATGACTTTTATATGAGGATTCACGTTTCTCGTCCAGAGTTTTCCCATTTGGTTATGGGTGAGTTTTTTTTTATTGTATATGCTTTTCTTTTTTAAGTACAAAAGGAAATATTGACGAGAATAAACATTTGTCTCAGTAAGTGAACCATACATATTCCTCAGCCCATGACTTGAGGGACCCTTAAGAGGACGGGCTCATTGTAATGCATGGAAAGATACCGTAAAGACATGTTGATACCATTCCTCATTCCGTTCCATGCATTACAATGAGCCGTCCTCCGATTTCTACCTGCACCAGCTTCCTCTGCTTGTATCTCATATTTATCATTTAGATATAGTAGATTAAATATCCTGTTGATATGATGTTGCTCTGCTTCAATGATCAATACCATGGATTGTGATGCAGGGATTATGCTTGGTAAATGAGATGTCTGTTTCACTGCTTGCCTGGAATGACAAGCAGAGAATACAAAGATGATAGATGCGGGCAGAAAGGATCTGTCCTGCATTGCAAACATGTTGTGGTACTGTAATCTGGTAGGCGGATAACAAGCCTGTGATTGACAGCCAGCAGTCCTTTATTAGTATGCAAGTGTGTGTGTGTGTGTGTGTGTGTGTGTGTGCGTGTGTGTGTGCACGTGCGCATGCGTGTGTGTGTGCACGTGCGCATGCGTGTGTGTGTGTGTGTGTGTGTGTGCGCGCATGTGTGTGTGTGTGTGTGTGTGTGTGTGTATGCTGCAAGCATGAGTTTGTGTACTGTTTGTGCATGCCTGTGTGAGTCTGTTTTTGAAGAACCATTTTAATTAAGCAGAAGGGCCCTTACTGTGTCAGTGAACATAAGAATGTGTCCTTAGTACTAAGTGCTTTAGTTGGCTAGCGAACTTGTTGGGTGGCAGGCATAGTTAGCTCGTTACACAATCTAATTGATTTGAATAGCGCTTTTTACATCTTAAATTTTACACTAAGTGCTTAAGTTATCAGAACCTGTTGGGAAACCAGAGAATTTGACATGTTGTCTCCATATAGTATATCATATAATATATTGTAAACAAACTGGACATCATATATACGGGGCGGGAATGGAAAGCCCAACTGTGGAAATTCAAACAGGCTTGTTCACCAGGCTCGAAGCAAAGGGCTTTGAGCACTAGCTGGACTGCTAATAAGCCTTGGCGCACACTGGCACCGCTGTCGAAAAGCAGCTAATGAGGACCTCTATCCCTGTGTGCTTACACAGCTTGTATAGCCACCATTATGTGTAAGGTGGTTTTATTAGTGTGCTGTGTGCATTTGTGAGGCACATCACAATCAAACCCAGAGCGGGAAGAGGGAATAATCCTGCTTCTTGATTGGCTGTGCTGTGTCCATGGCGATCCATCTGTGGTAATGGACTCCTCTCCAGTCGAGAGAGACAGACCCACTCACTCTGGAGAGGCTGACTGACAGCTCCTGTCTCTCTCTCCTCTTCATGTACGTGCCTGGCTGTCTCGCGCTGATATATATATATGCCATTTAGCTGACACTTTTATCCAAAGCGACTTCCATTGCAGTGAGTGCATACATTTCAGTATATATGGTCCCAGCGGGAATCAAACCCACAACGTAAGCGTTGTTAGCGCCATGCTCTACCAACTGAGCCACAGAGGACCACGCTAATGACCTCAGCGATAGCGCTGGGACGGTGGGTGAGTGACACGGGGTGAGGGCGCCTTGTTTAATTGTGACTCGTCACCCAGTCACTCATCAGGCCTGCTGAGCAGTGGAGAAGGGGTGGGGGTCGCCCGGGCGATGATGAGGGATTATGGGTAATGAATGTATGAGAGATGCATGTGTCATGTGTGTCATCCCCTGGTGGGGGAGGGAGAAGGGTGCTCTCTCTCTCTCTCTCTCTCTCTCTCTCTCTCTCTCTCTCTCTCTCTCTCTCTCTCTCTCTCTCTCTCTCTCTCTCTCTCTCTCTTTCTCTCTCTCTGTCTCTCTCTCCTATTTCTGTCCCCTGCTCTCGTGCAGAGTGAGGGTGTCAATGGAGGAGAGGGGAGGAGAGGAAGACGCTCCCTTGTAATTTGTGGGTGAGAGAGAGGCCTCTGATCCGTCCTGCTGGCGGCTCTGACACCTCATCAGTCTGAGACAGGAGTCAGACCCTCAGAGGCCGGGAGCTTCTCTACAACAACACTATGGGTGAGTCACCATGGTGGAGGCACGGCAGCATGAAATGACCTTTATAGTGTATTGTTTCTGTACTTGTGTAAGTATTTCAAATGTTAAATGTATCTGCAAACCATATGCTTTTGTCTTCAGTTCTGACCTTACTGTCATTGTGCTCCCCCCATCTCTGGGAAAGAAAACAAGATTCCTCCAGTTTTCCACAGGTATGGAAGAGGAGGGTGACGTTGGGAAGGGGGGATGGGGGGTTAGGACATAATAAATCAAAGCAGCACCCCTTCGGGTGACAGACCAAAGCAATCGATCACCTCTGGCATGTCATAGCATTGGGCTTAATGAGGACATCTCGGCAGACAAGGAGTGGGGACCTTATCTTGTTATCCTGGTCGGCTGTCAATCACACCTGCGACACGCGATGCCATTATCAAACAAGACGTGGCATCTCCACAACAGGCACGCCCTCTGACGGGATAAGAAGACAATGTTATTACCAAGGTGACTGGGCCTGTGCATGCCAGGTTGATGGATTGGTGTTGCCGTGCTATAGAGTCAGAAGATTAGAAGATTGTGGTTGATTACCACTAAATGACCGTGGTATACATCAAAGCTAGTGCCCCAGTCAGATCTTGAGGTGATGATGGGCTCTGTGTTCAGGCTATGGGGGGTGTGGGGGGGCGGGTGGGGCGGCCTGGTGTTAAGTGTAATAGCTAGTATTACGGTAAAGGCCAGTCGGTGGGATGAGATGCGTGAGATGCATCTACATTGGCTATTATTAGTCTTCATGACAATATTTAGACCCTCAGTGTCTGGATGCGTTTGCCTTTGATGACACTTAGTCAGAGCCCCCTCAAGTCAAAAATCAAATCAAATCGTCTGGGGACCTATAGACCAGAGGGCGTGCTAAGATTCATGGAGTTTCTGTGATACAGTACTATATAGTCCTGTGTCTCATGTAGTGGAGCTGGAAAATGAGTTCTGGGGGAGTCATTATAACAAGAGCTGCTCTGTGTTTTCACCTTCATACATGACAAAGATGACATATGAAAAGGGTGCAGTAATTGCATTCCCCCCCCCCCCCTCCCTCTTCATATTACCAGAGAAATATGATAGGGTTGTCTTAGAGGGGCCGTCAGCGGTGGCAGTGACAGCCAATTTAGCCTTGCAGAAACAGACCTGTCACTTCAGCACCAGGGGTTACGGCTGTCAGCCACAGACCTTTCTCTCTCTCTCTCCCCCCCCCCCATCCCTGCTCTCATCTCATCTCCTCTCCTCTCCTCTCCTCTCCTCTCCTCTCCTCTCCTCTCCTCTCCTCTCCTCTCCTCCTGTCTTCTCGTCATTATTTGTCCAAGTAGAATGTGGCTCTGGCTCTGGTTCCAAGAAACCTACATTGCAGTCAGGAGGTTTTTTTTTTATTTTTATTTTTTTTAACTTTGGTATCGATCGTACTTGTGTTGTAAAAAAAAAGAATATATCTTTTCATAGGTCTTTTTATCTTTTCAAAAAGGTTTCTGTCACAGACTCATAGAGATAAAAAAAACAGCTATTGTCCTTTTCCTGTGGACAGAGACAAACAGTTCTATTGAATTGTTGGTAATTTATTGTTTTCTTTGACCCTCCTCCTCAATTTCAGAGGGTTGTGTAGGTATCAGGTCAAGTCAATCTATGCTTTATGATGTCGAAGCCTAGAGAGGACACAAAGATAGAGAGAAGGTGTTAATTTAAAACTGAGTATGTCCTCTTGTTTCACACATATATAATGTAAAAATATGTGCCCCACGGTTAATTGAGTCCATTTTAATGAATTGTTTTTCTTTTCTATTGGGGTTACAGTTTACAGTTCCATTTATTAACCTTCAGGGGTCTTTTCCCTCTCCTTTTCCATCAATTCATATTTTATAACATCTAATAAACATGAGCTATCAAGTGCAATACATTTTCTTTTTCAGGGCAGTTATGGGAATTTATTTACATACTGTAGGTTTCATGTGTTTTATGAAAGTTGAGAAAATAGCATGTTACATCAGTGATATAATATACAAATCATTCGACATGGCAGAATCTCAAGTTCTTTTATAAATATTTTAGATAATTCCATAACCCTAACCCTAACTTATTAACAGCCTCAAAATGTTCACATTGCCTTGTCTTTATTTTCATTTTATTAATGAACTAAAAAAAAAGAGAGGGTACGCAGTCTCTCATCCAAGTACTAACCAGGTCCTAACCTGCTTAGATCCACAATCAGAAGAGATCGCTCATTCTCAGGCTGGTGTGGCCGAGTGCTTGAATGCTAGCAAGATAGGCTTCTTATTAATAACAGTGTCACCCCTATCAAAATGTTGACATTGCCTTATTTTTTTTCAACTTTTATTTCATGACCTGTCCATGAACAGTCCTTGTACATTTTGACCAGGACCACCACATTCATATGATGATCCAGGACCACTTTCATACAGTATGGCGATCCAGGACCACCACATTCATATGCATAGATGTATGTTTCATCCGTTTCAAATGAAACAGGCTCTGCAGCCACTAGGGTGCTACTGTTTTACCTATCATTTACAATGTCCATTTGATGCGTTTGTAAACACATTGACATGGTAAAAGCCATATAGATGAATGACAGCAGCACACATCGCAGCGGCCACTGTCCCACTGACTCCTGCATAAAAAGTGCTGAAAAACAAATAGCGAAGTAGGGGCCCCACAATGGCAATTTGAAACTGCCGCCCTCACATCCAAGACTCCCTGTTGTTTTGTAAGCAACTGAAAAGAAACCAGAGGAATAATCCACTCTGTACTGTGATGGTGTGTGTGTGTGTGTGTGTGTGTGTGCGTGCGTGCGTGTGTGTATGTGCCACCTCTGATTTATTAATCAAATCTCTATAAACCACACACACACACACGCACACACACACACACACACACACACACACACACACACACACACACACACACACACACACACACACACACACACACACACACACACACACACACACACACACAGTCAGGCTCAGTGACACATACCCACACCCACACAGACAATCAAGGTTAGCCAAGGACTGGGTGCTATCTGATTGTGTGCCGCTATTTTTCTAACCTCCTATTTGATTTACAGCCGTTGAAATGGGTGCAAAGTCTGAGTATGGAACGGGCTGATAAAGTTATAGCCATACCTCACCCCAGCGCCAGGCTCAGCAAATGAAATGGATTTATCTCTAAATCAGGGACTTATAGATCTAACGTGAGTCATCACGTCAACCTGAGGCAAAGGTGTCTCCATCTCATCCCTCACATGTTTATGCCCTGCATCCTGAGGACACCCTGGAGGACAGCTCTCAGTGGCTGTAGGGAGAGCAACACTGTCACAACGTGAAATGTTACACTTAGTGACTTATGTTAGGATTATGGGTTTGTAAATGATAGCTGGCCTTTTGATCCATCAGAGACAGGCAGGGGGCATCAGGGTTGGGGTCATTTTCATATTAATGTTGTACAATTAGTCAATTCAGGGGGTAAATGCAAATTCCTCGTCATGTCCCCCCTGGAATGTCAAGTACCCCTGTGGTGTCCTGGCTTGGTGCGTGTGTGTCTATGTTTGCGTGCATGTGTGTGTGTGTGTGTGTGTGTGTGTGTGTGCATGTAGCAGTTGGCTTGAAACGTTAGGACTGATTCCCAGAGGAAGGGATAAGCATGGGAGGAAACACAATGTCCTGAAACAGGCAAGGTCTCCTAATAAAGCAGCCAGGCCAGGACTATTCATTCTATAAGAGTGCCCCTGTAGCCTACTAAACACACAAGAACCACTCTGATCTGCCAGTGATCAGACACAGCCATTCCTCTAGAGGAGAGAACAAATGGAAGGGCTTTTGTATGAAATGGCACAACATCCCTCAACTGTTTTTTTTTTCTTCTTCTTCTGAAAGTTGGAACAATGTAACAGTATGCGAGAGACTCTGAATATGAGATCAAAACACTTCCTGATAAGCCTGCAGGCCCAATGCCTCTCAGGAGAAGCATTACAGGAGATTGTATTGCGTGCTTGTATCGTATCGCTGGTACTATAACCTCTGCACTGCTTCCCACGTTTAGGTAAGTAGGGCTGAGAGCAGAGAGGAACCTGACTGGCTGACTGGCATGCAGAGAGGTCCATGACCACAGACTGGAGGTATTTGGCCCCTTGGTTAACCACTGAGGAATGCGCTGTATGTGCTCTGTAACTGAATAGCACTCCTATTACCACCTAATGAGATCTATGCTGTCTGTGTTATCTAATGGCATCTCCCTAGGTATCTGCCAAATGCTGTGTATTTCATGGTGTTACAGTTGCCATCGATCACCACTGTTGTGACAGCTTGTAGGAGCGTTCCGATTTCAGATGCTGTGCTCTGATATAACCGTTCTTCTTCCTTTCCTTCTCAGTGTATGTTCTGCCCGAGGCAGCGTGACCCGCACTGTCATGTTGTGTACCAACAGGTAAGAGAAGCTGAAACTACTTTATGAATGTTTTAAGTGTTCAAGAAGAATGTTGCGAAGAATGCTGCAAGTTTCCTGGTCACGGTATCTCTGTTCTCATGCCTCAGGACAGACAGCAGATGTACACATGTTGTATGACTCTCAAACAAGGAAACTTGGCACAGGTTTAACTTTTGCTGCAGTATGAGGAAGAATATTTCATTTGAATTTTCATTTGAGTTTACTGAGAAAAACCCTATCGTGACTATGAATCTCCTCTTATCAGAACATGGACAAACTCTAAAACTATAACTCTAAAACTATAACTCTAAAACAACTTTTTCAGTCATTACAAATGCTTGTTACTTTTCCCCTCATCAAGCTACTGGCTCTATGCACAATTCAATGTCAGGAGATCATCTACAACTATTTAATGACCTGTTAGTTGTCAAGAGATTCCAACTGTGTGTGTGTGTGTGTGTGTGTGTGTGTGTGTGTGTGTGTGTGTGTGTGTGTGTGTGTGTGTGTGTGTGTGTGTGTGCGTGTGTGTGTGTGTGTGTGTGTGTGTGCGTGTGTGTAGAGTTGAAGGTGGGGAGTGCAGCATTCTGTGTGTACTCTTTGTTATTGCCCTCAGCTAAAGCTGGGTATACTCATTAACTGCTGTGGAGCAGCAAAAGCAGTTGCCTCTCAGCATGATTGCTCTCAGTCAGTTTGGCTCAGAAATAAACAAATGCCACTGTTGTTGTTCTGAAAAAAAGTACAATCCCAAAAGCACAGCCAGCAGCAGCATATTCAGATTAACTACATCAAACAACAATAACCACCCACACATCGTATCGGGGGTGTGTGTGTGTGTATGTGTGTATGTGTGTGTGTGTATTATGTATGTACATGTGTACGCGTGTGTGTGCGTTATTTTATAAGCATTGAAAAGTATATTTACAATACACACCCTTACTTCTGCTACACTAAGAGAATATCATACACAATCCCTTTTCAGTGTCTGACTCTTTTGACCCCCTTTTGACCCCCCCTACTGTATATACTGAGATATACCGTAGAGCTGTGGTAGTTCCAGTCGTTACTGACCTGTGGGGTGAAGCTAAAAACCTCTCTGTCTGATTCTCCGTGCAGGCTCAGACGAGAGATTTATCTCTTTAATTCTCCTATTGTATTAGCCTCTGACAACTTCATTCTGCCCACTGACCAAAGGTCTGAGAAGGTGCATGGAAAAACCTCGGTCTAATTCTGTGTTGGTCCAAATGCAATAAACTGTAGTTATTTTATTCATCATTGGTGCCACGGAGGGCTGCTAATAAAAGGCCTGTGCAATTCCAACAGGGAATGGACTTCAAAATGAACATTATGAAATGCTTTGATTAAGTTCTACTTTAATAACTAGATCAATTCTCCCGAGCTCTGAATTTACAGCAAAAAAATACAGTCTTGATGCTCAATGTCCTTATTAGATATTTTGCTTGCAGTTACATTATAAAGCTTGACTTTGACGCAATGTGTTTTGTCTGTTGTGGGGCGTTTTGTTTTGGTTAACAGCCAGTCAAAATGCTCTAATGAAAAATATAGATAATCTGAACCACATTTCATGATGTCATTATTTTACAGTTAGATGGGTTTAATCCATGACATCATGATCAGTGTTCCAGTAAACAAGGGTGTATGTTGGAGAAGAATGATTCACTGCAATATGGGATTTGTTTTCTGGTGAATTAACAGCAACACACACACACACACACACTGATCTCTAACCGATGAGTATGTCACGCTTATAAAAAGAGGGCACAACAAACACATATGAGAATGACTGGTTGACTTATGACTTCATTGTTGTTTGCCGTGTCTTTCAAGTCGCTAAGATATGACATCAACATAACAGAAGGGAAGGGGTAGGAAACTGCAGAGCATGGCAGTTCTCATGGGGGTCACGCCTGTATCCTATTCTTTCCACTAAATGAATCATACTTATCTCATACTTTGCCAAGAAACTTTGTGAAATGTTGATGGATGACGAGAGGCCAGTGTCTTTGGTGTGAAGAGGAGCTTGTGAAAGGCAGGGTCAGGGGGGTTAAGCTGGTTATGATAAGACCACAGAGAGGATTATGATTGAGTGTCATTCAATCTGCCGCCTGGGCTGAGAGAAGAGGGAGATTAGAGTGAGATCATAAGAAAAGAAGGCTTTAAAGATCTGATAGGGTAATATGATGCTGACCTTTCTGCTACGTTGTCCTGGGGAAAGTGAGAGTTGAAGTCCAGTTGAAGGTTGACCTTGGAGGGTTGTCCTTCCTGTCACCGTGTTCATGGCCAGTGGTTCTATTGTACAGTGTTGGTCTTCCTCCTCGCCCACAATGAGTTGGATTCCCTGAGAAATTGGCTCAGTAACCTTGGTTGTCCTGTATGGTTTGACAGGTAAGGTACATGCTACAAAGTCAAGAGAAACCTTTCACACACATACGCACACGCACACGCACACGCACACACACATACACACGCACACACACACGCACACACACACGCACACACACACACACACACACACACACACACACACACACACACACACACACACACACACACACACACACACACACACACACACACACACACACACACACAGGACACTGAATAACCCCAATCTTCCCTCTCTCTGTCAGACACACACACGCAAGGCTATTTTACTCTGATGTGACTAATATGTTGTGCTTATCCACAACCAAGTTTTCAAGCCTTTATACATTCTTTTTTTTTTTTTTTTTACTTGGTTGTATAAACATGTTGTTTACAGAAGAGCTGAAATAAGTAAACAGTTCAATTAAAAAACAGGAGGTTGTTCATCACTGCCAAGACTAGATGATCTACATTACCAACTCCCAGGCCGAATCTTGCGTACAGTCGTAATTATATTCCTATGCCTCCCTGTGTTCTCTACTGGAAGCAACACACCAGAGTATTACATTTCCAAATGTAGTCAGCTCTAAATAGGGTCTCTCACCCTCCGACCTGCAGTGCCAGTGAGAGGCGGGAGGAAACGTAACAACCATTTATCAAAAAGTCTGCTCTCTCACCCCCATTGCTGAGGGGTTATAGAGAGTTACCAACCTCTTAACGGGAATTCTTGTTTATAGAGAAATGCTATTCATTTTGCAGGTTATTCAGTGATAGATTTGGCGGGGGTGGTGCTAGGGAGAGGGGGCGCTTCACCACGACCCTGTTGGGCATGATGGATTGTGGGCCAGGGGGGCGAGTGACGTGGGGTGGAGGAGACCTGGGTAATAGGGAAATAACAGCCCGATGTTGGGTTTGTGTCATGAATGAACCCGACACCCCACACTCT
>NC_139659.1:8853726-8876226 GCF_951799395.1 Argentina silus
CCTGAGTGGGCATTTTGAATGTATCAAGTAGCTAGCGAACATGAAAGTTTGTCCGTCTGAGGTGATTCCATTCCGTTGTAAGCAAGGAAAAGGGGAATTCTATTCCATCCAATAACCCCTTTCACCAAGTCAACAAAACACATAATCTGCTTTTGTCCAAATGTGAATACAATTCTGTATAAATCGCAGTTTTCACTGTACATTCCCAATGAAGACCAATAGGACGCCAAAGAATGGTTGTTTTTCCCATCATCCTCTGTAAGTACACTCACATCAGTTCAAAGACACACTGACACAGTACACAAACACACTCCTCACACATGTTTAAAGAGTCATCTGGAGAAATATCACACCAAGGTTCTGGATTCCTGAGCTTCATCCCAAAACGAGTGACAGGCACATGATAATGACCTAGGACATCTTGTACTCTTCACACGCACGCACGCACACACACACACACACACACACACACACACACACACACACACACACACACACACACACACACACACACACACACACACACACACACACACACACACACACACACACTCACTCACACACACACACACACACACACACTCACACAAACACAGAGACAAGTGTGAAGTGAACATAAAGTCAATGGGTTTCACAGTATGCTGTGAAAACCTGGAATATTCACGCCAGTGGTTGGTCTCTCCAAGAAGGCTGTCCCTATCCCCCCAACCTCTCCCTTCTGCTGGAGTGGGAGTGGGAAGCTCTTGTTGGTGTTTTCATTTTGTCCTCCAACCCTAGCTCCTCTTCCCCCTCTCTCTGGTCGTAACCATTCTCTATGGAGTGGCTGGCACAGCCGTAGAGTATCAGGTTAGACACCACTAACACACACACACACACACACACACACAGCTACAGTGTAGTGTGACAGCTCTGTGGGGTTTTACACCCCTGTCTGTCTCAGACTATTTGTGTCTCAGCAGCTGAATGAGCCTCTCCACCTCAGATAGTCACAGCCAGGAAATGAAGGGCTTGTTCATCATCTGAGTCATTACAGAAGATCTGAGATGGACTTCTCATGTTGTGGTATTGGATGGGAATTTGCTAACTTGACAACAAAATTAATACGTTTCTCCAAATATTGGACTTTATATGTGAGTAATACTTAAACAGTAGAATCTGACTGGTATTATTGCTGTACACTTGAAGACAGTTCATACAGGGGACTGGGCCTGGGTCTGTTGCTAAGCCTGGTGTAAGTGCTGCGTGATATGGTGGTTTTGGTTTGTTCTCTCTGTCATTAGTGGACAAGTGTGACATGACGTCCCCCAGATGTAAATATGGGAGGGTCCGTGCTTGGGCGATGAGAACCCTCATCAACTGGACACATCAGCTGAGGAGAGAGACAGAGAGCAAAGGCTCTGTTATTGCATACACAGTGTGTTGCCAGGGGAACAGGGTTTTGCTTTTTGGGGGTGAAAGGGGAGATGCATTGTGGTTACCCACTTACTGTGGCAACAATCTTCCCCAGACAGAGGGTTACGTGCATGTTTGAATTTAGAGAGAGGAGGACACACACACACACACACACACACACACACACACACACACACACACACACACACACACACACACTGTGATAATATTTATCATTCTAAGGAGACGTTCAATGCTGCGGCCCACATCCTCATCCAGCTGGCTATCATGCATCTGGCTTGTCAGCAAAAATGCTATTGAAAGGAAATATTGATTTAGGAATAAAAACCAGGAAGCATCATTGTGTTTGCATTGCAAATGGCAAGCAACTAAACATTTTACGACCCAATATGCAACGTTGCGGTGAGAATCGTATCAGCTTTGCCCCCTCCGTCTCTCCCCACTCAAGGAGTGATTTAGCCGTGTGGCATCAACAGAAGGGCTGTGACTTCTAGTGAGATAGTGAGTTACTGAGCGCCAGCGAGGGGATATCAAGTCATTGCATTTAAATGAGGTGCGATTTGGCACCTCGTCAGCTGCTACTGCACCCACAGGATGCTGGAGGAGGGCACGTGCTCTGGCCTGTACCACATCTATGGGTACTGTACATGATCTATATCTGGTCTCTGTGTACTGGGCTGTAAGCAGTATCTACTGTAGCCTAGTGTAGGTCTCTAATAGGTAACTGCTCTGATGGTGGGTATTCAACATACGGGGTAAGGCTACTGGAGCTGAGGTACTGTACAGTATATTGACAGCTTGACATTCTCGATCTGCGATGTAATGGTTTTGAACTTTTTTTTATGAGTTTTTATTTTGTATGCCATTACAAGAAGAGGAGTACATGGTACACAGAGGACAGTGTTGTAACTGACAACTGTATCCGTTCCTGATTAGTTGCCCACCAAACATTTCCATGTTCTAAAACCAGGGAGAGAAGCGCTCTAAACTCAAACAGCTTTACTGGTAATGGTTCACACATAAGTAGGAATATGTTTCCCTTTTTGGGTGGGAACTGGATGTGGGAAAGACAACAAACTTGGGGTATCCTCCCTAGCTGCCCCCCTGAGTAGTGCAGGTCTCTGCTAACAGCTGTTTATTGATGTGAGATTATTGGGGTAGAAACTTGAGCCCATTTTTCCTGGACATAATTTTGGAGCATCACGAACATCCCACATGAAGCCACTATGCTGTTAGAGACAAGTGAGAGCTTTGTGTTCGTTCCTCCAGTATTTCAGTGATTCTGTTACACAAGTGTTTTCTTGAGTAATTCAATAGCCTAGCATGCTAATGGTTAGGCTACTATGCAGTTAGGTACATTTGATTGACTATTTGTGTATTACAGAGATTAGACCAGTTAAATGAATGGCATGCTGGGCTTGTGAAGTCTTTTCCAGTGTTTACAAATTGTCTTAATCTATCATCTCCACAAGACCACCGTGAAAATAAATTGAGGTCCTATATCATTACCTGAGTAACTACTTTCCTGCTTGTGTTAATGTGCTGTGACTGTGGACAAATACAGCAATTACTGCATAGCCCACTGCATACTAATCCATCCACCCATTCCTCTCCTCTCCTCTGCTTTTCCTCAACTCTACTGTACCTCCCTTCTGCAGCTTTCCTCCCCTCTTAAAACCAAAACCATAGACACAAGTGTTTGTCGTGAGGGGGGATGCGGTATACTGTACAACCTCTATGCTCAATGTTTTCATGAGAAGAGCTAGGCAATGGAGATGATGGCGGGGGCTGCTTAGAGGCTGAACACCAGTAACCCGGGGGGTGTAACATGTAGCTGTGGATTATAACACTAGATCTTCCAGGGCTGCAGTGAAACCCCATTCCCCACAGTGGATCAGCGGTGGTCCCTGACTGCGGTGGGCTTTTTTATTGAGTTGGTGGGTAAGCCAGGTCAGCCATGGTCAACAGGCTCCAGCCGATTCAGCCACCCACAGACAGGGCTCCAATTTCACTCTGATGAAAATGAAATCAGTGAAGTGGAACTGCTCCCAATCTCACAAAGAGGGAGAGAGAGAGAGAGTGAAAGCAATAGGAATAAAAAGAAATAAGGAGAAGGAGAGAGAGTGAGGGTACTCTGAAGGGATCTTGTCTTACTGTTTTTATGGTAATTGCCAATGTGCTCCTCTTAGCAGAGTGCAATGACGTTAAATGGAGAGTCTGATAGCGCACCTTTATGGACGTGGTGCTGGGAGGTGGATGCATCCGCTAACATTTTACCAGCGCCATCTATTCCATCGACAAATAGAGAATAGATGGAGATGGGGATTTCAACCTGATTTTATTTTCAAATTGGGAATTCCGTACACACTGCCCATCTGTGAAATGATGGCATCGAAAACATATTGCAACCATGTTTTCATTTCGTGCAATGTGTGCATGTGGTGTAAATATCATAGATTTATAGCAGGGTAACAGGAGGGGCATCATGAGCAAAAAAACCTTAGCTGGGGTGGAGACACTTTTTACTCCCTGCGCTCCCAGAATCTCAATCGAGAGATGAGATCCTGGGTTTCGAGATAATGTATTGTTTACAGTATATTCAATTATCACATCAGTTGTCTTCATTTAAATAACAACAGTTGAATTTTTAATTTCAGACTTTTCTGTTGTGATGGATTCATCCTTGGATAATCATTTATGGTCATGTCTGTGTAGTTTATAGATCATTTGTGCTGGGAGACAGATGCAGACATCCCATAGGTCATCTATTTACACGTCCGATTAATGCCTTTTTGAGAGCTATTGATCTGGGCCAGAGCTTAATGGTGGCATTACTGGATCAATGCAGATGCTGCACGGTACAGCATGGATGATACATTGAGATACTTTGGTAAAACCTAATAATAAACATAAAATACAAATGCCATTAAATTATTCAGCCAGCTAAGAGTGGGTAAACCAAAATAGTGTGCATCATTAGTTCTCATGCACTGGCACTGGAGTTTGGCATTCCTGAGGTAGCCTCAAGTGCATTTTGAAACAAGCACTACCGCATATTTACTTTAATCTTTTGATTGGAAAATAGGTTGATTATACAGTAATTACAAAATTCAAATGTAATGCGTGGACAAATGGGAAAAGGCAAGACTCAACAGAATCCGAGCAGCGCAGTGTCACCATAAAATGGTGCAAACCAAACTCCTTACTCTTCTATGTGAATGTAGAATGCTTTGGTTAGGACGCACCATTTGCATCTATCCGCAACTGTGATTAAGGAAACAAAAACAAAAGAAGTACCATTTAAAAAGCACTCTCCTTAAATGCTTTTCTTCCATAAACATGCAGTCACACGGGGGGATACGGGGACTCGGTCAGGAGTTTACTGTTGTACCACAGCAGTTATCTGCCCCCAATGTTTGCATTTCTCTGGAAGCTTTTGAAGTCGGTAATGTGCTTTTGGTGGAGGCCCAAAGCCTAGATGGTAATTACCTTGCTCTCTCTGCCTCTCATAATTTCATGCCTCCAGGGGGCCATTACTGAAGCCTCTACATCTACAGTCATTCTGCTGAATTAAAGAAAGAAAAAAAGAAATGCCAACAGCTCTGCAGCTCCTACTTGTATGTCAGGGGAAGAGAAATAAAGAAATATTGACTTTTGATTACACTGAGGAAAGAGACATTATGTTTCTGAGAGTGTCAGCTTTCTGGCAATTTTGTTTGGCTTATGCTTCTGTTCTTTTTTTCCTCTGAATTAAACATGCAACACAGAACACATGGTACATTTATATGAGCTTTGAGAGATGTTTGTATCATTTCCACCACGTTTTCAGCCATTAAAGATGATCAAAGTGTACTGTAGGTCAAGGATATCAACATTTATGCACATCGAGACTCACTTTTGTAGTTAAATGGAAGCAAAAGGAAAATAAAAGGTTCAAGGCAAACTTAGAGCCATTCATAAATACAATATGTGAGCTGCTCCTCCTATCTAGACTCTTGCAGCTGGTTGACCTTAACAGCATCCAAACTATTGGGGAATTTGTCTTTCCTCAGGAAGAGAAATGCACTGCCACTATTTCCAGCCTCAAGGGTTTGTCCTTTTCCTCACCATGATTCTGGGCACTTCAGGGGTTTTAGCAACTTAGGACTTGCACATACACACACACACATGTGCAAACACACAATCATGAAAACAACCATTCAAACAAACACTCACACACACACGCACACGCACACACACACACACACACACACACACACACACACACACACACACACACACACACACACACACACACACACACACACACACACACACACACACACTCACAGTGTTCACACTCTTTAGCATCCAGAAGAGTCCTCTGCATTCCTCATACAGTAAATGGCATCTGTTTTACAATGACCTCACAGCTTAAATGGTATGGGAAGGACAATACATTCTGAAATACAGAAACTAAATATTGAGAGAATTTTCTTTCAAACTATCACACAGTATCTTCTATGTATCTTGGCTTTGTATTTGTAGAGCCGAACAGCAGGAGATGAATGAGAGCAGCGCTGGGACTCAGCAGAAATGTTTGTCTTCATAAACACTGAGCTGTTTGATAGATCTAAAGCATTCATCACACTGGACAAGGCCCATTACAAACAATGGTTCCACAAAACAAGAGGAAAAGCAAACAAAAGTTTGTTTTGTTGTGTTTTCAACTCAGCTGCACTTTAAACGTTGTTTCCATGCCAAGATATCTTAACATCAGATTTCACACCATAATGTCATGTTGCCTGATTACCTTTAGTACCCTGTCAGCAGAATAATGACAGCCCAGATCTGGCCCACGTCTTTTTTCTACCGACATCCGGATATGGCCCAGTTACAACTTTGTTCCAAGGGCCAGAAGTGGGCCGGCTCTGGCTGCCATTCCTGAGCTTTATCTTTGCCATGACCTTGGCCAAACCTTGGCCAGCATGTGGATGTGGCCCAGGTCACAACCACACTCAGACCAAAAATGGCCCAAAAGCTACAGGAACTTATCAGGGCAACATTTCTCATCTCAGAGCTGGCCCACATCAAATTGCCAACTCTTAGCCAGGGTTGGCCCCCCACATTTGGATCAAGTCTGGCCCATATAATATTTGTTTATGGCACTCAGCCATATGTCCCACCACAAGACCAGATCTGGCCCACAATTGTTTGCTGACTGGGTATTTTCTATAGGATTTTTTTAAGTGTTGGGGTTGACTTTATTCTAGGACTACACAAGTAGGGGATATTCCACACATGGAATTATACGTGTTGAGACTTGGAATGACTCACAATAACATGCTTTCCTTGTGACATCAAAATAAAGGGGGGAATTTTGTCAGAATGACAACATGGGAAATATTGATATGTTACAGAATCTTCTATAATACTGTTCATGACAGAATCTATTTTTCTGTATGTTCTTAACAATATAACACGTTATTATAAATGTTTTGTTACCATAAGTTATTCATAAAAAATGTTACACTGTGTTGTGAAATGTGCATGTTAATCATGGCAGGTGATATCATTCGGTCCTGTGACATTCTTTGGTATTTCTGTTTATAACATATAGACGCTCTTTTCTTCTCCATAGCACATTACCTTGAACTAATTTGGATTAAGTGTTTTCTCACTATCTATAATATATTCATGATGCATATTCATAGCTCCCTCCCCCTTAATAACAGGCAAGGGACTGGTTTGACTCTTCGCTCAAGGTTGTGCCCAAATGCTGATCATTTCACAGATCAATTAGCAGGCTGGAATATGAGGATCATCAGTTTACTGAAGCATCACATTCGCAATGAAGTTGTGTGTGTGTGTGTGTGAATTCTCGTTTTTTTTACGCTTTTTCTGTTCTAAGTGCTATTCCATTGCAGACAGTGTTGGGTCCAAATCGTCCTGTTTAGATGAGCTGGGTGGTGCCTGTGATGTTAGCTGCTCAGTTGATTGTGCTAACCGCTAACTGTAATGAGGGGAGATGACCTGGTCTGATTCACCGGACACTGCTGTAATAATTAAACATGTTGGCTGCAGAGATACTCATCATTAGCATCAATGGCCTGACCCAATGCATTCATATGTCCTGGGATTGGGCTGCAAAATGAGCTCACCATAATATTTACGTGTGACTGCTCAGCTGTGGCTAAATCTCCCTCACAAATGATGAAAAGAGGTGAGATGAACCGATGGTCATCATATTTTACCATACAATGGGGGCTCATTCACAGTAGTTCAAGTGAGGAATCTCAATAGGGGTGTCCTGGGGTGCATTATCCCAACCTCAAACATTGCAGACAGTTATATCTATCCACTAATTCCATTCATTCCCCAGATGGACCCAATGAGCAGTATAATTGGCTGAGAGAGGAGACTGTTCTTAGATCATTAGGTCCATCTTGGGAATGGATGGAAATAGTGGATAGATGTAACTCTCAGCAATGTTATTGGTAGCTCTGAGTATTGACATAAGAGGGCAATGCAATTTATTTTGTATTATTTATTATTATTTATGAGCAATTTTTCTGATTCTCTCCCTTTGTTCAAGTCCTTTTTTTATATTGAAGCAATTATGGTAATGTAGCCTCACTTGTATAGCAATGTAGCCAGACAAATATGCTTTGTATTGTAATGTAATTTCACTATATACTCTTATCATGTGCTCTGCAGGCCAACTTCTCTAATAGAAAACATATCTCACAATCTCCCAAACAGATATGTTATTGTCATGCTGTATTCATTGTCAGCCATGTAATTATTCTGTTAACTTGTCATAATCCTCACCATAAGGCAGAGATACAGTTTGCAATTTCCAGTTATCACTTCATTCACATTCTAAACGGGGATCTCCATGGTAGATACCTCAGGGGGAGGTAGGGAGTAGGAGGGGGGCAGGAAGGAGAAAGAGACGATGTAATCCCTGAAACATGAGAGTACTTGACATAAACAAACACGCTGGGAGGATTTCAAAGGGACGGCACCTCTCTGGGGCTCTTTCCCTGTGACGAGAGATAGGAAGGCAAATGTAGTGGATAGCAAGCTGAACGCATACCTCCTGCCCACACACACAAGGCGAGAGCACTCTTTCATGTGCTATCAGTTAAAGATTGTTTTTGTTTGTTTACTGGCATTCTTTCTCTTGAGTTCTCTTACCCAGAGAATACCCTCGTTTATGCCCAGCCAAGAATGCGTTGGGTAAGGGGGAATTTTCTCTTAGCTTTACTGATAAGCACCAAGCGTTGCCTTGTCTTGTCACTGCCTGCACTTGTGAAACATCTGTCAAATTCTTAGGCCATAACGTTAGGCTTGCATATTTTTGAGTCAGTGTACATACACCTGGTTTAGACACACTGTTGGGCTCTGGCGTGTAAGTCAATAGAAGATATACGCTGAAAAAAATAGAAATCAGCAAAGTATCTTCCTGGATTTTTCAGGCTTTGTAGAGTCAGGACAAAGACCTGCATTCATTCATTCGTTTGCACCTCCACTAATTTGCTTTTATAGCACATGTGACGGTGTGCAAGAGAGTGAGCAAGAGAGACACGCTTTGTGAGCAAGAGAGACACGCTTACATCTGTTGATAAGCATGTAATTCAACCAACCGTTTGACATGACACTCATTTTGTGGAGCAATATTGTGTCTTGATATCATACATGTTGAAATATATTCATGAGAATATGTATTGAGAATAACATAAACATGGAAAAACTGGTGGTGTGAAAGAACAATGGGAAAAGCTGTTGTTTTTAGTTATTTTTTTTAGAAGAGATGAGGTTGAACATTATCTTGTTGTTACAAAACCTCAGCAATGCGCTCAGTGTAGTATATAATATAATGTAATATTCTATAACATAATTATGATCTTGATGGATTATTTTCTTGCTGTAATCGTACATTGTTGGGTGTCTACAGGGAGGGTCTCTATGGTATCTGAGTGTGAATGTTTCTCAAGCAGTATTTGCTTTGATAAGACACACCTTAACACACATGAGACTCTCGTGCTGCAGATGTTCATGAACAGATTGAATTCATCAAACCATTTTATGGTTTCATAAACCGTTAAAGCATCTGCCCGATTTTTTTATGAGAGGGCAGGTCAAGATTAGATATCATCTGAATATCAAATGCTATGGTAAAGATGGTAAAAATCTGGACAATTACTGATTATATCATTCATCATTTTATCAATTGTCCGTCACTGCAGCTTATCAATGTCACAGACTGTTTAACATAAATTGATTTGGATGTGTCTGGCATAAGCATGTGTGTCTGTGTCTGATGTTGTTGGTGTGTGTTAATGTTCTGAACATGTGTTTGGGTTTATTGATGTGACTTGTCATGTTTGTGTGTGCATGCGTGTATCCATGTGTTTGCCCCCCCCCCCCCCCCCCCCCCCATGCACAGACACGTGCCTGTGTATTTATGTGTGAGTGTTTGTGTCCCATCAATTTTGCCCTCAGACCTTGAACACTGACCCAATGTCCTGCCCGTGAATCGGCCGTTTCTCCAGACTCTGACAGCTGAAGGGGGGCAGGGAGGAGGAGGCCCAGGCTTATCTCACCGTGCCTGGGCAGACAGCTGGGCCCTACCCTGGGCCTGCCCTCTAACACTGGAGCCTTGTGTAGTGTCCACCATCTCTGAATGTCTTAACTCAGAATACTGCTTCTCTTTGCGTCAGAGCAGAGGCCCTCCTCTCCTCCTTCTTCCTCTCCCTCCTCCCTGTCTTGCTCTTGCTCCCTGTCTTGCTCCCTGAGGGGTATCTGTTTATCTGTCACACCTCTGGTTTGTTTTTGTTTTTGTTTTTGTTGGCAGGTTATAAACCTTGTTGTTGCAGAGAAAGGAGCTGTAAATATCTCACCACATTCTAGCATTGCCAGGCATCACAAGACAAGTCTTAATTCATCACTACACACACACAAAACACGTTTCCATCAAGAAGAGCATTTAGTGTAGTAATACAAGTCAGTATGAGTTGTTATGCTGACTTTCTTTGAATAATAATTGTATCACGATAAGAATGGAGCCATCTGACTTAGTGTGAGTCATCTGATTTACTGCATCTGCCACAGTCTAAGCAGAGATTTTAGGTTTAAGTAAGAGAGAGAGAGAGAGAGAGAGAGAGAGAGAGAGAGAGAGAGAAAGAGAGAGAGATGGATGGAGAGAGAGAAAGACATGTTTGTGGAATTGGGATGGAGGCAGCATTTTTACCTTTACAGTCAGGAATGCTGTCAATATGTATGTTTTGATGATGAAGGGAAATTACTTTGGGGGGGAAATAAGCGCCTTGGACATGGTTGAACCTGCACAAGGAAGCATGCAGAGTGCAGTTAAAGAATGCCGGGCTAACACTAGCTCAGAGCAAGGGACCTACAGCTATTATAGCGTAGAACTGAGGACCTACATCTACACTAGCTCAAAGCTAGCGTCCTAAAGCTACGCTAGCTCAGAGCTAGGGACCTACAGCTACGCTAGCTCAGAGCTAGGGACCTAGAGCTACTGTATGCTAGCTCAGAGCTAGGGACCTAGAGCTACTGTATGCTAGCTCAGAGCTAGCGTCCTAAAGCTATTCTAGCTCACAGCTAGGGACCTAGAGCTACGATAGCTTAGAACTAGGGACCTACTGTACATCTACACTAACTCAGAGCTAGCATCCTAAAGCTAAGGATCAGGCTGAGAGACCATCAGTCAGTCAGAGAGGCCATGCACCACCCTACTGTCACCCACCAGGCGTGCTGAGGTCAGAGGTCACCGCTGTTAAAGGTCTGTGCAGAATCAAGACGCTTCAGCCCAGCGATCTGTAGAGATGTGATGAGTTACCCTTCAATATGGAGGAGAGGGAGGAAGAGGGGATGTGAGAGGGAGAGGGAGTGAGACAGGAAAGCATATGAGAAGAAAATTACAGGTGCAGTGCGGTGCAGGTTTTGTCAGGTTGGAACCACCACTCAATATAGTAGCTTGGCAATATCCAATGGAATGCATTTACACCTTCAGCATATAAATCCGTCCACTATGACAAGAAGTGAGGAATGAGCAGTGGACATCCTAGCATGCCCTTCATCTCTGTGATCCGTCCTGATAGGGCCACGTAGAGCACTATTGAATATGCATGAGCTGTGACCTTGAATGACCTCTCTCCTGGCTCTGCTCGGCCCATTAGAACCAGTGCTCTGACCAGACACATATCTCTCCTGTATAGAAACAGACCAGTTTGCCCCGATACATCTCTGCCACCCAGGCACTGCCAATGCTATGTCTGCCCACTTCATGGAATACAGAGCGTCAATATTAATATGAATGAGTAGCATTTCAAACACAGGCGATGCATGTATGTCAGACGAACTGGGCTTTATTGTCTTTGATGTCTGCTAAATGCAAATCCTTCCCAGAGGTCCTGCATTTTTCATGCCTGTAGGAACATGTTTTGTCTATTTCAGATTGTTTTCGCGCATGTGATGTCACCTTTATTCGGTTACTGCACATTAAATGTGTTTTTGCTTCCTGATGCCACCGCATATATTTGTTTCATGTGGGTGTGGGTGATTCTTTGTTTGTTTGTGTGTGTGTGTGTGTGTGTGTGTGTGTGTGTGTGTGTGTGTGTGTGTGTGTGTGTGTGTTTGTGTGTGTGTGTGTGTGTGTGTGTGTGTGTGTGTGTGTGTATGTGTGTGTGTCGATGGGTGGCGTTTTGTTTAGACCTTGTTTCCTGGGAACTGGGTGGTCCAGCTTTTTCGACTGTCTCAGTCTGAGTAGAGAGGAAGTGGTTTCCATTCCGCTTCCTGGACCGAAGCCACCTGTTCACCAGAGGCTGCGGTCCCCCCTCTCCTTCCTTTTGGTCTGATCTACGGCCCCCTGCCTCCCATCACATCACTACCCTGCTCTCAACACAACACAACACCTCTCCCCTCCCAGTCTGTAGAGCTATAGTACCATTCACACAGATGTCATCAACCTCCTCCCTGTACCACACAACCACACAAAAGCCAGTTCTAAGCAAACATAATTCCCTCATTGATTTCAATCCAGCATGACGAAACTCAGTCAACCCTTCTCTCCATTAAAAGGAACGCACACAATGACGACCCATTCCATTTCAAGGTGTTCCGCTCTCAGCATCGTTTGCATACATCTTCCATTGAGTCGCGGAGTAAAATGAAATCACACGGGTGATGGTTTTGTGGCTGACTTCCAGGGAAAGACTGTGGTTTGACTGTCATTGTTTTTTTCTCCGCTCTCTCTTCATTTTTATCGTTACACACGCTCACATGGCACATCCACACCTGTGAATTGGGAATGTAAAGGAACACCCTTGGGGTCATTCAATGCCCATCATGGAAATTTCCAAGCAAATGTCAGTATCTCACTGTCAATACAGGCACAATATTAAATTAACTGAGTGG
This sequence comes from Argentina silus, assembly GCF_951799395.1. Taxonomy (NCBI): domain Eukaryota; kingdom Metazoa; phylum Chordata; class Actinopteri; order Argentiniformes; family Argentinidae; genus Argentina; species Argentina silus. Next base: position 8,866,561 of record NC_139659.1, read on the forward strand.
CCCAGATTCCTGCAGGGAAGGTTGATGAGAGTGAATACTTGAGTTAATGAAAGGGTTAGGGTTAGGTGATTGGAAGAAACAACCATACAATTATAGACATATTGATTGAGGTAATAACAAATACTGTACACCTTGTGATGTGTGCACTTAAACAGACAGTATGACACACACACACATGCGTCACACACATGCGAACGCAGACTCACTCGCATACACACAAACCTGTTCCCCAGGGAGGGCACCATTTCATACAGTATACCGTGCAAAGAGACACATAGAAGTAATATGAACATATTCACATGCACAAACACAGCTTCTGTAGTTTCAGACACCTGGTGATTCATTTGCAATCAGTTTTTAACGACCTGAAGTATCTGTTTTACCAAACCTGGCACTCGATGAAACATTTCCAGATTTCAGTAATGGTGTTTGTTTAGCCTGTTGAGTGACAGTCTCTACGTTGTTGCCAAACGACTTGCGATTTCACCTTGAGGCCACCTCACCCTTACACAATATGATGATTAGCTTCCACAAGACATCAATTTATCCAGAAAGATAAAAGACTCCTTGCATCTTACATATTTCTGTCACACTCTATTGTAATCATTTTTCAAATACGGGTTGTTTCTATTTTCTATCATACATTTGTATTCCAATCCATTTATTTAATGACTTGTTGTTCGCATTCATGTTGCAGCTGCAGGGGGGAATATTTTTCTCTATTTCCATCTCACACTAGTTTTACCTGCTGGCATAAAGCAGCTCTGTTACCGTGATCAGTTCTTTATATGGCCTTGCAGGTGCAGGGGGGAGAGAGGGCTGGAACTGGGTGTTTATGCAGCTTCCTGAGGGGCAGTTTGAGGTAATTACACAACTAAAGCCCCCTCATATTACAACAACCCCCTCATTGTGCCCTCAGCAGGGTGTGTGGAAGGTGGTGGGGGTCTACAAGGCTCCCACAAGTTCAAGTGATTGGGATTCAAAGAACTGGATTCATTTCTTTAACAGCTGAGGTGATGATAAGTGTACACACACACACACACACACACACACACACACACACACACACACACACACACACACACACACACACACACACACACACACACACACACACACACACACACATTTCATTCATTCAGCGTTCAACCGCCCAACAAAGCACTTCAGACCACCATTACTCTGCTCTCCTCTGCCAAAGAGCACAGGCAATTACACGCTTAAATCCTAGATAATACCCAGTGATGAGTTTCCCAGTAATGCTGCACTGGCTGCTTTTAAGGCATCATATCATGAGGGTATTGTGCATTGTCATGGACAGGATGACACAACCAGAGTACTTAAGTGTTTGGATTGAGTGGTGTGTGTGTGTGTGTGTGTGTGTGTGTGTGTGTGTGTTTGTGTGTGTGTGTGTGTGTGTGTGTGTGTGTGTGTGTGTGTATATGTGCGTCTGGTTGGCATGGTGTGAGGTGAATGATTTGTATGTGTGCGTTGTTCCTTGACTCATGGAGAAAGAGGGTAATTACAGTATTATATGTCTCTTACGGCTCTGATAGCCTGAGTGAGAGAGGGTATTTGTGTTGTGAATGGGTCCTATTGTGACTATAAGGATGCTCCTCCATCTAAGAGTATATCTGCATCTCAATTAGATGACCATTAACTGCACTGCAGCCACTATGACCATTAGAAATCCATCCAGCTTTGCAAACACAACAGTGTCTATGTAAGAGTCTATGAACGTCCAATTGTTATGAGGTATATACTGTACCAACCATAAACATCTACAGCACAATCCATTACATTGTAAAACATAGCCTGCACCCTGGACACCCACAGTCACAAACACCCACAAAACTCTCCATCAATCTAAATGTATGGGTCTGAAAAATAAGCTGCCTCTAGCTGGCCCTCATAAACCCCCATACGTTCTTACAGACCCTAACACACTAGTGTGCCCCTCAGGCGCCTTCAAAGACATTGTATAGTTCACCAAGTAGTGCCAAGGGGATAGTGTTAGTGTGGAATTGTGTTCAGACCGACCAGAATGATGCAGGGCCAAAGGCTGAGAATTATCGCCATGGGTTTCAAAACATACCTCATCCATTGAGAGGTGGGTTCAATCCACTATAGCAAGTGAGGGCAGAGGGAGAGAGAGGTAGTGAAGAGGGGGAAACTGTGTGTGTGTGTTTGTGTGTGTGTGTGTGTGTGTGTGTGTGTGTGGGGGGGGAGGGGGTCTTTTGTGTTCATTACCCCCCACCTCTGGACAGGTGGCTCTCACAATAAGACTCGCTGAGTGAAGTACTTGTGTGAGATTAATAGTTTTGAAAGCAATAATGAGAAAGACAGAGAGAGAGAGAGAGAGAGAGAGAGAGGAGAGAGAAAGAAAGAAAGAAAGAAAGAAAGAAAGAAAGAAAGAGAGAGAGAGAGAGAGAGAGACTGTGAAAGAGAGCAGGCGTTGAGAGGGGGACCCACCTGGCTGTCAGCCAATTACATGTCAGCGGTCTCTAGATTAGTGGCGATACATTACCCCGGCCCATTAAAACATTACACACATTGATTGGTGCTGACGGGCTGACCAGAAGGTGGTGGCTGTGTGGGCATATGTGCCTGTGTTCATTTAGGGCTGGCGCGCCTCAAATCAGATGTCTGTGGCTGGGCTTCCATGGCTGTGGGTTTTCAACAGTCTTATCCTGTAACATAAGTTCAGAGAACCATTCAGAGGACAACAAATGGAACACAAGCCATGCTTGATTATGTGCTTTACACATGCGATGTCTCCAAGGGTTTCATGGGTTAGTCATGATACAGAAGGCTGGCCACATCACCAAAGCTTGCATCATAGTTCCTTATTTCTCTCCTTGTAGAATTGATGCTAGTAGATTTTTATTATGCAAAAATGAATATGTCTAAGCCGTATCCTTGCTCCATAGTGTGCAGAGTACAGTATACAGTAAGATAAAGTAAGTTACAGTAAGTAAGTAAGTATCCAGACTTATTCTGGGTAACTGATGAGCTCAGTCCAAACTGTGGAGGACAAAGGAAGTGAGGTCAGAAGGGTAGCCGGCGACGCGAGCTAGCGAACTCAAATGAGACGTGAATGTCCTCCCTTCTAATAAACTGTGGGGATGGTAACCCTCTCTTCATCCCCCATCTCCCTCCCCCCGTTTGAACTTCAAAGCTCTGTCGCCCAGATCAGTAAATAATTACAGGCAGCCAGGCAGGCACGGGGGCAATTGAATGTACAGCAACTTGAGATATGGTGATGGACAGATTCCCATTAACCAAATCCATTTCATCGCTGCTCTCCCAGGGGCAAGTCTCGTTCAAACAGAACATAATCCACCTACAGAGGAGTGGCATGCACATGCCGCCAACCTCTCCATAAACCTCTACGATTGATGGCATTATTCAGAGTAAGCATTGAGTGTAGCATGCAGTATGCATTCTTGTCACTTATAGTTCCACCTTGACCTTGCATCTTTTACCTGGAATAGAAATTGCTGCTTCAGCATTTAGCCCGTAATATCCATCTTGAAGGACTTGCGCTGCCTGCCTGTGTGTGTGTGTGTGTGTGTGTGTGTGTGTGTGTGTGTGTGTGTGTGTGTGTGTGTGTGTGTGTGTGTGTGCGTGTGCGCGTGTGTGCGTGTGCATGCGTGTGTGTGTGTGTGTGTGTGTATTTGAGTGCACCCAGAGGTATTCCCCTCCATTAAGCCCAGAGTCCATCTACAGTAAACAAGACTAGATTGTGCACTTAGTGTGTTGCTGTTGATGAGGTACGCTTGCCTTAGGCACCTATGACCTTGCCGGATGTGCCCATTCTAGTTGAGTAACCCTGCACATTGCACAAGCTCCATTGGTTGAAAGGAAGGAGTGCACAGGGGGGGAACACTGGCATCTGCCTGTCACATCTGCTTTGGGTGGACAGATGAGATCAACATGAGATGAAATGAGATATGAGAAATGAGAAATGAGATTCACAAAAACAAGAAAAAAGAACTTCCTCAGATATTTCTTACTGTAAGTACGATTCCTCAACGTTTTCTTAAGAAATCTGAATTGTCTTAAAAAATGTCTTCAGAAGAAGTTTAAGAAGTTCTTAAATTAATATCTTAAGAAGATCACCATAGCAACCAGATAACAGCAGTAGATAAGCCAGCTATTTATCTTGAATGCAGGACACAGAGCTAATTAATTAATTATATAATATGTATAAACCATTTCTGGAGACGCAAACGTTGATATTACACATACAATTGCATTTATGAGCTTTATTCTCTCGTAGCTATGCATCTAAGACAAGGGTTGAGTTATCTTTAAGTTAAGAACATATTTAAGAATAAACTAATTAAAAAATTCTCAAAAGAAACTTAAGAACAGAGTAAAGAACCTATTTTTTAGGAACCTATTTTTTTCCTCTTAAGACTAAAGTTAAGAAAATATTTATTCTTAAGGATGTTTAGTGAATCCAGGCTCTGGTCATGGCACTATACAGTATAACACTCGTGTTATGAGGAGGATGGAGACGTTGTTTGGCAGCTGATGACCCTGTGGTGTTGTTTTGAGATGTCATCCAGATCAAAGCAGCCTACAGAGTCTGTAGTCCATTTACTCCATGTACTCAATCACAGAAAATGACATCAGGTGACCTCATGGCTTTCCTGGTTAAATATTGGTATACGTGCATGAAGTATGCAAATGCATTTGGGTGAGCAAGTATGCAAGCATCCTGGTGTGTACTTGTGTGTGTATGAGTGTGTATACAGTGTGTGACATGTAATGTGTGCCTGTAGGCATTATAGAAACCAATCAGTGGGACCTGTCTAGAGTGTTTGAAGTGGTGACAGTGGGAGTGTATGAGAGACATGAGGCTCTACCCTCCCCTGTGGGACCCAGCAGTGACGGGGTTAAGCCCTGTGGCAATCCCACACAACAGGCCATCAACTGAGCAAAACACAAACTGGGACACTGACAGTATATCAGATCCTCTTATTTCATTCCCTACCAGGCTGAGCTCCTTCTGATCAGCACTGGAGGGTCTTTTACTCCATCTCTCCATCGGAAATCTGCCACTCTTCTAATTAAGGTGAAAAGGACCAGGAACTTGATACTCTATATGGCTCTCATTCAAAACTCTGTCATCGAAGTCAATTACTGGCCACAACCGAGTATAAGTGTGTGTGTGTAGCAGATGTTATAGTAGTGTGTGTGTGTGTGTGTGTGTGTGTGTGTGTGTGTGTGTGTGTGTGTGTGTGTGTGTGCGTGTGTGTGTGTGCGTGCGTGTGTGTGTGTGTGTGTGTGTGTGTGTGTATGTGTGTGTGTTTTAGTGTGTGTTTGAGTAAGCACAACAGATGTCTTTGCCTCAGACTGAATTAAGCATCCTATGGGAGTCCTTCATGTTTATTTCATCAGTGACTGTATGGCAACAGTTTCACCTCACACATTTATAAGGACACTGTCTGAGTGACACATTTCTCTGTGTGCATGCGTCCGTGCGTCCGTGCGTGCGGGCGTGCGTGCGGGCGTGCGTGCGGGCGTGCGTGCGTTTATTCATGGCTTGTGTCACAGAGAACTGCCCGAGGTGGTGTTCTGAAGCCTTTGATGAATAGTGAACGAATTTTCATCCAAGCTGTGTGAAGCAGGTAAATCAAGTTTGAGACAAAGCTGTGTGAACCTTGGCACGCCATCCTGAGCATCTGACCTAAGATCAAATGAACAAAGTACTGGGATGGGACTGAAATTGATGGGACATCAAATGTTTTTTAATTAGTTTATATAAGCATGTATTTTTTATTAAATTGTTCCTTTCAACTTTGCTTTAGATACAGTTCGATTGGATTGCTATGTGTCTTCTCTGCCTTTGTTTACTCAGATGACTGCAGGGAAGTTCAGTCGACTACGCAGAGGACTCCACCCAGATTCCAGCTGACACAACCAGGTCAGGAAGAGCCCCTGCCCCAGACCTGCAGGCCTCCAACAGAGGACCCACAATGCCTCAGGAGAGAGAGAGAGAGAGAGACAGTATGAATATTTGCAAACAAAACAGAGAGGGATGAAAGAGAGATAGGGAGAGAGAGAGAGAGAGGGAAAGAAAATTAGAATGAAATAGAGTCTCTCTCTCACACACACACACACACACACACACACGCACGCACGCACGCACCCACCCACACACACACACACACACACACACACACACACACACACACACACACACACACACAGTGTTGAATAGCTTGTGATTGACAGGTGCAGCTGCAGGTGATAGCTCCACCTGATTGTGTCGGGTGAGAGTGGCGAAGGCCACAAGGGACATTCAAAGAAGAATGTTGTTCTTTCTTGCCTGAAACCAGACTCCCCCAAAGGCTTCTGTCTGCATGACCCCTCAGTGTGAGATGATGCTATACACACATACATGATAGAGAGAGGACAGAAATCCTATAAACCTTTTGCTCAGTGAATATTTCTGTTCAATTAATTTATCCAGTCAGTTTTTCCTTGTGCACATTTTTTTTGAGAACGGGATGTTGTCAGAGTACATTGGTTGGTCTCCTCCGAGCCCAACGCCTAGTTAGTATTCACTCAACGCTTTGGACACCAACGTGATGGGATCTTATCGGACCACATTTGATTGAATTAGATTGAACAAGTTTAAGCTTGCTTCTGCCTTTGAGAGCACAAAGCATCCTCAACGATTCCCTGCACAGATTAAAAAAAAACATTGTATCTCTCTAACAATCTCAAACCTTTCAACAATACCATATCTCATCAATGTGGCTAATGTTAGAGCATCACTATATGTCTACTATCTGTTATCTGTTATCTGTAAGATTAGGCCGTTATTACATTCCAGAGGACTGCTGCTATGCCTGCTCTCAGGCAAGCTGTTTTTCCATCAATTAGAAGTAGTTTTGTTTTGACTTTCTCTTCTCTCTCCACAGTCTATAGAGTGAGAGGCGACTGCATAGACGTATAGGCCCTTAAAGTAGCGGTGGTTTATGGGCCTCGCAACCACTCCTAAATGGTATGTGGACTGCCTTCAACTGGGAAAGCAGATAAGAGCTTTACCCTGCAGAGGAGAGCCCAGTATTGGGTTCATAAATCATCGTGCCTCCCACACACACACACACACTCACATACAAGTATGCAAATATACTCCCACACACAGACCCACACACACACACACACACACACACACACACACACACACACACACACACACACACACACACACACACACACGCACATAAAGGTATGCAAATGCACACCCACACCCACACACACACACACACACACACACACACACACACACACACACACACCACACAGAGAGAGTGAGAGAGAGAGAGAGAGAGAGAGAGAGAGAGAGAGAGAGAGAGAGAGAGACACACACACACACACACAGAGAGACACACCACACACACACACACACACACACACACACACACACACACACAGTTCCCGCTGCAACGTCCTTGACGTTAAATTGATTTTTTCCACCAGTTTCTTCATTACAGTTGTTATGCTCCTATGATTTATGTTGCCTCTGCAACACCCCAGCCACAATGTCAGGGAGTGGCTGAGGAGATAAAAAAGGAAGAGGACAATGTTCCCCCCCTCCCCTGACACTAACGACTATAAGGGGACCATACATCGTCACAGATTTCAACTGAGAAATCCATTTGTGTGGCCGCTGGGACCAGGAGGGGAGAGTGGTCTACACGCCTCAGCAGTGCCAGTCTGTGTCCTAAATGGGGATTAGCTGGCAGGCACTGAAGGAGTGTTAACCCTCGGCTCCTCTCACACCACCCACACCAAGGCACCACACACTTGACACACACTTTGCAAAGGCAAAAAGCGTGAATGAGTCAACTAATCGTTTGTGTGTTGTTACCTCCTCACCCTTGCAGCCTTTTGGTGCTGTCTGTACTGGGAGTCTCGTACTGTATAGTGGACTACTACTCTCTTATTTGCTCATGTGGTTTATTCCCATTGGCTGAACTCCATAAGGGTGAATGATAAAGTAACTGTTGTTAATTTTGTCATGGTTCACTCAATAAATCATCTTAAACTAATAAACAGTTAAGTTGAAGTGTAGTAAGCCAGAAATGTACCCACAAGGGGGACATCCCTCCCTAACCAAAAGTTCACCTGAGTCTAGACAACCCAACCCCACCATCCCTCCCTTCCCCTGTCTAGAGGACAAGTCGTGACATGTCCTCTCCTCTCCTCCCCTGTCCTGTCCTGTCCCATCCTGTGAGCATCTTTGTGAAGTGACCTCAGCGCTCCAGTCATGCAGACATCATTGTTCTGGCTCTTGCCCTCGTCATTGGGCCACACTGTTTTGGAGTCCCATATGACCTCAACACTTCATCAGTGTGGATTAAGTCTAGTGTCTCCACCCTGGCTGTGTTCCAGGGAAGGTCAGCCTGGCCCTCTCCCTAAGAAAACACTACACAGTCTCCCCACTCCAGACTGTTACTCTAACAAGGGAAAGCACCGGGGGGAAAAACGTGGGTTTAACTAGAACTTGGAGGTCTTGAGAGCGCACAGATAAGCATCTCTGAAAGAGCCCTAGCTCAATTCGAGTGGGATTGGCTAACGATGTGTGTGTGTGTGCTGTGTGCTGTGTGTGTGTGTGTGTGTGTGTGTGTGTGTGTCTATACAGTCCTAGCTCTGTCGGTGTGGGTTAAATACATCTGTGATCCCTATCGTCAGCAGCTCAAATCCACCCTGTCTCTAAGTGGTGACCTCACCTACCAGACTGCTCATTGTTCTCCTCATCCCTGCCTCAGTCTTAGCTCCCTCCAGCCTCAGCTCTCAGCTCTCAGCTCTCAGCTCTCAGACCTGCTCCCATGTTGTCTCAGACGGCCTCTCAGGACCATGACCTTGACAGCAACAGTCTACAATCTACACTAAAAGAATGGAATAAAAAATGAAAACAGAGTACATGAGTGAAGGATCTGGCCTGATTGTGCTCTGGTTCCTCTCCGTACAGTTCTGTGTGAAAGCAGAAGAAGGCATATCTAGAAATAGTTCTCATTGACATTCAGATAGCATTCAGTCGGAACCTCTCTTATTTGTTGTTGTGTTTTATTTCTGTTTGCATGCCAGAGTGTCTTTATGCCTTTATCTGTGCATGAAGAAGAACCTCCATACAGTACAACAGCACAACAAAATAAAATATTCCATTGAAGTCTAAAAGTAGTCAGCATGCAATCTTCTGGCAAATAGAGGCTTGGTGGGTGCCAGTTTGGCTGTATTTGAACAGCAGTGTCATACTTTGGTGTGATAGGTAAACACACACAGCTGCTAGGCAGGATTTTGAAAAGGTGTATGTGAGTATATGTGTGGGTGTGTGGGGGTGTGTGTGTGTGTGTATGTGTGTGTGTGTATGCGTGTGTGTGTGTGTGTGTGTGTGTGTGTGTGTGTGTGTGTGTGTGAGCTCTTATCAACACACAGTTCCGTTATGGGCAGGTGTGTGTGACCACGTTTAAAGTCTTATTTGATAAAGAGTACTTTAAAAGAGGAAGTGTATTAATGGACCGAAACACACAAAAACAGACGCACAAACACACGCACCCATACACTGACTCACCCACAGAAGGCCACAACCATGTTGCGATCACATACCCACTCCCCACTTTATCTATGATATTCATGACGATA
>NC_139659.1:8881226-8938726 GCF_951799395.1 Argentina silus
CGCTCCTGACTCCTTCCTGCTCCTATCAGGACTCAGAGACATACTGTACAGCACTGTGAATTATTTAGACCTCGCAATACCACAGTCCACTTCACCTCCCTCTGAGGGCTGTACAGGTGACCTAGGTCTTTGCCCATGTTCACTGTACACACTAGTTGATTCCCAGCACTCTAAAGGGACTTTCTATTTTTGTTCCTATTTCCTTCAAAGAAAACAAAAGTGATTGGAGTACTTTTTACAGTGTGTCAAAACCCCTTCATGACCTCAAACTTCATCAGAACAAATAATACTACTGTACAGTGACTCTGCAAACCTTTATTCTGGCTTCCTAATTCTCACTGATGTCAATGCAGTGTAACAGTTTATTGGACAAAACTCTCCTCCACGACTAAAAATGATTGCACCAAGTATTTATTTCACCTTTCAAGTGCTTTCTTATTACAAAGAGTGTATGTAATGTATTCTAGCAAGCGGCCATTAATGAGGAATACATCCTGGTCATGATCATTCATCTTTGGACTTGCTAACCTGCAGCATTTGAGCAGGCACCCACACGGACCACCCTTGCTCACATGCAAATGTTCCTTTCATGAGTTGGTTAACCGGATGAAAGCAGAGCTAATGAATAATCATCATCTCCCAAAGCAGGCCACACAATTGCTGTCACTGGCATGTGTGTGACGCACAGCCTCCCACGCTTCAACCACACACACACACACACACACACACACACACACACACACACACACACACACACACACACACAAACAAACAAACAAAAACCTGTACATGTATACACTCACACAAACACACACTGCTGAGGACAGACACAGCCCATTGCACAGCCTGACTATTGTGTGTGAATAAGAATGAGTTCAGAACCTCCCTCCCTCTTCGTCCATGTAACCCCCCCTCCCCTCCACGCTGTTTAGAATAGAAGCGGGGAGAGATGGGCACCTCGCAGCCTGGGACTAATGAGCAGATGACAGTGTGTCCTGGTGGGTGATATGTGGAGCTGATACGCTCGGGTGAGCTATGGGTGAGAGGGTGCGGGGGTGAGGGGTGAGGGTGGGGCTGCTTACAGACCCTCTGACCTCTGCCAATTAGCAACACAATCAGAATGGATAGTAGGCATCCGTGCCTGTCCTTCTCAGGGATGGGCTGGATGGAGTGGGGCGTTTCACCACTCCATTGACAATTCTGTGAACTCCTCCCTCCTTATGCATCGGTTTAGTAGGGATTCATGGGACCGTTTCTAGAACTCTCCACACTGAGAGAGCTGAAGGCCTGGTCTGTGTGTTTGATACTATTCTTAATTCCATTCAATGCATTACCATGAGCCTGTTCTCTGATTTCTATCTCCACCAGCCTCCCCTGCTCTTTCCATTCCATCAGAAACAGCCAAAGCTACTCCACAAGCACACTTCCCACCAGAGAAGGACCTCACTCTCCCATGGGGTTTTTATGAATGGGAGCTGTGGATCTGGGGGAGGTGAGGGGGGTTGTGTTTCCTTCGCTCTGAGGCCAATCAGTGGAGTGATCAGAGAGGTCTGTGTGAAGTCTCATGCAGCATGTCTGTTCTATGGGATATTAATCACCAGAGCAGGCTTTGTTTGGGTGCCGCTAGTGTGTACGGCCCCGAGCTCCTTTTCCAAAACATGTGTGAGTGATTATTACAGAGGGGCCGACAGGAGGGGCAGGAGGAGGAGGGGGGGGGGGGATTAGGATGTAAGAGGAGGACGAGAGAGGGTCTGCAGAAGCGTGACTCTTTCTGTGTCAGTGCTCGTGAGCTGACGGGGGACTGGGATCAGGATGACTGTCCCGAACCACTTATTAGCTCCTTAGACTGCCCTCCATGTCACCCTTTTCCTTTTTCGTTCAACTTTGAGTTGTGTCTCACATTTTGGGACTAGAGTGAGCTATTTCAAGACTAAACTATTGTACAGTATCCTCCTGGTACCAAACAACAACACTATTCTGCCCTCTGTCTTCTCCCATAGTGCAAAGTGTTGTTTTGGGATGTGAACAGTGTGAGTCACAGCCGGTTCACAGTTCCTATATTCCCCCTCAGAGGAAATGTGAGCTATCATTAATGAGTAAACAAGGCTTTACTCAGCCTATTCTCATATAGGCAACGGACCAAGCCTGAGGGAGGGAGGAAGAACTAATACAGGGCCAGAAGGTAGTTATTCTTATTTCTCACATATTTTATTTCTGGGGTATTACATCTGTTTTGCTGATGGAAGTGGAAATCTCATTATGGTGAATACCAACATCTAGGAAATTGTTACCTTCCAGAGCAAATTAAAAGTGTTCTCCTGAATCGTAATGGTGGGCCATTAGAATGTTTAGTGTGGAAATGGAAAACAGGGGAGAAAACTGTTCCAAACTCCGGAGCTGTCTGTACATGACTGCGTTAACAAACAGGGTTAAACTGTAACCCCTGGTCGTCTCTCTAACCCTTCTCTGCTACACCTACAGGCTGATTTGCATCTGAGACATGGCTATTGGAATTTCCATCTTTGGGTGAAACGGTAGCTTGGAGGGCTTTTGAAAGAGGCAGATGTGTGTGTGTGAGTGTGAGTGTGAGTGTGTACCGCTCCAAGTCTTTGCAGCTCGAAAGAAACACACTGTGATTTCTTGGTCAATTAACATTCCATTCTAGTTTCTCAGGGCATGGGTGAAACATGTATGACCTAAACCCCCAGGGCAGGCTGGATTAGAAGAGGCCTGGAGTGGAAAGAGCCACGCTGCCATGTTTTCAACCTTTGACCTGGTCTTTTGAGTTAAAGAAGATGTTCATGGAAATGTGGCAAATGTTATCTTTTATAAGAAATACCCTATTCGTTTTCAGAAGATATCAGTATTTAAGATGCAAATGAAAGAGTCCGAAACCTGGAGCATACACACACACACACACACACACACACACACACACACACACATTGACAAACACTAGCAAGCTCCCAGGGAACAAAACACATGACTTGCCTGAGGCAATGGGAAATGGGAATATCGAACGCTGACCTCTTAGTTACCTCAGAGATACTGAGCCTGCTCCACACTAATTGGATAGCCTGACCATAGCCAGATCGGGGCCATCCCTGTCGGGCTGGGGCCAAAGTGGGCTCATCCGGGATGGACCTGGGCCAAAGTGGTGACTCAGTCAGGAGTGCTCTAATGCACTGGAGGAGAGGAGAGGAGAGGAGAGGAGAGGAGAGGAGAGGAGAGGAGAGGAGAGGAGAGGAGAGGAGAATGATCAGTATGGAAAATGGAGAACAGGATGAGGTGTAGACTAGAGTAAGATAATGATTTTGGGTTTGGTTTTAAATGCAAGAGAGTGTGATGGAGTGAGCAGGGTGGATTAAGTACTGTACTGAAATACTGTGCATATGATGATTACAGTGCTACCCATAAAGTGAGGCTGTGCGTGCATAGGAGTGTGTGGTTTGTTTTTGCATGGAATACAGAAGAGGCCTGAGGAGATGTTGCCTATGAGTCAGACAAATTGACCTGTAGTCTATTGTAGGAATGGCCATGAGTGCTATCTGCGGGAGGGGCAGCCTTTTGGATGAGAATGCGTTCCGGAAGATCAGTCATGAGGGGGGGAGTGAGGTTTTTATGTCTTTCCCTGGGATCTGATAGATAGAGAATGTTTGCGCACACAAGAAGTCAGGGAGAGTTGAAAGTTGAGAAGTGGGTCAGGGTCTCAGAGGATGGTAATGTCTGCACAGTACGAGACTTGAGATAAAGGAGCAGCAGGAAACTGAAACAAACATCCTCTCACTTAGATTTTAGTCTACTTATTCATCCCCCTTTGAACAAGATATGTTAATGTTGAAACTTGCCCAATTGCCTAATTCAGCAGCATTCTTGATTATTCAAAAAATAAGAGTATTGCCTGTTAGAGAGAGAGAGAAAGAGAGAGGGGAAGGAAATTGGGGAAGGAAATTAATTCAATCAGCTCTGAGGAGGTCCATTCAGAATACATTACAATAGCTCGTTCTCTCCCTCTCTCTCTCTCTCTCTCTCTCTTTCTCTCCCTCTCTCTCTACCAACTCATCACTTTAGAGAAAGTCTATAGAGAAAAAAGAAGATGGAAGATGCTCTGGTTCTGTTTGGGGGTTACAACCTCTACTGTTCAGCAGGAAATGGAGGGGGGGGGGGGGGGGTTGGGAGGGGGTTCAGTGCAACAGACAGAGCATCTCAGTGGAAGGGCAGATGGCCTATATTCTCTTATATTCTTCCCAATCTGTCTGGAAGACCTGAAGCAGCGAAAATGCCTTCCTTTATCAGAGGTGTTTCTTCCAGTGTAAATTGCCTCAGGCAAGTGGACTGTCACATAAAGTGTGCCTGGTCTGAGGGGATGGAGGCTGAAATAACTATAAAAGTAATAGTAGTTGAGAGTACTACATACAGTATATGCCTGCTCCCCCCCAGGGAGTCATTTAAACATTGGCATAAAGAGATGTATTCCACATCTGTGATGGTTTGCTTGTTCTCTGAACGGTTTTCAAACCTGAAATATTAAAGAAAATGGTTCAATGTAATTGAATTGGGAAAACATACAGACAGCAAACAGAAGGAAAGAGTAAGGTCGAGAGAGAGAGGGAGGGAGGATGGGTGAGAGACAGGGAGGGAGGAAGGGTGAGAGAGAGAGTGATAGAGAGAGTGCAAGAGATAGAGAGAAGGAAATGAAAAGAGAGTGAAATAAGGAGATAAAGGACATTCCTTGAGGCACATTAACCCCATTAAGCTACAGTATATCATGATAAATCTACTTCAGCACTTGCTTCTAATAGCTATAAGTGCTATGAGGCATGCTTGTTATCACATTCTGACACGTTGACATTTATGCTGTGGACTTTTGCCAAAAGCTGTATTCTGTATTTACAGTGGTGCCTTTTCCTGCAATTAAAACATCTGAGATTAAACATCTGAGATTAAACAGAGTCTCACCCACAAATCAATGAATGCTGTTGTGAGCTAAAACCATAAGGTGCTGTGGCCTTTAGATAAAGCCCAAATCTTATCAATTAACACCTGGGAAATGGATATCAGTTGTTGAAAATGGCTGTGTGTGCTTAGTCTCAGATTACAGGAAAGGCTAGTTCCTGGTGTTGGTACAGTATTTGTGTGTGCCGAAGAGGAACAAGAGTTTAATGGCCAAACGGTTGGACTAGGGATACAACAGTCATTCTGAAAAGCCCAAAGTAACTCACACCCATGAGAAAATAATTGCTGAAGCCTCAACTTTAGCACAAAATTGCTAGAGTCAATGATTCCCAGTGTGTATATTATTTAAATCATAGCGATTTAAAACACAAAAACCTTTGTGCAGAAAATTGTTATCCCATTGCTTTTTGTCTCATTCAAAACACATATTTTCATTCACATTTCCCTCTGTCTGATGTCCTACCTCTCCCTACTGTCCACTGTCTGCCCATGTTTCACACGATAGTTTTTCTAGGGACCCATTTCATACACTGTCTCACCAATCTAAATAATCTAAATAGTCTCACTAGCACTTCGTGGAAGGACAAAGTCATTTTCCACCATAATTGGAATGCTTTGTCATTTAATTCTATCATGTCAGAGCTGGTAGATTGAAAGAGAGAGAGAGACAGAGAGAGACAGAGAGAGACAGAGAGAGACAGAGAGAGAGAGAGAGAGAGAGAGAGAGCGAGAGAGAGAGAGAGACAGAGAGAGAGAGAGAGAGAGAGAGAGAGAGACAGAGAGAGAGACAGAGACAGAGAGAGAGAGAGAGTGTTTCCCAGCCTTTAATTTTCTCTCTATATAAGCATACCAATACATACTCTACACACTTGCTCATATACATATAAATTCATGCACACACAGATATGTATAAATCCTCTCGCTAATCTCCAATTAAAATGCTGATAATAACTGTTAGCATAACCAGTACCAATGCTACACCCCTGCTCCATCCCTAGTACCTCAAATCTGTCACAGGGGACACACATACACACGCAAACACTGCCCGACCCTTTCCACAGTGCCCCCAAGGATTGACCTAGATTGAGCCCACTTCACAAACTAATTTCTGTTAACACAAAGGGGGATTAGCGAAGATTAAGATGACAGGGTCTGAGGGGTAACCGGCCCTGGCCAATTATAATTACTGCCTTTTACAAAGAGAGGACTGTGGCTAATCTAGTCGCTAGTGCTAGCACTGGAATATGTTATGCCCCTAAACTGTTACTGTTCTAGTACCACTGTAGCTAGCAACACTCAACACAGTACTATAGTATTATGCCTCTGCTGTCTTTCAATGCTAATAACAAGGTTATGGCTGGAGGGTTTTCTTCTTCCTGTTGTTCTGCTCTGATACTGTGGTGAGTTGGGTACATTCATTATAATCCTTCTTAGTTGTGATGCCAGGCTGAGGCCATTGCACATACATTGTCAACACAGGGGATGACAATGATTAACCAATCACATCATTACCGGCCTGCAAATCAGAGGAGGGTATACTTTAAACACTTCATATTCAATGAACTGTACTGAAATGACAATCATTCGTGAATCAGCAAGTGCTGTATCTCCAGCCTCCTCACTTCATACAAGCAGAGAGATGTCAGGTCTTCTAAGGAGAGGGCCAGACTCCTCCTTTGATGAGGCTTCGAAAACCATCACGGCATTTGAATCATAGGCCTCTTATCTGATGCAAGTCCCTTTCATCTCCACTGATGTGGAGCATTGGGTGTTTGGAAATGTGTTGCATGTCGGGGTCTGTCTGAATTACTGCGGTTGAGTGCATACGTTTGTGGGTGTTTGGAAGTGTGTTCAGCGCCTGAGTGTGGTTATGTGTGAGTATGTGGGTGTGTGTGCGTGGGTGTTTGTGTGTGTGTGTGTGTGTGTGTGTGTGTGTGTGTGTGTCTGTGTGTGTGTGTGTGTGTGTGTGTGTGTGTGTGTGTGTGTGTGTGTGTGTGTGTGTGTCTCATATGGAACAAAAGCAGGAGGACACTCATCAGGAGTGTTGGCGTGTGCACAGCGCATTCTGAGTGGAGAAGAAAAACAAGCTTTCATCTGGGCCCGTGCTCACTGACACCCTGATGGGGACCACATGCCTGAGTTAAGTGGAGTGTCCTTGTGTGTGGTGAATGCTAAAAGTTTGGAGTTTGGAGTGGTGCCCTGTCGGTAGCTGAGCCGGGGGTCAGTCTAAATCAGTGGAATTTCTCTGAGACACAGTTAACGTTAAGTTGCCATGGGGGGGGACAGAGAATAACAAAAAGAAACAGTCAAAATCCTCACCAGCTGTTGTTCGTCCTGCTTGACTCTGCTAATTACAAACTCAGTGGGCTTCCTCTCCACAACAACCCCCCCACATGCCCAGACCCCCGCCACCATCTCCTCCATCCCATCCCACCCGGTCCTGTCCCACCCCCACCTCCGCTCCATCTGCTAGCGTGCTGTCTAATTAGGGGTGCTCTTTTAATTGATGAAAGAGCACGAGTCAGAAAACTTCAAACCACAGTCTGACTCCAAGTGCTTATAAAAATGCCTTCGAAAAATGTGCCTCCTCTCTCCTTCATTAGCTGTGGCTACGCTAGCTCGTCATGTCAGACCACGTTCATTTATGAGCTTCGTTGTGAGCGTGTGTGCGTCCATAAACATGGGCTTTCCTGCAGCTATGTTTTCTTTGTTTTCTTGATGTTTTTGTGTGGTTGTTTTGGTTTGCAGATTAAGGTCTTTGCCTGGAGCTCTTTTTTGTACAAGCTAGCCTGACAGGCTAGCAGCACTATTGACCTTTCTCTGACAGGTATCTTCTGTGGGGAGGGGTCATCAGTTCTCTGCTGGGGGGATGGGGGATGGGGGAAGGGGGACGGAGGATGGGGGGGGGCAGGTGTAGTGGCTTGTTGTGCACTGTTGTTGGGTGTGATGGACGTCTCTCCCCACTTTCCTTGTTTCCTTGAGTGTTTGACCTGCTTTTCCTTTACTTTTCAGGATTCCTTAAGCACAATGCCTGTCAATGAAGTGCCAGAGTGAAATGGGTCAATATTGACATCTCTTCCACTGGCTCCTCATTCTAATTACCTCTGTTGTGGTGTTTGAAAAGGGCAGCTGACAGGGAATCACCGGAGCTGATAACAGCGCAGGTTCACTTTTCAGCCACAGATCCATTGGCACATTCCTAGCCATAATTACAAGGCTACGCGCAATTGATTGCATTCGGCTCCCACTCACCTCAAGGGGGAATAATTGTTTACTGTTTAATAAACTTCACCAAAAGTATGCTACTTGAAAGTAAAGAGAACCTTCCCCCCTGACCCACCTAAACCACTAACCCCCCTCCCCCTTATCCCTCACCCTCTCTTTATCCAACCTCAACCACACCCCAGAGAAAACCCATATAACAGCAGAAATTGCAGGGCGAACGCCTCTAAGCGAGACTGATTAAAAGACCAAACAGCCTTATATCAAAGAGAGGGTAAACAATGTTATGAGCACACCGCTTGCAGTAAATCACCCCCAAACTGTTATTACATCCACCTTATGAAGTTCTGCTGGGTTTCATCTTTCTCCATTTTGTCAGCAGTGAGATAAGCCTGTGAGCGCTGAGGTAAGCTAAGTGGCACTAAAAGCTACATTTAAGCAGTTAATAATTACGTTCTAACGACCCAAACACATTTTATCTACATGAAAGAGTCTGATACAGTAAAACCATATTGCATACTCATATAGGTCTGATGGAGTGTTTGGGATTTACAAGCAGAGGAGAGGCTTTTAAATCTGCAGCTGTCAGAAAAATTAGACCACGTTGTCGGCAAGGCAGGTATTTAGCGAACTGCTGAACACAAACATCAGTTTCCTTATCTGTATGGGTTGGGGCGTTTCATACCTTCCCATTGATAAAGCCTGGTAAAACCATTAGCTGTGCCTTGCTGGCAAGGTAGGTATCAAAACGTTTTGGATAAAAGCAGAACATATCAAGGACACTCCATTGATTTATTTTATGGCTTTTTCGAAATCAAACATCATAAAAAGTGGTAAAAGTACCATTAACCAAAGACATCATGAAATACTCTCATTGGGTTTGGGCAAAACTGGTAATACAAAAATACAGAAATTCCTGGCTATTTCAACAACAAAGACCACTTCTAACTTGCTGTTGAGTTGTGGTGACCATCGGTGAAATGTTCCTTTAAGCATGGCAGAATTGTTTTCGTCTCACGTACAGTCTGGGTCTTTAAATCCGGTTGAGGTGTCTGAAATGTGGCAGAGCAGGATTAGGGAGCATCCTGGTGCTTATCCCAGAGATAAGGTGTGTCAACTCTGACACTGATAAGCAGAGCCTCTGGGACACAGATTCTGTTCCCCTGCCCTTCCCCTGACACACACTCGTCTCATCACACATCAAAGAGACAAACAACTCAGAGAGCTGAGTTGTGTTTTGTTTAATAGTTTTGTAAACCCCTTTAAAATGTATTTAATGGTCTTTGGAGATCCATCTTGAACAGATGAAGCACAAGGTCAGGCAGTTATGTTTTACTCTCCAGTGTTTGATTAATTACAGTGTTTAACTACTGTTCTCATTTTGATAGAAGATCACTCCAGGCGATGTTCAAGGAGTAAATCAGTCGCTGATTGGAAGCATGTCCAATCAACAAATGGATAGGACTGAAAGAGAAAAAGGACAGAGAGAGGAAGATAAGATGGGTAAGAAAGGGAGAAAAAAGGGGATGTGAAGAGAGAGAATGAGAGAGAGAGCGCGAGAGAGAGAGAGTGAGAGCGAGAGAGAGAAGAGCCATTGTAATGCATTATGAATAAACCTCCTGAAAGTTGATTAAACCCATTTCCTTTCCTTTCCACAATCGTTTCTGATATACGAACAAAGCACCCCTATCCCTCTCTTCGGGTCTTCTCTTAAGTGCTAGAGAAATAGACAATCACTGGCTTTTAGGGTGGGAGAGAAGGGGAGGTGCAGGCTAAAATCAGGTTCTTCATCTCCTGCATAAAGAGTCAAAGATACTCCAGCTTTTCTCCCTGGTATACTACAGCACACCAAGAAGAACAGGAACAGGACTAGGCAAGATGTTGATACTCTTGTGTGGTCCAGACCTGAGCTCCTCCCCTCCCTGTCTACTGCTGTCCAACATCTGTTTGCCACTTCCCCTCCCCTTTCTTCCATGTGTTATGTCCACTGTCTGCCTGGTGATCCGGATAAGCAGAGAACCAGAGGTCAATTGGAGGCCCTGGCAAAAGACTGCAGACTTTCATTAAAGCAGCCAAGGATCAGTTAGAACCAGGGCTTAAACCCAATCCATGTAAGCACAGGCAGTACTGTAGAATTCAATATGAAAATGGTTCAGTTTCTAGGAAAGGGTATAACTTTGCCACTTCAAGCTTCTCAAGGGCCATTCTTGCTCCTTCCCAAATCTGCTTTAACAGGATGCTCGCACAGAATGATTGTGTGTGTGTGTGTGTGTGTGTGTGTGTGTGTGTGTGTGTGTGTGTGTGTGTGTGTGTGTGTGTGTGTGTCTGTGTGTGGGTGGGTGGGGGGGAGGGGGGGATTGCGCATGCATGCACGCGCAAGGCTGAATCAGAGCTGCTAGACGTGTTGCCTGGCGACGGTGACATTGTTTTTATCGCTTGTGGGCACATACAGGCTGCCAGAGAGTGGGTGCGTGGGTAATGATTCTGTCCTTGCTACCTTGATGCAGTTTTCATGCTCCCAGAGAGAATATATTTAATTTCGTTCTATCCACCCACACCACAAAGCAGAGTTTGAACTTCGTAAGGACACATTCCCAGCAATGAAGGTCGAGCTGTCAATGGTATGTTTAAGGAAACAGTGGTAGACAGGAAATTCTACTTCCTGTCTTGATTAATAAGGGACTGTTAATTCACTAAAGGGCCTCCCTCACACAGAGCACCACACACTTCAACTTCAGTGGTGTAGTGGTAGTAGTCATTTTAATTAGTGCTTTGCAGTACTGGACTGAAATGTCACACCAATTTACGTGCCAGTGTACCTTTGTTGTTCAGTATTTCCACTTGGGAAACAGGAAAATGAATTTCACACTGTAAGAAACATAATCTGAAATCAGGTTGACAACTGGCTTATTGAACGTCTCCACATGAACTTCATGTCTCTTTCGAGTTCCCTCAAATGTCCCCCTCTTCCCATGCAAAGAGTATGTGTGTTTGTGTGTGTGTGTGTGTGTGTGTGTGTGTGTGTGTGTGTGTGTGTGTGTGTGTGTGTGTGTGTGTGTGTGTGTGTTGTGTTTGTCCACCGTGAGGGACAGGAGCTAGTAAAACTGGTGTTTCTCAACCTGCCATCACCCATCAAGAGTTGTTTCACAGAAATAATGTAAACACTAAAAAGAGCTGGACTCCACAGTGCTCGGGGAATGCAGACAGTGCCTGTGTGCTCTGCAGTCATACACTAATGGGATGTTAAACTTGTTAGAGACCGGAGAACGTCAAACACAGGGAGTGCACAGTTGGCAAGAAGCTCGGCAATGTTTTTCACTGATGGAAAGTGTGAGAGGGGGCGTTAAAAGTGAGAGGGGAGAGAGAGCAGTGAAGGTAATAGAAAGAAGGGGGGCTTCAGGTTTTCATGTTCTCCCTCGGCCCCCACAGTTTGCAGATAAAGGTCACGGTTGCCAAGGTGACTCGACAGAAAAAGGGAAAGTATCTGCCATTCTTTTCGTCTGTTCCTGAGCATAGAGCTTAAAAGCCAGAGGCGTAGATAAGATGATTTCTCTTCTCCAACAGAACAAAAGCTGTGTGGATAATACACTAGCTTTAATACCGCAGGACAATTCATGTCCTACATTCCCTCTAAAGCTGCCTAAATATGTGAAACATGCAGTAATGAGCTTGGACCCAAGGCTGTGTTGGAATGAGTGTGTTGTGCTTTCCTCATTCCAAACTACTACTCCAGAGCAATGTCAAAATATTTGCAACAGATTTATGAGGGAGGTTTGCCTTAGGATTTGTTATATGTAAAACCCTCACGTGTCTGTGTGTGTAAATACACTGTTGATTCAACCAAAACTATTTGTGTTAAAGGACACCCAGTCTATTATATGTGTACACAAATATAAGACAGTCAGTGCAATAACATCAAAACTGTTAAACTGAAGAAAAACAAACAGTTGCATCTGTACAGTCAAGAGGAAAAACTCTTATGTTTATTTGCCATGAATTTCACATTGTGAAAAAAAATCACATGTACAAAACAATGTAATCTAAAAAAAATAGAAAAATTAATAATAATAATTCAAAAGAAACTTTGACATGACGGAACTGAAATAAATGCGTATTGACAGTGTTTAAAAGATGCATCCTGTCTGAATGTACATCACTGTATGTATACCTTAGAGAGAACACTCTAATGTGACCCAGTTGGAACCTTAAGAGAGAGGGATGAGGGAGAGGGCAAAAAAAGAAACGGAAAAAAGCCACTCAACAATTACATGTAAATTGGAGGGGCATTCATTGTTGACCGTTGCCAGGGTAACTTATGTTCTAAAAGGCAGGCATGCTCTTATCTGATTGGTGAGGCCAGAGGTACCGTGTTCTGTGAACAGTGGTTAGGGGGTTGACATCAAGGAGCCAATGAGGTCTCCATAGAATTCCTCAAATCGTTCCTGCTTTTGTAAGGGTGGGTTGTGGGTGGCTCAAACAATCAAACAGGAATGTGGAGTTTTAGCCATTTAGTTCAGAGAGTTGGTAATTCACTGAATTCATCCAAATACAGATCACGTGAGAAAGATTCATACAAGGCTTGACTCTAATTTCGATATACTATGATTTAATTAATGCTCAACCAGTTTTGGGTGTATGAAGTATTTAACTAATTCTATTTATTTATTTATTTGAAACTCTCCTCTCAATGTTTTTTTTTCTTGTGCATCAGTGACACTCTGCATGCCTGCCCCTACAAACTCCCAGTTCACAGGATTCGACTCAGCATCCTCTTCCTCCTCATCTCCATCTTCATCCTCTCCCTCAAACTCAAAGTGACTCAGAGAAGCAGGGGGTCTAGAATGACATCCAAAGGGTGTCCAGTCCTGTCCAGGCGCATGTGACACAGTGCCAGCTGTTCCCAGGACAGCTGCCCCTTCACATTTCTCACATAGCAGCACACGGTCTAGTGCTGTAGGAGTACTGTGTGTACCACTGAGATGATGTTCCTGACTGTTACAAGGCCAGGGTTGTGTGCCTCGCTAATTTCTAACAGATGCAAATTCTCACTGCTTGATGTTTATATATCGTTACTGTTCTTGTTTTTGTAGTTGTTGTTGTTGTTGTTGTTGGTTGTGTATCCTCTCCTAACGGTGGGACTTGGCGGCAATTTGGTGCAGTAAACTTTGGCAAGTCAAATCAAGCAGATAGGGCTCAAAGCATAGCATGTGAGAGGTTGGACTGACTTCTCCTCTAACACACCCCTTCTCTGGGAAGGGAACGCTGACCTTCTGACCTGGCCACTTGCAGTCTGGGTAATCTGAGCAACGTCATTCCTCCCTGTGTCCATCCCTACTCTGACCTTTAACCTGGAAACCTCACTGGTGACATGGTTGGGAGGTTTCCACACCCCCTTTAAAAAAAAAAAGAAAAAACAGGTTCCACTTTGGAGAAACTGAACTGTGCAAAAAAAGCAGCCCAAATGAGATCAAATAAAACATGTACCTGTGCCATGCATGATACACCCCAAAAAGACATTCACTTACATATGAATGCAGGCAGAGAAACAATAAATAGGATTAAACATTTTAACATAAACAAACAAAGTAATAATTTTCTTATAAATTAAGACTAAGAAGATACATTGCAGCAAGATCAGAAAAAATGATTACAGATTCAGTTTGGGTTACCAAGGTGACAAGATTCAAGGTTCATGTCAATCTTATTGCGTCACCATAACCAGACATGCTCTGATGAGCTTAGCATCACGGAGGCAAAATTTAAAATCTATCAGTACTCCAACAAAACAATAATCACTGGAATAACTTCAGAACAACCAGTATACAGTATTTAGTGAACAGCTGAGCTTCAGTTCTGTGTTTAATAGTCCATATACTGTTGTTTTGAATATTGCCCATAAGTCAAAAGTGGGCCAGCTTTCCTTTGGGTAGTGGGGGTCGAGCGACACGGCGAGAGTAGTAACTTCACATCAGCGGACATGTTAGGGCATGAACCTCCAGCACCCCCACCCCCACCCCCACCCCCATCAACCTCAGCTGGTGCTGGCCCTTCAAATCCTCACGACATGCAGTGACAGTTAGAGCCAGGTCTCACAGCAAACTGCCAAAGTTCTCTCAGCAGGAACTCCAAATAAAACCCCCACTACTAGGTGATGGGAAAGGGACATGTCCATCACTTCTTCTCCTCCTGGGCTGGAGCAAAAACACTGCTGGTCAATGGAGGAGTAGATTCTCTCCCAGATGGAAAAAGACACCAAAGTCTCAGAAAAACGAAAGGGGCGAACCCGAATGGAACAGAAACGAATGGAAGAGAGAGGAGAGATTGTTCCTTCATTGTGCAGTGTGTGGATCAGCTGGGTTTAGACAGGCTGAATAGTGTTCTCTAGCTCTTCACTAACACGCTGATCACTGACATTCCCTCCTTCCCTCCCTCCCTCCCTTCCTCCCTCTGTCCAAACAGTTCATCCTTCATGCTATACATTAAAGTCCCTGTGCAGAGGGTTTTTTTATTTTTTATTTAATTTTTCATATCACAGAATATCATAGTGAGAAGAGCAACAACATGGTCCATACAATTCTTTCATGATTGAATGGAAAGAAATGCAGGTTGCGTGAGTGGCTGATATGTATATAGTACTTTATGGCAGGCTGAAAAGCACAGGCGTGATATGCCAATAGTACACTGGATTGGTTGTTGTATCTTTTAGAACAAGCAGCAGTTTGTTTGGTTTGTTTGAATAAACAACGTCCAAACATCCCTCTCAAAAATGACATCTTTCTAATTTCAGGTCCGTTCGGGAACAAGATGGTTCTTCGTGTAAAATGTCTGTGTACTTGCACTGTCCAGATGGATAAGGTGTTTTCACACTGTTGTTCAGTTTTTCTTTTTTTCATGGAAGAAAATCATGTTTTTTTGATTGCACACGAAGTTTAAGAGTGCTTCTTCACAGTTGGAATCCAGTGGATGATGCAAAACAGGGAAATCTGAGGATGAAAGAAGAGAGAGAAAAACATCCATTAGACAAACACAGAGGATGTGCATGCAGGCATGACAGAAAACAATGTTTAAGAGGTCAAGAGGAACAGTTTAAGGGATGTTTTCCCAACATCACTGCAAAACTCATTTACAACTACAAAAACAGTTTGAAATAGATTTAAAAAACATTTTAGGAGTCAAAAGTTCAGGGACAAAAAACCAAGGTAAACTCCAGACCCCATCTCCACCCTTTTACTGTCCCCCTTCTTGTTCTATCTCCCAGAGTAGAAACAAATCAGATGGTGTCCTGGCGTTTGCACCTGTTACCCTACAGACATGTGTCAGAGATCAACCATTAGCCTAATGCAGTGGTTCCCAAACTTTTAACAGTCATGTACCCCCTGTTGTTTATTTTGTAGCCTAATTGATATTCTATGAACATTATCCCTTACATATTAGACATTGTGGTAATATTATTCTGTTGGATAGGGTGCGTGCATTTATTTTTGGAACTGAGACTGCAGTCGGCTATTCAACAGGACTGTTTGGGAAGGTAAATCACAGATTTATTTCGCGTACCCCCTAGATCGATCCACGTACCCCCAGGGGTACGCGTACCCCACTTTGACAATAGTGGGCCTAATGGATCCTGAGGACGTTATCTACTTCCTCCATTTCCTCAACACAGTTTGGTGTCTTTTTATCACTCCTACAACTCGAATCCCAACTTAATTTTTCACATCTGACTGCCTTTGACTTCAGCTTGCCATTTAATTTTGACCTTTGCGTTTTAAAACCTTTTTCTCTTTTTTCAACTTTACGCCACAGATGGTTTATAGCCTTGGGAACCCCTCCATGCGTAATGTGAGTCTAATATCCATTTTAAAGACATATCCTCCATCTCCTCTTCTTCCCTTGTGGCCCTATGAGGAGGAAGTTGATCTTCCACTGACTGGTAGCTACAGGACACACAGGATGAGTGCATAGCAGTCGCCCCCGACATCCAGTGCAAGCAGCCAACTCAGCTCCTCCCTAAAGACTCATTTGCATTTTGGCTTAAAGCAAATCACTAGTTTCTGGTAAAGGATAGATCTGCATGTAGGTTGTAGTGAAAGACGAATAATAACAAGCAAACATCTCTATCCTCTGCAATTCATCTGCGATATGAGGAGTGAAAAAACAAAAAACAGTTGGATCCACACCTAAATATATAAAGGAAAAATAGGCTACACCTGATTCATAATCGTTGGTGATTTTTTTAAGATTTAAACTTTTAATATCAATGTTTCCCCGTCACTGTCAACCTTGTGGTAAGCGGTTACAAAATGGACAGAACACAATTGTATCTGCAGTGAAGCTTCAAACACAAAGCACTTGTTGTGCATCGTGTTCTATTTGGCTTGACGACATTTCTAGTGGGAGTTTAAAGAGGGCAGACTGCAGACCTTCAGGAAGAGATCCATCTGAGAAAGGGAGGGGTTTTAAAACTAGAGGGAGTGAGTCCCCCTGGGAAGAGTTGAGCAATAGGAAAAGTGTGAAAACAGACAACCAGGCTAGCAGAGGATTTGCTTTAAACCCTTCCCTCCCCCTGACCATCCAGCCCTCCTTTCTCTGCCCCCCATTCCTCTCCTCCCCTCCCACTGTAAGGCTATTTTGTAGACAATACCACTATTGCTGTAAAGTCCACACTATGAGCTCCTAGCATTAAGCACAAAAGGCAGGACGAGCACTTAAACATGCATTGCCTCTCTCAATGGGAGACGGTCAGTATTCTCTATTGGCTGCCATCCAGAAAATACATTTAAAATGAAATTAGCAGTATTACAGCCTGACCACTATGTCACATTGGTTAAGAGATAGTTAAACCCTTCCCTGCAGTCTCTCTTTCTCAGAGATGAGTCACTGAAGAAAAAGGGAATTATAAGTCATTGGAGCATTTCATCCTGGGAGAGTGGAGCATCAATGTTGGAACAGTGAAGCTGCTCTGAGCTGCTCCCTGGCATTATCAAACAGGAGACAGGACAGACGTGCAATCAGACGTGCAGGACAGACATGCTTCTCCTCTCTGCCACCTTGCTCTGATGAGCTGAGGAAAGGCAGCTATTTTGTCCAGGTCTGCAAACTGAGAAGGGCTGCCAATGAGTGTGTGTGTGTGTGTGTGTGTGTGTGTGTGTGTGTGTGTGTGTGTGTGTGAGTGAAAGAGCGAGTAGGATTATGACACCAAAGTCTGCAGATTGAGCAGGGTCGCCATCCGCCTGTGCTCTACAGTACATCCGTCTGGCCTGGTTATCGTCACAGAGAGTGCAGGGTCACTATGAGCCGTGGAGACATGGGGGGAGGTGGTGGGGACTGGGGCTGCTCAGACCCACAGTAAACATTCACTTCCAGGCCAGGCAATGTAACTTGTCAGGGACTGTATGTGTGTAGTGTGTGTGGTGTGTTTGTGTGTGTACGTGTCACACGTGCAAGTTACTGTGTTTGAAAGCATGTGTGTTTTTGTTTGCCTGTGTGTGCAGTGGTGTTTTCTTCCAGAGGTGCCAACGCCCTACACCCCCAAACTCTCGGCAACCCCCTTCTCCTCATTTCAGTAACCAACTGAGGAGCTTGCATGTGCTTACATGAGCTGCTGGCTGCCTCCTGCCTAGCCAAGCATCATAAACCCATCAAAAGGAGGCGATTGAGAGTGGATTAGCTTCGCCAGGATGTTGTAGCCTGCTGGCGTGTAGCTTGTCTAATTGGCCACCCCCCCTCTCCCCTTTAGACACATTTTCCCCACAGGGACAATAAAAGTATTCTATTCTCTTTCAATTACCCCCTCCATCCTCAGCCCCTACCCTACAGCCTCATAATTCACTTAACCCACACATACAATCCCCTACCCCCCCCCCCCCACACACACACACACACACACACACACACACACATAAAGTGTATCAGTATCAGGCAGACATAACAAAGTCAGCTCTCCTTGATCATTGAGCAATCACCTACTGGCTATAGAGGAACGGGAGAGATCTGGGTCTGCCTTGAGTATATTCCTTCTCATGCTCATCTCCTTATTAAAAGATACAGATATTGTAGGTGTACGTCCATATTTGTAAAAAAAAAAAAAAAAGAAAAAGAATATCCCTATCAATGAATGCTACTGCTTTGTTGGTAGGTTTATCTGAACATGACTGAATAATATGGCCAGACAGCAAGCCATTGAGACCGGCTGTTGTGGCTGAGAACCAGACGGCAAGGGAAAACAAATAAATAAGTAAATACCAGCTGCTTGGTTAGTATTCAAAACATGCAGTTCTGTCCTGGCCAAATTGCATTGCTATCTAATTACTCTATCAATACTCAATTTGTGCTGGATTCAATAAGGATCGTTGTCCTTGTAAACCATGCAATGGAGTGACCGGGGTATAATGTGAATATTCCACCGGCTACTGTAATCCTTTGTGTTTAACCTAGGTGCTTGGATTAAGTTATATGATCCCCTGATGTGAATGCTCAAAACAAAACCTAATCATTCTATACTCAAATATCTTTCTATGAATATCTGACAACAATATATGAGGCTATGATGTATTCAGCTAATCTGTGAAAGCTTCAAATATAACTCTCTATTGCGTCAATAATACATTATGCATTCCAATCTTTCTCCACGGACAGATAACAAACACAGAGAGCAGAAAGAATGTAAGACTGATTTCCATACCTCATGGGAGGAGGGGTAGATGAAGGTGTCGGGCTATCCCAGCATCGCCTGCTCAGGCTGGGAGGTGTTTCCAGGTGCTGACAAAGGCGGTGGGGATGAGTGAATAGGGCACAGTGGTGATGCTGTTCCATGCGTCCAGCGTGGGGTCATAGCAGTCCAGAGTCTTGCACCGCTGCGTGCCAAAGTAGCCCCCTACCACATACAGTTTGTTCCCCGATGCCACAGCCTGGCAGCTCATACGCTTGGCTGTCACGTCACCCACCTTAGTCCACTGATAAGTCTCACAGCTGAACTTATAGGCTGAGCATGCAGAGAACTCAGTGTCCCCGCCCATGACGAAGATCTGGTTTCCGAGGACGGCGGCCGCAGTGTAGCGCCAGGGCTGAGGGCAGGAAGCAGGCACCGTCCAGCGGTTCTCCTGAGGGTCATAGCACTGTACCTTTGGCAGCTTGTCGTGGGTGACGCTAGTGCCCCCGAAGGCGAAGAGCTTGAGCTTGACGCTGACCACCGCCGCATTGCTCACGCCCTCCCTCAGAGGCGCCACCATGGTCCACTTGTTGGTCGCCGGGTCAAACTGCTCTACCTGTTTGAGTGACACAGATGGGGAGGCGGGCAGACATCCTGTGGCAGCTGTGTGACCCCCCACCACGTAGAGGCAGTGTTTCAGCTCTGCTGAGCCATGGCCAAACCGGGCGATGAGCATGGGGGCTGCCTTGGACCACTCCTCCTGGATGGTGTCGTAGACCCACACGTCTTTGGACACGCCGTTCTCAGAGCCCCTCCCCCCTGTGACGTAGACCTTACATCCGATGGCACAGGCGCTGAACTCCTTCCTGGGGCTTGGGATGTCTGCCTTGGGGATAATCTCCTTGGCCTTCTGGTCCACCAGGTACAGCTTGTCACACATGAAGGTCTGGCCGCCCAACAGGAAGAGGGCATGGCTGGTCTTCCTGGGCCGGGCGCATAGGCTGTTGACCACGCCGTCGTTCTGCAGGATCTTCAGCTTGCAGCGGACAGCCTCGTCCACCAGCTCCTTGCTCTTGACCTGGGCGTTGATCAGCTCCTCCGTGGACACGTTCTCCATGAGGAAGATGGCGGGCAGCAGGGCCAGGCGGACGGTCCTCAGCATCTCCGGCAGGTGGCAGTGCCTCCTCTCCAGGTCGTAGTTGACCCAGTTAAGAGCGGCCTCGTAGACCAGCCTCTCATCCTCAGTCTCCAGCTCCTCGTGGGACAGGAGCTGAACCACCATGTCCTTGGGCAGCTGCAGGAAGTCCTCCGTCTTGCAAATTGCAGGGAAGTTGCTGAGACACATGCCCCAGGAGAGCTCTGAGAGCTTGGTGCATGTGTGGGCATCTGACAGCAGCAGCATGCCCAGGCAGTTGGACGGATGCAGGTTTCTCTCCAGAAACTCAGCACAGGCGTCCCGGATGTCCTGGAACTCCAGCATGTCCCCGGCCTCCAGGAGAGACTCTGCATTTTCCTCGTTGATGACCACACGGGAGGAGTAGGCATAGTCCAGGAGCAGCTCCAGCACCTCGGGGTGGATGGAGTCTCGGAAGTCCACCTCACTGGCCTGGCTCTCCCGCAACCCGCCGCTGAACATGGCCTCGAAATAGCGGCTACAGGCAGCCAGCACAGCACGATGGCAGGGGAAGGAGCGGCTCCCGGCGTGCAGCAGGACGTCAGTGAAGAGCCTCTGCTGCCGGAGCGAGTTGAGGTGCATGAGGACGCTGTCAGCATAGGAGGACTTATGGAACAGGTAGATGTTCATGGAGCCAGTGCTGGCACGCGACTTACGATTCTCGTGGACACAGACGGACATTTTCATTGAATCCTGGAAAAGATTGTTTAATGAGAAATTGGCTTCAAAATAAATACTGTATGATATAAGAGTTATGCCAAAGAAAATCCATTTAACCAAAATGTATGATAAAATAAATAGGAACATTTATTTTAGCTATATATTAATATTAAAGATATGGGGATATTCAGTTTAAAGTAGCTCTTTAGAGAAAACTAGAATAAACATTGATCCAGCCCAAGCCTGTTGAGCCAGAGTGTTATGATTCATCTAAGTCCTAAAGTAAGGAGGAGTCTCTGCCTCAGTTTCATTTTGATTCTGATTGATCAATATCAGCAGGATCACCCTGGAGTGGCCTGAGAGCAAGAGACCAATGCGTGACCAAGATGCTGGCATGAGTGGGTCAGAGAGCTCTGGATGATGTCATACCACACATGCACACTCTTCCGGATCCATGTCTGATGTCTGGCTGGCTCGAATCTGTCTAATCATTACCAGGTGTTCAAAGTCGGCCAGGGATACAGAGAGAGAGATGGAAAGGAAACTTTCAAAAGTAAACACCAAGGCATGTATATTCTATAGCTGTCCAATCGCTACAGGACAAAACGCTATCACTGGGCAGGATGTCAACATAGGCCGTCAGTGTAAACAGCTGCCATCTGCTTGTCTGAAAGTGTATATTCAAATCCAATCAGTCTTAATTTTCATGTAACTAATACATGCCGCACAGTCCCAAGCCGGCTGTCGCCCTCTCTCCGGGCGAGGTTAATGTGTTTAGCAAATGCTTCACAGCACTAAAAGTGTGTTCCTTACCGAATTAAGAACATTAATGATATATCAGCTAGGCTGATCTATCGCACCTGATGCCCCCGTTAATCCGTTTAAAGAGGGAGCATCTGTGAAG
The DNA here is from genome assembly GCF_951799395.1 of Argentina silus. NCBI lineage: Eukaryota > Metazoa > Chordata > Actinopteri > Argentiniformes > Argentinidae > Argentina > Argentina silus. Next base: position 8,902,791 of record NC_139659.1, read on the forward strand.
GGCAAGCAGGGAGACCTGCGTGTGCATTGATAAGACAGCGATGCACAATGAAAGGGGTCTTAAATGCAATATCGTGTGATTTCATTTATTTTAGTTAGCCTACTTATAAGCATAGGTCAAGGTGTCGACAATATACCATGGCATTACGATCAACAGTCAGAGCCCATTGTATTCACTAAATGACACAAAATGCAAAAACACCTTTGTATAGTCCTGATAGTCCTGATAGCCTGATAAACCTTTACATTATAATCGAAAATGGTGTGGTAATTCGTTGAGGTGGCAAATTAGCTATTATTCATTCCCTCTTCAGTAGTACCTCTAAATTGTGACAATATAACGTTTCATATATTACAGCTGTTTGATTAATAGCAGAGACAGAGGGTGCATGCATGTAACAATATATATGAAGCTAGTGTTTTAAATCATGTTTATTAAATGAGGCGTTTCCCTTATTAAGGCAAAAATAAAGATGATTTATACACTCTTCAGGATGATGCATCATGATGGAACATTGTTATCAGTATCAAAGCAACTTGTCAAATGTGACCAGCGTAAATGCGCAATACTGTACCTCTTTGGGTGAAAGTCGGAGTTCAATTCTGTCCGCTTTATCCCTCGAACATGCCACTCCGGGTAGCGCCACGATGTTGGTTCAAACAAGCCACTTGTGCTTGGGTTTATGCGCTACTGGGTTATCACCTTGGATAAGGAATAGAGGACCGAGATCTAGACCTTATTCTAACCCTTTAGAGGTGCCAGTAGGTTCCAGTAATGTCACGTTAACCAACGAGATGTCCAATTAGAATTAGTTCCGTAACAGGTCAATGCAATTCCGACAGCGCTAGATAGGCTGACTTTCCTGCGCCTAACTGGGTCTGTGTCTATAAAGCGCTGTGCGCTCAGGTCTTCCCCTGGTAAAATCAATGGGTGTGTTTATTGTGAGGAAAGAGGAGGGCCATCCTCGTGCCTAGGAAGTAAAGTGGGAGGGGTATGCAAAGTAGTGTGGAGGGAACAGTAGTCTTCAGGCTGAAGCGGGGAGATATGGAATGAGGAGGTAACAAAGCAGTAATAACTATAGTGCAAGTGGTAGTGGCTGAACGCAAAAGCGCACATAGTGTGAGTATTTGAACACCTTTAAAAACCTACAAGTACCCACTGATTAGACAAACTTGGATCCATAATTTTCCATTGGATGTAGCCTAAACATCTAGACCATAAGCTTTCATGGAAGAAAATAATGCCTGTAAAATTCGAAAAATATATGGCAAATTCCTCCACATGGAATCTCTTACGTGCTGGTCGACATTTTGCTCCAGCTTGCCTAAATAAAATGCAATAGGATCTTGAAGGTGCTCTATTGGATTGAGATCTGGTGACTGTGGAGGCCATTGGAGTACAGTGAACTCATTGTCATGTTCAAGAAACCAGTTTGAGATGATGTGAGCTTTGTTACATGGCGCGTTGTCCTGCTGGAAGTAGCCATCAGAACATGGGTACACTGTGGTCATAAAGGGATGGACATGGTCAGCAACAATACTCAAATAGGCTGTGGCATTCAAGCGATGATTGATTAGTATTAACGGGCCCAAAGTGTGCCAACAAAAACATTCCCCACACCATTATACCACCTCCACCATGAGAAGGTGTACAGGTGTACCTAATAAAGTGGCCGGTGAGTGTATAAAACATGCTTGACTAGAGGTGGTTGAGCGCAGTGCTGTGTGGATGTGACTTATTTACATGACAACAGCGCCACTTGCTGGGTAAACGTTAAGTCTATAGGTGTTTTCTTTCATTGCTAAGTGAATATTTGTTCCACCATTAAAGAGGTCGATGTATTAGCGTCTAGAATGATTTAAAAAAAAAAAAAAAAAATGTTATCATGATTATGAAGCCCTCAACTTAATCAATAATTTGTCCAAAAGTAGATGTCATATGACCTATAGTCTATGTCATATCAATGCATGTTATTTACCATTTTTGTCTATTGACCTTGCCGTATATTGTGAAACTAGGCTGAAAATACACAAATAATACGATGGAGATAGATCTTCCTTCTACAGTCAGTGGGCTAGATGAGAGGGTTGTTCAGCTGCAATTTGATTTGCATTTGTCACGTCATTTCAAAACTATAAGAATACGAACCGAACATACAGTAGCTCAGTCCAACAACTTGGCACGTGGCATTTATATCAGCGTGTAAATATCACATGATACCTTGTCTTATGATTTGCTACATTTCCGCATTGACGCAAGCCCCGCCCTCTTCAAGCAAGCAATTACCAAAACACCGTCGTTCGCCAGTCGTCTGCTGACTTTGAAGCTGGCAACTGTCTTGCACATTATGATCGCGATATTGAATTTCGCAACATTATTGCTCGCAGTTTCTATCTGCCAGGGATTCCAATTTAACGATATTGAAGAGGCGGACGAGCCTACTCTGGTTGATTCTCAGTATGGGGCTCTCTGGCCCTTGCCACAGAAAGTGCATATATCCTCGGTTGCGTTCAAACTCAGTAGCACTAGCTTTCAAATAGTCAACGCTAAAGAATCGACTTCCGGGCCAAGCTGCAGCCTTCTCCAAAGTGCATTTCGAAGGTAAAATTAGTCATATGAGTTACGTATTCGATGCCAATATCTAGTTCTAGAGATGTTTTGTCAGTAAATCTGATTTGCAAAATGAAATACTGTGTTGAATAAATCATACACTATGTTTTAAATTGAAATTCAGCAATTTGAAAACCATTCTTTGACTCAACCTTCCTTGTTTCTTGTCTTGCAGGTATTACGAGTATGTATTCGGGAGTATGAGGAAGCAGGGACATAAGAGAAAGTCTTCTGCCAGTGAGATATCTGAGTTACAGGTGTGGATCACATCAGCTGACCCAGAGTGTGACAACTTCCCTGGTGTGACATCCGACGAGTCATGTGAGTCCCAGTGATTGTCATTTCCTCGTTGGTGCCTTAATCCAGGTCTGCATGGCTGGGAGCTCGATAAATAGCCTATTCTACAGCATTAGGGGGGCCCAGGCCTCGGGGGGGAGGCGGGTGGTGGATTGGTGCAGTGCATCCCACACCAGTGCTTGGGAGAGTATTATCCCCACCATGACTCTCATCTGCCAATGGAGTAAGAGATTACCTGACAGGGTTAATAGGGTTAATCTACTGTCAGGATTTGTGAGACCACCAGAGCCTTGTTGTAAAGACCCTGTACACGGTTCCTTTAATTTAGTTTAAATCCAGAGAGAAAGATGCCCATAATAAAACAACTATACATCTCTTCTTAAACATCTATTCAGAAACATTAGCATACTGTAACTTGTTCTACTGTCTTTTAAACTGTTGTGTCAGTGAGAATCAGAGGTTTTTCTAAAATATATATATTTTTCTCTGCCTGTCCACAGATGAACTCTCAGTAGACCAACCGGTGGCTGTGTTGAAAGCAGCCAAGGTGTGGGGAGCTCTGAGAGGTAAAGGCTCACAGTTCTCATTTTGCACATAGACCAGGCCCACAGGCTGAGGCCACACATACATACACTTACTGTAGGATTTTCACTGATTTCCTTTGACTGCCAGCTCTGAAAGCTTTGGGCAAGAGAGTCACACCTGTGATGCTAGCCTCTATATTAGCCTTGCTGGACTCTAACCTCTAACTTTAACCTTGGTATCACAGTGGCTGTAAAAAGAGACTTCTGTATACTGTACATACTCTTTCCAGATTTACAGTTTGTTGTAAAAATGATTTATGTGGATCATGCTGACATAAAACACATTTACAATCTTGTTGTGATTTTCACTCACCGTCATTGTCTGTCTCTTTTCTTTATTGCTAGGTCTTGAGACTTTCAGCCAGTTGGTGTATGAGGATGAGTATGGAGCTGTAAGTATCCTTTAGTGCCCTGTGAAGATAAGAGATAAGAGAATGTTTGGTTAAACATAAAGGCCTCATGTCTGAGCACATGTCATAGGATTGAGGAGGTTCCTCCCGCTGGTTCTTAGTAATTCTATTTCAAGCAATAAGATTTTCCTTGTCACTTCTGTTTGTTGACTGATTTGTTCTTCTCCTTTCACAGAAAACCATCAATAGGACTGATGTAGCTGACTTCCCACGGTTTGCACATCGAGGCATCTTATTGGACACCTCACGTCACTTCCTGCCTGTTAAAGTCATTTTGGCCAGTCTGGTGAGTGATCCTAGATCTGTTCACTCCAAAAACGCAGCGGAAAGCCTTGAAGATAGCGGAGGACACAGCATACCCACTTCACTCCTTACTAGAGAGAATATAATCAGGTCATCTAGAGTTCCACTCACTCGAAAAAAAACTGCTATAAAAGTCATTTATCCCCTTGGCTATTACAACCATGAATAAGTCACTAATATAAACAGTTAAAGGCCTGTATTTATGGATGCTTCAACATAAGATATGGACATAACCTCTCCCCTTATCCACACAGGATGCCATGGCAATGAACAAATACAATGTTTTCCATTGGCATATTGTGGATGACCCATCCTTCCCCTACCTGAGCCGCACCTTTCCCCAGCTGAGCCAGCAGGTTAGTGCAGTTGCTACAGAAGGCAGGCTTCCATCCCAGCCCATACCCCTTTGTTGTTCACAGAACTGGAATGACTGGAAAGGAGAATGTTATGTGTTGGAAGCTCCACTGAGTGTCTTGGAAGGGTTAAGTGGAGCCAACATTCTATTGGTCATACCTATCCAGTTCTTCCCAGTTCTGTGACCACCAGGTGTAGGGTCTAGGGACTGAAATAGAGTGGGGCCAAACAGAATGAGAGTGCTGACATATTTCACATAATGTAATCCAAATTGTATGTACTGTACTGTAGGTAACTTTAGTTTTGATGTATTGTGTGGCCACAGGGAGCGTATCACCCATACACACACGTGTACACACCCTCTGACGTGAAGATGATCATCGAGTACGCCCGCCTTAGGGGCATCCGTGTCGTTCCTGAATTCGACACGCCGGGGCACACTCAATCATGGGGCAAAGGTGAATTTAGAGCCATTTAGGGATCAGTTTGATTGACAGACTGAAATGGCTGTCATGAGGAGAATGTTTCTTGTGGCTTTTGAGAGTAGTGTATTGCAGTGCCTTCAGAATGCCACTTGGATATCTGTTTGTATGTATTTAGCCTAGAAGGTCCAGCCACTTGGTTATTAAGAATAAGACTGATAAGCAAACATGTCAGTGAGTTATTCATGATGGTCTTGTCAGTGTTAGTTTCAGCTGGTTGCCCCTGTAACAAGCCTCTCCCATTGGCTGCTCCTCTCCCCCTTCTCAGGCCAGAAGGACCTCCTGACCCCCTGTTACTCTGGATCCAGCCCCTCTGGGACATTTGGACCTGTCAACCCCATCCTGAACACCACCTATAACTTCATGAGCCAGTTCTTCAAGGAGATCAGCACTGTGTTTCCTGATGCCTACGTCCACCTGGGTGGAGATGAGGTGGACTTCAGCTGCTGGTAAGAGTTTTCATCCACTGCAGAATCTCATGACAGCCCTTGGCTTGCCTCAGAGCCATATGGCACCTGAAAACATTTACTCAATAATAACAATGTTTCTATCCCAAAATCAATAATATTATAAAGTTAAACTGCTATCTACTTCTCTGATCTGCAGGAAGTCCAACCCAGATATCCAGAAGTTCATGGAGCAGCATGGCTTTGGTCAGGACTACCGCAAGCTGGAGTCTTTCTACATCCAGAAGTACGTTGTTGCATTCAGGCATGGTCTTGCAGTGAATTTAATGACATTGCTAAATAAACTGTTCATAATGGACTTAGATGAATAATTGGATGTGGATATTCTCTTTCATGTGATAGCCTCCTGGATATCGTCACCACAACCAGCAAGGGCTATATTATCTGGCAGGAAGTCTTTGACAACGGCGTCAAGGTAAACATGCACTCAGCATAGGTCAGCTTGACTGTTGTTTTAGTTATTCAGTCAGATTATGACGTGCTGTCCGAATGTATCAAAATGTCTTGGAAATGCATGGATGCAAATGGGAGCAGCAGTACAGCTTTATTACTCAGTAATATGAGTAAGATTTTTCCAAAACTGTTGTAAATACCTTACTGTACATACTCATGGCTCAAGATCATGGCTTTATGGCTTGACTTAACTTGACTTGACTGTAGTTACTTGACTGTTAGTATTTTCATTTCCTTTCCTATTCATTTTGTGGTAACTGAAAACAACAACCTTTTGTTTAAGTTGAACACATGTATAAAGAGCAGGTTGAATACAGTAGTTTGGACTGTGTGTTCCAGTTGAAGCCAGACACGGTAGTGAATGTCTGGATGGGAAACAATCTGGAGGAGGAGCTTGAGAACGTGACAAGGGCAGGCTTCACCACAATCCTGTCCTCCCCCTGGTACCTAGATTACATTAGCTACGGCCAGGACTGGCAGAAGTACTACGCAGTTGAGCCCCTCAACTTCAAGGGTCAGTTTTCACCAGAGGGTTTTCATAGTCACAACATGTGATGTAAGGAGATGACAAAATTGTGATTCAGATTTCATTCAACAGGCTTACACAAATTGCACAACTGCTTGGTATATGCTCTCATATCTAGTGGTGTAGTCTCAACATAGTGTACAAAGACTGAGATATGATCATTGTTGGAAGGCAGGTTTGGAACCAGGTTAGTCTGTTTAGGTATCAGGTATTGGTTGAAGTTTCTTTCGGACAGACAATACAGCTTTGCTGTGCATTGTATTAGTACCCAGCCTTGTTTCTGTAAGATCACTCAGACAGAGATAGAGATTCTGAGTGTTGGTAAAACAGCTAGGGTTGTTTTTAACATTTTTGCTTTGTGTTGGGATGTAAGTCAATGCCTCTCTGTTTAATAACAGTTGGTTAGCACCAATTACTAATGCCCTGACAGTGGCGACTACTAACCTGTCCGTTGCAGTACTTGAACTTTGGTTTATCTGTTTAGTGATGGCTTACTATAAAGAGAAAATCACACCCTTGCTTTAAAAAAAACACAACTGGAAGCAAGGAGTACCTTCAATTCATTACTATTTTGCACGTGTTGAATGTAGTCTGAGACAAGCTTGCCCATGGAGGACTCTCCTCTAACATGTCTGTTAAAAAATTGTGTATTCATGTGTGTGCACTGTAGCTGAAACAAGACACGCTTATCCACGTGTGGAAAGGCAACCAGCAGCAATACCAGGAAGAGATGGCAAAGGTCACAGCATCGGGGTACCATACCCTCCTCTCCACTCCCTGGTACCTCAATCGTATCTCCTACGGCCAAGACTGGCAGGGCATTTACAAGGCTGACCCCCAAGACTTCAAGGGTGTGTGTCCATATAGATGCTTTGGACAAATGTCATATAAGAGCATGTTCCTCTGCCTTTGGTTTGTCTGTTCAATATTAAGCATCTTCTGTATTTTAGTCAGGAGAATAGATTTCATTCTTGCAGATTTTCAAGTTACAAGATTTTATGTTTGATGGACTGGTTTCAACAGTCACTCATAAAACAGTAGGTTACTGTAGTGCAGGGAGGCCAGATGCCTTTACTAGCATTTTTGTGTGCGATAAAGGCCAACTTTGCCTTGACCTTGCTCTAGATTGATTAGTTGATGATTCATGTGACACAGTTATAAGGCCCACCCACCTGTTCTGTACAGTGAAAACAAAAACCCAGCCAAAAGCTGGATGTGCTCAGACATTCAATGGTCATGCGGTTTTGATTTGATCATTTCTGTCCAAGTAAGTGTAAGCCTGTTGACTGAAGTAGAAATGATATTCTATATTGTGTTTGTATAGAAGCTCGTTGGGCTGGGCAGTGTGCCCAGCCCATATGGGCTTCATGTTGTAAAGTTGTCTCCTATGTGCCTTTTAATCTTAAACTCTTATCTTGATTGACCTTTGACTGTGTGACCCAGGCACTGATGCCCAGAAGAAGCTGGTGATTGGTGGAGAGGCCTGTCTGTGGGGGGAGTATGTGGATGCCACCAACTTGAGCCCCAGACTCTGGTATGGGCAAATCATGACATTAATTTCCAAATCAGTAATTCATTCAAATAAAACACCCTCTTCTACATCTCACACTATGCTCAAGAGTGTGTGTGTGTGTGTGTGTGTGTGTGTGTGGCGCTGCCGCCGCCTCCAGGCCCCGTGCCAGCGCTGTGGCAGAGCGGTTGTGGAGTGACAAGGACGTGAGGGACATCAACGACGCCTACAGTCGGCTGAACAAGCACCGGTGCCGCATGGTCGCGTAAGTGTCCCCATCATCTTGAAGACTGGATTGATACAGAGACTACCAATCTACTGTGTAATGCTGAAGCCCAAGTGGTGTAAAGATTTTCCTCTTGAAGTGAGAGTCATTAAAATAACACTCAGGATCACCACCTCTTGACCAAGTAGACAATAACACATCCTCCCGATCAGGCCATCGTTTGACTCTCTCTTTCCCTCTCTCAGGCGTGGGATCCCAGCCCAGCCTCTGTTTGTGAGTTACTGTCCTCATGAGTACAGAGGGATCTGAGATGCAGCCACTGCAGGCATAGAAGGGAAGGACACAATCACATTTACTTACTGTTCATTTTAAACAGAGTAATCAAACCTGAGATCATCTTCATGAAGTCATTGATGCACTGAACAGCTAAATTAGTATTTTAACAATGTTCTACAGAGAAATCCTCATTACATGCAATGTCAAACATTGATCTTGTGTTTTGGAAAATCATCTCTTTTTTATATGAATGTTTGTATGATTTAAAATTAATAAACCTTTGGAAAGGTCAATTCTTTGTACAGTGATATGGACATCTGAAGTGAGATACAGTACAATGGAAGTGAATGACTCAAGTACATTAAACACATTTCTTCACTAGATCATATTGAACAGAATATAAATACACTTTAATCACTTGACTATTGTGAGTCCATATACAGTTTACATAAAGAGAATTGATTCTTGTGTCGTTTGCACAGCAAATACCCCTATTTAGGGAGACATCCATCACTGCCATAATCTATTTAACAACACAACCATGAAGCTTGCCCTGTAATACAAAGTAGTTCATAGGTCAAATTGTAACTTTCAGTCACTACCACGGGTGTCCACAAGTCCTGCAACCATGTTATCTAGTAGCCAAGTGACACCATCAGGCGAGCCCAGCCATCTTTTTAAGGAGTACACTCTGGTCCTGAGGGTTCATGGTCTCGTATGTGTCCAGCTGCAAGGAGAAGGTGGCGTTGCCAGAAGTCAAGGTTCGCAGGGCGGTGGAGTATCCCTGTGATAGGAGAGAGATTCATCATGTCATGGTTAAGGCTTACAACTCTTTGCTGCATATTCACATATTACTAAAAATTATTAGATTAGATTAGATTCAACTTTATTGTCATTGTGCAGAGTACAAGTACAGAGACAACGAAATGCAGTTAGCGTCTAACCAGAAGTGCAAAATAGCAGAAAGTGCAATGAACAGTATATACAGGTAGTGCAATATATGAGCAGTAAGTAGTGCAGTATAGTATAAGTAGTGCAGTGTAAGCAGTATATGAGTAAGCAGTAGCATTAACAATGAGAGTGACTTTTCACTTTGCAAAAAGACCAGATAGAGAAAAGCAAAACAGCTAAATTACTATGGCCATTACCAGCCTGCCATTTGTGCCAAGGATTTCTCTCTGGGTGTATTTCTTCTTGGGGTGTACTGCCTTAAGAGGAAAATGTATTTTTCTTTGACTATGACGTTTATATTGACATTTCTCGAACTCACCATCATCTCAGCCAGAGGCACAGTGGCCAGTAGCACCTTGTTGTCACGGCGACTCTGGATGTCGCGGATGGCCCCGCGTCTCTGAGCCAGGTCACCCAGCGTGGAGCCTAGGTGCTCCTCCTCCACGGTCACCTCCAGTGACATCACAGGCTCCAGGACTTGCCCCCCTGCCTGCCTCATGGCCTGCAGAGACAGAGACATGCTGTTACCAGTGTTGCTATCGCAACATCCCACATTGTATATACAATACTATCAAGGCCAGGGGAGGCTATAGGCTTTACACCCTGAACCAGACTACCACCCTGAACTGAGCAACCCATACTGGGAGACATGGCCCCTATTGCTGTACCTTGAGCATGCAGCGGGACACACAGGCAGACACCATGGCCAGGGACGTCCCTGGCTCCATGCTCACACTCTGGATCATAGTGGACACTCCCTGGACTGGGTAACCAAGCAACGGACCTGAGAGAGGAAACGCAGGAACAAGTACATACTTGAGTGCAGTTAGGATGACAACTCTGAGCCAAATGGAGGGCTTTTGTTTATTAGCACTGTGACTGCATAGAGAGTGCAGATGCAACCATCCAATTGACCAACAAGGACAGCAAGTAGAGTTCAAGTTTACTCAACAGTTTAATTGGAGCGAGACCCCGTTACCTTGGAGATAAGAGCTGTGCACTCCGTTCTCCACCGCCTCCCTGATGCCGGGCGACAGCTGCTCCTCCACGTCATCCTCGTAGGTGAGGTCACAGGAAGTGCCTGTGAAGGGGCTGACGGCCAAGCCAACCATCACCACGTGTCTCCTCTCCCCCAGAGTGCGGTCCAGTGTCTCTGGAACACAACCGCATAAACAGGAACAAAACATATGAATTAACTAATCCTGATTGTTCTAACTAAAATAGACCCTAACCGTTTTTTGGTTAGATGTGTCTTTGTTGCTGAAGTTGGGATAACTTCTTCTGCTCTACATTACTCTCAGGCTGTGCATAAAGATGGGCATATAGATTCCTCTAGACCTGCTGAGCATACCTGTAGTAGACACTGATTGGAGAATGGTCTCCCTGTAGGCCACCTGTAGTGGTCCCAGGTGAGTCTCAATGCCGTATTCTCTCCGGATGCGGTCATGAAGGATCTCAATGTGCAGCTCCCCCATCCCACACAGAATAGTCTGAGGAAGAGAAGGGTTGCAAAGATGACACTCCAATATACAATTCTATTTCTATAGTTTTGTCTTAAGATATTCTTCTTCTGGTGGTACAGTGTGCAGTTAGGTCCATATATATTTGGACTCTGACACAATTTTTGTTATTTTAGCTGTTTACCAAAACATATTCAAGTTACAGTTATATAATGAATATGGGCTTAAGGTGCAGACTCTCAGCTTTAATTTGAGGGTCCAAATTGGAGGAAAGGTTTAGGAATTACAGCTCTTTTATATGTAGCCCCTCTTTGTCAAGGGACCAAAAGTAATTGGACAATTAACTCAAAAGCTGTTTCATGGACAGGTGTGGGCTATTCCTTTGTTATTTCTTTATCAATTAAGCAGGTAAAAGGTCTGAGTTGATTCCAAGGCTGCAAAATAAAAAAAATCCATCAGAGACATAGCGGCAACATTAGGAATGGCCAAATCAACAGTTTGGTACCTTCTGAGAAAAAAAGAATGCACTGGTGAGCTCGGCAACACAAAAAGGCCTGGATGTCCATGGGAGACAACAGTGGTGGATGATCGCACTATCCTTCACATGGTAAAGAAAAACCCCTTCACAACATCCAGCCAAGTGAAGAACACTCTCCAGGAGGTAGACATATCATTATCCAAGTCTACCATAAAGACTTCAGAAGAGCAAATATGAGTCAATCACCTGATCTCAACCTGATCGAGCATGCATTTCACTTGCTGAAGACAAAACTAAAGGCAAAAAGACCCACGAACAAACAACAACTGAAGACAGCTGCAATAAAGGCCTGGCAAAGCATCACAAAGGAGGAAACTCAGCATTTGGTGATGCCCATGGGTTCCAGACTTCAGGCAGTCATTGCCTGCAAAGGATTCTCGACAAAGTATTAAAAATGAACATTTAATTTATGATTGTTAATTTGTCCAATTACATTTGAGCCCCTGAAAATGGGAGACTGTGTATAAAAATGGTTGCAATTCCTAAACGTTTTATACAATATTTTTGTTCAACCCCTTGAATTAAAGCTGAAAGTCTGCCCTTCAATTGCATCTCAATTGTTTCATTTAAAATCCATTGTGGTGGCGTACAAAGCCAAAATTATGAAAATTGTGTCACTGTCCAAATATTTCCGGACCTAACTGTATTTACCTGTCCAGAGTCAGGATCAACCCTGACTTTGAGGCTGGGGTCTTCTCTCTGCAGGCAGGTCAGGGCATTCTCAAGGTCTTTTAGGAAAACAGAGGACATTCAAATGAATAGCTTTTTATTGCATTCTCAGAGTTTATACATTCTCAGTAGTGACATACATAGCATAGCATGAAGACATGACAGTCCCACTGAGATTCAGGCCTGTTGGCTCAAATACACCTACAGAGGACACAACCAAAGAGACAACAGAGGGAAGTTCCATGGCCACTCACCTGCCTGTTTGGCCATGGTGGGGGGCTCTATGGAGCAGAAGAAGACAGGCTCAGGGACCTCCACTCCGGCCAGGACAAGGCTGCCCTGCTCCCCTCCTCCACCCCGCTTCCTCTCCCCATCCCCCTCCTTCTTGGCCCGCTGAGCCGCTGCCGCTGCAGAGGCCTTGGACGACACAATGGTGTCTCCTGTGATTGTCTGAGAACCAGGGTAGACATTGTTACCAAACTGAAAGACAGACTTCTTAAGAGAAAGAGAAGTAGTGTCTCTGAAACTGAAAATAATATTGGTGGGACACACAGACTTACTAATCAATCCCAGGTACTCTTGGAGGAGCCCTACCTGCTTCAGGCCCACAGTGAGGGCGATGTTCCCTGCAGTCAGGGAGGAGATCTCTACCTGCTTGTCAGCAAACGGCAGCAGCAACCGACTCATTCTCTCCCTGTAGAGGAGACCCAGGGAATATGTCACTATCAGCTCAACCAGAGCAATATGTTTTATTAACAACATTCAACCACCTACGTGTTGTTCCTGTTGATGTTGTGGACTGCTGACTGGGGCTTCATGGTGCCAGAGTAGATCCTGACAAAAACCAGAGGACCACGCTGCTTGTCATGAAGGACTTTGAAGGCCAAGGCACACAGGTCATCCTTGTACCAGCGCCTACAAGTGGAGGACACATCAAACTGTCTGATTAAAAAAAAGAAATCAAACGCATATGAAAAGATATCAAAAAGCCAGGTCTTTCCAGGAATGATCCCTGACTCATATGTGTGAGAAGAATGAGGAAGTGACTGGAACCCTATGAGAGGTCAGACTGACTGGCCCTGGGTTAGGTCTCACTGGAGACAGTTTTAGGGCAACAGCAATAGGCCAAAGGTCTTAGGTTGTTAGATTGTTGTCAGGTTGTCTTAGGTGTTAATTATGATGTTGTTGTTTACAAGAAATTGGCATTAGAAGTTTGAGATTGGAGATGCACTCACACCAGGTCGTTGTGTCTCTCGTTGGGGGCAGGGAGGTAGGCAGTGATGGCGTCTAGGAGAGGCTGAACACCCTTGTTCTTCAGAGAGCTTCCACAGAGCACAGGGACGCCCTTACGGGCCAGAGTCACCCGTCGCACAGCCTCCTGGAGCTGCATACACAAGTATGTACCGGTATGTGTGTTTGGGGGGGGAGCATAAACTACATCACATAACACTGAAAGAATGAGGCTTAAGTTCCACTTCTAAAACAAATATCCTTTTATGGACATCAGCCTGGACCAAACACAATTCCTCTTTGTATATTACCTCTCTGTCTGTATTAGCTGGCCACTTTGTTCTGAACTATGTTGTGTGCAATGGAGGCTGGCGGAGGTAGAAATCGGAAGACAGGCTCATTGTAATGCATGGAATGGAATGAGGAATGGTATCAAAAAAGTGTTCCATGCTTTACAATGAGCCCGTCCTCCGATTTCTAACTCCCCCAGCCTCCACTGGTCGTGTGGTGTGATATCTTGGCACAACAAAAGGATGCTTACTTTGACAGGAGGAATAGCGTCAAAGTCTTCACTGAAATCACCAAGTAACAGCTCTGCAAACTCATCATCCAGATCAGCAACCTGTCAATGAAGACAATGCAAATGTAAATGGTGGAAAAAGTAGTGGCACATAATTTGACACATAAAGTTCCCCCCTCTTTAATATGTATTGTAATCATGTTTGCACTGTGAGATATGGTAGTAGATATGGTAGTAGTGGTATCTTTCTGATAAAGAGGTTCCTGCGTTTACTATCAGATAGTGGTACAATAATATTATTTCCTGTACTTGTTCGATCAAAGCCCCCCTGGCTTCCTTGGCCTCTTGTAGGAGTTCAGGGTCATCTGATTGGCTGAGGGCTTTGGTCTCAAACACACGTCCATCCTCGGATTTCACCCGCCATGTCATTTGCTGGTTGGTGATCAAGTCAACCAATCCTGTGAAGCTTTTCCCACTGCCAATTGGTATCTGTGTGACAGATGTCTCTCATTCATTCTCAAACATTTGACAAGGAGTCATGGAAACAATAAATAATGCATTTAATATTTTCTTACTGTGATCCATTTGCCAGATGATGGCAGAGGTCTCTGTCACCCAAATGTATTTCACAATGGAATTTACCTGAAGTAGAACAGGATTGGCTTTCAGCTTCTTCTTTATGCTCTCAATGGAAAAACTCAAACTATGATAAACAGAAAAAAACATGTTTGTGAGACCAATGCTGATGAATCCAGAAAGAGGGATTCCATTTATTTTGGTTATGTGACTCCTACCTATAGATGTTGGATGCTCACCCCACACTACCCCTCTGTACAGTTCCTCTACTGTTGATAATAAAAATGTAAAAAAAGTAATCCTTCCTTCTTCTAGCATTGTGACCGCTAATGGAACCTTTTCCTAGCATAGATGTATAGATGATTTACTAACTTTATGTACTTGTAAGTCGCTTTGGATAAAAGCGTCAGCTAAATGGCATACATATCATTATTATTATTATTATTATTATTTACTTTGCCCCAGGCTTGTCCATCTTGTTCAGGAAACAAATACATGGCACTTGATGTTTGTCAGCTTGTCTCCACACTGTGAGAGTCTGAGCCTAGTGTCATCACAAAACACAACAGAACACACATTCACACAGAGTCATTAAAAGCTCAGCCCACTGGTTCAGAATACATGTGCCGTAGACGCATTTCAGCACCCAACAGATGTGATATCATATAATAACAGTACAATATCATATAATCACCTCAACACCAGCAGAGGCATCAAACACTGCCACTGCCCCGTCGAGAACACGCAGTGCCCGCTCCACTTCCAGGGTAAAGTCAACGTGCCCTGAAACACACACACACACACACACACACACACACACACACACACACACACACACACACACACACACACACACACACACACACACACACACACGTTGATCTTGCAGTTGATGTCCTTATAGATAATGTCTACATTGATTATGCCGACTTTATACCTGGGGTATCTATGAGGTTGATCCTGTGCTCCTTCCAATCGAAGGTGACGGCGGCTGACTGTATGGTGATTCCCCGCTCCCTCTCTTGAACCATGAAATCTGTTACTGTGTCCCCATCATCGACATCTGTGAGAAAACAAGAGAGAGGGGACTTAAAAGAGATACTGTTTCCTTTAAGTATTGCTCGATTACGTGCAGTAGGTCAACACAACAGCATTGACACGAGCTTCTCTTTACGCACCTCCTAAAGCCCTGATGTATCCGGAGTAGTACAGCATTCTCTCTGTCGTGGTCGTCTTCCCCGCATCTATGTGTGCCATGATGCCAATGTTCCGGATTCTGGAGACAAACAGTGATGGAGAGAAATCTGACAGTCAGGCCAGATGGATCATTATATTGCTGACAAAACTCTGACAGCAAAACACAGCAGGTTGTCATGACTTACTTGGATATATCTGGATTGACCACAGCTCGTAATGTTTTGACATCATCTATAAAAATGGATAGAACATTGTAAATGGTTGGTAACTTTGCAATAACTAGACTAGTGTACATCATGACAGCTGAAAACTTGGGATATGCACCTGGCAGAAAGCTGTACACTCTTTGACTTTGTAATCTCCACCTGCATAGTTGGGTTCCATTCTTCAATACTCCTTTCCCCTGTTAAAATAAACAGCACATAATGTATACACAATGATATAATCAATGGAAACAGTTGTAGTGAATGCAAATATGTATATTCTCTCGCTAGCTGCCACTGAAATATATTACTTACCCCAATCAACACACTGAACGCCCCAAAAGCCGCTCTTAATCGCATATTCAACGTGTGCTTGAAATACAAGCAAATCCCCTATATTCATAAATATTGTAGGTGGCCTACTGGCATGATACTGTCTGTACTAGCATAAGACAGTTGACAGACTCAATGTCGACTGACTAAGTGAATGTCATGCATTAACCATACATGTCACTGGCTTTGAACAACGAGAGGAGAAAGGAAACACAGTCTTAAAATACCAGCCATTCATTGTACTTGGGGAAACATAATTAAATTTTGCTAATACGCGTCTTCAACATCTCAAACTATGCAATCTATGTCCATTCCCATCAATTCACACTTTCCTCCTGTAGTGCATCTTCAAAATACATCCCCAAAGAACACACATATCTTCATTTAAGTTCCAGGCAATCTAAAGTTGTTCCCAATTATTATACTTATTGAAGAGTAAAACTAGGGTGGATAAATGGTTTAGAATGCTACAATAATACGCTTGTAACCTAGGATGGTGTATGGAAACACAAAATGTAGATAGGAATGTCACTACCATGCAACGAGGAACATGTCAGTCTCTACAGTGCCGCTGTAATAATTCCTGTCCGGTCGTATTGGTGAGAGGACAGTTTTTAGTGACGTACTTCCTTCAAATTATTGGCTTCGGGAAAACAACACCAAATACCCAAGCCTCAAGACAAAACAACGAATAAATCCCCTTCTCCAGCAACCGATTCCATCAAATAAGTTTTTACTTGAATACGTAACCTTCAAGACACACAATGGTAAGATACCCCAATGTTTCACACTGTAGTGTGCTTTATTTGTTGGGACAACGTATTAGCTTCACATGCCAGTTA
This sequence comes from Argentina silus, assembly GCF_951799395.1. Taxonomy (NCBI): domain Eukaryota; kingdom Metazoa; phylum Chordata; class Actinopteri; order Argentiniformes; family Argentinidae; genus Argentina; species Argentina silus. The sequence goes on from NC_139659.1 coordinate 8,919,808, forward strand.
GCTAGCTAGCTAACACATGTGGCAGCAAAAGACGGTATTCATTCAGTTGGTCTGGCGCGTCAATGTTGTTATCAGCTACTAGCTAGCTAGCTAACTTCAACTATGTCGAAGAATAAATTGCTCGACTTCAGACAATTCGTCGTCTCAAATAACGTATTGTTGTCAATGCATCAGCGTCACTGTATGTTCAGTGTGTCGCCAATAAGAACATTTGGTTGCAAATATTCACTGATTGGGCGAAACAGTGAGTCGCGTTGACAGCTGTTTTCATGACAAAATCAAGTAGGGTGCCATCGATTTAACGTAATGCTACAGTTTATGGATAATGTAGATGTAGGTTAATCAAAATAATTGTCTATCAGATATGATAAAGGCTTCACAGTACTATTTGACTTATATTAATATTATCTCCATGATACATATATTTTGAAGGGTGCAAGAGGAATTGGGATTTTGGGCACGCCTAGTGTTAAAAAAAACAACAACACCTTGTATTGTGATATTCTGAATAATGTACATTCTTAAAGCGCCACAGGCTATATCAATTCTAATTTTGTCTTCTATTATTCGTCTCTCAGCCCCAGAACGAGCACATTGAGTTGCACCGCAAGCGCCATGGCCAGCGCCTGGATCACCATGAGAGGAAGAGGAAGAAGGAGAGTCGTGAGGCTCACACACGCTCACACAAGGCCAGGAAGATGATTGGTCTGAAGGCTAAACTCTACCACAAACAGAGGCACTCTGAGAAGATCCAGATGAAGAAGACGTGAGTACACTATTGTTCAACAGGATAGACTTTGGCTCTAATAAGCTTTAATCCAAGTCAGTTTCCCCAACTGCAACAGCCTATAGTACTACAGTAACAGCTATTTCTGATGAATATCAGGATGGTCTATCTAAAGCATTTGTTGACCTGTGTTCCATCTGTGTCACTACAGCCTCAAAATGCATGAGCAGAGGAACACCAAACAGAAGAAGGATGACAAGACACCAGAGGGAGCAGTGCCGGCCTACCTGCTGGACAGAGAGGGACAGTCACGCGCCACGGTCCTCTCCAACATGATCAAACAGAAGAGGAAAGAGAAGGCTGTGAGTATCCAATGCCTTTTGTTTTAGTTCAGTCTGAGGCTTTGTCATCATTTCCTACTGAAGGTAGGAATATCTTGATAGGCCGTTATTAACGGTCATGAACAACGCCTGGATGAAGATTGAGTAAGATCATGCGTACGCACAAGGCATTCTCATTGGAAAAAGACTGATAAAATGGTAGCTTATCTAGAAACGGACTGTACCATAGTTCTAAATTGTGTTCTGATCTGTTTTTTCCCCTCTGTAGGGTAAATGGGAGGTACCTCTGCCCAAGGTGCGAGCCCAGGGAGAGACTGAGGTGCTCAAAGTTATCCGGACAGGAAAGAGGCAAAAGAAGGCCTGGAAGAGGATGGTCACCAAAGTGTGCTTTGTGGGCGAAGGCTTCACCCGCAAGCCCCCCAAATACGAACGTTTCATCAGACCCATGGTAAGATGACACCACACTCTGGCATATACCCTTTTTTCTGGCAGTTGTTCATTCTCAGTCAGTTGAAATGAAGAGTTCAGTGTTTAATTGCTATATAAGAATGTGGTTACATGTTAACATTGAAACTCTTCCTAGTATAAACATTTAATGTTTGTATTCTGGCACCTACGGTTTCTAACTCTTTCCTCCCCATTCCTCTCCAGGGTTTACGTTTCAAGAACGCCCATGTGACCCATCCAGAGCTGAAGGCCACTTTCTGCCTGCCCATCCTGGGAGTGAAGAAGAACCCTTCGTCGCCCCTCTACACCACCCTGGGGGTCATCACCAAGGGCACAGTGATAGAGGTCAACGTGAGCGAGCTGGGCCTGGTCACACAGGGAGGAAAGGTCATCTGGGGTGAGTGCTCCTCTTTAGTTTGTAATTCTGTTGATTTGTTGCCACAAGGAGAGATAAGAGCCACATGTAGCCACATGGGGTTCCAGAAACATAAGCATGTTTAATAAGATGTGTGTTTTGGTTGGAGAGATATAAGATAAGATATGAGAGTCCCTGTAGGGATAATGAAACACACTGCCATAATAAGTGTAGTGATTAGTGTCTATTCTCCCCCCCAGGTAAATACGCCCAGGTGACGAATAACCCAGAGAATGACGGCTGCATTAACGCTGTTCTGCTTGTATAAAAACTCTATACAGACTGTGCCTGTAACACACTGCTAGAGCTTTGTCTCAACTGGACAAAGACTGGATAAGGAATACTGAAGTGTTGCTGGACAAGCCATGGAAAAATCAAGAAAACATCAGACGGCTTACTTTGTAACACATTCTATCACTCAAAGAAACATGGTAAAGTAAAAGGGGTTGTGTTATCGTTGTCAAATAAATTTGTCATATATAAACCGTGCAATTTTCTTGGACGTATAAGTGCTCCTTTTAGTTTATTGAACAGACGGAGCTACCCAAGCTAGGTCACAAAACAACTAGTGAGCTACTGAGCACTGACATTAAGAGATTGTCCAAAACATCACTCATGTACTGCCTCTGAATGACTCCATGTTGTTTCAGATTACCTAACCATCTCGGAGACTGTATAAAAGACATGAAAAAATTACTGGCTTTATTTGTGATTCAGATTTTAAGACATGTAAGAAATTCCATTTTGTGAATTGTCAGCCACATATCAACCATCATCCACCCCCTTATCCCCACAAGAGAAACTCATATTTTAAAGACACATACTAAGGGCAAAATAGAAAGTATGTAAACATACATATTGTCTGACCTTCTAGACTCACATGAGATAATGTGAGTCTAGATATTCCGGTATTCTACTTTGAGTAGTCTCCTCAAATGAGCATGCCTAGGTTTTAACCTTCAATCAATCACTGAGTTGTGAAATAGTAAACTAGTGCTTTGGTGTCTTTATTTCTGACTTCACAGTTTTACATTTCATTCCATAAATCACCAAGAATTTAACCTTTTTGATATTTTTATGCGCTCCAAAATAAAAAATAAAACTGAACATTATGTGCAACCATTATTGGTTACAGAAATAAGATGTACAGTTTTACTGTGGCTTCAATTTAAACAAACCTTACGATTAAATCCTCTGGAGATGTTTTAACAAGGTGGAGCTGTAACTCGTTTTTTGGTGTTCAGAAAATCCTGATTTATATTGGGAAAAAATGGTGGACTCACTGGACTCCATACTAATAATAATAAAATTACATAAGACTATGAAATGTGCTCAATTTATCAGGTAAAAAAAACAACAAAAAAACTGATGTTAGGATTAAGGCAGATTTTCTTTCATGTTTAAGTATAGGTTAACCAAGTACTATGGATGACAGATATAAAATACACAAGGTCCTCTGTGTACCTCAAATGCACAATATTACTGTGCCACTTTTTCAATGAAACAATGTCTTCAACTGTCACTTGACGTGCAGCACAGTTCGCAATAAAAGGAAATCATCTTCAAGATTCTCATTTAGATAATATATAACAGTAAAGATCAAGCACCTTGATAGGTTAAAAAATCTAGTCAGTTTGCCCCCCTCTCCCATTAGACAATACTGACATCATCAGAGCAAGCCTGTGGAAATCCTCCACATAGTTGCGGTGTGAGCAGGGAAATAAAAGACTCCACTACCCTCAAGAGTTCAGTCACTGACTTCCTCTCTCTGACTAGCAGAGAGCTTTTCATTAAGAAAGTGCAAACAGCAGGCAATAGATGTGTTCTTCTCTTCCCCCCTCGGAGGCTGAGGTTTATGTGTAGTAGTCAAGCTTGCTGCTGATGGTCTTGCAGCCTTTAACAGAGAAGATCTTCTCGCTCTTGGGGAAGTAGATCATGTCCCTGGCCACCTGATCTGCCACGTCCAGGTCAGGCTTCAGGCCATTGGCCGCCATCTCAGCCATGGCACACAAGACGACGTGCTTGTACTCCAGAGGCAGGAAAGGGACGAAGAAGTCCACTAGGTTCTTATCAATTAGACTAGTGTGCCAGAACCCACCTAAAGAGCAGAAGTGTGAGAGAAAGTAAGAACAAAGACATGGTTTAAATAACAGAGTTAAAAAATAAAAGAAGGTAGCTATTCTGTGTATGAATGCCCTGACAAAGCGTACATTGCTTATCCCCAATATCCTCTAATTAGGCTTAGAAAAATGAAGCACCAAATCCTACAATACAGAAATACATATGAAGTTAGAAGTTTTCCTAAGAACGTGTGTATAGTGAAAGGTACCATATATACTGAAAAACATATGCACTCACTGCAATGTAAGTCGCTCTGGATAAAAGCGTCAGTTAAACGGCATGTATAAAGGTGACCTACTCTTCTTGTTGTTGAACACGGAGAGAGAGAGTGCAGTTTCCAGGTCCTTCAGCTTGATCTCCTCTCGGTTAAGCCCTGCTCTCCAGAAGTCTAGAGCCACCTGCGTGATGTTCTCTCCTCCAGCATTGCTATAGGGACCATAAACACAAACTAGCAGACATTAGACATCTGACACCCATTTGGAGGGAGCCGTTTCTGATTGATAGCTGACCTCACACAAAGGCACATCTAAGCTAAGATGCACATTAGTAAACATAAGTGATGTATGTATGTGTTAGCACGCTACTTATGGATGTAAACAAACCAGGCAGAAGCTAATTCGGGAACGGTGATCTGAACAATGACTGAGGTAAAAAAATAAATAAATAAATAAGAATCTGCAAAGTGTCCCTTTAAACCACTACAAGTATGTTTAAATATCCTTTTCAAGACCTTCCCCACCTGAGGAATATGAAGATAGCCTCTCGGTAGGAGACCCCATCCAGTCTTTCATAGTAGTCCAGATAGGGCTTAATACAGTCGATGAGGCCCGGGTGCATCTTGTCCATCTCGTCAAAGATGAACATTGAGCGTGCACAGTTAGTGACGTTGCCTTTGATCCACTGCTGCAACTGACTCTGGAGACATAAAACAGTGTGAGGGAAGACTTACCTTACAGAGCACATTTGCAAGATACATATCATATCTTCCACACTTGCTGTGATGACTACTCACCTTGTAGGTGTCGATCTGACTCTGATGTGGGAAGTGAGCTGTAGACACATACTGATGGACAAAACTGCTCGCCATTCCCTCCTTGTAGATATTTTGAGCTATCAACTGACTGACAAAGTTCTTCCCTGTGCCAGTCCATCCATGGAGAGAGAGGACCAATGGCTTTTTAGGGTTTTTATTGTTCATGAATCCAGTTACTGCTTTCAGTATGACTCGGGATGCTACATGCTGACCAAAAATCTTCGTATCGAGGTCGACTTTTAAACCTGGTGGGGTAAACAAAAACAAACAAAAAAAAAATCAGAAATTAGTGTCATAATGTGAGTTTCTAGTAGACCTACTTTGACTGTACATGGTTTTAAGTGGACATCTTAATGGAAATGTGATTAATCAATTGTAGATTTAGGGGGCAAACTCTAATCATATAGGCCTGTTGGTGGTGAGTAGCTCGACATATTACTACTGATAACGCTTTGACTTTCGCTTTTAACAACAATGCCAATGGCGATCAAAGATAGTTACTCTATCATGACTAAATAGAGTAACTATCTTCGATACTATGGTCGAGCCACGTCGATGCAGAGACCCTCTGTCTTAATGATTATTTGGGAGAGAAACCTGGATCCACTACCTTAGCTATCCACCCGATGTAGTCTTAGGCCATACTCTAGTACACTGAAAAAAACACATGTACGTACCTGTTGAATTAAAAGCAATCCATTTTGTATCACAACTTTCATGTAAATAACTGTATATTTTCTTCCCTACAATGTAAGCACCAACGCCAACACCAGCAACTGCGGTTGTTGTGATTGGCTCGAACGCATTTACAATAACACTTGTTATCAAAGCATATCGAATCAAGATTTTGCCAGTTACTTTCATTTTTAAAGTCACTTAATCATGTAGGCTATACAAGGAGTATAACGCGTTTAAAAAGAACGGGGGGCAGCTCTTGGCCTACCGTCTCTTCACTGGCAATGCAAACAAGCGCAGTGCATCCTCGTACGTTATTATTGTGCGACACTGAAACAAGCTGCATTCAATAGAAGCAACGTTCCGTAAGGTTGTGAAAATATATGAAGATGCTAGCTACGGAAACCAGATATTGTTCTAACCAATAACCGCTACAATAAAATAGCATTGGACACATCCACATGACAGATATACAAGAAAAACAACTCTGATATCCCTGCATTTTGTGAGTGGGCAGTACTGAATATATTCCCATGGTTGAAGTTTGCAAACTTTCTTAGTTACCTGATTTGTTGTAGGAGATCCACTCTGGTCTGCAACATTCATGAAAATAGTAAAACATGTTCGGGTAGCTGGCTAAGAAGCCAGTGAGAGCCGCAGCCACACCAAGCGCTATACTGGTACTGATCGGCTCAATCGCCACTGTCATCGTGATGTTCAACAGAACACACAGAATCAAAACCTGTCGCATCTTATATCCTTATCTAGCCACCACCACAAACAAACACGGATGTTTAGCTATGATACCTTCCTAAAACTAGCTTTATATTTCGCCAAAGATCAGCCTCATCAGGCATAGCTAGCTCAGTTGGCTTGTCACGATTCTCGGAATATGTTAAATAACATTATAAAACAAAACACCTCAGAAGTAGCTGTATAACTACTGGCAAGTTAGCTACGGAGAACCCCTTCCACCACAGCAGAGAGATCAGCGCACTGTCGAGCGTGTTCTTATGACGTCACGATCCAAAGTTTAGCTGCCAATCGAGGAGCAAAAAGAGTCAAGCAAAGACAGTAGTGTTATTGTCAAATATTATTGACAAGTTTTTTAGAAGTATCACACCTATGGTAAATAATTGGGTGGAAATGAATAGGTCAAAGTTATCAGGCGTATACGGTAGATGGTCACAGTTGATTTTAGACATCATTGCATAATGTTTGGATACTCTCTGAATGTCAATATTGAGTAATCACAAGAACTAAACCCGAACTAAGCCTCGTTATTACCAGACAACCTATACAGTTACCCCAGGTTGCTGCCTATTGCCTGATGCGCGAGTTAACGTGCCTAAGGTAATATGCTTATCTTTGGTGAGCAACCCGCTGCTTAATGGCAGAGATTATTTCAATAGGCAGGTGGGCTCAGTGCATCCACATATAAAATGTAGGCCTACGGTGAAATAAATGTGTCTCTTTACTATACTTTACTATTCCTTTCACAAATATACATGTTTTTTTACACACTTTCAATCATTGCCAGAAGAGGGCGTAATAGTACGATAGATAGATGATAGATGACCAATAGAGCTCACCCTGCTGCACAGTCCACGTTTAAACAAAGTAGTAGGCCTAAGATACATATACTGCACACAAATCCCCACCAACTCCTTTTTGACACGTTCATAACATTCCTTTTTTAGGATAGTTTTGATATGATCATATCAGTCATTATATAATGGTTTGAGGAGAAGTCAGAACACGCAGGTCATATTACATCAACATAAATGCTGTTGTACAGCATCACCCAAACATAAGATTTGTTCTGATTGGTTCCATGTGGCTCTGAGATATGAAGCCTATGCCCCTATAGGTAGATTCAAAGATAATGTAGAATCAGGATCAGATGAACGAAAGTCTACTGTACATGTTCTAACATTTCATTCGATTATTTTCATAAGGTGTATGTATCTGAGAGGGAATTATTGTCTAAGATGTCTTATTAGCTGCACATGTGCCAGAGGATGTGGGTGACACTGCCAGGGACTGAGATTCAGGCTAATAGATTTACTGGACTGTAAATACTTTCCAGTACTTACTGTACTTGTAAGGGACTTTGATATTATTGGCTGAGGATCAGATGCAATGTTGCAATACTATGCTGGTACTGTGCCTAAAGAGACTGCTTATGGAAAAGAAACCTGCTTCCTTGGTACCTGACTTGTACTGTGTGTGTGTGTGTGTGTGTGTGTGTGTGTGTGGTGTGTGCTGAAATAACTTCTCTGAATGTGTTTATGAATACGAAATGTGCATACATACAAGTGTATTCTGTTGTGTCATCAAGTGTCTCCTTGCATAGATTTAGATCATCAGATTTTCTGATGACTGTTGCAGAACTGAAGTGTTGCAGATTGAGGCAAAGCAGCCAACTATAGCAATATCCCCACATGCAGGAGGGGAGGCAGACTTAGTGATAACAAAGAATGACTTGCAAAAGACAGAGAATCAACTTGCAAACAAAGACAGTTTAACACTGCATAGGAAGGAGGTTGTTTTTCATATTAGCACTTGTTAAGGATTGTGCCTTGATGTCTTGATGCCCAGGTCTCCCTTGGAAAATAGATTGTATATCTCAGTGGAACTTCCTGGTTTAAATAAAGGTTGGATAAATATCGTAGTAAATCATTTTTAATGACAGATCACTCTGGAACTCTGGGTAATGTGTTAGTTCCCCCCCATGCGAAGACAGGTCTGGCAAATGAAACAAGGGAGTATGCTGTGTGCGTGTGTGTGTGTGTGTGTGTGTGTGTGTGTGTGTGTGTGTGTGTGTGTGTGTGTGTGTGTGTGTGTGTGTGTGTGTGTGTGTGTGTGTGTGTGTGTGTGTGTGTGAGAGAGAGAGAGAGAGAGAGTAGGAGAGAGACAAAGGAGGGGAGAGAAAGTTTGGCTTCAGGTCAAACCTCCCCTTTGGGATGTGTGATTACAGTTGGACTGGGTTATGAGGACACATCTTTCATTTATAATGCTTATACAGTACCAAGCTTGCAGAAGTCTGTTGAGTTATAAATAGGGTGAGTGTAAGTGTTTTTTTTATCTGGTTCACAAACCCTGGTAAGCTTTCCCATGTCCACAGAATGAGCCAAGTTCTAACGTGGCTGTGATGTTCTCTAATAATTTCATGCCACCAATACATTCTTTTCTTGACTGTTTTTCCTCCAACTGCAACCCTTTATTGGTGTTCAGGGATTTACATGAATACTGTATGTGTAGGTGCATGTGTGTGATTTTGTGTGCATAAGCAGAAATGCAGTGTGAGAGTATTTATCTTCTATTTATCTTCAGAACATTCATTTGCATCACTGCTGTTACTAGGTCGTCAATCAACAAAGTGAGAGAAAGGACAGGGCTGAAACCTGATCCCGGCACATCTCTCCTTCTCCCTCCTGTCTCTCTGTGATCAGGACCATACCACCAACGACGTCCTCCCCTAACCACTCCTCTCTGTCACTGCACCAACCACAACGTTGACAGTCCCTCCGCCACCAACGCTGTATCTTCTCGGGTGGCCTCGGAGAATGTTGCACCAAAGCACTGATCCAAAGTCAGTTAAATGGTTAAGGTAAGCGTTTAGGGATGGTGAACTGTGCCGAAATGCAGCTTCTACCCGGAGCGGGTGGTCTATCACAGACTGGTGTTAATGGTAGTATGTCACACCACAGCACATGGATAGAAATACCAGCAGTCAGATAGAGCAGACTTTTACTAACCACACTGACCTCAAAATGACTCATCAGCTTTTATTGATAGGCTGTTTTGGCACCTCCTGTTTGATGAGGTTTGATGAAAATCATTGTTGAATACAGACTGCCATCTACAGCAGTGTGAACACGTCTGTGTATTTGACCCATTCAAAACCTACCTGATTCTAGTGGACGGGACATGATCAGGCTTTTGGGGGCAATGGGAATCACATGTTGTTTGACGTTTCTGACTCCACACTTTGATAATGTTGGGTTATGTTTCTGATCATGTTTTAGAGATAGTTGGGTCAGGTTTCTGTTTTGTTACTATTGTAAGGTCAGGCTCTTGTTAGATTTTTTAACAATAAAGTTACCCAACCCATGACCACCTTCATCCTGAGCTTCATTTCCCCCTCAGGCACTTCCGATAAAGTCTTTCTATTTTAAGAGAGAGAGGGAGAGATGTCTGCTTTATAGAAACCAAATGTTCCCCCTCAAATTCTCTTTGGCACACTAGCTGGGGTTGAAGTGAGGTTGTTACCCAGGAATGTGAGGTGGAATTGAAATGTATAGACATAATAATAAGTGTGGAAGTGAAAAAGGAGATAGAGATGGAGATGGAGAAGAAGGAAAAGCAGGTGATATATACATAAACTGTTTTTAAAAGGTTTCTTAAGAGATGGTAGTGTGTGTGGGAATGTGTGTAATGTAATGGCGTGCATGTGAAGTATGGATAGAAGATGCCAATGATACAAACATCCTAGAGATCTTACCATACTACAGAACTTATTTTGTAGCAAACTAAGTAGCTGCACCAAGTAGTCCTGTATCATGACACAGTCCTTAGGGCTGACTGACTAACTGACACTGTTGTGGGAGGTGACCTGTTCTGTTACACAATCTGTGTGCTCTGGGCTCAGCCAGGCTTTTAATCAGCTCCCCTATGACAGGTGAACAAGGGGGCGGAGAGATAAATCAGGATCAGTCAGGTGACATGGACCCCCACTTGGCTGCGCTGGGACTCCCTGCCTCCCTGGCACTCTCTCTGGCCCGGGATGAGGCAGTGTAAGTCTGCCAAACAAAGGACCTGCATTTTCTGCTGTTTCGAGTGTTCTTTCTTCCTCTCCGCTGGCCGGCCTGAGTGTTGGCGTGTTTTTCCTGATGTGAAGGGGCGAAGTGGTGTTCATTATGTTCCAGGATCAGGGCCCTTCCTCAAGTCCCCTGGGGAGATGGAGGGAGGAGGGGAGGTGGGGGTAATGAGGCCGTGGCCCCTGACGAAGCACAGGCCCTCTTGCAGGCAGAGATAAGACACAGAGAGAGAGAGGGATTTGGGTTTCCTTTGATAGAACAGACAATGTGAAAAAACACGGAAAGCCTGAAAGCTGAGAGGGCACATCCCAACACGCGCTCTCTCATTCCCGGTCCCGTCGACTCTTGGCAGGGACTGCCTCTGTTATCCAAGGGGATCTGCACAAACACTCTGGCCAGATTTGAAAAATAAACACCCGCACTCCTATTTTTTCTCTAAAGGAGGTCATTGAGCGACAGATTTTCAGGAGGGGGAAAATTACCATGGAACTAGATTTGCCATCAGTTTTTTCAGTATTTGTATTTTATTTTGTTAGCAGAGCAGCCCAAAAAGTATGATTGTTCCTTTCTCCTAGCCAAAATAATCAGCATTTACAAAAGGTTGATTTTGAGTTACTCTGGCTCAAACTTTTCATTTGGTTTGATTGGACACTGTAAAAATGACAGTGTCAAATCTTTCTCATTTTTCACTCTGCTTTATCTCTCATCATCCATTCCCCCATTTATCTCTTAGTTCATCTCAGGTTGTGTTTGGCAGTGCAGAAGTCCATTTGTTTCATCAAAACATGCGCTAAAGCAAACAAGCAGCAAACAAAGAGTTTATAAAAGAGAAGATATCAACAAAGTCTGTGACTCATTAAATGAGAACACAAACTTTTCTCAGCAGTGTGTGTGTGTGTGTGTGTGTGTGTGTGTGTGTGTGTGTGTGTATGAGCATGTGTGTGTGAGCATGTGTGTGTGGTGTGGTGCGTGTGTGTGTGTGCGTCATCCCTTCAACAACTCCCTAGCCAGTGGGAAACTCAGTCACCATACCTGTCCTCTAGCTCCAATCCAGCACGCCCTCAGGACCTCATAGTTCTCCATGTGCTCTGCAGACCCTCGTAGTCCTCAGATCTCAAACTCTTTCTCCCCCTAGTCTATGTGTGTAAAAGGAATCAGATGAGAGAGGAAAAGAGAGGGGAGGGGTGGGTGTGTGAGGTTGTGTGTTTTTTCAGTGTATTAAGAGGCAGTGTCCTTCTCAATTAGCTAGTTTTCAGATGTTTGGTAATCTTACACTTCACAGGGATTACACAGAGGGAGTCAAATGTTAGAGTGGATAGAGAGGGGAGCCCTGCGATAATCCCCCGCCAATAGAAAATGCTCTACTGTTAATAACCCAATGCACCCTGATCTGGCAAGGTTTATCTCTACACTGTGGAATGTGTTTTGGAAAATGACCTGTGAAGCAATTATACTGTATGTATTGTAGACTCAGTGTTCGAGTGTCAGTAGCAGCCAGTACCCTGCTGTAGTTGAGTCTGTGATGGTTGAAGTATGTGTGCAATCTTACGCAAGTGGCTTCTCTCCCTGGCTCCGCTGCAGAGGGTAGTAACTGTATCCCAAAGTCTGACAGGTCTGGGCATTATCTCAAAGGTCATCAAAAAATAAAAAACACAAACTCAGCGAGCAATGTAACAATGCTTCTCCACTGTGGACACTGGAGTAGACTGTGATGTCTTTGGCAGATTGAAAATATTATGTCTGTATCCCAGTATTCAAATCTACAGTTACCGGAAGTTTTAATATCCTAATAATACTGTTCGGACTGAGTTTTAATAATAGATCTTATAATGGTACACACAGGCATATCTTATTTGAACAGGTATGAGCATGACTGAGAGGTTGGGAAACCGATCTAAATCTGTGCAATGGGTCTGGACTAGCTTGTTTGAAAACTCTGGCTAGTGTTCTGAGGAGCATCGTCGACGGGTCTCAACAAGGTTTGTTAAGCCTAACAGTACAGCTTCTTCTGGAGGAAATAGGATGGAAATCAGTGGAGGATGATGGAGGTAGAAATCGGAGGATGGGCACATGTGTTTGATACCATTCCTCATTCCATTCCATGCATTGAATGAGCCCGTCCTCCTATTTCTACCTCCACCAGCCTCTACTGATGGAAACGGAAGGAATGGAGGAAAGGAGGATGCAATGGGATATAAGACAGAGAGGATGAGGGAGAGGTGATACAGGACATTAGACTAGGCACCTCCATGAGAAGCGGAGGTTATCAGTGGTTGTGGAGTCAGGGAGCAGGAGTCAGACATCCATCTCCCTCCATCATCCTCCTCCAACAGTTGAATGCTCCTCAGTGCTGTTGTCAGTGCTAGTCAGGGCTCAGGAATGGGAGAGGGCACTTCTGAGAGCCCTATGGTCTTACAAGGACAGAGGACAGGTCAGCCTCCTAATCTTAGTTTAAACAGAGGGCATTGCCACTACAAAGACCATCCCTCCCTCCCATCTGACCCCCACACCCCCTTTCTTCTGCCCAGTTAAGCCTGGCCCTCCACCTCCTACCTCCTACCCCCAGCCCCCCATGGTAGCCTGGGTCCCTCCTTTGAGAGTAAACCCAGGGGCATACCACATTCTTGTGAAGTCAAGAATGAGGAAATCTGGTAAAAGGACATTGAGATTGAGTAAATTGACTGGGGAAAAAGGGATGCTTCCCTCCATCAATTATTTGTGCTAGATGTCCCCCTTTCAATGTTCATGAACTTCTATCGAACTTCTATTGAAAGTGAACATGTTGAAGAGGGGTTGGAGTTTGGCTGTGGTTCTGGGCCTGGCAGGACTTGAATGCCTCAGTGTTTCTGTTCCCTCCTAACTGAGATGATGCTTCCCAGGAGAGGTTCTCCAGACGGTGGGAGTACTAGTGCCTCTGACCACCTCTCTCCCCCTCCCCCCACCTCTGCTCTCCATAACACACAGTGGATGGGGTATTCTCTTTTTCTCTGTCTCTTTAAAAAAAAAGTTTATGTTGACCGCCTCAAGACTTTACTCATCATCACCAGCAGAGGGAGTTTATTGCTTTTGGTGAAAGGCATTTTACTTAAGGGATATAATAAGTTCAAAAGCTCCAAATATAGTTGCTACCCATAATTTATGTGTAACTTCAGCTGATATTGCTAAAACCATCATAAACAAATACAGTTGCTGCAAAAGACACACAATACACTGTTAGTGCAGTCACACACACACACACACACACACACACACACACACACACACACACACACACACACACACACACACACACACACACTATCTTTGTCAGAGCTGTGAACTTGTCAGAGCCATCTAACTGTTCTGCACATCAAAAGAATCCATTCAATCAAATTCTCTGTCTTTCTGGTTCTTCGTCCTTCTCATGCCCTCTCTCTAGATTTCCCAGGAGAACATATCCACACAGACAGGAATGTTGGAGAAGAACTACAAGGCCAAAAAGTCACTCACCCTGAGTCTCTGTCTCTCTCTAAGCTCTCCCTGTCACAGACTCTATTTGATATGAGTTTGCTTTTGATCTCACCCCTTCTAATTAGGAAACTTCCCATTGGATCAGGGCATACGTACGCTTGCATGTAGACACGCACACACACACACACACACACACACACACACACACACACACACACACACACACACACACACACACACACACGCACATACACACATCACACCTGCTTTTCTGAGGGATCCATGTGTTTCTACAGGGGTTAAATAGGCCTTCTCTCTCTCGCCCTGTCCCCTGACAGAGATGCATGGCTGCTAATGGGACTGTTTGTTTTAGCAGGCAGGTTCCACACCGCAGGACACAGCTTCTGGATCGCTCTGATCCCCCTTGTGTGTGTGTGTTTCACTAAGATACCCACAGCACCAGGGAAAAGCATTCAATTCAGGCTGGTCAGGCTGGACACTAATGCTAAAGCATCTCAATAATGTACTTCAACTGTACAAACCTAGAGCTAGAACAACCAAGGTGTTTTTCCTGCATTCAGTCTGAGTCATGGGCAGTGTGGCCCAGGAGAACCAATGACCCCATCAAACTGGCTAAGACACGGCTCACAGAGGAAGGAAGTGACTATTCGACACAGATAACCTACAACACCTGTTCTCAGACTGCTTTACTGTAATAGATCATCATCAACTGTCTACAGCATGGACGGTGTGTGTGTGTGTGTGTGTGTGTGTGTGTGTGTGTGTGTGTGTGTGTGTGAGAGTGTGTGTTAGTGCACGCAAATGCGTTAGTCCGTGCGACTATTCAGTGAAGAGTTGATTAACAGCAAAGCAAGTGTTGAATAGGAATACGAGTATTTGAGATAAGAACCTATTGTTCTGCTGACCACTGACCACAGGGACAATAGTCAGTGGATTCCCAACTGCGATTTCAACATTCTGACAAAGATAGTCCTGTCCTCTCCACACGGTTTCTCGTGACACCCCATGTGATCTGCTCTCATACACAATAGGAACATGGACACCCCAGCATGCCACAGGAAAGGCACAGAGCAGAGTGGGAGTGGGAGCTTTTACAGGAAGAGAGAGAGAAAGAGAGAGAAAGAGAGAGAGAGAGAGAGAGAGAGAGAGCACAATACCTTGCGCTTATATTATACATAACTTTGAGGTGATTAGGGTGGTTGAGTACGTCACCAAGCGTTCACCAAGCTGTCCCTATTGTGTCACAAGCCCCTTATAAACATCCACCAATACCTGACTATATTTACTCCCTGGTAAGGATATCCAACATACCTTTCCTCCTCCTCCCCCTCCCCCTCCTCCCCCACCCCACCTCCTCCTCCTCCTCCTCCACCTCCTCCTCCTCCTCCTCCTCCTCAGTCTTCCTCTCTCAGGATGGGAGAGCTACCAGTGATGAGAACTCACATCAAGGACAGGGATGTCATGGAGGGCAGGGAAAAGGGGAAAATGGGGGTGGCTTGTTTGGGCTCCATCGTGAACAAGGCCCATTGTTGGGTCGCAGACAGTCCTTCTATGGTTGTGGCTAAAGACCGTGTCTCATAAGTAAATTAGAAAAGATTTTGACGCCAACAACTTTGAAGGCCACTGCCTTCATAAACCCATAATGTGCTTCAGCTCCCATAGAAAATGACATGGACTCCTGTGGTATCATTTAAAATCACACTTTTCTCAAGGAGAGCCAATGCACTGCAGGGACTGCATTGGTTTGACAGTATAAAGCTCCTTTAGGGAGCTATAATGTTCACATTGGGCTGGAGCCAAAGCCCCCTCCATTGCATTAAAACCTACTCATGTTCAAATAGTCACCTGTAAAACACTGCAGGTCCAGTTACAACCACATCTCACTCAGAGAGAGAGAGAGAGACAGAGAGAGAGAGAGAGAGGGGGGGGGGATAGAGAGAGAGAGAGAGAGAGAGAGAGAAAGGGGAGAGAGAGAGAGAAAGAGAGGGAGGGGGGGATAGATAGAGAGAGAGGGAGAGAGAGAGAGGGGGTAGAGAAAGAGAGAGAGAGAGAGAGAGAGAGAGAGAGGGAGGGGGGGTAAATGGGAAGGAGGCCAAAACATTGTATCAATTTCAGGGTCCATTTGATGGTTGTGGTTACTTTTAGGAAAACAAATGTGTAAAAGAACACCCACTGTTTTTGCTATACTGTACATATTTTACTGTATTACAGTAATGGTCATAAAACCATGTTTCTGGAAGAAAATAAATCACTCTTCAATCACCGGGGTTCAGAGGTCATGCTGTATAAAAAGCCTTGAGCGAGTGTGAGTTAATCATTCCAGTAGTTTCAAGAGGCTGGAGCTGAATCATGACATTGTTATAAGTAGTCCTGCAAAACGTGAGAAATGCGTACTTAAACATTTGGCTGTGACCTAAGGAAAGCAAAAGGAAGTGGAAAGGATGTGAAATGCATGAATAGTTAAATGAACTAAATGACCGTTAAGGAATAGCAGTTTAAATGGGCCTAGTATGCCTGTGGTTTGTAGTGACACAACTCTGACCTGACAACGTCTCACTGACCTAAAGTGGAAGCCCCATGTTGACTGTCCATTTCAAGGTGACAGCTGAGACAAATAAAGGATGTTTTCTCTGGTCAAATATACACAGTACACACACACACACACACACACACACACACACACACACACACACACACACCTGTTGAATAATTCAAGGTAACTTCCTTTTCAGAGTGTGTGTATCATTCACAGGCCACATAGGTAGGTGAACACAGAGCAGAACTGAACTGAGGTCAGTGATTCCTTCAATGTCTCTCCTGCAATTTATGTACAAAGGAACTGACAAGAGGTAAAGAGAAGGTTTATACGTGTACTAGGAATAGATAACAAGATGTGTGAGTGTATACATGAATGAATCAGTGAAAGAATAAAATAATTAATGAATTTTGGTGGAGTGACATATATATGGGTGAGTCTATAAGACTGAATGTGGGAGAGTATGTTGGTAAGTGGGTAAATGACACTTGTATATGACTGAGCTAACTAACGTGAACGGGAGAGTGAAAGTACCTTTCAGTAGAGGTGGTCTGCTATCAACTACCATCTGGGAGCCCCCACTGGGAGAGGGGCTTGGGAACAACCTGACAGGGAGAGAAGGAAGGATGGGGAGAAGACACCCAAAAATAAATGAAAGAGCAGAAACAGCAGGAGGGGGGAGAGAGACAAACAAACACAGACAGGACTAGTCTTCCATCCACCTGCTACAACAGGCTGTTCTGGGCGGCTGGCAGAGCTGACCAAGCCAAGACAATAAACCCACACCAGCCCCAATGAACCTAGAGCTATCAACTACAACTGTGAACCATTTTAACCTCACTAAAAATGTGGAAGTACTCTCGATTTCAGGACATCTGTACGAGCTGAAAACAGTTTGTGAAGTTTGACTTTGTTTAGTTCAATACTGTCTAGACCAGACTGCCTCTAATTAGCATCTAGCAACAATGATTCATTTCAGTGAAGTGATTTTGATTGACTTTTATGTCAGAGGCACTTAACTTGTGATGGTAACAAAAGCTACACGAACAACACTATTCTTCTAGGAGAAAGCTATGAATGCTCTGAGGATTCACATGATCCTGAATTTCCCCTAGGGATAAATAAAGTTTCTATCTATCTATGACACATAGAGACAAAAACAAAAGGCCCAGCTTTGAGATAACAGTTAATTGCTCATAACTTGCTTAATGAAGACAGAGGGTGAGGTCGCTGACACCATCTGTTATCAGGGCGCCATGCTTCAAAGTGAACATTTGTTCATAGGTTCCCACAGCCAAACCACGCACGCACGCACGCACGCACGCACGCACGCACGCACGCACGCACGCACGCACGCACGCACACAGACACAGACACAGACACAGACACAGACACAGACACAGACACAGACACAGACACAGACACAGACACACACACACACACACACACACTTACACTAGCCATTGATGAAGCTGTTATCAGTGTTATCAGAGCACTAGAGAACTGTATATGAGGGGTCAAACACACACTGCTTTGATTTTGTTGTGAAAGAGACTCTGTGCAGATAGCCCAGGGCCCAAGACTCTGATAAGACCTGTTAGACTGAGCTGATGATTGATGAGCAGACACCATGTGTATGTGTGTATCTGTCTGTTGTCTCTTATGCTTACACTCTCTCTCCCACTCATCCTCACGGTTAGGGTTAGGATTATCAGCCCAGACACAGATGCTAAAGCACCTCTCCACATATAGTACATACTGTATGTTTGCAAGGCCCTCATACAGTACAGTAGGATTCACACCGTCCATGTCACCCAGTGGAGTACACATAGGAGCAGTGGGAGGACCTGACACACACAGACAGCTGTGGAACGGCTCTGTGAGGAGGGCTGGTGCTCTAACCCCTGGGCTTTCAGTCCCGTGGAGTCCCGTGGAGCCGCTCCACATGGGACCTAGTCCATTTCTCACCCTGATAAATCCCTGCCCACAGACTGACAGGCTCTCATGGAAGATGGATGGGTCTGCTGAGACTTGTTAAAAAGAGGGAACTTCACTGCACTCCTCTGGGCAGGGCCGGGGGGGAGGGGAAGGGCCGTCTGGGCTGGGGTCACTGACCTCCACATTAGCCGTCTTTAAATCTTACCCCCAAGTCAGTGAATGGAACATGCATTCACATAGATGACTGCTGACTGGGGAGTCTGGGGAGAGATGCACTGCACTGCTCGAGGGCGCGTGTGTGGAAAGAAGGGGAGGAGAAGAAGGAGAAGTTTCTTTGAATTGGTGTCAGCACTTGAGCTGCGTTCATGAGTGAGAGCTCCCACGTTCAATGT
>NC_139659.1:8943726-8983726 GCF_951799395.1 Argentina silus
CACCTCCAAATATCCCCATTGATCCACAGCAGTTTTCTCTATTCTTGCCCCCACTCGCCCTCCCTTCTACTTTCTACACAGGCTGGATAATGACACCATGGGATACTCATTTCTTAAGTAAATAATACATTTTATTGATGACAAGCCTCAACTGAACTTGGCCAAACCATGTGGAATTGTACAAATATTGTCTGTCACTATGTAATTTGCTGTGTTGCTTCAGTGTCCGTAATAAATATTTGCGCAAATAGGGAACACTAAATCACACTCGATCGGGACTTGAAGAACTATTCAAGACTGTTGACACCCTCCCAGCCTCCTAAACACCTCTTGGGAGACATTGAACCAAACTCAACATGGCTGTTCCAAACATTAGCCCCACAACGGGAGAATTCGATTACTATGGTAAATAAGCCAATCACTGTCACATGTGTTTCTGGGGGGGCAGGGTTGGGTGGAATGTGTATAAAACCCCCATCTCTCTCTGCCGTTGATGGCAGTTACTGACGAGGACCTTTGGCAACGGCAACAGAGGGGAGGAAATCAGAAGGAGAGGCCATAAAAAGGCATGTTTCAAAATGTGCTCACATACTAAATATGCAGAGCTTGGGACAAAATTAGTCACAGCTATTTTCACCATTCTATGATGTCTACGCATTCTGCTGAACGGTTTCAAAGGGTTTCAGCATAGATGGTAAAACCACTATTGCAAGATATAAAACGGTCGAATGTTGGTTTTACAAACGCACCCCATTGTTTGATACTGTGGATTTTGTAGATATAGATGCTAGTGTTTTTTGGTTTTATCATTTTTCACTCAATGAAATGACAATTGCACAGGGGGGTGAGCGAGTGCAGGCTCGATGTGGACGTCTTTGGATTACAGGGAGGCGAGATAAAGTCAGTCCACGGCGTTGTCTTCCATGTGTACTGGTTGATGGCTGTGGGTGTTGGGAGGGGCGTGGAGTTAGACCTTGGGATGCAGGACGTCCTGTTTGGCTGCTGAGAATGGAAATCATGTCATCGCTATGGCAGTGCTGGTGAGAGGGGGGTGATGGGTGTGTGTGAAGATGGCGAGGCGGGGAGGGGGGCAGACAGGCTATATGGGGGACCCGGAGAGACTCCCTTTTCCTCTCCTCTTACTCATCCTTCTCTCCCTTATCTAAACGGCACACATTGTCATAGTATGTGTGTGTGTGTGTGTGTGTGTGTGTGTGTGAGAGAGAGAGAGTGTGAGTGTGTGTGTGTGCGTGTGTGTCTGATGTACAAATATAACAGGCCTCTACGCTTCAGACCCCAGTCAATACAGACATGATCATCATCATCATCATCATCATCATGTTAAAGTATCAAATGTCTCAAAGCTGCAGAAATGTTAAACATAGCCCATTCTGCTGAGTTTGTTTGTGCTCTGACATTCCTCTATTACTGGTCGTACCGTCTACGTCTCGGCCAGAGATTCCAAACAGAACACAGATCCTGAACTCAGATATTCCACTGTAGAGAAAACATGCACAAGGCATGAAGGGCAGGATAGAGGGAGAGAGAGAGGGCTTGTTGATCATTGATGTTTTAAACAGAGTTATATCTGTGTTGTATCTAGAAGCCTCCAGTCATAGATAGAGCAGGGCCAAATGCTTTAAACATTTCTGATGTCACCGGCTGTTTACAGTTACCAGAGAGAAATACCTAAAGCCTTGTCTGAGAGAACACAAGCAAACGCACATGCACGCACGCACACAAACATACACAAACATACATACACACACAAAACACACACACACACACACACACACACACACACACTAGCACAATAGAGGCTTTCCATATAAACACACTCTACTGCTATTGTGTGTCCAGACAATAAACAAGGAGCATGCAGTGGGAACTACAGCCCAACTTGTTTGTCAGCAACAATAATATTTACAGCCTGGTACTGTATGCCCTTCTTTACCCCACCTCTCTGTCTGCTCCACTACTCATCTCCTGTCTCCACGCACCTCCTGTCTTCTCTTTCTCTCTCACACAGTGGTATTGCTCATTTTAGCTATTTCTCTCTCTACCCCATATCTACTCTTACCTCTCAGGCTTAAGCATAGGGTTAGTTAAATGTCCAGTATGTAGATTTTAGCTTTTAAATATTGCTAAATTGCCATGATAAATCAAGGAATGAGATCACATGATGAAGAATGTTCAGTGAAGCTTTTCTAAAATTTGGTGTCGGGTAGGACACTGGCCTTTACATGCCTACTTCATGTTTGGTTTGTTTACAAGGATAACAAGGATAGGCACATGTTTGACACTATTAGAAAACGTGGCATATGCACATTTTCAAATTTTCAATGTGGCCAGCGGGGGCAGCAACATGCAAAACTACATGCTGGACCTTTAATGTTTTGTAATGTTTTCAGAGAAATGCTTGGGCACAGCAACCCCTTGCTCATGCCCCTCCAGGGTCACTGCTTCTGCCCTTTAGCAAAATCTGTCAGGTCCCCTTTGACGTAGATCCGTTTCCTGTACAAGTGAGATTTTTATTGTTCCAAGGGACCAGACTCCATAATCTAACTCCCCCAGCCATTTCCTGCTTCCTCTCTGACAGGAAGTGCTGCTACGCTTCTTTTTTTTTCTGCAACATGGACTACTAAACTCTGCTTACGTCGGCCAAGCGTTGATTTCAAAGAATTAAAAAGAGAAACACACACGTCTTGTGTCCCACTGTTCACCAGTCCCGACCCCATTGGCTGCTCAACTCAGACAGTATGGTCTGGTCAGGAGTGTGTGTTGGTCACCTGCGACCCCAGCTGAGGCATTGTCATGGTGCTCGAGCACGTAGGCTTTTTGTTATCACAGAGAAAACAGTGTGTGTGTGTGTGTGTGTATATGTGTGTGTGTGTGTGTGTGTGTGTGTGTGTGTGTGTGTGTGTGTGTGTGTGTGTGTGTGTGTGTAGGGAGGGTCACACCAATCGCTCAAACCCAGAGTCACTGGGCCCTTAAACTAACCTCGGGAATAAAAACATGTCTAACTTTGCAAGTAAATAGATAGATAGATAGATAGATAGATAGATAGATAGATAGATAGATAGATAGATAGATAGATAGACAGACAGATAGGTACTTTATTGATCCCTGAGGGGAAATTAAGGCGTTACAGCAGCACACATCACAAACAACAACAACAAAATAAAGTGACAATAAAATAATAAAATAAAATAAAATAAAATAGACATCTGATAGTAACTAACTATCTACCACAACAGCATGAAATCACATATAATGAGGTATCAATCATATCAAAAAGACTGGATAAGCATATATTATATAATAACACACATTTTCTAGTTCTGGTTGTGATATGCTGCGTTGTATGTTCATACAACATTCATCAGCTTGTGACAATCAGATGAAAATACACCAAACACACACTCACTCTCCCCTGGTTCTGGGTCAGGCTCATTCTGGCTAACCAAACAGGTTCTTGTTTTGAGGACCTCTGTGGCAGCAGTGTGTGTGTGTGCGTGTACTTAGCATGACAAATGAGGGCCGGGTGTCACACTGACTAATCTTAGTTAAGCTTTGCTTCAAGGGAGAGAGAGCGTAGCGGATCTGTCCTTAAGATGCTATTAATGCACCGGTAAAACATGCCTTTTACCTCCAAACAGGTCCAGTACTCCATCTTTACCCCTTATGTCCTCTACCTCTCAGACACAAAATTCATCTTCATGTATCATGAACTGCTAAAACAAATCTCAGACCCCTTACTTCACACATCCTCATCCATAATAATTACACATTATTTTCAGTTAGTTGACTACTTCTACATCTCCTAGAAATACATAGAATATTAGATGTACTGTACATGCCATACTTAGACAACATTGAAACCATATATGCCTTCATTATGGAAAATCCCCACAAGTTCCTTTAACAACTAATATGAACATCAGTGATATAGCCATTGCAGCTCTTGTAGGGGTAAATAAAATTGTTTTCACAACAATTGCATTGTTGTGGTGAGGGTATGACCAGAAATCTGGATCCAATCACCAGACAGAAAATTGGCTGACCTGCTCAAATGTTGTTAGGCATTTTCCAATAATCATAGCCAAAAAAAGTATCAAATACAGTAGGCCTATGTATCAGACACAAACAAACCACTCCTTTTTAACTGTCTATATAACACATGACCCTAAATGTTTTTTTCTGAAGTTAATCTACTTTGTGGGAGTGAGCAATTGTTTTGAAAACAGAATATGGAAAGGATGCATATACAAAGGAATATGAGAAAAGGACATTCAGACAATCAGTGGATAACCAAAAGAATAGGAAACAATTGCATAGAGTAAAAAATGTGGATGAGATATTCTAAAAATGTGGAATCACAAATTCAAAGTCAAACATTTTCATGATGTTTGACATTGCACAAAAATATAAATGAATGACTCCAGACTCTTAACTTTGGCTGTCATTTTTCCACCTTGTTGTGAAATCCTGAATTTAGGCGTATTGTAGCGCTGAAGCCTTAAGTGTTTTATGGACTGGAGGGCACTGAGGCGAACCATAGGCCTATAGCCTCAGAACCAGCACCACGGTTCTTGAAACCGAGAAAGACCCTTCGATAGTCCCCTCCAACATTATAATAGGGGACGGAGAAAAATGTGATTCACAAAGCGGTTTGGGCAGGATGGAGAGTGTTTGTTCAGTAAAACGGTTTTATCAGCGCGAAACACTCACAGGAATTCCGGTTTGGGATTGTCCATCCAAATCCTGCGTTCCACAGGAAGCTCTGCATAAAAAGCAACTGAAAAACGCCCAAAGGCATTTCATTTCTCGCCAGTCGGTTCACGGGGAGCACCGAGAAATTAACGGGTTGAGGTTTTATTCGAATAAAAAACCGTGGGACGAGCTTAAAAGAAATTGTAACGATGGAAGAGTCCACTAAACCCTCTGCAAGTGGTCGCGGTTGGTTCCCATGGCCTCCGCCCAGCGCGCGCGCAGGGACGCTCCACGTGACCTCATACTTCGGGGGTAAGAACCTACATTTCATTCATGTTAATCTGTAAAATGATCACAATTTGATCAAATTATGAGTTAAAATATACACATTTGGTCATGTTTTTTCGATTGTCAATGGTTTGGCCTACAGGCTGTTGATTGGGCCATATACTCTATGTCCTCTTTCGGCAGTCAATGACATGTTGGTCCATTTGGATTGTATCAGACATCTGATGCCAAATCCTCAATTAAAGATGGGTCCAGCAGCTCACGCCACTCCAACGAATCCGTTCAGACCAGTGTTCACTTGAGCTCAGGATATGTCTAAGCCAATGCACTGATAGGTTGTTAAATGGGGTTGGTACATCACCCAATTAAACTATAGGTTATGCTCACAAATATTATTTTGCAGGCGTTTATGCCATATCTCTTTTTTCTCCATAAACGTTTCTATCTAAATGGAAACTGGCCAAACTCGTCATGGGTGTGGCATAAGGGAGGGGTTAGATGCTATAAAGCCATGGTCATGGATAACCTTGAGTGAATAAGATTCAGATCACTCAGAAATGTGCATGCAGGCCTAGGCCCACATAACATGATCTACTGAATATGCCTATTGCCAACGCGCAGGTCTATTCTGCTCTCTTGTTAAAATGCTGCAAATCCATTTCAAAATGTGTAATGTACATCAACCATAAGCCCTAGCCAGTTGAGTGCCCAGGATGACTTGAAGGTAGCTGAAATGTGTGCTTTGTAAATTATTACATGCTCCATTATATGGCTATTATAATGAGTTTCTAAGAGCAACACAAAGTCATTGTTGTGTTTTCATCTGAATAGCTGTTACTGTAGATTCAGGCAGAAACACCGTTCTATTACGTCACGCGGGGTGTCCCCCCCAGGCCCCCCCTGTCCATATCTGTGGTTGCGGGACATCCAGCTGGCTTGAGCCGAAGGAGGTGCTGCCTCGGGTACCCCCATGCGCGCTCTGACAGTTGTGAGCTCGCGGAGACAGAACCTGCATGTGGACCAAAAGCGATGCTATAAGTAACTCATCCACTGGACTCCAACTCACATGGGATATTCATTAGCGAGTGGAATATAAAACGCATTACAACTTTGTTGAGGATTTCTGTCTTTTACTCAGTATTTTTTGTGCGTTATTCGATTTGGCGTTGACTTAGCCTACATGAGACAGTTGTGATAGAGTTAACCAGTACACATATTTGTGCGCTCCGGACATACGTTGCTGAAAACTTGTTTGTAAGTTGCACGTTTTTATTATTTCGGCCAAATACGCGATATGTGATTATTATGCATGCGCTCCGTGACTATAACCAGATTGATATTATTTTTAGTTTGACCATCTCTATAGCCAGTAGATCATAGTTTGGACTTATTGAAGTTGGTAACTTTTTCTTTTTCTGTGCATAGCTCATTCATTATGTGTGTGTGTGTGTGTGTGTGTGTGTGTGTGTGTGTGTGTGTGTGTGTGTGTGTCACACACTTATACTTATCCATTGATTTCAGCTTCGACTGTGACTCTGTAGTAGTTAATGTTACGTGAGCTCTGGTGGCAGTAGGGTTGCGGTAGTGAGTGTGTGTGAGAGAGAGAGAGTAAGAGAAAATAAAGAGAGAAAGCATCCCTTGCTCAGAGGAAAATATTCATTGCGGTAGACTGTGATGTACAGTGTTGTAAAACAGTGCCGTCTGTTGGCCACGAAGTAATTTCTGCCATGAACAGCTCACGATTCAATTAACGTATTGTTTTCTCAGGCAGGCACACAGCCCCTTACATCTCACAGGCTTATTTCGATTTGTGTAATCATATACAGATTTATGTATTCATATAAATAGTTCTCAATTTACATTTTTGCAGTGCAACTGGCGATTAATCCATTCATCACTGCTACACACACACACACACACACACACACACACACACACACACACACACACACACACACAGACACACACACACACACACACACACACACAAACACACACACACACACACACACACACAGACAGGCAGACACACACACACACACACACACACACACACACACACACACACACACACACACACACACACACAGGAACAACATCAGAATGACATAATCCTTAAAAACAATGAATTCAGGAAAGCAGAGATGTGTGCTCCTGCTTCCACACTCTTTGATGCACACTTTCCCCTCTAACCATCCCACCCTAGCCCTGACAGACGCACACACACACACACACACACACACACACACACACACACACACACACACACACACACACACACACACACACACACATTCACATGGGCTGTAAACTGATCCCGTCTATAGCCATTAGGGAGAGAGTCACCCTCTTCACAGAGCACTGCTCCTCAGACACACAGACAGACTGATACCACCTGCAGGTCTCCTGTGCTCTCAGCTGTATAATTACCTGTCTGTCTGTCTGTCTGTCTGTCTGTCTGTCTGTCTGTCTGTCAGCAAGGACCTCACCACCTCTGTGGTTATAGGAAAAGGGAAAGCTGTAGACATGCAGGTGAAGGGTGAAGTCAAGTTCAAACTTCTTTATTGTCACATACTCTGCAAGCAGAGCACTGAGAAAGGACCACAGTACTTTTTTGTGTAAGCGGTCTTTATGGATTGTTACTTTGTCTCTGGTGCAGAGGGGCTCATAGATAAGTTGTGTAGGAAAAGATTGTATGAATCTGGCATGGTTGGAGATCAATGTAGATGACATGACATCTAATGTAGCAACACTTGACCTAATGCACACCAAACAATCGACACGGTGACACCCATTCTACCCCACCCATTTGCCCTCTGCATACATGTACATGTATATCTCTCTTTGTTGTCATACGGTATGTGTGCCCTCCGGGAGTATGACTCACACTATTGGCAGTGGTAGCCAGTCTGACAGGCTTACATGAAACGAATAATTGAATCATGAGCAACACCGCTGCCAGGTATGATTCTCGAATCATATCAGGCGTTTTGGCAGCAAGGCTGCGGTACCACACCCAAAGGTCCTCGACACCCAATGGTCCATCCTGAAAAGCATCGCATGGCCTGTTGAGTTCTATTAGTGGTGCTGACTGAACAGACACATTTTGAGGTCTGCAGTTGATGATGTTCCCATACCCCCATTCCCATTAGAATACAGTCCCATTAGAATAGACTGATTGATCCACCCAACCTTTTTTTCCTTTAAAAAAATAAATAAAATAAATCTGATTCAGGATCTGCTTCTATTTGTCTTGACAGACCCTCACCATTGCAAAACAGATAATAAAGTGATAATGAACTCTTTTTGCTAGACCCCCCCTCCCCACACCTGTCTCCAAAGTGTTCCCCTGCAGAGCTGAGGGATGGCTGTAGCTTTGGCGATTTGTGAATGAAACCAGGCTTAGCTTTGCATGTCCGCTCTCTGGGCGTAGAGCCAGTAGGGGATCAGAGAAACATGGGGGCTGTAAGCCAGGGCTTAGCATCACCTCCAGCTAACTCAATGCTCCCCTGCAGGCTAGTCCAAGGCCTAGTGTCCCCCTCAGGCTAGTTGTAATGCTCTTCTAAAGGCTGGACCAGGGATAAGCATCACCACAGGTTAACATTAGTGCCCTCAGGCAAAAAGTAGTCCCTATGCTAACTTACAACTCTCTTACAAGCAAAATCAATTGTTTTCCTCAGACTACTCCAATTTGCTCCGTCAGGTTAACCTTACTCTTCCTTTTAGACACCCTCTTCTTTCTGTAACCATCAGCTCTTGATATCTTTATGAAACAAGGGAGCAAAGGAGACACCATGGAGCAGAGCAGTGCAGAAGGGAGACCCCATCCTCTCCTTCCCATCTTATTATAGTCTGAAAGAAGGGTCAGTGTGAGTTCACTCTGTGTGTGTGTGTGTGTGTGTGTGTGTGTGTGTGTGTGCGTGGATGCGTGGATGTGTGCGTCTGTGAAGGAGGGGTCAGGAGTTCAAATAAAACCACTAAACCAGCACAGTCTGTTGGGGCCTCCTCCTTCTCTAGACCGCATGTTGGCTCTGTGATGCCACCTCGCTCCCTGTGGCCCTGGCTGAGGTTGAGCAGTGACGGGTAAACGACCTCCTAATGACAGGTCATCATCCTGCCAACACAGGGGGCCACTGTTGGCGTCTGCAAGATGTTGGGTAGCAGGGAACATTAACCCAGCAGTGAGCAAGGTCAACCTCCCAATCACACACACACACACACACACACATACACACACACACACACACACACACACACACACACACACACACACACACACACACACACACACACACACACACACACACACACACACATACACACACACACACACACACACACACACACACACACACACACACACTAGCTCTGACAAACTAAATGCTTATACACAGAGCATAAAGTACAAACATGGCACAAAGCATCTTTACTGCTGGCCGTAAACTCTGTTCTGAGGGGAGGTACAGTACCTGAAAGTGCTCAATCTGGTTAACTGCAACCCCCCCCCCACTGCTCTCTGTCGTCTGAGTCCATTCACTTTTACAATGGCTATATTTAAAAGCACTCACCAGGGAAGCACACTCAAATCTATTTTAACCAAAAACTCATAAAAGTAGGGTCGTTAATCCATAAATAAATGGCTTGATTACGTTAAGCTTTTCAAGATGAGGGTTCCGCCGTTTGTAGAAAGAGCTTTAGAGGTTCAAGTCACATAACTAAGGAAAGAGAGCATTTTAATACAGCGAAAAAATATGACCTGTGAAGCGAACGTTGAAGGACTAATTTGCAGTGGAGTGAAATGGATATGGGTGATGGCATGATAATCACTGCCACATTTTCAATAATCCAGAGGAGAGAATGGCATTGTAACTCCCAGACCCCCCACCGCCACCTCAAATAGGACCACCTCCATCCAATATGTCTCTACAGTCACAATACATATTCTTCAGCTCAAGTTCAGTCCCTACTGCTTCAATGTAAGCATACACATATGAACTTTTTGTCCTGTTTTAGTGTTGAGTCTACTTCTTTCTGTATTATGCAATGCAAACTATTTCTCGAGATGAGTCTGTAATGGTTTAGAGCTGATCTGTGCAGATGGGGCTTTGAGACTGTTCAATGTTCTTTGTCCAGTCCTGTGCTGCAGTTAATGGTCTCTAATGCGTTCTAACTCAGAGGAGATTCTGGGCACATTTCTTGTTGAAGGGGGGACGTGGAGGAGGGTCCCTTTAGAGTGTTCTGTTTGAGATGACACAGCCGACATGCTGACAGCTTTGGCAACTAGACCCAATCCATCATTCAAGTGGTTTATCTCTACAACGAATAGGAGATATCTGGTAGATGCTGTTAGAGACGTTTGAGACTAAATATGTTTCACTGTCAAATCATGTCAGTGAAACAAGTGTGTGTTTATAAAGCACATGTATATGAACCACTGATAGCAGTTTGTGATTGTTTGAAGCGAGAACACTATGTATCATTCTATGTATGTGACTTACAGACTTTCTCATCCATTACCTGTTTGTCTCTCTGTCTCCTCACAGGTAGCTGGAGTCACATCTGTGTGAGGAAGCCACGGCCATAGCCCTTTCCCCTCCCCCTCATCCTCCGTTCTCCTTCCATCTGACTGACAGAGAGAGAGAGAGAGAGAGAGAGAGAGAGAGAGAGAGAGAGAGGGAACGTAGGAAAGGGGGAGACATGTACCAAACACTCCTTCTCTCCTCCTCTCTCTTCATCCTCCATGTGACGGGCACTCCGCAGTTCTTTGTTCACCATGGGTAATGGCTCCCTTGTTACACTTCCTGTGTTTATTATGGCCTGTCAGCTTTGGTCCATGGACGGCTACATGGTCCACTGGCTCTAGTTACACATTTGCACTCAAGAAGTTAATTATAGATATATATTTGAAAAGGCTATTTGCTTCACTTGACATTCTCACCCTGAGGAAATGTATACTGATTGGCCAGATAACATTTAACCATTTATGACTGTGACGCCTCAGGACCAAAACGAAATCGAGACCTTCTGTCTAAGACTATTACACTTACATCAACTTGGAGAATATGCAGGTTTTTCCTTCCGAGATCAGTTGATTTGCACAGAGACAAAAATAAACCAAAAACCCTTATGAGAGGTCAAAGAGTGACATTAGGACAAAGGTGACACTCAACTCTGACACATACAATCGCGATTACATTGACCAATCAACACCAATTACATGTCAACTTCCGCTGACACATGTAGTAGACCTTGAGGTCATCTACTGGGATTTGTAATGCTTGGTGGACTGAAGCGGAACCAGATAAAGGGCTTAAAGGTCTCAGACTGTCCCATGACACATCAGTCTAAGTCAATGCATGACAGGTAATAGAGAGTAAGTGGTGTAATTTGCCTTCATAAACTATGAAGAATTATGTCAGTTTAACTCCCAACACCAAGGCAAGTCTTAAACGAAATGGTTCATTTGAAGTTGTCAACACAGTGATAGGCTGACCCAGCTAAGGAGCAAGTTTCACATGGAAAACATCAAGCACCATGGAAATGTCCTCACAGTATCTCTCTACCTGTGCTTTGACAGCGTTTCCGAAGTCATAACCTGTGTAAGCAGTTGTTGTTCACACCTGTGTGGATGTGTGTGTGGTCTCATCTGTGTGTTTCTCCATGTGTGTCGCAGGAGGAGGGTGTGTGGCAGAGATGTCCATCACAGCAGTGTGGTCATGGCGACAGAGTCGTACATCCAGCCGGTCCACAAGCCCTACATCACCCTGTGTCAGGGACATCGCCTCTGCAGCACCTACAAGTAAGAACCACTCTCAATATGCTACTGCCATTGTCTCAAATACACTAAACATTACACTATTTACAACACTACCCCTTCACCTGTGCACAAGGAAGGATCGTCATCCATTCTTATTAATGTAGTAAGTGTACTAGCATTTTACATTCTGGACTCCAACCAACTAACCTTGTGCAGTAGATCAATCTGTGAGGCAGACTTAAAGGTAGATATTAAATCATGGCAATATGAGCGGGGTGAACTAGAGAATTGTAGTGAACAAGAGCGAATGAGAGAGTCGACTCAATTCAATTGCAACGCAACTTATGTCGGAGGGCAGTGAAACGAGTGGACGCTGTGGTTCGCTCTGGTTCACTTCAATATCTTTGATGAAAGTTGCTCTGTTTTCACGGGCTTGACATCATGTCCCAGAGTTTACCTTTAAAATGAATGTTATATTGGGTGCATCAGGAGTTGTTTATTTGTTGACTGGACTACACACCAGAGGGACTAAACACGGGAGGCTAGGTTGATGGACAAAGTAGACAAGTAGACTTCCACACACGCACATACACAATTGGGTCACAGCACATATCAGCCCATATTTCTGTGGAATCTAAATATCGAGCACTTTGTGTAACTACGGGAAATGAACTGCCTGCCCGCAGAGACCGCGACCTTGTTTATCTTGGACATGCTCTCCCTCTGTGCTTACGCACTCTCACACAATTTCCTCCCTCTCATACAGTACTTCTCTGCCTCTCTCTCTGTGTGCCATAAGGCAGGCATCACAGACCTCTCCTGGCACACTGTAATTATAGGCTTTCCATGGCACTGGTGGTATTGATTAATGTGTTTGAGCCATCTTCTTTTTGGGGCCTCGGTTCTCTTGATCCCCCCCCCCCCCCCAAACTTCCACCCTCCCCCTCTTTCTCTCTCTCTCTCTTCTTTGATGGCTGTGCCTGCTCGTTGAAGACTATGCCAGGAAACATCTGAGCAGATTTCAGCCGTCATTGAAACACCACAATCCAGAGCTTTGGCTTTGCATCATTTCCCCATTTCCACCCCCCCCCCCCCCCCCCTGTCACACACACTTGGTTGTCAGTGGGCCATGGCTCAATATTCCAATTCCTATTGTCTCATCGACATTCTTCTGTGTTTACATGGAGAAACCGCCAGGAGCTCAGCAGTGTGTTGACAGCCTTCTAGTTCAATGGTATGAGTAATAACCCCCTGTCCTCTCTGTGTCTGTCTCTCTGGTTCATCAGGACTGTGTACAGGGTGGCGTACCGAGAGGTGAGCAGAGCAACGCCAGTCTCACACTCTTACCCAGAATGCTGCCCGGGGTGGCGCAGACTTCACTCTCACAACTGTAACCAAGGTAGCGTGGGCTAAAGTCCCCCAAATGTCACCCTGCCAACACACCATGTACACCAGCGGAGGCTGGCGGATGGAAAGTAGGGAGGACAGGTTCATTGTAATGGATGGAACGGAATAAGGAATGGCATCAAACACATATCAAACACATGTTTGATACCATTCCTCATTCAGTTTAATCCCTTACAATGAGCCCATTCTCCTCATTTTCCATTCAACAGCCTCCACTGGTATGTCCTGTTCAGCTGTGTGTTGCTGTTTCTTCTCTGTCATACTCATATGGAAGTGTTTCTCTCTCTACAATTCATCCTCCAGTGTGTGTGTATGGGTTTGATTCTCATCCTAAGTTTCTCTCTGTCTCTCAAAGCGGTTTGTGGACAGGCCTGTGTAAATGGTGGCACCTGTTTAAGCCCCAACCACTGTGCATGTCCTCTGGGCTGGATGGGACGCTACTGCCAAACAGGTAAACACATATACACAGACACACACGCGCGCACACGCACACGCACACACACACACACACACACACACACACACACACACACACACACACACACACACACACAGGACACTGAATAACCCCAATCTTCCCTCTCTCTGTCAGATGTGGATGAGTGCAGTGAGCAGCAGCCCTGCTCTCAGGAGTGTGTCAACACCGCAGGCAGTTATCGTTGTGTGTGCAGGGAGGCCTACAGGCTGGCTGGAGACGGGCGCTCCTGTGAAAGCCTTCCTCCACCTACTCCTCCTCCTCTTCCTCCTGCTCCTCCCACCCGGCCCAGTCAGACAGTAGCAGACGATCAAAGACAATCCCCCTCCAGCAATGCAGGTACATCTACCCATCTCTCTCTTTGACCATGTCAATATGAATATGCGGGTATGCAGGTGTGTGTGTGTGTGTGTGTGTGTGTGTGTGTCTGTGCGTGCATAAGTGTGTTACAGCAGAGCATCCTCTGGGACTGAAGAGGACAGGACCATAGCCAGCCTCGCGGTGCATTATTACTTTTGGTACGCGCTATGCCACCCTCAACTCGTACCGTGAGTAATAATGCATTGCGACTGGTACCAACTGCAAGTGGACCACACGTGGAGTGAGGTTCAGTATGGTACAACCCCTGATAACCACTGTATGAACATAGATTGCTTCCATGTAAACAGATTTATCTTCCCGTAAAACAAACATACCAGAACCTTCTTTTAGTCCATCCTCCTCTCCCACACACTCACACATTGAAACAATCTAAACTGCTGAATGTCATTCCGTGTAAAAGAAGGAAAAAAAGCGGGACTCTACTACAGTAGTTCCCATAGATATTGTTTGTTTGGTGTGTCTTAGCAACACGCTAAAATAAGCTCCCTGTCTGAAAGTGCTGGATGGAAGTCAAGGAAATTCCCTTGAATTCCCTCTTCTCTGAGTGTGTCTGCCTTGGCACTCCCTGTGGAGTATGGCACACATGACCTTATAACCTCTCTAAAGACCCCGCTCTTGAGGTTCACCCCACTGTCCAAGTCTGTCTATCTAGCTAGAGCTGAGGGATTCATAAAGGAGAGATTGTCTTTCACATGTGCAAATTCACTTACTGTACATACAGTGGTGTAACAACAGGCGGAATGTACAAGAGAGGTTGCCAAACCAAAATGACCCCCTCCACAACCTCCCCTATCTATCTATCTGGCTGTGTGTATTTCTGTCCAGAGGAAAAGGGTTCCGACCAAATTCAAGCAAGATGAATCTCCTCAGCTAAACGTAGACAGGCTGTTCACCCCCCAGAGTGTGTACAGTACATGTGGATTGATGAGGGTTTGGGAACTGTTGCCTAATCAGCACATAGAGAGAAAAACAATACAAAACCCTCCCAGATATGACAGATCTCTCTACACTGGGAAAGTGACGCAGGGGGGAATATGTGTGCTGTCTCAGAACTCAGAATCTCCTCAGCCCAAATAGCAGGGCCAGCAGCAGCAACAGCAGCAGCAGCAGCATTGTTTTGGTTTACACTACATTCCATGATCTGTTCATACCCACGCGTGATGTTGATGGAGATCACTAAGACTAACATGGGGATGAAATGCCTCGCTCAGACTAAACTGTGGAGGATCTCCATGCTTTGGAGAGGTTTTAGAGTTAGTTGTTTTTTCTTTCTCTCTTCCTCTCTCTCTCTCCTCTTGGCTGGGACTCGCGTTCTCATTCCAGTTCCATCAACCTTGTCTGCTGGGGGTCATTGCTCGCCCCCTCCTCCCCTCCTCTCTCCCTTCCTCTCCTCTCTTTTTCCCCCTCCTCCCCCCCTGCTTCCCAACTGACTCTAGTCTCAATAGCAGTCCACATCTGGGAGAGATTGAGCTGTCCTCAGTCTGGCTCTCCATGGCCTGAGAGCTGGGGTTGGTATCCCATGCTAAGCAAAGCCCTGCTCTGGGGACCTGGTGTAGGGAGCAGGAGGACACTTGGTGGCATGTTGGACCCAGGCCAGCCCACCCCTGTCCTGTAACCGATACAGGGGACATATGTTTAGAGAGCCAGTGATGGACTGTTTGTCTATTTATAGGGCCCTCTCTGTCAGTTTGTATGTGTGTCTATGTAATTTTCCCATATCCCCTGGCCCCTCGACAGACAAAGTTATGGATTTGTCACCAGCTTCCCCCCCAGGCCTAAACTCCCCAAGCTCCCTGTGGTTCTGTGGTTCACTTCCTGGTTTGGAGCTCTGAGGCCCCCTGGGTATGAACCATTATGGAGACGGATCGAAGCAGGATGCTTTAGTGACTATCCTATATGTCAAAGCTTCAAACGCTTGATGAAACTGAGAGGATTAATTCCCCCGCCCCCCCCATCCACACACACACACACACACACACACACACACACACACACACACACACACACACACACACACATACATACACACCCTTTCACTACCCTTTATCCCTTCGTTGAATTTTGCTAACCCACCCCCTGGAGTTGGAGGGGGTTGTAAAGACATGGGTGTTCATGTTTATCAATGTGTATTTCTTCTCTGCAGATGGAGGGATTGGGCTGGCAGAGAACGTCACAGAGGAGGTACAGATCCTGAAGAACAGAGTAGAACTGCTGGAGCAGGTACACACACACACACACACACACACCAAGATTTGCCAAACAACAGCAAACATACACACAAACCATGCTTCCTTTGAAACGCCAGACTCACACAGTGACCTTTTAAAAATGTTATGGGATTCATTATACGCTTAGTCATTTTACGCTCTGTGATTTACAGAAAAAGTGAATATGGAGCTCTAGCTGCATTTGGGAGGTCTAAACATTCTTACTTTACATTCATCTGCCCGCTGTGATGGCATGACAGATTGGATTGTGATCAACTGCCTTTTCTCCATTGCTGGCATTCTTCGTGATGTTAGGAAGACATTAATGATTGACCAGCTGTGCAATAATGTGTTGATGAGTGAAAGCCTTTGTCAAACTGCCCTGCCCTCTCCCTACCATCCCTCTCAATTGTATCCTCTCCTCTTGTCCTCCCTTTTCTTTCTCTCTCTCTCTCTCTCTGTCTCTCTCTCTCTGTAGAAGCTGCAACTGGTGTTGGCCCCCTTCAACAGTCTCTACCCTCTGTCATTGGACGAGGGCATGTCAGAGAAGACCACCTTCCTGTCCCACTCCTTCCAACAGCTGGACCGCATCGACTCACTCAGCGAGCAGATCGGCTTCCTAGAGGAACGCCTCGGCACCTGTGAGTGGACCTGGTGTTACGGTCCAATAATGTGGCCGCACCTGACCGTATTCATTACTGTTATAAAGTCTGTAGTCACTCTCTGATTAGTCCTCTGCTCTGTCTTCACTGCAGGTTCATGCCAGGAGAATTAGACGCGGAACACGGCTGGGTCTCTCTCACCAGAAAAAGACATCTCCGCACAAAGTCCACGACACATTGGACATAGGAATCTAGTCATGCTCTAGGATGTTGGCAAAGATGAGAAGGAACATTAGCAGAAAGCAGTCAGTATAAAATGTTTCTCTGACTAGACCATTACAAATGTCAAGCCTAACCCTATGATGGGCAAATCTATCATGTGCTGTCAGTGACAACTAGTCCCAACAGTATTATTCCATTTCCTTAGATTGCAGAGTCATTGACAGCACATGATAGCATAGCACCACCTGCATCAGGGATAATGGGACCTCATTCTCCTATTACCTTGAAATTACTGGAGCATCTGAGTCAAAACACCTGAGGGTCAAGAGTCAAACTGGCCATTTTGGCTCACTGTATGGTATCTAGTTTCCAAGTTTAACTTTCACATTGGTGCAGCTGGGTCCACTTTCAGAGCCCCGCACCTGTCCAAGGGGCTCACATGGACATCTGTATTTATCTATTTAAGTTATATTTTCATGTGCTTATTCACATAGAGCTACAAATTGCAAGTAGTGTTTTTTATACATAGTTTACCTTTTTTGTAATAAAATTGATTAATCAAAAATGGCTTTTGTGTCTTCCGATCATCAAATGACAACAACACTCTCATCAGAGCGGCTTGAAAATAAGAGTGAACGATAATTTCTACCACTCAGAGGTCATAGGATGCCATCTTCTCAAACCGTACAGTGAGAGGTGAAAGGTGGAGTACTCCCTCCATACCCAATGAAGGCCATGTGTCAGAGAGAGAATAAACATGAACTCAAGACATTAAGAAAAAAAAAGAATGAAATTTATTTATTCTTTTCCAAGGCATTCAAACACGTTTATCCATATTCTGTGAAATCAAGAACACTACATATTTGATATTAACCAGATACTACAATGGGTGTCTGTCATGTGTGTACTGTACTGTGTACTGTACATACACACACACAAGGGACCACACACAGAAGGCTCAGCAGGATGTCAAAAGACAAGCAGCCGGCTCAGTTGTTCATAGTTATCTAAAGCTACCACCAGATTACAATTTAATAGCTTTGGTGAAATTCATAAAATATTTTGTAATCTTTATTTTGTTCAAATATACCACCCAAACTCAACATGAAAAGTGCTTTATCAATGTACGGAATACTTTAAATCGTCCAATATCTTTAGTATAATTTAGTAAACAACAACAACCAAATCTACCAGCAAGGCTCAAGTTTTGCAGAACCTGTGAGCCATGGCCATTTTGAATGAATGACACATACAGCTGACAGACTAAAAAGGTTGAGCTACAAAACGACAATGAAAATCAGAAATGAAGAAACAACTATTGACCGGCAAAATCAATTACAGTTCCCATTTTGGTTGAAACCAATTTGGTAGCAGTTCTGATGAACATTCAGATCTCTTGTTGCAAGAAATTACACCACTGCATTTGGGGATAAGCAACTAAACAAATTAGCTCACTCATGAATACACATACTCCTTTGAACAAACAGATATTGATTAATTGGGTTAACTGACACATTTCTTGATATGGTAGTATTGACCCTTAACGTAACGAGGAAACCTTGGCTCTCAAATGCATTTGTTCCCTGGAGCGAGAGTCCAGCAGGTGCCACTAGAACTACTGCAGCCACTCAACTATGAAGAGCTGCGCACAGGTTTATGACCAGACAGAGTACAGAAGCCTTCATTCCTACTAACTCTTCAGGAAGTTTGGGTGCAAAAGAAAGAAATCTGAAGATATATTTAACACTTTGATTCACCTTAAAAATCCAAAATAAATACATTTCATCAACACAAATCTATGGTGTCCAAAACCAACTGTATGCAAGACAACATCCCATTGGAATACATTATACTTCAAAATAACAAAATAGTTAAATGCAATTAGTACACAAATATCCTGAATGTTGAAATACATTCTCAGAATGGTGTTTGACAGGTAAAAAGCTGCAAGCTACTTCATTTTGCAAACTGTAATGTAAAGGCAGTGAACAATATACCATTTTCAAGACCCGAATGCAAATTATATTGATGAGCTGCTTTACCATAAATAAATCTTCAGTCATTTATTGTTAGATGTTTTGTCTATAAATTACAAAATATAAAACCTCTCACAAGTTCATTAGCTAAACAATCCTAACTGAGATGATTGATTACCATCTTGAACATAAGGCCAAAACATTATCACAAATCAAAACGTTGTCAATTCTTCCTTTAAAAAGGTCAGTTTCCCCAACCTGAATTATTCAGGGAATCCATCAATAAAACATACATTGATCCTTAGTTCTATTTTGCTTATCATAAGGAAGTTCCCATATGACTGCATACCTCCTCTTCCTCATTCTCCATGAAATGGGTTACCAAAATACTATGTTTCTTTTTAAGAGGATTTGATTCCTATTTGACCTCTTCTGAGAAGCATTTTTGGAGTGGGGGCAGAGATGAGCAAGGTTCATTAGTAGTTAGAGAAAATTCAAGTTGAGAGGAACATTGAAAGACAACAGAGAACTAACAAAGTCAATCAAGAGAAGATTAGAGATGTCAACCTCCTCAGAGTTCTCGCTACCGTCACCGTAGCCTAGCTGTAGCGAGGACGACCTCCATTTGTTTGTCAATGGCAAAACCGTAAAACCGATCAATCACTCTCTGACTAATCACATGGTCAAACACAAACCATCACTGTGGTACACCTGACACTCCCCTCACTAGAACACATGACATGGCACAACAGGAAGCTTGCACTTTGGAACAGTAATGTTTGAACAGTTGGACATTGCACTTCATGAAAATCACCGTTAACCTTAAATAGGTTCACTTATGGAGTTCCTTAAAAAAAGAGGAGAGAAAAGTGTAATCAAAGTTAAAAACAACTAAACAAAAACAAGATCATTGGATGTAGAAATAAATATAGAGAGCGAGATATAGAACACAGCAAAAAGACACTCTTGCTCAAATGGTACATGCAGATTATTTCTACACTGTTGGAAAATAAGACAAACAAAAAAGGAAAAAACACTGGTACACCAACAATGCACAACATCGGAAATGGATGAGTCCACTAAAGTCCATGAATTCATTCATGATGGTTTTTGTTGTTGTACTTTCTTTCTTGTATTCTTTTTATTTATTTATTATCCCTTGCCGTTTGCCGTCATACAGTGAGTGTGTCATCAGTGAGCTAATTGATCACTTAGTTAAGAAGCCGTTATGAATATAGAGTTGGTTCTGCTGAGACACACCTACTACAGAAGTCCCTGGTGCCCCCAGACCATCTACCTCCCCTCGAGACCCTGTCCTTCCTCTCCTTCAGAGAAGACACAAGACTGGAATGCAGAAAGGGGGAGGATGTATGGGGTGGGGGGGTTATAAGTGTGTGTGCACATGGGTTTGCGCAGGAAGTTGTGTGTGTGCGTGTGTTTGAGCGCGTGTTAAGATAACAGGTAAGGCAGCACTAGAGGAACATAGAAATATCCACCGACATTTATGAAGAAAAAAAAAACAGAAAAACAGAAAAAAAAGGTTTATCTGTGAAATGAATGCCAAGGGAAGGAGAGAGAGAAAAAGGCAAAAACACAACCACTGATAAAATTAGACAAAAACAAAAAGATAGACTCTTGAAAACAGAAAACAAAATAAAAGACAATGGTGGACAGAGCCAACCAAAAGGCATGCATGATGAACGCACATCCATACTGCTCTGCTTGCCGTCACACCACTCAAGGTCTGCAGAGCCATCCTGCTTCTGTAGCCACAATGGTCAAGACTACGCTGTGCTGCGCTGCCGGTTGGACCAGAACCAAACTAGGCCCGGCCCGAACAGGACAACAGAGCGAGTTCATGACAGAAACCTGTTGTGCGTTGAGTCCTGGGCAGGTAGCCAGGGAAGCGCAGGGGGGTATGGGGGGGGGGGGGGGGGGGGGTTAGGGTTGGGGGGGGGGGTCTCAGACAGCGGCGAAGGAGGAGGGGTGGGGCAGGGCGTAATGTTCAGTGGCGCGAGGGCCCGTTGCTCTGGGGTACCGGGCCAGAGATGTCCAGGAAGGCGGAGCGCATGAGATCGTAGGATTTGTCAGAGAGTGACGCAACGTCATCTGTTGTCATCCCCTTGGTCTCGATCTTCGGAAGGACCTTCAGTGTGATGGTCCCTGGTAGGATCATATTCATCATCAGTACAGTCACCACTACCATCATCATCATTATTTACAACTCATGCTTATTTTATGATTTTTTTTAAATTCTTTTTTTAAAACAACTCTGTACCCGAATTGAACTGCTTTTCTTTCCGTAGGTAGAACTTGCTGTAGGAAGAGAACACAATGGGTATGATGGGAGCCTGGAATAGAGAGAGGGAAAGACAAAGAAAGAGAGTTAAGAGAGCCTCAGAAAACCAATTAAAATGTTGTTGAATTTCGTTCCTCCCTCAGCAAGACCACGACTAAGAGTCGGGCACACAGACAAAGACACGCATGACTGACCCAGCAACACACATGCCCACACATCAATGAGCGCCCGTGTTGCTAATAGAGGCAGAGTAGTCCTCATGAAGCCCAGACCGGGCTGGCTGAGCCAATCACGGCTCCCCCTGGGGGCTGGCCTGCTTCCACACTGACAGTGCTCTGCCAATCAGCCTCAGCAGGGCGGAGGTCAGCGGGGAGAGGAGGTTGGGCGGGGGGGGATGGGGGGCAGGGTGCTTGCATCAGGGGCTATCGGGGGGGGGGGGGGGGGTTAGGAGGGCCACATAGGGGTTCACTGGGCTTGTCTGAGCTTTGCAATAGAGCACGCACGCACGCACAGCTGTTCTGTTCTAATGAGAGCAGCGACTTTGAACATTTCCATACACACAGCTATAGAGATCCATAGAGCTGAGGGTTTTGAGAGCGTGCTCTGTAGACCCAACTGAGATGTTTGTGTGTTCGATAATAGGGAACAGCAGGACTTCATTATTCTGGCGCCTATCCATCCTAAGATGATATCCATCTATACCAGCCACAACAGCCTTTGAACAGTGGAGAGCGCGCACACGCCATTCTCAGACCTGTGCGCGCGCACGCACGCACGCACCGTTGCCTCAACTGAACTTGCGGTGTCTGGCTCCATTCCATCTAAAAGTTCTTTAATTCATTCCACCTGTACTTCCCTGACTAGCGCAAAGAGACAAAGAGCTCAGAGCAGAGCAGAGCAGAGCAGAGCGCGACCTCCTACCTTCAGGACAGACACGCAGCCTTTGAACTGATGAGAGCCACTCCACTGATTCCCCTCCACAGGGCCATGCTGTCAGCGACACATCCTCCAGCTCCCTTCAGTTACCTCACAAAGCCTCTCTCTCTGTCAGTTACTAAGGTAGAACCAGTGAGGTAATGTGGTGTGAATAGATGATCTGAGAACACCAAAATTCAAAAGGTCAAGACTCTAGAACACTAGAACATCTTTGGTGCCCTTCTTGGAAGCAGGTTAAACTGAGTGAAGGAAAACTGTTATTTGTGGTTCCTCATGAAAAATAGGCCAAATTGTTCGATCTCCATGCTTTAAAACATTTCAACAGATTAGATCTGGTAAGGCCAGTCAGTATCGATGCCAGGTAAGGCTGTTAGCGCCCCCATGTGTCCTGAATAGGCACAGCACTCACTACCGCAACCCTACTGCCACCAGAGCTCACGCAACATTAACTACTACAGACAGTCACAGTCGAAGCTGAAATCAATGGATAAGTATAAGTGTGAGTGTGTGACACACACACACACACACACACACAGACACACACACACACACACACACACACACACACACACACAGACACACACACAGACACACACAGACACACACAGACACACACAGACACCTCACCTGTGCCTGCACTGCCAGATGGAAGGCTCCCTTTTTAAAGGGCAGCAGGTCGCCCCTCTGGTTGCGCGTGCCCTCAGGGAACACCCACAGGCGGATCTACAGAGGGCAGAGGTCAGGGGTCAGAGATGAGAGAGTGGGGGGGGGGGGATTGGATTGGGAGATGCCCAATCCCTAACCAAGGGGGCTTAGTCCTGAGGATTTACCTGGTCGTCCAGCATGGTCTTAGCAGCGTCGGCCATGACAGTCT
Organism: Argentina silus; assembly: GCF_951799395.1. NCBI lineage: Eukaryota > Metazoa > Chordata > Actinopteri > Argentiniformes > Argentinidae > Argentina > Argentina silus. Next base: position 8,966,864 of record NC_139659.1, read on the forward strand.
TGGCGTCGTTGGTATTCTTGCGGTTGATGAAGACGAGGCCACCCAGCCAGCAGACCAAGCCCACCGTGCCGGCGTACACCAGCTCCTTCTTGGCGATCATGGTGCAGCGGTCCGGCAGGATCTCCATCAGACCTGTGGAGGGAGATGGTCTGTTACCACCAGTCGTACCACCACCACCACCACCACCACCACCATCATCTGCTTAGATCTTACAAGTGTCAGGTGACAGAACACGTATCAGTCTTATTAGCCTTGGTGGTGTTCCATGGTTTACAGCAGGCCCCTGGGTCAACATGATTATGAGTTGAGCGCATGGCTGATATACTATAATCTAATAGCAGGTTATCTTATCTCACAATGACCTTGTGACAGTGGTGATACATTTCTTTTCTTTTTTTTTAATAGGCGATGTGGGTTTGTGTGGTCTGCTATTACGTATTTATGTGGTCTGCTATTACATACTAGGGCTCCACCTCTTGAAAGGGGACATTGTATCTGATGTGACTGGTATTTGTTGTCTGTGTGAGTGATCTATGGCTTGAGTCAGTCTGACTGTTTGTTTTGATGTCACCCCAGACGGAGAGCAGCTGGTGCATGCTGGCATACAGCGGTGAAGGACGCGACACACCTGGTGTCAGGAGAACAGAGACACAGCATCAACAAGACCTGCAGTCAGAAAGGGCTTTCTGTCTCACCTGACCCAATGTGTGTGTTTGTGTGTGTGTGAGAGAGAGAACGCAAGTGTATGTATTCAAGATGGACAGAGGGTTTGTGTGTGTTGGTGTGAGTAAGCCATAGAGTGAGCAAGGGGCATATAGGTTATGTTTACTCCAGGATCAGCTGTCTGGTCGAGCGGGTGTTGGGGTTGGTATGGAAACTCTGACCCTAGATCAGACTCCTGCAGAGTTCTAATTAAGTGGCTGGCTCTCTCCTGGCCTCCAGCCTGCTCACGTCACTCACCACAGAAATACACACTCTCCCAGGCAGGGAGAACACAACGCAGCCAAATTAGCAGCCTCATGACAGAGATTTAAGAATGTGCCGACAGAGTCAACCCTTGAAACAAACACATACACACACACACACACACACACACACACACACACACACACACACACACACACACACACACACACACACACACACACACACACACACTTAAGGTAACCAGGGATCAGGCGATGAAAGGCGACCTCCCCCACCACCTGCCCCCCCAGCTCACTGACAGAGACTGGGTACGTGCTACTGTCTACCCAGAGGACAGTCCATCACAACATACCCTGCTAACAGGCACATCTTTTCAAACAACTTAACGCAAATGTGTCTCCCATGTGCGGTCTCCCAACACCCATGATTATCACCTTCAATTGATGTGAAAACTCACAATAATGACCTTCAATAATTCAACAAAGCCAACACCTCTCACTATTCAGAGTGCGAGACAATCCCCTAGCGATGCATAATGCATTTCTGATTGATCATGGCGCTTCTCTACAGCTGTGGTCACATTAAGTCTTCTCTCTTGAAATTGTGTTGGACTGTCTAACATAGTCTCTTGTTCGATTCAGGCTATATTCCTATGACATCTAGGCCTATGTCTGGGTTCAGTGCTTGTGTAATTCTACGCCCACTGACAGTCTATTCAGTCTGGGCATGCCTTGGCTCGAGTGTTTCTGTATTTCTTTTACCTCAAAACATGAGTATGTATGGAATGTAATGCAGGCACACTACCAAAGTCAAATATCGAGGGTCAGGTTGTAGAAAACCTCCAGTGTTTGCATACATTGTGTGTGGTTAGGGCTTCATGGAGAGACAGAGGATATGCCTCAATCATATTCAAAAGAGTTGTGTGTCTGTGTGTGTAGGGGGTTTAAGGTGGTTAAGCTCGGGATCCCTGCTGATGACCTCTGAGGGAGTGTGTGTGTGCTTGCGTGCGTGCGTTTGTCCTTCCGTCCGTCCTACCCAGGACATCCAAGGAGCTCTGGTGGTTGGAGATGATGACATAGGGCCCCTCTGTCTGCAGATGCTCCCAGCCGCTCACCTCGAACCGGAGACCCAGGAAGTACTTCACATGCCGAACCAAGCCGCGGATTACCCTGGGGACAAGAACACGACAACATTTTCAGTAATAGTAACAAACAGGACTATAAACAGAACATGTCTCAACATGTCTCACTATCTGTGAGATGTTAGCAGCATCGATACAACAAGATACCAGCTCTAGGTCTCCATTTGTTTTGTTTGTTATTTGGATGGCTAATTATTTGCCCTAAGTGAGCACAATGCTCCAATGAGCTTTACGAGAGACGAGGCCAACCATCTGTCTGTGAATATTCCTCTAACCAGGCTCCCTCTAGCATCTCACGTGCCATTACATACAACAACATGGTTACAACTGTCTGTTCTGTAACACAACCACATAAGGAGAACAACTAGCCTGTGCTTTTATAATTGGGATGGTCAGTTATGATACAGTTAATCCTAAACATTAAACAGAAATTAAGAATAATAGCACCATGCCTTCAGATGATATAGGCTAGGCCCAACTCAAATCATTCTTTGTATACCGGAAATGCCTTGATGTTCTCATTGCTTTCTATGATAATCAGGCTCTTTGTCCAGGCTCTATTTATGCAAAGCAACACACAACATCCTGACGGTATAGCCTAGGCATAAACAACCTTTCTGAGCACCACTGGCATATCCAAGCAGATGGACCTGATTACTGTAAGAAAACTATAAGCCTTCTGTCTAAAGGATGTTTGAGATGAAGGAGAAACATGTGGTTCTGTTTATCCCAGTTAGTCAGTGGTGGTGGTGCTGGGGAGTGTGTGATTAAACACACACAGGAAGGTGGCTGTGTGTGTCTCATCACACACTCATCATCACCACCACCACCAGCATTAGGCCTACATGCTCGGGAATCAGGTGAATAGTATAATATTGTTAGCTCACAGCTCAGTCATAGCAACTGCATAACAGGCAACCTTTGAACAGGCATACAATCCTCTCTTCCTATCTACTGACAGCATCATGATAAAACATCTTGTGCAAAATGCAATAGTGGTTACGCAAGGCCCGTCTCCTTTACAGCAATTTGTACATTTGTTAAGAGGGAAAAAATTGCCTAAATCTGTAGAGACTCTAGTCTCTCAATGACAGACTCTGAGGGCTTTGCACGCTCCACACTCTGGAGTGTGTCAAACGCTGCTTGTTCAATGGTTACTGAGCAGTAAGAAGTGAGTGGGCAGTTGATGTTAAAAATTAAAAAATACTGACAGGTCACAGCACCAAACACATAACAAGCAAGCACATCCTGTTTTGAAAGTAAAAACTTCAAACAAGCTTTTTTAGGTTGTTGGACATCTCCAACTAGCTAGCTTCGTAAACAACTCTGGGGAGGGGCTTCCTCAGGCCCAATAGAATTCCAACTTCTGTGTTAGAGGAAGATCCAATCATGTTGGATTCTTTTTGGGGATCTCAATCTCCGAATGCCAATATAAGGATAACAGACAGGACAAGGATAACATGAAAGAGTGAAAAGAGGCTACTCATTTCACAATTTAGGCCTAGGCCTTTATCTAGCTGTAAAAATGTGAACTAAGCGGTTATCTTATCATCAAGCTCCAAAGGCCTCCTCATCTAAAACCTTGTTTTGAACAAAGTGTAACAATAACGTAATGTAAAAATGTCCTACAACCTTGTTGAGGAAGGTGAGGATGACCTCACCTGCTTTGGCCTAATAATCATTGTCCCAACAGACAAGGATGCCAACGTTCAAGCTGACCAACGGTTTGTTTGACTAGGCTTGGACACAGGGACAGGATGATAGGAGAGAGGATGTCCCCATTAGAGAGGAGGATGTTGAGCCAACACCACCCTCAAGAGAATAACTGTGAAAGTTGCACACAGAGCACACATCCTGGCTCACAGATACAGTCCTGTTCCTCTTTCATAAGCCAGTTCCATGTATGCAGCCCAAGAGACTGTGGGTAAGTGGCTAAATCCCCTGTTTGTTTTTATCCCTTGTTATGAGATTCAGCTTGATGATTCACGTTGGAATCTTGGCAACTGCCGACAGGACCACTCTGATTCCATTTGTCTGGAACGTCTGGGATGCTGAAACAGCCCCCCCCCCCACACACACACACTCTCTAACTCTGCAACTTGAAGAAACTATTATATACTATGGGGCCTACATATACACAAACAGTCACTAATAGAGATAGGCATTTGAAAAGTTGACTGTTCGAGTACTTGCATGATTTTTTTGAGTACTTACAAAAAAAATACACCGCAACTTTAACTCTTGCGCTTAGCGGCAGGCGCAGTGTGTATCGCGCGGATAGACAAAGCAACAAGAGGAAAAATTACTTTCGCGTTTCAGCAATCAGCCGAATATGGGAGTCTATCAAAGAATCCATCCAGAGAACAAATTTTCTTTATTTGTAGCCAAATGGAAGCTGCTGAAGCTGATGAACCGAATCAGAACAGACACTAGTTAGTGAATCTAACTAGTCAGAAGCACAACCAACTTGACAATAATGACCAACTCAGTTGGGATGTGTGACCTGTGTGCACGCAGGGGCAGAGAGCAGGGGAAAGGAGAGGCACAACAGCAGGGGTCAAAAAAAGGTTTAGGCTTATTTTATATCCAGCTCTACCATTTCTTACCATCTGATCACTCAGTATGGCCCAAATTTACAGTAGGATGCAAAAGAAAAAAATCTCTGGTTAAAGATAGAGTTTTAACGTTTGTTCGAGTACCCATTCCATCTCACTAACCAGTCATGCTTGTAACACAAAGCCACAAAATTCATTCACCAGAGAGGCAAACGAGGAAAGGCAACCTATAGGCTAAAGTTTGAATGAGAACCAGCAGTGGCGTGTGACATATTGACCAGAGGCTATAGCTACAGAGCAAGCAGAGTCAAGACCTTCCCTGTACTAGTTTGGAGGCAAATGACTGACGGACTGTGCTGTCCTTGCTGAATCAGTGAACTCTTTCTAATATGGTTCGTCTCCCTAGTCTTTGTCTGTGTGAGTGAGAGTCTGTCTGTTTGAGCCTCTCCCCCTTCTCTTTCTCTCTTTCTTTCTTACTCTCTCTCTCTCTCACACACACATTGAATAGGTCCAGATAACCTTTGGGTTAATAGAGAATGGTGAGTTGGGGCAACATGACACAACCAATATGATTGTGAAACGGTTATTCCAAGAGCACTGAGCCGGTCAGCCTGTGTTGTTATGACTGAACTAACAAGGGACGACGGCACATGAGGGAGGATATTGAATTCTGTGAACATTTCAGAAGAGATAACAACCATTTAGTAACACAACACCGTTCAGGAGGGACACACAATCGGACTTTCTCCTGCGTAAATACTGGATACACTCACTTGTGTCCAACAATCAGCCATGACTCTGACCACAATACCATATCAGCTTGCTGGGGACACACTGACACTGGTGGGACACACTGACACCGATGGGGGGGGGGGGGGGGGGGGGGGGGGGGGGCGACCCAGTAAGGGAGGGGTATAAAATTTCAGTCTCCTGAAGTGTACATAGGTGGACTCATTCTTACACAGGCAGTTGGCAGCCACCTGGAACACTGTAAAATGATCTCATTTAGATTAGTCTAGATTATAGGGATGTCTCAGACACACACACACGTTGTCAGCTGGATAAATAGCACTTGTTTTAACAACTCTTTTTAGTGTTATGTGCATGATCATGATGGTTCAACCTTTAGGAAATCATCACTGAACATTGCAATTTCTAATACTATTTCACCAGCTGGTAAGAGCTATTCACACACCCAGGTTGTGACTTGATTGCCACAAAATCCATGCCAATGAATGCATGGATGACAGGTGTTTTGCAGTAGTGTGTTCTTGGTCATCCTGTGCAGACTAATTATGGCCTGCTGGACAGGTTGTTTCAAACTGTTTCATAGTCACGAAAATGTCCGGCCCGAGGCTATGTATTGGATGCACAATGTAGCTAACGTTAGCATGCTAGCTAGCATTGCGTTAGCCGCCTTGGAGAGACCCAAACATCTGGCAATGCATTGAAGCTAGCGGTTAGCATTCAAAATACCACTGCTGGATATGATCATTCATGTACATTCTATTAGCTACGAAAAACAGCAACAAATAGACAAACAATCTTCAATGAATAGATATGATAGATGTGTGATTTTAAATAAATAACGTTATGCAGCATTATTTCATCGATAGCCCTCTTATCTGAGTTTTCACAAAACTAGTCTTTTCCATTCCTGGTCAGTGATAAGCAAACAAGCTAATGGCTAGGCAGCTACTGCTGCTGTCTGTCAGAAGGCACGGCTCCCGCTGTTTGTGCAGACAATTTACCTCATGTTCTCAATGTCTCTGCCGCCGCTTTTCAGAATACAAATCGGAATTGCAACCAGGCCCAAACCCATCATCCAGGCCACATAGAAACACTTTTTAAAATAAAACACAAACGTGCTGCTGGTCCATAGCAGAAGTGGGACCAACAGCAGCGGTATGATCCAAAGCGCATCCATACTGATTGCTCCAGCAAAATGGTTAGAGGCTAGAAATCCAGTTACTGTGCAAACGCAAGCGTGGTTTGTACCGTGGTCCCGACTGACGTCAGCGTGCTAGCTACAACTTCCAAGGCAAACACTTGGGCAACTCCAAAGGCGCACAACTCGTTCTCCAGATACAACCCTCTAATACCCCTTAGATGCGGATGTCAATTAAAGCCAAACCAGACAACGCTTCCCTTTCTACGCTCCAATGAAATCTGGCAAGTGAATCTCCAGAGCCAGAGGTGGCTCCAAAAGGGAAAGTGGTGTCAAAATCAATATTTCCTTCTGTTTCCGGTTCCAGATGCTTATGGTTCCTCTGTCACTGATTTGTGTTTTGTGTAGGCTACTCACAAATGTATTACACGTTAGCGCACATTGCCTTGTTGTTGCATAAACTCATTATTAAAGGTGCAATCTCTAAATCAAACAACAACAAAGCGGGCTCCCCACCACTTTTTTGGTAAACAGCTGGGATGGGGCTGGAGAAATGTAATCACTCTCAATTGTATACACAGAGCTATGGATGCAAAGGCTAATCATCCATGAGATCAAAATGATAGTTTTAACCATGTTTTGAAGGTGTACAGTGTTTGTTTACAATTACATTGTTTACAAACAATGGGAAAAAACTATCTTATGTTTTGGGTTCTGATGCAGTAAGACAGTTGATATAAGCTCATGAGGCATTTATAAGTTGTATTCTTCAAGAATCAATGGCTATATATCATTAATTTAAAAGTCCAAAAATGGATGTACCAATTTACATTGCCCCTTTAAAAACATTGGATATTTACATTTGTTTTGCCTAAAATATGTGCAGTATTTGTGCAGTATTTTAGATCTGTTTTGATCAATTCTCTCACTGCTAGGTATGTTTGTTCTGTTTTGGTTTGGCATTTGTTTACAAATCAAAACATTTTTTTTGCCACTTTGATTTCACTAAAACATATTTTTGATTTGATTTGTCTTACGCCAAAGCAAACATAGTAACACAATAACAGGAGCCAAATTCAGTTTACTCTTCTTAGAATTAATATGCTCGCCTATGACGTGCATCTGTCATGTTGTGCATGCACTCTCAAACAGATAGGCCTATGCTTTGATTTGTGCCTCAAGGATGACTCATTTTGGACTCACTGTCAGACTGAAGACACAGTGAAATACATTATGGACACCCTACTAGCATACACTTACAAGACAAGACAAGAGACAACTGAAGTCTTCAAACATTACTGAGCTTACATGTATTTCACATTTTTGTGATGTGTCAATTATATATTTTGAAAATGTACATTTTCCCCACAATTATCACATAAATAAGTGTTGCCAATACCTTTTTCACTCCCCAAATAAAAACAATAAATATGTGTATCCATCAAGAAGACATTAAGTCTAAATTCATGGTCAACTCTGACCTTTAACAAATTTCATTCTGTCTAACATGTCATGTTTATCCCTCTTAGAAAGTAAAATGCTAAAGCGTCAGTGTGCCAGATTACAGGAGACTGCAAATGATGGGATTAGTAGTAATAATCCAGGAGTGTAATCTAGCACTATCCAGCTCCTCAGGTTTCAGACGATACTGTAGATAGACATGTAGAGCTTAGTTAGGACCACGGCCAAAGTCGTTAATCCCCTTAGTGATTGCTATGATCATAATTAAACTATTAAACCATTTATCATTCAATCAAAACGTGTAGTTTCAGGAGAGGGTAAAAGAGATATAATTTACATTAAATTACAAATTGGGACTATCTTTCTATATCTAGCCAGCTCCTCTTTTACACGCATACAAAGTGCTCTGTCTCTCTCTGCTGGTAACACGATGAACCACAACACCATGTGTGGGTCTCTTCAGCTCAGTTAGGGTGTGTGTTCCATCATGGATTTTGTGAGTGTGCTAAAACCACATTGGATCAACAACATTGGCGGACAGACATTGACAGACAAATGATATCCATTTTAAGCCTCCTTAAGATCCTATGGACGGAACTCTGATGCTGGTCTTAAGCACACAGCAAAGGTCTCTCTTTCGCTCTCTTACTTTCTTTCATTCTCTTTCTCTCTATCTCTCGCTCCCTCTTTCTTTCTTCATGCATGGAAGCTTCTCACAATAAGTAAGGTGAGAGAGAGAGAAAGAGAGAGAGAGAGAGAGAGAGAGAGAGAGAGAGAGAGAGGAAAACCTAAAGAAAGAAAGAGAGAGACAAACATGAGACATTCATGGTAGCCTATGTAGTGCAGATGCAGAATTATTTTTCTAACAATTTAACTAATTTATAAACAATGTTGATTGATTGATTTGTATTTGTGAATAAAACAAACAAACAGCATACAATGTATCCGATCCCAGAGGATAGCGCATGAAAGCATTATTAAAAACATTATTAGGCTCCTATTATTATTATTATTATTATTATTATTATTATTATTATTATTATTATTATTAGGACTATTGTTATTAGACCTATTATTCTTTTGTGTGACCATTGGCTCTGGTCAACACATGTAGGCTAGAAAACGAATTATTATTATACAAAATTATGAACATAATCCCGAAATTGAATTTAAAGGAGCAATGATATCAGATTTATGTCGGCGGTCTTAAAACTGAAGCACAGCTGAGACCATCGCATCCATTGCTCGCATCAGCCTCCCCTTTTAAAATAGCGCTCTCATGAATCGCTGCAAAGCAGCTACATTGTAACTAGGGTTCTCAGAACTAGGAGGGTATCACCCAGTTTATTCAACTAGGCTACTTTCGAAAACGGGGTAGTGATACGTGCCTGATGGGCTGGGAAAACCGATGGAAGAGACTTATTGCAGTCGGCATTGTAGTCGTAACCAATGGCGTCTCTACAAATAAAAGGAACAATATCGTTTCACTTATTTTTATCCCAAGGACGCTGAACGCTTTGATTGTTTTTTTGCACAACGACGGCGTTTCTATTTGTGTTGAATTAGATTATCGGTCTCGCTGACCTGATTAGGCTAATATTGGCGTCGCACTGGAGTGTTTATATTTTTGACTTTCATTTTCACTAATTTCCTCACATGCAGATTCATCAATAAATGGAATGGTTAATTCCTTATGAGGGGTGAGGTCAATGTATGCTTAGACGGAGATGGTCCAAAGGATGTGACTCGACGACAATACGGTTCACTGATTTGCCTATCTATCCCGACCGCGTCCTAACGGAATCGTTCATGATGCCCAGAGGTTTACGGAGACTCGTGCATTTGGTGCTGTTTTGCCCCCTGTCAAAGGGATTGCAGGTGGGACCACGACCCGGAATTTGCCTTTTTGCAATGTCGAGAACAAGATCTGAAAGCCAAATGCTCTACAAGGTTGAATTGTTGGGTTGTGCGTTCTGCCATGGCCCCTGTCATTGAATTAAATCAAGTGTGTGTGTGTGTGTGTGTGTGTGTGTGTGTGTGTGTGTGTGTGTGTGTGTGTGTGTGTGTGTGTGTGTGTGTGTCTGTCTGTCTGTCACCTCCATAAAAGTAACCTAAACTCCTCAACAGTAAGCTGAGTTGCTGCAACAAATAAATAGGCTACACATCCCTTTAATTCCAATGGATGTAAAGTTATTGTATTTCATGGTTAGATATGCATGAAAAAGCAATACACTGGTTCCTCATTCTGTGTTAGAGCGAACTATCTCATGAGACTAGAGGGATGTTGGATTTCTGGGAAGCTGTATGAACTGGCTTTGCTCTAACTGTCTGAGTAATGTGCATGTATAACCCTGGCATGTGTGTGCATAACCCCTTTATAATATGTGTTATTGGATCCTTCAAGTGTCTTCCTGACCTCAACCCTGTGCCCTCCCTCCCTCTCTCTCTCTCTCTCCATCTCCCTGTAGAGTCGTCTCCCGGCCATCAAGGTGAAGTACCTGCTCCTGGCATGGGTGGGCATCCTGGTGGCCAGCTGGGTCATCTACATGCAGTACGCCTCCTACTCAGAGCTCTGCCGTGGGCATGTCTGCCACATGGTCATCGTAAGTGGGCTTCATTTTCATTTGCATGCAGGCAGTATCTCTCACAGCACGCTATACGACATAATTGTCGTAAATGAATCACTGCGGAGCTCTGTCGGATGCGACTGCGTCTCATTACAGATTTAGACGGTTGGTTAGCCGGGACTGCAGTTAGGACACGGTCAACTCTCAGGTTACCAGGTTGAGGGATTAATGACATCATCGGCACAGGCCAAAGTAGTGAAAGTGCAATCTGAGAGAGAGAGAAAGAGAGAGGTGTGTGTGTGTGTGTGTGTGTGTGTGTGTGTGTGTGTGGGGGGGGGGGTAGTAAGAAAGAGGAGGGTGTAGGGGAGGGGAAGGGAAGGGGGCAGGTGTGCTTCAGCACAGGATGCCTTCTGGGCACATCAGACTGATGCTGTGAGTTAGAAATAGAACATCCTGGTTTGATTCTAATGCTCTGTGACACAAGGACATGGAACGAGGGGAAGAAAAATTATGGGGGGAGGGGGGTAGGGGGAATGAAGTCTCTTGTGAGGAAGGGGGCAGCTGTAAGGACCTGATCACGCTGCCTGCAGTGTACGGCCAAAAGATAAATTGTTGAACTATTGAACTAATGTACCCAGTTGTTCCGAAAAATATGTTATAACCTTAGAAACAAGAGGCAGAGATATGACCTAAACTTAAACTTGCCAAATTCATTTCATACTTTAAAAATTAAGTGGTTACAAAGGAGTGAAATCCTGATAAACTGTATGGTGGGAGAGAGAAATCCAGTGAGATATACATTTACATTACATTTTAGACATTTAGCAGACGCCTTTATCCAAAGCGACTGACAACAAGTACATTTGTCTAAGTAAGTGAATCATCTATACATCAGTCATCATAAGAAAAACAAATCTATGCTAGGACCAGGGGCCATTGGCAGTCACAATGCTGGAAGAAGGAAGAATTACTTTTTTAATTTATGAATTACTGTTTTATTTACAGTAGAGAAACTGTACAGGGGGATAGTGGGGGTGAAGTGTTCTTTAGGAGGGACAGGAGGGATGTAGCCTGAAGAGATGGGTCTTCTTCAGTCTACGGTGGAAGATTGGTAGTGAATGTAAAGAGTGTGGGAGCAATAGATGAAACAGGGAAATAAACCTAAAAAAGTGAAAGACAAACTGAGAAAGATAAAGTGAATCAGTGGGCCTTTTTCTGTGTTAGTGACTGTTGAGAGCAGGATGATTCCCTTTTATAAGAGCAAATCAGGAGCAGAAAAGAGTAATTAACGCCTGATGAGGAATCAATGATGTAACAGCGAGTCTCTGGCTTGTGTGATAACCAGGGCATAGGAGCAGTGTCTCTCTTGTTTCCAGCTTTGTTCCCTGAATGTGATGAGTAAGGCTCACAGTTGTTCCTATTCAAGTCACACAGTCAGAAAAACCTCTAGGCTCTAGTGATGAAGAGTAATGACTCAGTTAAGCAGCCATTCTCAGAGAAACCAAGATTGATGCGGGTAATCACTGTGAGTTATCAAAACCCGGAGGTACTGTATGTGCGTGGGAGTATGTTTGCTGCCCTGTACAGATGTTTTCAGTTGAGTGAGATGTGTAATAGAGAGTCATATTGAAAATGAAACCCTAGTTTTAACCTACCGCGGTTCTGCATTAGGATGTGCCTGCCGCTTCCCTGTGCTGTGTGAGCGAGAGGGTGCAGGCTGTCTCAGGGGATTCAAGTTACAATGTGTCTGACAGTGGGAGAGAGACTGTGAGGGAGTGAGGGAGGAGACTGTTGGCATTGTTGTGGATAACCCCAGGGTAATATGCATATTAATGGGACACTGGGTCAACCGGGCATGTAGAAATAACCCACCCCTTCTTGAAAAAAGCAAGAAAAGCGAGAACAAACGAAAATGTCAGTTAGGCCCCACAAGAAGCCTCTAATTGGTTGGCTCATATCAAAGTGAGCAAAGAAAATGGTCTGTTACCGTAGCAACCACCATAGCGTGAAGGTCGTAGCCCTTCTTCTGTCCATTTTTTATTTTTGTATTTTTTTAAGATTCAAGCAGTTTTGGCTGGATCTTGTAGCTATGGGCTGGCGTGCAGCCTGGATGATTACCAAGCAGATCATCTCACACCCACACAGGTGCACAAATGCTAATTCATATTCTGCTTCTCCCCGTATCTCCTCTGGAAAACATTTTTTAAAGATATTTTTTGGGGGGTGAAGTGACTGTCAAGAGCCTAGGTGAAGGACCATAACTCATCAGAACAGACATCCCATGAGGCCAAATCCTTGAATAGCTTGAATTCACCTCGTTTCTAATTGATATCAATGCAAGATTTATGCAAACATTACATGTGGATATAGTCTAAATTTGGGAGTTGGAGGATCTGTGTGTCTTCCTGTTGTTAATGTGGTGTTTTTCCTGTTTCCTGTTGTAGTGTGATCACTACCGGAGGGGTATCATCTCAGGGTCGTCCTGCAAGGCGCTGTGTGAGGATAGGACTCTGACACTGCAGCATTGCATGTCCACCTCCTCCACACAACAGGTAACACACACACACACACACACACACACACACACACACACACACACACACACACACACACACACACACACACACACACACACACACACACACACACACACACACACACACACACACACACACACACACACACACACACACACACACCTGCAAACCCAAACCCACCATTTGGAATAATTGGTTGCAGGTATACGGCGGGCTGTGGAAAGACAAGATGGTGGTCATTAAATGTGGGATTGAGGAGCCACTGAAGGGTGACGGGGGTCCAGACTCCGTGCTTCGACAGGAGATGACGCTGTTTGACAAACCCACCCGCGGAACCTCCATGGATGAGTTCAGAGAGATGTTGCACAGCTTCCTCAAGGTCTGCATCCAGTCCTCTGTCCTAGAAGAATAAAAGTTAGCGGAGCCAGATTTTATTTTTAACTTTATTTGCAAGCCATATTCAAACATATTCAAATCACAAGATAAGAAAGACTCGTTTGACCAGGAATTCGACCTTGCAATGTAGGGAAATTATGTTATTTGTTTGTGCATGAGGATGAACTGAGTGTAGTGCAAACATGGTTATGTACAAGCTCTGTCGTGGAAATCTATTACCTATCAGATGGTCAGATGGTTCCCAGCGCCACAAGGCCCTTAACGCCAGCAGTGTATGATCAAACGTATCTGGTCGGACAGTGTCTAGTTTTGGTTGGACAGTCTCCAAATATTAATTAAGGAGACCTTGATTGCTTACAATCGGACAGTAAGCACTTCAAAGACCATCTTTTGCACACAACTTTTGCATTCAGCACGCCTCCACATATAATGGAAGATTACAGCAGTTCAACAGTTCAGTGAAAATACAGTACAGTATTCTAAGTTAACCTTTCATACAATCTATTAGATACTAATCATCTAACATTAACTTTTCTATCACAGCTCCTTATGCTGTGAAAGAACAACGGCAGGGCAAAGTGACCTTATTAATAATGTATGATGGAAGGAGGTGGCAGGGGAAGTGAGAGAAAGATCAGGAAGTGAAGGGTTGAAGGTCCTGTGCTAAATATACCCCAAGACAAGAAGCTCAAACAACGGTCATTGTCAGCACAATGGCTAACAGAGTTACGAGATGGAGGAGGGAATCTGATTAGTGTGGGCCTTTGCCAGTGATCTAATGATTCACTATTCACATAGCATGTACCGAACATGAATGAGTTTCTTTGTTTGGTGATCGTCATTTCTATTTCTATTTTGTCCCCACTCCATGCAGTCAAATCTGGGGGAGCAGCCCTCTCTGAACACCCTGGTGGGGCGGGTCATCACCCTGGCTGATGTCAACCAGGACAGGAAGGTGTCTCTGGCGGAGGCCAAGTCCATCTGGGCACTTCTCCAGATCAACGAGTTCCTTCTGATGGTGGCGCTGCAGGAGAAGGAGCACACCCCAAAGCTGCTGGGCTTCTGCGGGGACCTCTACGTGACTGAGCGTGTGGGACACAGCTCCCTCTACAGGTTGGAGGTCCCTAGCTACCTGCAGGCACTGGTCCCGGAGGCCCTAAGCTCTAGTCTCAACCGCTGGCTGGCCCCCACCTGGCCCCGCAGGGCCCGCATCACCATTGGCCTGCTGGAGTTTGTGGAGGAGGTCTTCCATGGCTCCTACGGCAGCTTCCTCATGTGTGATGCCAGCCCGCGCCACGTGGGCTACAACGCCAAGTACGACTGCAAGATGGCGGACCTGCGCAGTGTAGCATCTGAGGTGACTGTGCGTGGGTATCTGCGCGGGCGACGGTGTGAGACAAATGCTGACTGCACGTATGGTCGAGACTGCACGGCTACGTGTGACCGGCTGGTCAAGCAGTGTAACACAGAGGTGGTGCAGCCCAACCTGGCCAAGGTGTGTGTGCTGCTGCAGGACTTCCTGCTGTTCGGAGCACCCACTGACCTTCGGGGAGACCTGGAGAAGCAGCTGCGCACCTGTGTTACGCTCAGCGGCTTGGCCAGCCAAATGGAGGTGCACCACTCTCTGATGCTCAACAACCTCAAGACCCTGCTGTGGAAGACCATCTCCAACACCCAGTACTCCTGAGGACCCCAGACAGAGCTAGTGGGGCCCATAAGAGACACGCTCATTCATCCCTTACCCTCCCTTGTAACTCTACAGGTACTTTAACCCACTGAATGGGTTTAATCTGAGAAGGTCTGCTCTCAGAGCTAAGGAATGTTTATATTCCCTCCTACCCTACGTTTTGGGTTGTTATAGGACCAAGCTATGCCTCAGAGCTTTAAAGTTGAATAGAGATTTTAGCAAGAACACAGACTATGAACGCTGTTGATTGAATTGAAAATTAAATGAAAAGATTCTTTATTTTGTGAAGCATATTGAGGTAACTGTGTGTATGTATCATTCTCAGGGCCTTGCCTGTGTGATGATAATTTATTTAAACTGTAAAGTAGTCTACTTTTTAAAGAGAAGTTACACACTGGATAAATATATCAGGGAACACTGATGTAGATGTTGTATCATCCCATGAAGAACAGAAGAACAGATGGGAGTGACTGTAATTGTATGTACAGAATGAGTGATTATATGTTTACTGTTTGTAAAAATAATCCACTCCGAAAATAATAATGAGAGTATTCAGTCACATGGATGGAGAGATCACATTGCGTAGATGTTGATCATATGGATCATGAAAACCCTCTATTAATTCACTATTGAGGACAGTGATAGTCTGCACTCCATCAACCAGTAATGACAATGTGTCAGAAGTCAGTATTTTCTGTTTGTTGGCATAGAAAATATGAAATGTCATCATCTTTTGTTTCCCCATTGCTGTTTATTTTTCCCGCTTCAATATTTTTGGGATAAAACTCACATTCCTGCATTAGTCTGGACAACAATCCACTAATACAATATTGTATTCCAGTTGACTCTTCAGAAGTGTCATTTTGCAATGGAATGCTTTCAATGCAGCCATTGTTGAACTTATAGAGGCACATACACTCTTTTAAGTTGCCACAACACAATCCTACAAGTTCCATTTAGAATTCACGGTAGAAATCCCGTCTTGTGTTTGTAATCCATTGTTATAGTGACATCCCCTGAAGCAACAGTATGTGAAGTTGTAAAATCTATAAAGAGAAACCCTCTGTAATAAAAAGCAGTTCAATCTGAGATTCGCTGCAACTGAAGTTTGTATTACTTAATTCTCAATTACTTTTAGTCAACACTAACACAATGGTTAAGAGTAGAGACTAGAATCATTGGAGACAATGCAGGACACAACCTAACACTTGAAAACACCCAAACAGGAAATGCACAATTCTCAATGTTTTGTTACTCAAAGCATACCAGGGTTAGAGTCAATTCAACACATTCAATTCAAATTCAATTCCCCTTTTCAAGAAATTCCATCAGTTCAAATTCAGATCCTCTTGTCTAATTCATAATTAATAAAATTCCTTTAAATTCAAATGTTATGTAAATTCAAACAATTCAATTCCCAATTGAATATTCCTCCACAGTTCCCTTAATTCTATTCTCTTGTTTGCCCAATTTAGTTAAATAATTCAAATTCTCTTACATCCCTAGTGATTTGAGCCAACTAAAACCATTAGCTACCTTGATTAGTTGATTAGATTAGCTGATTAGAACTACGGCATGAACACAAATCATGCAATTTATTTCAATACAAAACAGTACATGAATTAGGTAATAGGTAAATGCTAATTCCAATTCCATAGTAATGAAATTCAATTCAAGTTTGAAAGGTCTTAATTCAAATT
This sequence comes from Argentina silus, assembly GCF_951799395.1. Lineage (NCBI taxonomy): Eukaryota > Metazoa > Chordata > Actinopteri > Argentiniformes > Argentinidae > Argentina > Argentina silus. The sequence continues at coordinate 8,983,723 of NC_139659.1, forward strand.
CAAT
>NC_139659.1:8988726-9046226 GCF_951799395.1 Argentina silus
CCAGCTGCCATGCTTGCTTAGCCTCTGTCCCCTCCCACTGAAGGTCAAACAGAATTGCGTCTGGTAGTTGCAGTCCATAGTCCACTCATGCGCACTACTTCGATGTTATCGGTATTCATCTTAAACTACAACTCCCATGAACACCCATGAATCTGGCAAATGTTTACTCCCCACAAAACCTTATTGAAATGTAAGATGAACTTTATTGAAATGTAAGATGACAGGCATACATTTTAACATCATCAAAAATAATGTATACTCAACCAAATACATATTTACAAATATGTATGCTTCTCTTGATAATACAACAGTATCCTATAACTAAGACTTATGAAAAAGTGTCAAGAAATAGTTTTAACAGTAGTCAATACACTCTTAACAATAATGAAGAGCATCTTTGGCCATACATAGAACACCCAAAAGAGAACTCATTGATATTAAATTGAGTTCAAGAACCACATTTCAATTGTGAAATGATATGTAGTCACCCTTAAAGAAGGAGAATTTAAATGTAATATATTTAGAACAACTTTCACAAATTCAAAACCTGGAGAACTAATAATTCAAACATTTCCAGTTAAACATAATCAGAGAAGATGCAATGACAAAACATATATAGTGCAGTTTCAACAGCAACCATTATGCTCCATCAAACAATTCAACCAGAGCTGGGCTACAAGAGGCAAACCGTATCAACCAACAATACCGGTAATTTCCTTTCTATATTTAATCATAATTTCTTTAAACAATTTAGTCCATTGGTGTTTTATTTCCATGTTGGTTCCTTTGTCCTGAAAAAAAAAATCAATGTCAAATTGAAAATGGAGCCCTTTGCCTATTGAACATTTGTTTTTACTACTGCACAAACATCTCTGTACCTGGACATTTGATGAAATTGGAGCTTTCTTTTGATAGGTTTCTCAGTCTTGGTCTCCTGTAACAGAGCACCATTGAAACAATGTCATCATCATAAATGTTTTCTCTACTAAGGGTGCACCTCAATAATTTAAAGAGGCTACTGTTCCTTCATTTTCACAAATCTGAAAATACAGGATTGTTATTGGCAACATAATGGATGCCTACTGAAAATATTATGCTTTCACCTGTCCTATTATTTCACATCAGTGCAGATAAAGTCAAATGAAGACACGTTCAACTACTGGAATGACCCTATGTCTGTTTGGCACTTTACCTTTGGATGCTTTACTGAGAACCTCCTGCTCCTCTCCTCTGAGTTCAGTGCTATGTAAGGACTGACTGTGATGCCAGGGTCAATGGCGCTTGATAGAGACCTGTGGCTAGGGAAAGGAGAGGATGCATCAAACTACAATCCCTTATACAAATATTTACACTCTGCTCATGCACTACACAAGAACATAGTCCAAAGGCTAAGATGCTTATAGAGTAAGACATGCTGTAACAGTATCAGAGATGTAGAGATCAAAGAGAGGCCTTGAATTTCTATTTGTCTCCCCAAAACCTGTATCACAGAATGTGCTATCATGCTCCATGGTACTACACACTCACAGTGTGTAGTACCATGTTCACACACAGCAACTGTGATTTGACACAGTGAGAGTGGAACCACAGGGAGACAATGAGATTGTTTAACATTAGCTATTAGAGTCATGCACATGAGAAACGTGCGTGGGGAATAGATATCATAATTGAGATGAGATGATTATGGAGATACATAAAATCCATGTATCCACTGATCCACATAGGTAACTGTCCTCCTGAAGAACAGTAGCATGGGGGAGTCTCTCCAAGAGCTGTATTGTACAGTATGTCAGTATGCATATTAGGCTATTTGTATATCAGGGTTGGTATAATTCTGAAATGGTTGAAGAAATAAATAACTGTATATTAAATATGAAACTGTTTTAAAAAGCCATACAATTTTGATTACCTTTAGATGTCCTCTCCTGTAGCATCACAAATGTATGTTAAGCTTAGTTTTGGTTTTAGTATCAATGATAATGCAATTAAATCAAATATGAGGAGCACATGTGCTGTTTGACATTCACTCTTTATTACACAGTTGCACTTTAAAGATACAGTCAAAGTTTCTATCCTCTGACGGGGGAAAAAGTTCAATTTTTGCAAAATATTTATGAAAACTGGCGATGCACAGCATGTTCAGTAAAAGTATTTTTTTCCTCATTTTTCCATAAACAAAAATAAATAACATTCTTTTCACATAAGAAATTCAAGAAAACTGTGAGACTATATAACAAGCAAAAACAAAGAAAAACAACTACCAAATGGCAAGTAAAGTAAGATGGAGAGCCTTGGTGATTTAGTTGTGTGTGCTTTTAGTAAGTTTGTGAGAGGGAAGAAAATCCTTGACAATATAGAGACTTCATATGCAACAAAATTGACAAGGGATGTTTCCATTTTCATTAGACACCAAATTAAACTTGGTTTGAGTGATATCCAAAATGTCTTAGTCACAAAATGATATCACGATATACGATAGTATTGTTCATTGTTGAAGAACGGTGGGGACTAACTGAACTGCAGCATAGTGTATCTACTGTAGGTGGTGTTGTAAATAGTCTGGTAAGACAGAGACATGTTTTCAATGCTAGATGTGCTTTGCCCTGCAGAAAGCGGGACACTGCACTTGTAGTTATGGAATATTGTGATATTGTTCTCTTATTGACAATAGTCTGTAAAAGTGCTTAAAACACCAGATATGTCTGGTGTTTTAAGCACTTTTACAGACTATTGTCAATAAGAGAACAATATCACAATATTCCATAATATCGAATATCGGCCGAACCTTAAATGAAACACATTTCCAAAATATGTCAAGAGATGGACTATTCCGGATTGTGATTTTAAGCTTAACTAATTTTCCAAAAGGCCAAATTAATTTTCTTATATTTCTGTTATGAATGTGTTAAACTGCATTTGAATGCAAAGGGGCCATTTTGGGCTATGGGAAAGAGGCTGAAATAGAGATAGGAAACTGAATAATATGTGCAGGTTTGAGAACACATACAAACACATTGGGGATTATAAATTTAACACAGTTTGAATTATTTGCATCGATAGTCACTCATCCATAGGCTAGATATGACCCACTTTGTCACTGCTCGCTCTTAAAAGACATGGAGTTTGATATGTCCTCACCAATGCTTAGAATTGAAAGTTTACCAACCCCCCCCCTCGGTAACTTCAATATAACACAGTTTTTTTTTATTCTGAGAGGGTGTGAGTACTGCCATCAGTAGCACTACATCAATGTGACAAAAATAACCTATGTTGGTTCCTGTACGGAAACACACACAGCTGTGCATTGGTTAGTACCAACATTCAACTCAAGTTAGTTGTTTTGGGGTGGTTGATATTGCTTTCAAGGCGTTCAAATTTCATAAGAATACAACAAAAACTAATCTCAGAGCGCAATTGCAAATTGAAAGGTTTAGTCTTCATGGTGGCATTGTATCATATTTAAATAGATGTATAAATGTACAAACATATAAAAAGAAAGCTTTGTACTATGCTCTTTTTTGTATTAACAACAAACATTCCCTTGAAACCTACAAATGAATGAACTTGAGTTTACATGATATCTACTAGGAGGGCACACTCAATAGATTATAGACTAAAATTAAAAAGGGTCTGTGATTCTATACAACTTCACAGACAAGAAAAAGCCTGTACTTACAAAGTAGGAAATCCCTGCTTCTTCTCTGGGCTTCTCCTCTTGTCTGACTCGCAATCTGTCTCATCTACACACTCCTCCTCTCTTCCTCCTATCTGCTCTCCTCTCTCATCTGTCTTCTTGTTCTCCCTTTCACTCTCCATCTCTCCTGGCAGATCTTTCTCCTCCTCTCCCTTGCTCAACTCCCTGCTTTTGACCTGTACGTGGTTGGTCTTGTTAGTGGACAGTTCAACAAACATGGTCTGGTCCTTGGCCACATGCACCACACTCTCAGACAACCCTGGGGTTGGGGATTGACCCCACCTACCCAGTGATGCATGGCTTTGCATGAAGAATCTCCCTGCAGGTCGCCTGGGTGTGGTCAGAGAGGGAAAAGGGGAGTGGGAGGTGGCAGAAGCGGGTATCTCTGAGGAGCGGTGAAAAGGTACAATTGATCTGAAGCTTCTTACAGCAGAAGAGACATTGTTAGGCGTATCTGGTGCACGGTCAGCGCTCCTACGCTGATGGGCAATAGCTACACCACACTGACCTGCTGGAGTGGTTGCTGTAACCTCACAGACACTGGGTGCGCTTGTATGGAATGGGGTTTTATTTGGAATCATGTCTTTCGCTCCAGTTGGGGCGATTGCCTGGCTCTCATGCCGCTGCTCTGAGTCAGTGCTGGACAGAAGGAGATTGGGACTTGGAAGTGATCTACCCCTCGCAATCTCATTCTGGGCATCACAGCTTCCTACACTGTCCCTCCCCCGTTTCTCTGCTCGAGCAGCCCCTGCCCCATCCGCAGGCTCCAAGGGGCAGGAGCTGTGAATGACTGCTGAGGAGAAGCATGGTCCCCTGACAGCTACTGTGGTGGAGTTCAGGTTGTCTGGCAGGACTGTGAATTTGTTTGGACAGACTCTTCCATCCTGACACACTCTCTGTTCAGACCTACTCAGGAGAGATGGGTCAGATAACTGAGTAATGCCTGTTATTGGAATTTCAGCCAGCTGATCTTCCAATCCGATGTCTTTCTCTGAAAGAGGGCCAGTAGTCTTGACATTGCCATTCTCCATCTCCTCTCCATCCCTTGTTTTCACCACAGTAGAAACCTTAGCCTTCTCTGCCAGGAACTTTCGGATTTCTAGCTCAATGCTGTCATCGCTGTCCACTGAACTGCTATCTTCCTTTACCTGAACCACAACCTCACTCTTGTTACCTGGAAGGGTTTCCATGCATGCATTCCCTTTAGATGTGTCTGTCTCACCTGCTTGATCAATTGACTCTTTCCTCTTATTGCTTTGTGGAAGCTTACTCATTTTGCGTTTCTCCTTGTTGTCATTCTTACTATGGGTGGTTGTTACTTTAAGGCTTTTCAAAAGGCTGACCTTGGGACTAGGCTCAGTTCTGAGTTTCTTTAACTGTAATTTGTTAACAGACAATGGTTCCAAGTCCTTGAGGCCTTTCCTTGACTTCAACTTCATATCTCTTGTCTTCTTTTTTAACTTCTTCTTTGTCTTGAGCAGGTCTTTTATTGCTGTGTCCAGGTCCTCATTACTGTCAAGTGAGCTGCTCTTGTCTCCACTCTGCTCCCTCTCCAAGTCTGCCACTGATTGTGGGGAATTTCTCTGGCAGGACACAGATGAGCTTGACCCTCTTTCAGTCTCTGTCAAGAGCTTTGAGATGGCCTCCTCATCAATTCTGGGAACAGTTCTTTCCCCCTTGGAAACACTCCTGCTGCCTTCCTCTTTGCATTTTCTTTTCTGTGTCAAAGACAGCCTCATTGTCTTCTTTTGAGAGGGACTCAGTTTTGTCTTGTCCCGTTCTGTCTCATTTACGCCACCCGGATGGGCAGTGCCAGTTGCTGTGTCGGGCAGCTGTTTGTGCATTTGGGCTTTCTGTTCAAGAAACATCCTGATTTCTTGTTCGATCCCATCCTCGCTGTCGATGGAGCTGTCGTCACTTTTGTCACCTGGGCAGTTTGAGGAGATGAGAAGAGGAGTGGACTCAATGGAGTTGCTGCTGGTAGGCCCTGCATTGGGATTAAAAACATTGGGCAAGACAGCTTTTGAAATGTCTAGTATTGCCTCAGCACACATCAGTTCAACGGTTGTGTTCACCTTTAGGGTGGCTGGGGTGTGCTGCTCCCTCAGGGTCTCTACTTTAGATGAGAGGACCTCATTTCCTTTGCCTTTGGGGCTGCCTGTAAGTCTTTTTTTGATAACACAGGAGGGAGAGGGAGTGGGCAGAGGAGATTTTAGATCCCTCTCAGTTTTTTTCTTTTTCTTTCGAGATAATTTGTGTTTTTTAATCAGCTGTGAGCTTGTACTCTCTGAAGCTGCTTTACTCATTTGCTTTTGCTTGGGAAGAGATTGTATCACCACACTATTCTCCTCTTTTTGCTTCTCAAGCTGGTAGCTGCGTATAGCCTCTTCTATTCCATCATCACTACTTGAGTCAGAGTCTTCCTTGAGTAGCTGGGGTTTAGAAGATTCTGTGCATCCTTCCTCAGGTTTCTCCTTCTTTTTCTCCAACTGATACCGCTGAATGGCCTCCTCAATACCATCATCACTGCTGGAATCAGGTGAGTCCTCCTCCACTTTCACTGTTTTGGGATACATTACTCTGTCAGATACAGGGTTCAAATTTGAGGGGCCTCTCTTCAGCTCAGAAGAGGTCAGGTTTTTGACAACTTCCCCTTTGCTTGTGTCCATTTTCTTAAAAGGATTCTCTTTGTAGGGTGTCTTTTGTAGGGTGAGTTTCTTCATGGCTGGCATGGTTGTAGTGTGTGCCTCCACTTTGACACTTCTCGGGACCTGGTTGCTGGCAGTTAAAACCTTATTGCTATCGGAATGCTGTTTGGGAATATCTGCAAAGGTTTGGTCTTTCCTTGGGATCTTGGATGGCTGTAAAATATTGACGGCAGGCTCTGCCTTGCGCTTGTGGTCATCCTTCTCCTTCAGGTACTCCTGTATTGCCTCTTCAATCCCTCTATCCACTGAGTCGTCACTGTCAGATTCCTGGCTCTCAGAGTCCATTGGGGAGGAAACTTCCGGCACCAGGTCCTGAGAAGGACCCCTGCATTTGGTCTTGAGTGCTGCTGCCATGGGTCCCCTCAGGGCCTTGTAGCCCAGGGGCCGGGCCTCCTGACCTGATGGCATGTTCCCCTCTATCTCGTCGCCCATGTCGAGTGAGGACTGGGTGCTTCTCAGGCTCTCTATGATCATCTGGACCTTGTCTGGGATAGGTGTGCCAGTGGTGGACAAGTCGCTGTCCGAGTCATTGAAGCACAGGGGTAGGCTAAAGCCTCTGGGTGGACCGCAGGATCTCCATTCTGTGTAAATAGCTGCGGCTGGAGGCACGTTCATCAAGTACATTCTACTGTGCTGGGGTGGGGGTTCTGGACCATGGGAGTGCAGCTGCCTCCGACCACACTCACATACTTATATCTGGAAAAAAAGAGGAAACGTTTTTAAAAACAAAATACAGATTTGATTTGTTATCGCTAACAACTTCTAATATAATTTAAAAAAAATAAAATAATAATCTTCAGTAGCATAAAGCGAGATTTTGTATAGTTAACTTGGAATGGAAAAAAACGATATTAACATTTTATTGGATAAACTGTTGGCTTAAGTATTTATTTATTTTATTTAATCTATAGGCTACATGCAGTGGAGGCTATATCCACCATGCTTGTGTTTTAAAAAAAATAATCATTTCATAACAAAGCCTAATTGATGAAGCATACAAAATGCAACTTTATGGATTTACTATGCAATCAGCTATAATAAATTGCACTTTGCAGGCATGATAGTGTTTTGCATGTAATGCTTTGTCCAACATATTTCAAAATGTTAGATATAGGCCAATATTGTCTCCTGCTGTACATAAATGCTATGGGGAAGATGGAGTATGATTATCATGATGCTGGTCAGAGCTAGGTGTCACTTGCAGCAGACCTAACTTATGAAAAGATAGGCATCATTTATAATAAATAATCAACTTCGTGGATCACTCAACCAATTAGGCTAGCAGGTGTAAAAGGGCTGTCATGTGTAGCGCCATACTTGAACCCGCCATTCCGTTTGTGTCTGAGGGGAAAGATAAACGTTTTGCCGACTGCAGAGTTCCTGAGTCGCCCACTGAGAGAAGGGCCGCACGGCCGAAAAAATGATCATGCGATTGATCCCACCAAAACAAACTAACACTAAAATATGCTAGCCTACCTACTGTATCACACCCCACTGAATAGGCAAGCAGCGTACGAAGCCATAGAATGCAATCCTTGTCCAAATGAGGGATGCAATCCATATCCAAATGATAATAGCAAATGGCTACAACATCACCGAAGAACGACTTTTGACTCACAATGTAAACATTTGATTCTCTACAAAATGTAACAATAACTTTAACCTACAGGGACCTCCTAACAGTGATCCCATTCGTTATGCACGGCTCTAAATAGCAACGTTTTCTTGTTATAGTTCACGTCGTTCGTGTTTTGTTCCTCCGAACCTCCGTTCCCAGTTGCCGCAACGCCAACCCCGGCTGTTCCCTTATCCCTCTAGCGGCTCGGACTGCACTGATGCCCGGTGTGTATCATTAGGAGACACCGCAGAGCGACCATGTTCCTCCGCTACCCGGCCACTGCACATTAAACCTCTCTTGTATGTTGACATCGTATCGCAGGGAAACGACAATACGACACGATTTTTCTCACTAACAGCAACATTTACCTAATAGTAGAAAACGTGAAGAGTTCTTATTGCATCTATTTGGTGACTTGAGAAGGCACTGGGTGGGCGGGCCTCCACATTACATTACAACCGGCATTTTTCCTGCGAAGAAAACCTTTGTATTGTGCACCTCAGAAACCTCTCTATATGCACACGAAAGTGTTTTACCTAAATACAGGGCTTAAACTTCGTTTAACTTACCTGGATAGGGATACATCGCTTGTTAAAATATAATTTAATTCATCACTGTTTCGTTCGCTTTCCTTTATAACTCTTTAGATTTCACTCAATGGTCCACACTCAGCTCGGACACGCGCAAATAGTGCACGGTCTCGAGCACCCCTTCCTTTCGATTTACCTCCGAGCTTAAAGGAACAGATCAGCTCTTTTGGGCTTCAAAGTTGGCTATTGTAAGTGGTCACCAAACATTTATCATGTGTATTTGTAGGTGAATTACGTAGACCTATCTGGCTTTCATTATATATACATAAATAAAGATAGAAATACATAACGTTCAATATGGAAAATGCATAAACAGGTTGTATGATACTTTCGACCAATAAAGCCAGAATAAATCCACATTTTATTTTTTGCAATGATGATTTATTTATTTTGAAGCACATACAATTATTCATATTATCATTCAAGAGTGCACAAAATAAAAACATTTTCCACAAGGATGACAGTGTACCCAAGTACCCAAAATAGGTTATTTAGTTCTTGACCAAATTTGTAACAAACACACACACGCACACACACACACACACACACACACACACACACACACACACACACACACACACACACACACACACACATATTTTTTATGAAATATCAATAAAACAGGTGAACATTTGTTGAAAATGTTCTGTATTTGCAGTTGTTTAAGACACCACAAGATGGGGTTATGTGCAAGCGCAAATTCTGGGCAGGATGAGCGTGTTTTCCAGATCTGGTATCACCATTTGCAATGGCTGTGATGTTAGAAAATGTACAGTGTCCTATCCTCATTTCATCATGCATGCACTACACTCATAAAGCTCAGTCATACTGAGTACGGTTTCACAGGAATCCCAAATACTATTTTTATTTTGATGTGTATGTTCCATCTGCTATACCCTTGCATTTACTGCCCAAGAGGGTGAATAAAGTTGTATATTATTGTACACGATAGCAGTCTCTGGTTCTGTGACTGTGTACCCATGAAGTGCACACCTCTCTACTCTCTCTACAGCTTGCACATTGCACACTAGTTGTACATAATGCTGTATTAGACTGCATTCATTGTGTCTTGTCTCATTGATGTTGTTGTGAATGTAACTCAGCGAGATCGGTTGGATATCTTGAAACTTGTGTTTTCCAGCCAGTGAGTGATTGATGTGTGCATGGGCTCAATTGGCAGGAGAGAAAATAGCCCATGCTAAAACTGTTTCTAATAGCTGATCGATAACCTAATTCGGAAACTTGACAAAATGCTGTTTTTCCAATTGGAGCCTTTGATAGCTCTCTTCAGCCTCACTGCACTGTGGGGGCAAATCTCTCCCCCTCCTTCTCTCTCTCTCTCTCTCTCTCTCTCTCTCTCTCTCTCTCACTGTCTCATGTGCAGTCTTAACCTTAGGTTAAAATAATGGATATATGCCAGAGCTGAAGGCTGAGAAAAATGTAATGCATCTCCATCCCCTCTCTCCTCCATTGCTGCCACTATGCTACTTTCTTCTTGCCACTGTCTTCATCTGTTTGATTACTTGTAAGTTTCACTCTCCTAAACTACTATTTCCTGTTATCCATCCATCTATCTATCTATCTATCTATCTATCCATCCATCCATCCATCCATCCATCCATCCATCCATCCATCCATCCATCCATCCATCCATCCATCCATCCATCCATCTATCTATCGAAGGGTCAGGGAAAAGTGGTCATAGGTCAACTTAAGAGTTTGGTGCCCCGGCAGCCATTGAAAGTAAATCTAGGCCCAGAATAATGATACTGTAACGACCCTGTGTAAGGCCCGTTAGCAGCTCCGCCAAGGGAGTTAACTCTCTTGGTGTTGTGGCTAGCGCGGCCGGTTTGTAAGCGGAAGGTTGCGAGTTCGATACCCGCTTAAGGCAAGCTACTCTACCCCGCCGTTCGTTACATTGGTGTCAGAAGTGGGATGGTGCCCGTGAGGCCATCGGAGAGGCGTGTCCACGTGAGAGACTTGTATAGTGAAGCGTGAGGGCACGCTCTCCCGAACGGAGGGGATAGTGTAACGACCCTGTGTAAGGCCCGTTAGCAGCTCCACCAAGGGAGTTAACTCTCTTGGTGTTGTGGCTAGCGTGGCCGGTTTGTAAGCGGAAGGTTGCGAGTTCGATACCCGCTTAAGGCAAGCTGCTCTGCCCCGCCGTTCGTTACAATACTATTGCTCTGTTATTTTGCTTCGACAATGTAGTTAACTTTTGATAACAGAGTTCTAAGAAGTCTCTTTGTGAGTCAGGTGTTCAGCATTAATTAGAGAAAAGTTGTACTTCTTAATGTCATCTCGTGGGACCCGGAGAGTTTGTGGTCCGCAGAGCCTGGCACAGGGCAAGATAAGACGGGGTGAAGAAGTAGCTCAAGTAGCTCATTGGTTAAGGTCTCACCTCTGCATGTGACTTCATACCCAGCAAGAAATTGATGTGGACAGCTCACTCTTGATTTGAAACCCAAAACCTGTCACAGTGTTCTAATATGACAGACTGATTTTGATTCCTCCCATTGCATCAGTGCAATGCTAAATCTGATGTAGAACTAGGTATAACTGTGAATGTACAGCAGAATTATACTTTGAGAAATGGCTGATCCAAAACTTTCTCCCAGGCACCTGTTTGCTGCTTTTCTGCCTGTTTTGTCTGCGCCTGTCTTGTCAATAAAAACATCATCTTGTACTCTGAAGATCCACCGTCTGATCCTTAATTATTGATCACTGTCTGTCTGTCTGTCTGTCTGTCTGTCTGTCTGTCTGTCTGTCTGTCTGTCTCTCTCTCTCTCTCTCTCTCTCTCTCTCTATTTCTCTCCCTGTCTTTCTATCAATGATTCACTGTAACAGGTTATATGGGAGTGAGAGAATATAACTTTCCCTTTTCCTCTGTAATTAATCACTTTCTCAGATCCTGGCTTAAAATATCTTAATGATTAAAATCTCTTTAACAGTCTTGCTGTTCTCTGTGGAAATTCTGATTTGTTCCCTGACACTCAGGAGTGAATCTGTCTAAAAAAGAAGAGGCATTGATTAAGGAGCTCTTAATGGGAACAGCTTTCTATCTTTAGACTTGTGGGATGTTACATATTCTGTCAAGCGATTCACTTGAGTTGCACTGTCAGCATCTGCAGTCATTATACACTTCTCAATGTCTCACTCAACTGAAAACTTTTCCCAGTCTGTATCTTTCCCTAACTGTGAGCTCCCTTACACTCTTCAATGTGTCAAATTAGTGTGTTACAATATCCATTAGTTTTTTTTAGGGCTGCTTCAATACTGTGGCACTGTCAAAACAGTTGCCACCATCTGTCAAACAATTATCACAGAGTAGATGCTCAGGGGGGAATCTTTCAGAAATGTATTGTACAATATTGCTGATGAACATGGTGCAACACAACCTACCCTGTGATGAGGTTTTTCACATCTACTTTATTGCAGCATATCGACATAAAGAGCTCTTTATATAGAACAACTGGTCTATATACAGTGCCCTCCATAAGTATTGGAAAGAAAGAAATGTCTGTAAACATCAATGAAAGTCAAGGAAACCATTATGAGGCTGAAATATCAGAAACAATCAATCAGAAACATAGCCAAAATCTTAGACTTCCCAAAATCAACAGTTTAGAACATCATTAAAAAAAGAAAGACTGTCTTACAGATCAGGAACACTCTCCAGGAGGTAAGCATGATTGTGTCAGAGACTACCATCCGCAGAATACTTCACCTGCAAGGTGCAAACCACTGGTTGCACCAAAAAGGATGTTCAGGTTACAGTTTGCTAAAAGATATCTAAAAAACCTGCAGAGGTCTGGAAAACGATCTTGTGGACAGATAAGATGAATATTATCATGAACCAGAGTGATTGCAAGAGGAAAGTTTGGAGAAAAAAGGATCTTCCCAAAATGTACAGCATACCACTTCATCTGTGAAACATGATGGAGGGGTGTACCACTTAATCTGTCCTATGGTTTGAGCATGTATAGCTACCAAAAGAACTGGCTAACTTGTCTTAATTGATGATGTTACTGCTGACAGCAGCAGCATCCTGTCTGCTTGAGTACAAGCAGAGTACAAGTTCTTGACCGGCCAAGTCAATCTTCAGATTTAAATCCATTTGAACATGCATTTAATTTCTTGATGATAAGATTTTAGGCAAAAAGACTTCAAAACAAGCAACAATTGAAGATGGCTGCAGTACAGGCCTGGCAGAGCATCAGCAGAAAAGGGGTCTGAAGGGGTCAATGGGTCGCAGGCTTCAGGCAGTTATTGCATGCAACTTTAGTTGGACATTATATTATTTTTTTCCAATACTTATGGAGCCCTGAAATAGGGGGAGTATGTTTAAAAAATGTTGTACTTTCTAAATGGTGAACCCAATCTGAAAAAGAAAATCATTGAATTAAAGCTGCAAATCTCTACTTTGACCCCATGGTAATTGTTTGATTTCAAATCCAAACTGTTGGAGTATAGAGTTAAAAGAAGACAAAATGCTTCCTTTTACCAATACTGATGGAGGGCACTGTATAGAACTGGTTGTGTTATAAGCTGTTCATCAGAGGCTCTGTAATCACTGCCCCAGTGAATTTTAATCAAAGGTATTCTCTTCATACAAGTTCTCTTCCTTCTCTGAGAGATTCTTGTCAATCCATGATGATGCCTGATGTTTATCAACCAAAATGTAATTGATTTAGAGGTTGAGCCACCAAACAAATCCATTTGTAAAAGCTGTCATTGTCTCTTATTGTGCCTGTCAATTACACAAAGTGGAAGCAGATGCTCAGACACAGCTATTCAAATAAATGTGTCTCAGTTGGCAAAGCGTGTGAAATCATAGCAGACACTCAGTCAGGGAAAGAAAGGCCCTGCGCCTCAAGCACGTTGATGATTCGAGTCAAATTAGCATGTTTCCCTGCTTTGGCTAAGAAAATGAGGCTGTAGGAGTGAGCCAGTACATGCTAATATCTGTCTCTGTTTCAACCGTTTTCTATTGTAACGTGGTGAATAATCTGCTCGGTTTCACCGCTGGCTGTTATAGAATGACTTAGACACAGCTAAGGGCTCATCTGGACGATAAGTGAGGCAGGTAATGAGAACACAGGGGAGAGAGGGGGAGGGGGACGACATGCCACAGGGAGGGGATGGGAGGAGATGAGATATATGGTGAGAGAGGAAGGTTTGTAAACATGATGGAGAGAGCCAGGAAAGGCTGGGGAAAGGGCAGGAGAGAGAATAAGACTGGGGGTGGCTTTAGGGGGAAATTTCATGGGTTGTCATGTTTATGTCCAGAGAAATAGAAGAAGCAATACTGTAGATGTTAGACATTGTGAAACTCTTGATGTGGTTAATTCACACTGTTATAAGATAGCAGTAATAGCCATTTCCATAAATGTTTTGGTGCATCACAGATTTGACATTTGCCAAGATCATTTGTCACCAGTATTAATGATTTCATGATTAATTAGGTGTATTCATGTTTTGATGGTTATTAATGATAAATTGCCTGCGCTCTGGAAGTGTCATTTTTCGTTGACAAGGATGTCCTTGAAGGCATGATGGCCCTTGGTGAATTAATTAGTACATCTTGCGAAAACATAAATGTTCCTCTCTTGTGGATGACTTAGTTGTAGGTCATACAGAGACAGATGCGAGAATGGCTGATTTAGCGAGTTCAGTGTATTTTTGCAGAGAAAGCTCACAGTAAGTGACCTCTCTGACTGTGAGGACAGTGTCATGTTGGATAGGAGTCTCCACCTCACCCCCACAGCCCTATATTCTATCCACAGTATGATATTGATCGCAGGAGAAAATACATTTAATTTCTCTCTCAGCAGGTTGCCTGTGCCCAACTGTCCTTGAGACCCCATTTTCTTCTTCAATGGAATATTCCGGAGAGAGAGAGAGAGAGAGAGAGAGAGAGAGAGAGAGAGAGAGAGAGAGAGAGAGAGAGAGAGAGATGCCCTCCAACCTCTGGACTCCTGAGGGAATATTGAGTTGATGAGTTTTTGTTCGAAAAGTCATGTGATAGTGATTGGACTTTGGAATTTGTCCATGTAGCCATCCGGATACTGCCACTGAAAAAGCCTGGTTCTTGTTGCCAAAAGCTTACAATGCTTATAATTAATTATTTGCATGGCTTTCTGAGCACTCTTCCATTGTAAAATGAAACTTAATCAACAACTCTTATCACTCAACATAGGTGGAATTATTCAAATTGTCATAATTGTGCCATGATGTATAAGATGTCAATAATATAACATGTATGTTATGATACCATAATACCACATCAGGTATCATTCATGGTGAGCATTCGTCTGATAAATGGTGTTGGATATAATGCAAGGTTATGAGAAAAATAGACAAACCCTCTGAGTCTTTCGCATTTGGCTCTCAGTGCCTGTGGGAGTGTTTGTGAGTGTCCAAAGCGAATACAAAGATTCCCAAAGGGGCTTTCTCCCCCCCATGTCCTCCTCTGTGTCCCTGTTCACCCCTCTCCCCTGAGTTCCTCCACACGAACATTATACCTCATTGAGAGTAGAGGGTGACATCGTCAACATTCATCCCCCTCCCAGAGGGCCTATGATGTGTTCTCTGGAACACATCAAAGCACAGGAGAGTTTGGCTCTCAGCCATCCTGTCCTCTCACTGATGATGTAGTGAAGAAATGGATTGTTACTTATCAAAGCTGGGATAATTTGATAGATCTAGATCATGGTTGTGAAGATGAGCATCTGTCAGTTAAACTTCACTTCCCACCTAAGTAGGAGTGACTGATTAAAGTAACTACTGTACAAGGGCTGGGTGGGGGTGGTGGAGGTACAAAACCAAAAATATATAAACCTGATCTACAGTATTACTT
Source organism: Argentina silus (assembly GCF_951799395.1). Lineage (NCBI taxonomy): Eukaryota > Metazoa > Chordata > Actinopteri > Argentiniformes > Argentinidae > Argentina > Argentina silus. The sequence continues at coordinate 9,004,196 of NC_139659.1, forward strand.
CACGTGCAACAAACATTGTGCTTCGTTTGATTTGACTTTGCTACAGAGAGCTCTTTGTTGCTGAGCTTTAAAACACCTACAGATGCTCTTCCACTCATCTTACTTCTGAAATGGCTGCCTCAGGCTTCAGCTCGACAAAAACACAATCATCCATCCTGTAGGGAAATAATAGTATATCTTTTTTATCATCAGGCAACCTCCTACCTCTTCTCCCCAGGTTTCTAGTGGGAATTCCTTGGAAAACTATAGGTTGGGGAGGCCCAGGTTCTTTCCTGTCCCTGTTTCATCCATCAAGTAGTCATGGTGTACGCCACCACCAAAACAAGCACTTCTAGTAAATATAACATACAGTAGCAAACCTCTGTATTGGTCTCCCATAATAATAATCGTTAGTAACCTCTCCCCATTGGTTTCTGGTTGCGATCTACCCCTCTGCAAGGCTAATTTGACATCACCAGAGTGTGATCAGCCTGTCAGGCCAGCAGCACACATCCATGTTATTCACTCTCCAGAAGCCAATCTGTTTTAGTCATTTCCACTGTAGCTTCCCTCCAGCCCGTGACAGTGTGGAGAGGATTCTCACACTCTCTCCTGACAGGATCCTCTAATACTGAAGTCTGCTGTGCTTCATCCCTACAGTCTTGTTCTTATTCAATGCATTTGGAGACTCTCATGAAAGTAACAGGGATTGGACAAATTGGATGGATGAAATTGGATTAGATTAAATTAACTTTTCGAGATTTACCCGACAGTGTTCCTACAATGGGAAGAAAAGTAAAAGGTAGTCCAGAATGAACCGAGTGGTGTTTCCTTCATGACGTTTTGTTGGTTCTATCCTTCTGTATCTATCACATTCTATTCAATAACCAAGAGATTTGGAATAGCTTTGGGATGTCCAGAGGTGATAAAAAGTTTCCGAATGATAAACTTGCCTTCTTTCCAGTACTAAAACTCCCTGGAAATCAATATTTTTCTGACAGTTTCATAGTTACACAATAAAACCATCTCTCAATATTTCTTCATTGGCATCTGTAGGACATCTTCGGGTCAATATTTAATAGCAGATGCCACTGGAAATACTAACCCTCTTTTTGAGTGACATTTCACAACCAAAACTGGCCCAATACCTCCTTTATGGCATATACCTCAACTCACTGATACAGAGTGTTCACAAGAAATGATCGAAAGGCCTTTATATTAGGACTTTCAGAGGGTGAAGAACAAAAGTGGTATCAAGTGATAAACAAAACTGCTAGTAACAAATTACACACCTATTTATATATTTTATATTGTCTTTTTTTTGGAATAGATGTGTATAGATGATGTATTGTATTGATCCAGGTGACGTATAGATTATGTCTTGTATTTATAGCACAGTGTCTCAACACCCTTTCTGAGTGATCTGCATTTTTGTATTGTTCAATAGCTGCATTATTGTGCAGTGACACTAACATAATCCATCTATGGTAAAATGGCAGGATTAACATCAATAGAATCTTAAAGCAAATCCTTCTGAGTTCTTGGCAGCCTTGAAGAAAATGTTTGCCTAGTCGATGTGACTTTTACCCAGAATGCTCCCTTGGGGTTCAGAGCTGGGATCAGAGTGAAAGGTTGTCTATAAAATATGCATGTCACGGGAGGGGCTGAGGTTGAGTGAGTCTCTTTTTATGTGTGTGTGTGTGTGTGTGTTTGTGTGTTTGTGTGTGTGTGTGTGTGTGTGTGTGTGTGTGCGTGTGTGTGTGTGTGTGTGTGTGTGTGTGTGCGCGCATGTGTGTGTGCGCATGTGTGTGCGTGTGTGTTAGAAGGGGACTGGGGAATGAAGAGACCTCTGTAATGCAATTTATACTGTGACACTGCTTTAAAAGGGCTTTCAGGGGTGCAGTGGTGCACTTAGCAAAAGTCTGAGAGCCTGCCTCTGCCATCCACAATTGTCTGCTGAAGTAAAAATAAAACACACTCTTTGGCCTTTTAGCACAACCACACACATCATGACAGGCGCATTCTCACGAGACAAAATAATAGATCTTAACCTGCGTTGACTTGACTCAACCATCTGGCAAACCAAACAATAAAAAAATCCTTGTAATTAGTCAGTCACTTACTGGATGTGTGCGCACGATAGCAGTAACCGGCTAAGTCGTGTGTGCAAGCATGGCTCAGGCAATAGCAACTGGCAGAGGGCTACAAAAGAGAGATTGATTTGCAAGGTGATAGCTGGAGTAGATAGGGCGTAGGTTGTGGGTAGGGTAGGGTAGGGTAGGGTCGGGTCGGGTCGGGTCGGGTCGGGTCGGGTCGGAGGGGAGGGCAGGGCAGGGCAGGGCAGGGCAGGGCAGGGCAGGGCAGGGCAGATTAGACTCTACAGTCATGTGCAGATGAGCATGTTATGGTGGCATTGTACTATCATTGCTACATGCACGTTTTGCCAGGAGACTGAGTTGCACTGTTGACATTTTCCAGTAAGTTGGGTTATAAGTACAAAACATTTTTATAGTTTAGGCTCATGTTTTGCTTATAGTTTTGAACACAGTACGTAAACATTGTCAAAACACGTGGTCCTGTGTGACTCAGTTGGTAGAGTATTGTGCTAGCAACGCTACGGATGTGGGTTTGATTCCCACTGGGATCATATAAACACACAATGCATGCACTCACTGTACTGTAAATCGCTGTTGATAAAAGCATCAGCTAAATTGCATATATAAGTTGGTACTAGCTATTTATGCAACAATGCCCTTCGGGTAACGTGTGCCAAGGATAAATAAATAAATGAAAATCTACCGCAATACTTTTCCACCCCTCACTGTTTACTCTGTAGTGTTGCGTGTTGCGTGCTATAAACAGGTCCAAGAGGGGAAACATTGGGGATTTAGGAGAACATCAAATCAACATGCACCTCAGCAGAGCGAGGCTTAGCATGCAAGCTATTTATAAAAATCGCACATGTCACACCATCTGCATGGAGTAAAAGTGGGAACTGAGCTTTAAAACACCTAGCTACTTCAGTGTTGAACTAACAACAGAGGGGTAATGCCACTTTAAGTAATGCTCTCATGATTGTAAAACTGTGTTTTTACATGCATTTCAACAGTACTGAACGTAAACACATCCTGTTTAGGCTTATCGTCTACTGAAGCCCATTCAAGACAAATGCAGAAGACTCATTTATGGGCACACAGGAAGAGGGGAATAGAGCTTGACAGAGATTCAATGATTTCAGTGGACAAAATGTATATTATTATAGCTAGAAGGCATGTTTCAGTAGAACAAAAATGAAAGAATGAATAAATGAATGAGTTAATGAATGAATGAGGGAGTTCTGACTTCTATGTGGCTTTTTTTTTGCTGATAAATCCATCTCCCTTTTACATTACAGTTTGTTTTGGCCACACATAACAAGTTCTACATCCACAGTCAGAGGGGGAATAGTGTTTTTATTTTTTCTTGTGGTTGGGAAATTAACTGCAAAGCAGAGGACAGTATGCTATCAAATGTTCCATTATTGAACGAATTTATGCTGTGAGAGTAGTAAGCCTGTGCCTGCCAGCAAACCCATTTTCGCAAAACATAAATGATCAAAAAAATACAAAGCAGAAATCAGGATGGTACTTTGAGGTACATCCACATAAAAATCTACCATATACAGTAACAACATTGTTTTTGTCATAATTTGACATAAGGTCGATAGACACAACTATTTCACCATAAAACTTAAAAATAAAGGGAATTATTCTTCTTCCTTTTCTGTCAGAGCTGTACCTTCACTGCCTTGCCGTGGTTGCTAGGAGACTACATTGCCTCAGGTGTCAGAGATATTGTACTGGAGACCTATTGGCAGGAGGATTGATGGCTAAAAGTCAGAATGTTGTATTAAAAGACTGATTTTCAATTTGAGTAGCCACATAAAAAAAAAAAGTCGTTTTGTACATCACAAGGTTGTGTGAGAGCATTGACATTTTGTTGGTGGTTTGATAGATAGAACGAGAGGGGAGGGGGAACAAAGTATAAAAAAAGGAGGAGGAGGCTATCAGGTGGAGAGAGGGTAGGAGTATGAGAGCTCCACAAAATAAGTTGCATGCTGGTAGAAGTGAGTGTTAGTGTTTTGTAAGTTCTGCTAGATTTGAGTTCGGTCTCACAAGTCCTGTTGCTTCATAGCAATTCAGACCTCAGCCAGAGGGGGGCAGTAGTGTTCTGTCTCTCAGATTGCCCCATTACGTACTGGTTTACCCTCTCCTCTGTTCTCCTTTCTTCCTCTCTTTTGTCCTGTCCTCTTCTCTTTTATCATCCTCTCTTTTCTCCTTTCTTCCAGTCATGCCCTCTCCCTCATTATAAAGTTTCCATCTCTGAACAAAGAGGACACAACCTCCCTCTCCCCAGCATCATCATTGACACCCTCCCCCCTCTTGCCAGCTGTTTCTAGCCTACCTGTGTAGTCAGGGTTTCGGAAACAACAACTCCTCTTATTTTTATTATGGTTCTTTTTCCTTCTTTGGCTCATTCATTTCATCGCTTAACAAAAGCAATGTTATGTTGGTTTAGTACAGTGTCGAGGAAAAGTATGTGAACCCCTGCAGTTTTCTTTTTTTTTTTGCACTGGAGCCTGAAATTAAAATGCATTTAATTTAGATTTTTAAAATTTTCCCCCAGTTAATTCTGAAAATATTCTCCACACTTTCCAAGTGAAAGAGCCCCCTGAGTCAGGACTTGTTGAAAGCTCCTTTGTGTGCTCCTTTGTTTTTGATAAGTCTCTACCAACATTGCACACCAGACTAGACAATATTCACCCATTCTTCTTGGTAAATTACCAAAGCTTTATCAAGTTGGTTGGAGATTGTTGATGGACAGTAATCTTCTAGTCTCCCTTCAGATTTTCAATTTGGTTTATGTTCTAACTGTAAATGGGACATTCACAGTCATTCACTCTCTTTGTCTTGAGCCATTCCAGTGTACACTCACTGGACACTTTATTAGGAACACTATACTAAGACTGGGTCGGCCTCCCTTTGCTCTCAAAACAGCCTCAATTCTTCGTGGCATTGATTCTACAAGATGTTGGAAACATTCCTTTGAGATTCTGGTCCATGATGACATGATTGTATCATGCAATTCCTGCAGATTTTTCAGGTGCACTTTGCAAGCTGTGAATCTCCTGTTCAACCACATCCCAAAGGTGTTCTATTGGATTCAGATCCGGTGACTGGGAAGGCCACTGAAGAACACTGAACTCATTGTCATGTTTGCCAGTTTGAGACGACTTTTGCTTTTTGACATGGTGCATTATCATGCTGGAAGTAGCCATTAGAAGATAACCATGTGCATGTGAAGGGATGCACATGGTCAGCAACAATACTCAAATAGGCTGTGGCATTCAAGCAATGATTGATCGGTATTAATGGTCCCAAAGTGTGCCAAGAAAAACACCAAACTGAAGGGTGGATTTCTACCCCAATGGCAAGGTTTCTCTCTTAGTGGTTAGCAGGTTCAGCCCTTAGACTTTGTCTCTGCTTTGCTTTATCCATTTTCCTCTTGATCCTGAACTCCTCAGTCCCTGCTGATAACAAGCATCCCCATACCATGATTCTGCCATCATCATTCTGATTTCTGATTTCAAAGATTTGACAAAAAAAATAAAACTTAAGCAGTATCACTCTAATGATGTGTGGGAAGTCTTTCTTTTTCAATAATGGTTTTAATCTGGCCTCCAGTTTTGAGGAGTGGCTGGGATATTGTTGACCCATGGATAGAGTTCTCCCATCTTAATATTTGAGGTCAGTGGCTCTTTCAAAGTCACCATTGGCCTCCAGACGGCACACCTACAATGTTTTATTATTCTCCGGCTATTCACTTGGGAGGAATGGCCTGAACACACAATCCACTTCTTCATGACAGACATGAACCTTTCAGAGAGATTAATGTTTATTAATAAATCATGTGAACCACTATTTTTGTCCACAGATGTAGTCCATCCAACTATTGTGAAGCTTGGTAGGGTAATTTGAGTGCTTTGTTCACATTTTGGTTATTCATTTTAAACTATTTCTATACATTTTCTTAAATCATTTTTCATTCACTTTGAATGTGTGGAGTAGACTGTCAGTTAAGATCTAACTAGATCAGTTCAATCAAATCCTAATGCTTTTAAATTTCAGGCTCCAATTAAGAAAATGTGAAAACCGTGTATTGGTTTTTCTCAGCAGTGTATATTACATTACTTACATACAGTAGCCTCTATTCACTGTGTAAGAGATGGCTCCATAGCCTATCCATTTTTCCTAGGCTTGCATATGAACCCAGCGGTGTTGAGTCAGAACAGTGTATAGAATGACATTGTGCATAGCAGAGTGGAGTGAAAACAAGGGTGACGGTTCAATTTTTAGCCCCTCACACCAGCCTCAGTAGTGTATTGTAGGACTTACAGGTCATATTAGATCAGTGAGGAGTCACCCAAACAGTGCAAAATCAGAAACACAACGAGAAGAAGAATGAGAAACACAACAAGTACGCAGGTGGCACAACACTCACATGAGAAAATTCTACAACAATAGCACAGACTAGCAAATTGTGGCTAGACTAGGATTTAACTAACACTCTAGCCTAGCGGCACATGTATTAGCCACAGCGACAACAGTAATGAGAAAGACCCAGGCCTGCCAAGGACATGGCTCTGGGGTGACTCTCTAAAATGAGCTTTTGGAGTGTGGCCTCACCTGAGAGGGGAAGGGAGGATGGGTGAGGAATAGGGGGAGTCAGAGAGCGAGAGCTCCGGTGAAATGGATTTGTAGCGCTCGTGCAGACTAGCCGACACACCAGTCCGATCAATCTCAGATTTCACAAAGGCCCTGCTCATTAATACCCCTGGAATTGGTATTATAATGGGAACTGTGACCTGACCGTGACGTCAGAAAGAGAAAGGATATAAACGACTGTGTTTTTTCCTTTCTTTTCGTCTTCAGCCGCAGGGAACTGTGTCTTCACCTATCTAACTCCCTCTGGTCTCTTTTCTGCAGGGTGTAGGGCTTGGGAAGACATAGAGCAGTGTTTTAAGGCTAAAAAGGGGATTTTTGCATGTCTGTTACCTTTGGTGGTATGGGATACCAGAACAGACTTTCTTGTAGTGGCATCATTTGCGAGGTGAAAAAGCCGCAGTGAGCTAACAACCCATTCATATCTGGTGACAGGCAGGGAGGGTGTCTGGACTTTGACCATCTGGTGTGATTCTGTGTGGCGCACTAATACTGCACCCTGAAGGAAGTTCACCTCACTTAAATTACCTCTGAAAACCCACAGAGCTGACCGCTGGGGAACTTATGCCTATGATGAGTTACACTGTTAGTGGCTTGGAACAAAATGAGCCTGCAACACAAATAAAGATGTTTTAATCTGAGAAGAACATCTGAGCGGCCTTTATTTGCTGAGAGCAAAACAAGATAAAACATGAATACAGAAACCCCTGGTGGAACCGACAGTTTTTATGTGGCTCTCTGTGTTTGTGATTGAATGCACGCCTACATAATGTGGCAATGTGTATGCAAATTTCAGATGTCTGTGTGTGTGTGTGTGTGTGTGTGTGAGTGTGTGTGTGTATGTGTGTGTGTGTGTGTGTGTGTCTGTGAGTATGTGTGTGTGTGCGTTGTGAAACAACCAATATACATTTCAGTAACATGGGCTAGTTTAAGGTAGTCCCAGAAGGCATGTGTAGGATGTGTGTAGGAGTTTGTGTACAGTATTTTAGCCCAGTGTATGACTATGCCATCCGTATAACCCATGCCTGCCTATATGGTATGGTATTCTTGTTTAACACTATCCCTCTGCAGTATAATATCCATATATCTTTGTGTAGTATAGTGTCTCTGTCTAGAGCCTTGTGATATTCCTCTATGGATGTGCATCAATGGCGTGTCCATATGAGACTCTCTGTGTCATACGATACAGTATGTCTATGCTAGCAGTAATCTCCTGTATATGACTATGGTTATAACCCTTTATATGGTTGTGTAGTTGGTGTGTATTAATGAGGTGTCTATGTGAGGCTCCTCTCCATGGCAGTGCGCTGATGAAGAGGGTCAGGGGGAGTTTGAGCTGTCAAACACAGCAGCACATTACCAGCCTGCACCTGTCATGGCTGTGTCAGAGAGAGAAGATCAGCCATTCTCCAGCACGAAACCTGCTGCCCACACACAGCTCACATTGACACACACCACTGTTGGACAAATTCATGAATAACAATGAATGAACCCATGAACACAATTACTCTACATGTATAGCCCTATGATTACATTGTGCATTGATACAATGTTCAGCATGATATCTTTTTTTTTTAAAGCTACAGGATCAACTGTGTACACAAGCCCAGGTGTGGTCAATAAGAAGCAGCCGCTATTACATTTACATTTACATTTATGGCATTTAGCAGATGCCTTTATCCAAAGCGACTTACAACAAATACATTTGTTTAAATAAGTGAATCATCTATCCATCAGTCATCATAAGAAAAAGTAATCTATGGTAGGACCAGGGACCGTTGGCAGTCACAATGCTAGAAGAAGGAAGAATTACTCTTTTTTTTAAATTAATTTATTTACAGGAGAGAAACTTGTACAGGGGGGTAGTGGGGATAAAAAGGTCTTTAGGAGGGACAGATGTAAGATGAAGCCTGAAGAGATGGGTCTTCAATCTATGGCGGAAGATAGGTAATGACTCTGCAGTCGTGACAGCAGTGGGAAGCTCGTTCCACCAGCAGGGCACCAGGACAGTGAAAAGCCGTGACCGAGTAGCGCGGCTGCTGCATCTACGTAGAGGCGGCGGTGCCAGGCGGCCAGCTGAGGTGGAAGAGTGGAGTGATCGAGCAGGGCTTTGGAGGCTGACCATTGCATGCAAGTAGGGAGGGGCTGTTCCCTTTGCTGCCCGGTAGGCGAGCACCAGGGTGTATTACTGGGATGAGCGAACATTTCAGCTGAACAGAAATCCCTCCAGGATCAACCGTATGTAAGAACAATTGAAACAGAGACAGTAGACATCTGAGGGGCTTCACCTTTGCTCCCATTGGAGGAGGCTCCATATATCAACGGTATTAAAGTGCAAAAGGGCAAAGGCAACTCTGCTAGTTCTCTGAGTTGAACTCTACTGAGTTCAACAGAGGGGTCAACAGGCATAGCTTTGGCACGGGGTTACGCAGAGAGCTGGTGGGCCATATTGGGGACTAGCCATAGAGAAACATTTAGGAAATTCCACTTGCCCAGAATAAAGATACAAACCTATATATATATATATATATATATATATATATATATATATATATATATATATATATATATATATATATATATATAGTGTTGTATTGAAGTGAGGCTGTAGTTTTTTTCTGGGCTAATATGCAACAATCTGATGCTGAAGCTCCCAAGGTCTGGTTAAGTGCATTAGGCAGAGAGGCAGGAAGAGAGGTATTAAAAATCATTTTTAATAAAAGCACTCTCCCCACCCTGTTTCTAATGGTGAGTGCGGAGAATCTCAACAAGTTCACTGGGGAGACCTGAGATCAGGATCTGGTTATGACTGTCATTACAGCATTAATTCTGCCACCTTTCCTTCTCACATTCTTCTTTCTTTTCTTTCTCCTGTTCTCTCATTGCATCTCACCTACTCCTACTCTTCCATAGCAGAATCTCCTCTGCCCTTCCTTCTCTCCTCTCCTTCCCACCCTCTCCTCCCACCCTCTCCATCTGTATCACTCTCCCCTCTCTTCCTCTGCATCTCTCCTTCCCCCAGGCTACCCTGGCCTGGAGGGCCTCTGATCCACAGATGAAGAGATTATGCTGTGTACTCTCCCTTCCTCCTCCTCCTCCTCCTCCTCCTCCTCCTCCTCCTCTTCTTCTCTCAGGCCCAGCTCTGGGGAGAGGGAGAGTTCTCTCTCTTCTTTGGGGTGGACAGGTGATGAGTCGGGGGAAGGGTTGTGCCCCACGCCCTCCCTGTGATGTCTGAATCCATAGGGACCCTGACGGAGAGCTAGCCATGGTCTTCTATGCGGTCATGTATGCTGTGCTGTTATCAAAGCTACTCACAGTACATGTGCACCATTCTCCACGTCCATAGTGACTGGGTTCAAAAAGACTCACATAATGCAGCATACTGATTTTTTCAAGTGATGAAGTGAACAGCATTTTGACCATTGTATGGTCTTCATTAGGTCCTGTGTGCAGATACCCAAGCGGGAAAAAAGTATACTTAAGTATTAAGTATTAAAGTATGCATGTAACGTGTGTTATTATTATTATTTGTTACCACTACATACATATATTTAAGTATTTGAGTAAGTATAAGTATACATACTTTGTATGTGTGTTAAAATTATACAACTTATTTCATACGTAAGTACACTCACCGAACACTTTAATTAGAAAAATCTGCAGGAATTGCGTGATGCAATCATGTCACCATGGACCAGAATCTCAAAGGAATGTTTCCATCATCTTGTGGAATCAATGCCACAAAGAATTGAAGCTGTTTTGAGAGCAAAGGGAGGCCCTACCCAGTATTAGTACATTAATACAGTGTTCCTAATAAAGTGTTCAGTGAGTGTATGCTTATAATAGATTATTTGAGATGTGCTTTCAACACACTTAGAATGTAATCTAAGTGGAATTTAAAGTTACTGTCCAATAGTATCAAGTATGATAGAAGTATGTTAATAATGTATCATTGGCATATATTATGTATACTAAAAGTACCCTTCAACTAGATTAGAAATGAATGGGTATTTATGCTTTTTAAAATATTTAATTTTCAACCTTTATTTATCCATAGAGTCCCATTGAGGTTGAGGGGGACGCCATGCAACTCAGAAACTCTTGCAGCAAGTCAACCATGTAAGGAGGCCATTCCAGACAAAAATGCTGGGTAATATGCAAATGACATGAAATATAGTAAAAGTATTAACATTATATTCTACACATACTTCATTTAACATATTTTTATTGGGATTTTTCAGGATATTCTACAAATGTTATTGTTCAAAGCGGTTTCTGAGATGCTTTACTCATAGCATGTTATCTACTGGCCAAAACTGAGTTTCTAATTGATCCCATTAGAGATGCAACTGCATAAAAGTTAAAGGACCAGGTCACCTAACATTGCGTACCATCTCTCAGGGATTCTTTCACTTGTGGAAATTATATGCAAACCCTGGTATTTAATGTGCAAAACATGAACTACTAAATAGGAGAAAATGCTGGGCTAGGCTCTCTCTCTCACGGGGTCTGAAACGAGAAGAAGTCATTTTTGATTACGCTGCCACTCCATTCATTTATAGCCCTCAGACATACAGTATGCAATCTCCCAATCTGCACAAAGTTTCTGGATAGAATACAATTTAGTCATTGAAACTTCAGAAATTAGAAATTAGTTTCACAATCGATCCTATAGTAGCAGATTTCCAGTAAACAAATACTTTACGTGTCCTCGATTTAAAGAGAATTATATATCCCTATAAGGTGTTAACAAACTTAACAAACAGAAAAAACAGGACCTTGATAGCATTTTCTCACAACTTTAGCTGAAACCCCCCCCAATTTAGGTCACCCTGGGGAGGTATCTCTTTTCACAGACTAATATAGCTCTATGTGATCTTAATTGCTTTTGCTGGAGAGGCTCCATGTATCTCCTTTCTTAATATTACCATTCAAATGTGGGACCAGGCAGCTATAAACCCCCTGCCACTTCCCATCTCATTTACACAGACCCCTTCTTTATCTCCTAGACTCCCCTTCCTAAGCGTGTGTTGTGATAGTGTACTACTGCAGTGTCCATCCTACACCCCACCCCTACGCAGGGCCAGGCCCCGGGCACCAGTCCCCCTGTCAAAGGCAAGCCTCCCCAGCTGGTGCTGTGCTGTAGTGGTAATGGAAACATACTGGTACCTACTCCAGTCAGTCCCCATTGGCTCCAGGCCTCATTAAGGCTGCTCAGAGCTCAATGGCCTGTCACACTGCATCTCTCTACCCATTTGTCTGGCTAGCACTCGCGCCTATGTGTGTGTGTGTGTGTGTGTGTGTGTGTGTGTGTGTGTGTGTGCGTGTATGTGTGTGTGTGTCTGTGAGTGTGTGTCTGTGGGTGTGAGTCTGAGTGTGTGCATGCGCGTGTCAGTATGCCAGAGGTATTCTCTCTCTATCGTTCTATTTTCCTCTCTCTTCCCCACCGGTGTCTTGTTTCAGACTGTGAGTCTGCTAGTCAAGATGTGTGGCTATTCCTTTCACATAATCTGGCAAACACACCCGTGCACACAGTAATTTACACCAAACACTGCTTCTTTTGAACACAGCAAGCTGCCGGGCAAAGTGGAGAGAAAATAGCCCATGCTAAAACTGTTTCTAATAGCTGATCGATAACCTAATTCGGAAACTTGACAAAATGCTGTTTTTCCAATTGGAGCCTTTGATAGCTCTCTTCAGCCTCACTGCACTGTGGGGGCAAATCTCTCTCCCCCTCCTTCTCTGTTTCTCTCTCTCTCTCTCTCTCTCTCTCTCTCATACTCCCCCCCACACACATTTCCGCACACAGGTAGAAGGCCAACACGACCCACGATAAGTAATTTATGCTGCCAGTTTTTTGTTTGTGCATGTTTTCCTTCACAGCTGTCTGAAAGTCGTTGTACTTTTGCCACTTTACAACTCATTAGAATTCCCTGCAGGCATAATCCAAGGACGCCACTATTCTCCAGGTCCATCATCTCAGCTGTCAGCACTCATCTCCTCTACACAGTAAACAACACGTGAGGAGAGTGACACAGAGAGATGTGGAAGTTGTGATGGCTGCCATGGCTACCACTACTGCCAAGGTGAAATTGGCAAGTATGAAGCAAGTACGAAGTATCAACTTAGTGGTGAGTTTATGAACTCTTTCCCTAAAGAGCATGACTTTAGAAAGTAGGTCACGCGTAATGAATGGTTTGCAAAGATCATTCATGAAATTCAAATTCAAGCTTTTTTTGTTCTCTCTATCTGGTTAAGTTTGCTGTTCTTTAGCCTGACTATCGCAGGTTCCACCTCCCGCCTTAAAATTGGATTATCTGTTGTGCTTGTCTTTTTGGTTTATGGATGAGTCATGCAGAAAGAATTAGAGTCATGGTGGTGCATCGATGCTGGGAAATCTGCTGTCACTACCTGGAGAAATATGCTAGGGAGAGATACAGTCAATAGGATAAGGAAATCAACAGCGAAATGAATCATTTCACAGAGGGTGTTTCTCAGCACTGAGGCTGGATGGAGCGGTGTTTTGTTCTATAGTATTCAAATCGCCTATGCATGAAGCATAAATTTGTCGTAGGGAGAGAGACAGAGAGAGAGAGAGAGAGAGAGAGAGAGAGAGAGAGAGAGAGAGAGAGAGAGAGAGAGAGAGAGAGAAATCAAAATAGGACAGAAGAATAGGATAGCAAGAGAGAAAGAGAGAGAGAGAAGGGTATTGGAAACTGAGCTTTCACTATGGTGGAAAGGAAAATCAAGAGAAAATGGTGAATGAAATGAAAAACAAAGAGAGTGGGAACTGCAGCTAACTGTTTGCGATCTACTAATGTGTGGTACTATGCGGTATGCACCACCCCAGAGCACCGTCTGTTAGTGGACCACCCAAAACTCCAAGGCCATTTCTAACTGGATGGGATTGGATGGGAACACTGCAGCAGCATGACCACATTAACTACCCTCTGATTGGTGTTATTAAGACTCTTGGCTCCAGCGGCAGTGGTGCGATGTACAGTAATAATCAGAGAGTAATAGACCCTATTCATCAGGGCTACTGCCATTCCACACCAGGAAGTCCCACAGACTGGTGCAGTTCATATTGTCAGCCAGCCACCACACATACACAAACACACACACACACACACACACACACACACACACACACACACACACACACACACACACACACACATGCATACACGTACGCACAAGCACACAGGCACGCACACACGCACACGTGCACACACGCACACACGCACACACACAGATGGGGCAGTTTTGTCATCAGGGTTGAAAAATGAATGTCTGAATTATGAGAAAATACTGAAGTGTTTTTCGAGAAAAGTAGGAATTTGTGACAGTTCAGAAAAATGAGAGAAAAGGTGGGGAGAAAACAAAAAGAGAGTAAAGAGAGAGGGAGAGCAAGATAGAGGGAAGAAAGAGACAGAGAGAGGGAGGGAGAGAGAGAGGGAAGAAAGAGAAGGGAGACAGGGAGGGAGAGAGAGAGAGACAGAGGCAGAACAGAGATACTTTGAAGTTGAGTTTCAGAGCATTTTTTTTTTTTTTTTTTGGTTTGTTTATTCCGTGTTACCCAGAAAGGAAAGAGTGGCTGCCACAGGCAGAGGATTCTCTTTAGGGGGAGGAGGAGTGGCTTGTAGTGCAGTATAAAAATGTCCAAAACCTAAATGAAAAGGATTTGACATTTATGACGCAGGACATAGTTCTTGACGTAGCGTGACACAAAAAAGTATTTTTGAAGGATAAACATTGCAACAACTTTTTGTAGAATAGAAATACAACATTCTCCCACTGTTTTAGAAACTACATGCAACGCTAGAAACATTTAGCAGACAATTGACTGATTCCTGTCTTCCAAAATCCAGGATCTTAAGCTTCAAGACAAGCCGATTCAGTAGGAGACACAGTTTGTTAAGACTATGAGAAGTAGAAGCTGAAGAATAGTTCTGGCAGTGATCTCTCTCTTCATTTCTCATTGCCCACCTAGAGCCACCATGCCTATGCCTATGTTATTTTTCTCCCTTCTCATTGTTTTTGCCTCTCTAGGGATAGATACAGAGTGAAGGATTATGGGACTGCTTTTGACTGACAATGTCCTTGGTTCACAACACAGAGAGACCTCTCCTTAGTAATGATTCAACAGTCTTGTGTCTGTCTCGCCTGACTCCAGGAGGAATTGAATTCGATTTCAGCTCCTGCTGGTGACATTTAAGAAGCACCGGGCCACCGAGTCACATGCTTCTCACGGTAAAACACCCCTTCAATCAACTTAATTCAAAAACATGATTGTTTCCAGAAACACCATGGGTTTTTATGCAAACACCCCTGAATAATAACGCTAGTGCAATCTTTCTTTGTAGCAAGTAATACCGTGTTGATTTGTAAGAAAGTGACAGAAAATAGCACAATGCAGAACTATCTATCATGGCTTTTGCTGCCTCCAGGGTTGGAAGCTAAGCATGCTATTCAATACATTGATGTTGGTATTCCATGTTGTTTACCCCACTGTCAAAGTTAGCCTAATCTACAGTTTCCTGTATAATCAGCCACTCCTGAATCACTCAGAAATAGCTGCAGCCACTTCTGTTCTGTGTTCCTTGAGAGATCATGTGTGAAATGTTGCATGACAGCATTCTATTTCAAATGTGATGTGTCTCAACTTTATTTTGGTTCAGGCTTTTTGCACTCTGTGTTTCTGGTTTGGGAGAGAGTCCCAGTGTTCCCATGAATTAGTGATGTGGAGGCTCCTCCTGACGGAGAGAAAGAGAGAGAGGGGGGGGGGGGGGGGTTCAGTGGGATGGGATGGTGATGTCCTTTTACAGTCCTGTGGCTTTCAAACTTTATTACCCTGTGACCCACCCCAAGTGTGTGCAGTTGGGACCCAGTGTTTAGCCTGACCCATTGATTGATAAACATGCTTATAGTGCAGGAGTTTAGGAGGGATGCTATTGGGAGGGATATATCAGAGATACTTCTCCCTGTGATGTTTCAGACCCCTGGCAATGGGATATAACTCAAATTTGACCCCCTGACTCCTCTCTTCAGGAAGTGACCCTGCCTCATTATGACCGTTTGGTTCAAGTGAAGCTTCAGGCAGAGAGAGGAGCCAGGGCTTTCTCTGGTCACTGGCTGAGTCTTTGAAACAGCAGGTGCTCATCTGGGAGGGCATGGGAGGGAGGGTAGAAGGAGGCATGGATGCAGCCAGAGGAGAAAGAGAGAGAGAGAGAGAGAGAGAGAGAGAGAGAGAGAGAGGAAACACTGAGGTATCAGGTTCAAAAAGAAGGGCTGAGAGACACATAAAGCAACAGAGAGGGAGATGATGAGGAACAAAAGATAGAATGCAGGATGACAGGAGGGACAGAATGAAAGAAGAAGTAGAAACACATTGAGGGCGATAGAGAGAAAAAACACTCCCAGCAGAATTCCTTGCCGTTTTGGGCAGAGTATGTAGCTGCATCAGGCCTTAGTATCCAGAGATAATTCTGAATGTCGTTAACCTTGCCAAGGACTCCCTGTCATAATGGTCGGTCTGGCGAGATATTCAATGCAGATGGGAGGGGAGGATGGTTCAGAGGGGAGGGAAGGATGGGTCCGTCTCTCTCTCTCTCTCTTTCTTTCTCTCTTACTTTCTCTCTCTTCTCTCCCTCTCTCTCTCTCTCTCTCTCTCTCTCTCTCTCTCTCTCTCTCTCTCAGTTTCTCTCTCTGACACCTCCCGGCTGTGTGACCTCTCAACTGTGAAGGAGTCATACCGCACTACAGTGCCTTTCAAACTTATAGCGGAGAATGAGCTAACAAGTTTCACCCCACTTCACATTCTGAGGGCACTTCTTGTTGTGAGAAACTTTGACTCAGTGATTGGTTCTCGGATACCACTTGGATGCTGATTTCACAGGGCTGACATCTAGTGTAAAAGACTATAAATAAACACGATTAGTGAACTCAATGTTTTTGATTTCCATAACCAGGTGTAATTAAAATTCAATACATCATTTGTAAGTACCTAACAATACCACCAAGGCGTTCATCAAGTTGTAATCAGCTTTCATTGTGATAAGTATCCTTCTTATGTGTAATTGACTGTCTATAGAGAAATGATGAGCTGGTAGGAATGGCTTGGCGGGATCACGCTGAGCCAGAGTAGCATTAGGCATTCATTTTCTAGTGTGACAAATAGCAGACAATATACTCTCTGCCTCTGTGTCTTCCTCTTAACCTGAGGGTGCAAGCAGCTCTAAGATCTTCTAAATTAGTTTTCTGTGTGAATCTCTTTGCTGTCTGTGAGACTTGCTCCTCTGAATTCCCCCCCCCCCCCTCTCTCTCTCTCTCTCTCTCTCTCTCACCCTCTCTCTCTCACCCTCTCTCCCTCCCTTTCCCTCCCTCTCTCTCTCTCTCTCTCACCCTCTCTCCCTCCCTTTCCCTCCCTCTTCCTCTCTTTCTCTCCCCTTCTCAGCTTGAGGCTAAATTAGTGGGTAATTACACTGGCCAGCCCTTGGCTATGTTGCTCTGATAGAACAGAGCCTCTCAATCTCCCTCAGTAATAGACTGACAGAATCCAAATGAGAGGGGCTTATGCTTCCAAATGCTTCCCTGATTCTCCTCCAGAAAACAACAATTGCCGCCGAATCTGAAATAGAGAATGAGACCCTGCAGGTTGATAGGCACAGCTCAAGCAATGGTGTGGAATTCAGATGTAAATTGACAGTGAGGCAATGCAGACTGAAGAAGGCCAAGAGATTTCTTAGACCCTAGCTCTAGTCGTTGTTGTTGCTGTTGTTGCTGTTGTTTTTGTTGTTGTTGCTCTCAACTTGTTCAGTTTTGTCTCATTTGAAGTAGCAGTCAAGCTTAAAATTAGTTTGAAAACTTCAGGATAAACCATAGAACTGAATATTGATGTTGAATGAACATTAGAACGTACGTTATTTTTAATTCAATCTTGACTTGAGAGTTATTTGAGAGTTACTAGTCATTTATATGAAATGTAAATGACTTTTTGGAGGAATGATGTTTTGTGAGTTATGTACATGTGCATAGCTTATTACAATTGCTATTTAAATAGAGATTAGACTTATAAACCAGACACACACAGACACACACAGAGACATACCCACACATACGCACATACGCACATGTGCACACACACACACACACACACACACACACACACACACACACACACACACACACACACACACACACACACACCAGACGATGCTCATTATCTCCTCCACTGTGAGGTGTCCCCATTTTTTCTTTGACAAAAAAGACAGTCTTCAAATCTCTCTAGTGTCGAGGCAGATTCTGACCCAGATTTAGTTTCTTTAAGGAACGGGAGGTCTGAAATTGTGCAAGAAGAGCTGCAGGTGTGGTGTAGGTGTAACAAAGATTTCCCTTGTTGAATATGCCTGTAAGATCAACCCACTCACATATACAATATCTATTGCTGAAATAGTCTGGGATGGTGTTACATAAGCCTTATGTAGAAGTGTCATCAATATAGCTTGAGGATAATGTGATATTGTTGAGCAGAATTGATTAAGCATTCACATTTTAAAACAAAATGTTAGCCTGTTTTTCATTACACACGTCTCGGTCTAATTTTGGTGGAACAGTAAAAACAACTATCTATGAAATGAGGACAACAAGAATGAGAGTTCTGCAGAGACAAAAGGGAGGGCTAGAGGAAACAGCATGGTAGGGACTGAGAGATGAATTATGGAGAACTGCAGAGAGAGTCAGGTAAAGGTGAGATAGACAGAGAGGACATACAGCATAAACAAAATAAGGGAAGGACAGAGTGTCATCATGATTATGTTATTTTATGATGTGGGTGTATGAATGACCAAGAAGAAAGGGAGAAACAGGGGGACAGGATGGAGGTTGAGAGAGGAGGAGGGGAGCTGGCTGGGGAAGACAGGGGTGACACAGCAAGGGGAGTGGATGGGCTGGGGGAGACAGGGGTGAGGCAGCAAGGGGAGAGGAGCTCTGGGGGGCAGTAGGCAGCAAGGCTGTGCTGCTGGGGAAAACACTGGGGGAGGTAGCAAGGGGAGGGGGACACAGGGGGAGGTAGTGAGGGAAGGGAGACACTGGTGGAGGTAGTGAGGGGAGGGAGACACAGGGGGAGGTAGTGAGGGGAGGGAGACACAGGGGGAGGTAGTGATGGGAGGAAGATACAGGGGGAGGTAGTGAGGGGAGGGAGACACAGGGGGAGGTAGTGATGGGAGGAAGATACAGGGGGAGGTAGTGAGGGGAGGGGACGAGCTGGGGTAGACACAGGTGGAGGTAGTGAGGAGAGGGGGACACAGGGGGAGGTAGTGAGGGGAGGGAGACACAGGGGGAGGTAGTGAGGGGAGGGGACGAGCTGGGGTAGACACAGGGGGATGGAGTGAGTGGAGGGAGCTGGCTGAGAGTTCCAGGACTCTTACACAGTGCTGCTCACAGTCCCCCTGTCATCTCCTACCAGAGCCAAATCCCTGGAGTCACTTTAGGTTTCACTGCAGGACAACAAAAGCTGCAGCAGCCTCTATGTTATTGCCCTACTCCCACCGCTTCTCACTGCTAAAAACAGACAGAGAGGAAAAAAAACCACAGGCAAAATGCCACGGTGACAGAATATGAAACTGAGACAAATTACCACCAATCTTTCATCAATGCACAGTGCAAATCTGTTATGGAAACAAAGTGTTGAAGATGTACTGCTTCATGCTTGAATGGGAGTCACGCTCTCCCTCTCTCTGATTTTGAGTTGTTCATTCGTACACATGCAGTGGCATACTGTAACTAACTGTCATTTTTAATGAGCTTTATAACTCTGTCCACTACCAATCTGTACAAAGCTATTCTGTACATTTTTTATGCAGGATGGGTCTTGAAGTTCAGCCAGCATGAGTTGGACCATGCATGAGAAAAAACTTCTGACAGAATATGAAATGACTGAGAATCTGAGAATGGATTTTCATTTCCCATGTTTCCTCTCTTCACACTTCATTTCTCTCTCTTCGCACTCTTTCGCCCTCTCTCTCTCTCTCTCTCGCACACGTGCTCTATCTCTCTTTCTCTCTCTCTCTCTCTCTCTCTCTCTCTCTCCCTCCCTCTCTCTCTCTCCCTGCAGTGAGAGAGCATGCCCATGAATATGTAAGAGGTAGCCAAGAGACTGGTGTTCTGTCTCTCTCTCTCTCTCTCTCTCTCTCTCTCCTTCTCTCTCTCCATCAGGGGATACATGAATACCATGTGGTCAAGGAAACCTTGGCAGTGACTCATTGCACAGACTCAGATTATTCATTATAGGTTATTCAATTCTTATAGAGAATTACAATTTCAATGAAGCCACTCTAAGGCTATCAGTGTCTCCTAGTCCGGTTCAGTTGTCCCATTTTAAATGATGTGTTAGTGTTGTGATACCACAGAGTACAGAAATCAACTTTGAAAAAGCTGCTAATTTATTCCCCAGAGATTTATATAACTTTTTCCTGTTGTTGTTGTTCATAATTTTTTTTTTTGTCTGAATAAATTCAAGACAGGAATTGTGATTTATGTATGCAGGTCCTGCAGTCCACAGTCAATATGTACAGCACATGTGAAATGTCATTTTATTCAAATGCCTGAAATAGGTACTATTCTTAGATTCATTCACGCATGCACACACGCGCCTACTCGCTCGCACACACACACACACACACACACACACACACACACACAAACACGCACACAGGGAGAGTATTTGCAGCTTTGAAATGGAGGAGCGGAGAAAGAAAGAGAGGTCTTTAAGGAGCGGAAGCCTGGCTGTGATGAATTATGCACTGCTGAAATGAGCCCAATTCCCATTGTTCTCCTCTAAGAGCTGCTGCTCTCCACAGGAGACAGGCCCTCAGAGCCTGAGACTGACTGCAGGAGGATGAAAGATGCCGAGAGAGAGGGAGGGAGAGAGGGAGGAGAGGGAGGTATGGAGGGTGGGAGGGACGGATGGAGGGAGGGAGGGAGGGAGGGAGGGATGGAATGTGTGAGATGAAGGGAATGAGGGAGTGAGGGAGGGAGAGAGGGAGAAAAGGAAGGAAGGAGGGAGGGAGGGAGGGAGGAAGGGAGGGAGGGAGGAGAGTGAATGTGTGAGATGGAGGGAGTGAGGGAGGAGAGGGAGGGAGGGAGGGGGAAGGCTGCATGTGTGAGATGGCGGGAGTGGGGGAGGGAGACCAGGTTGAGGAGAGAAGAGGGGGAGAGGAGGAGAGGGAAGAAGGGGGTGTGCGAGATGGCGGGAGTGAGGGAGGAGAGGGAGGGAGGGAGGGAGGGAGGGGGAAGGCTGCATGTGTGAGATGGCGGGAGTGAGGGAGGGAGACCAGGTTGAGAAGAGAAGAGGGGGAGAGGAGGAGAGGGATGAAGGGGGTGTGTGAGATGGAGAAATGGAAGGATGAGAGGGAGATAGTTGCAGAGAGCAAGAAGCATGTGCTCTTTTTTTAATTAACATTTTTTTTTTTTTTTAACCCAACAATACCTGTAATGCAATGTGGTGTTCTTCTGTGCTAGTTAGTGTGCTGCCTCTGTTCTGAAATGTAGCATTCAGAATGTGTGTTCTGTCTGTCAACAAGTGTGTTTCAATATGCATGAATCTATGTATAGTAACTGCAACCTGAGGAGTCAACAGGATGAATCTGGAGTATATTATTTTCAGATCTGTCAACATTCCTGGCCTATATTGCCGTCTCTCCAGCCTCCTATTAAGTGATGTTCTCTACTCATACCAGTTTTACTGGCGACTCTATGACAAGCAAGAGATTGGATGTACTCCCCAGCCTGTTCTGTAGTAGTTTATCTCTTGTGAAATAATTCAGAGCTATCTATTGATCTGAATCATAATGCTATCATAACAAAGTGCAACTGAAACCTATATAAAAAACAACTCAGCGATTCCCATAAACGGGTTAAGATGAGAACCAATAATCCTAAACCAAGGTCATCGATCCAACGGAGTCAGCAGCTCAATGTGGAAGGAGTAAGAAAAGAGCTGAGAAAACACAAGCTCAGAAAAAGGGGCAACATTTTGTCTTGTATCTGTTCTCTAACCTCTGTCAAAAAGTTAGAGCTTTAACCAAATTAGCAGGCGAATAGATGAGTTTATTGTTTGAGTAGGCCTAGAATGTGAGGTACTGTATGGTAATAGTTTGACGTGTTTACTGGTGCAGGGAAGCTGAGCGGTTGGATGTTTGTGTAAAATGCGGACATCTCTTCTTCCTACCTCCCAGAATTCCAAGCAGCATGAACATAGGAAATACATTACCCCAAGGTGCTGCTGTGTTGTGTCCTGGGCACGCAAACCTCTCTATTGCACCAACACAGTGGTGGGTGCTTCTATCACACACACACACACACACACACACACACACGCCCGCGAGCATACACACGCCCACGCACGCGCACACACACACACACACACACACACACACACACACACACACACACACGCACACACACACACACACACACACACACACATCACACATGCACAGACACATGCACACGCACACACACACACACACACACACACACACACACACCAAACATGCACACGCACACACACACACACACACACACACACACACACACACACACACACACACACACACACACACACACACACACACACACACCAAACATGCACACACACACACACACACACACACACACACACACACACACACACATACACAGAGAAAGAGAGAGAGAAAGAGAGAGAGAGAGAGAGAGAGAGAGAGAGAGAGAGAGAGAGAGAGAGAGAGAGAGAGAGACAGAGCACCAGTCTCTTGGCTCCCTCGTCCTCCTCTCTATGTGGTTGTTAAATATTCATGGCCATGCTCTCTCGCTGCAGGCGACTGCCTCTGCCGCTGTATCTCCACGCGTTCACTCTTCTCCTACAGAATTCACAGAAAACACAGATTAAGCACCTTTTGCCACACTGCTAGTCTTTGATTATTACAGTACCCTAGGATGAGGCCAGGCTGGGCTTTGATTGATAGTTTAAACAGTTAATCTCTGGCGACTACTCAGTCATAGTAGAACAATCTTTCCCTCCCTCCCTCCCTCCCTCCCTCCCTCCCTCCCTCCCTCTCTCCCTCCCTCTCACCATCCTCTTCCCTTCGTTGGCCTATATGCCACCTTCCTTTCTCCCTCTCCTTCACGTCTTCTTACTCTGAATCTCTTTCATGTGCTCTGTAGTGATCCCTCTCTCTCCTCACTTTCACTGCTGTCATGCAGGAGCAGCAGTGTTACCACTCAGCCTTGCTATGCTCCGTGCTGACATGTAGCTGTCAGTGATGTACTGAGAGTTCGAACCATGATGCAGCTCCCGTGGTGAGCTCTGACTTGGACCTCTCCAGGGGTTCTACACTAGCAGTGGTATTAGCCTACATCTCATCCCCCTCACACTGCTTCTGAAACATGGCTTCTATGGTGTGGACTAACTCGTCTTTAGAATGAATAATGGATACTTTTCTGACAGTATTGAACTGCCAAGAGATGTTCACCAAGGTTGTCCGTTGTCACCATATTCGTTTGTTATGGCCATCGAAATACTACAAACTAAAATCTGATCCAGTGATATGATCAAGGGGTTAGATATTCAGGGCTTGAACATAAAAGTGTAAATGTACACTCACGGGCCACTTTATTAGGTACACCGGTTCAACTGCTTGTTAACGCAAATATCTAATCAGCCAATCACATGGCAGCAACTCAATGCATTTAGGCATGTAGACATGGTCAAGACGACCTGCTGAAGTTCAAACCGAGCATCAGAATGGGGAAGAAAGGTGATTTAAGTGACTTTGAACATGGCATGGTTGTTGGTGCCAGACGGGCTGGTCTGAGTATTTCAGAAACTGTTGATCTACTGTACTCCAATGGCCTCCACAGTCACCAGATCTCAATCCAATAGAGCACCTTTGGGATGTGGTGGAACGGGAGATTCGCATCATGGATGTGCAGCCGACAAATCTGCAGCAACTGTATGATGCTATCATGTCAATATGGACCAAAATCTATGAGGAATGTTTCCAGCACCTTGTTGAATCTATGCCACAAAGAATTGAGGGTGTTTTGAGAGCAAAGGGAGGCCCTACCCAGTATTAGTATAGTGTTCCTAATAAAGTGGCCGGTGGGTGTATGTGGACGATTCAAGCTTTTTCTTGAGTCCTTATCCAAAGAACATCCAGATCAATGCTAGGTCTTATTAAGGATTTGGACAACTTCTCTAGTCTCTCTGAATTAAAACCTAATTATGAAAAATGTACTATACTACGTATTGGATTGTGGAAAGATACAAAATGTTCATTACCATGCAGTTTACCAATAAAATGGGCTGATGGAGCAGTAGACATACTTGCTATTCATATTGGCAAAGACATAAATTAACTTACTACTATAAATGCCAATTAAAATAGACAAGATCTTGCAACTTTGAAGAGGCAAATACCTATCCTCTATAGAAAAATCACACTGATTAACTCCTTAGTCATGTCTCAGTTCACATATTTACTTATGGCACTACCAACTCCAGATGATTTGTTCTTCAAATTATATGAAAAAAAAAAAAAAGGGGCCTATCTACACTCACTGTACACTTTATTAGGAACACTTGTACACCTTCTCATGGTGGAGGTGGTGTAATGGTGTGGGGAATGTTTTGTTGGCACACTTTGGGCCCATTGATACCAATCAATCATCGCTCGAATGCCGCAGTCTATTTGAGTATTGTTGCTGACCATGTGCATCCCTTCATGGCCACAATTTACCCATCTTCTAATGGCTACTTACAGCATGATAATGCACCATGTCATAAAGCAAAAGTCGTCTCAAACTGGCTTCATGAACATGACGAGTTCAGTGTTCTTCAGTGGCCTTCCCAGTCACCGGATCTGAATCCAATAGAACACCTTTGGGATGTGGTAGAACAGGAGATTCAAGGCTTGAAAGTGCAACTGAAAAATCTGCAGGAATTGTGTGATGCAATCATGTCATCATGGACCAGA
The DNA here is from genome assembly GCF_951799395.1 of Argentina silus. Lineage (NCBI taxonomy): Eukaryota > Metazoa > Chordata > Actinopteri > Argentiniformes > Argentinidae > Argentina > Argentina silus. The sequence goes on from NC_139659.1 coordinate 9,028,953, forward strand.
ATCTCAAAGGAATGTTTCCAACATCTTGTGGAATCAATGCCACGAAGAATTGAAGGTGTTTTGAGAGCAAAGGGAGGCCCTACCCAGTATTAGTATAGTGTTCCTAATAAAGTGTTCGTGAGTGTATATAATGAACATGATTGGGGGTTGAAACTATTAAATATGAAAGCATTATTGGGTGACTTAGTATCTCACAATCAATAATCAATATAATCATACTCTTAGCAACAAGATTAATTTTTAACTTAAAATCTGTGCAGGCTCTAAGAGTTGGAAGTTTCAGGACCTATGTGAGACATCACAGCGCAATTGAAAAATATATGGCAAAAGGAAACCAAGAGAGGGTGGTATATTGAGAGAGACTAGACATGATTAAATTCAATTCAATTCTATTTACTAATTTCAAAGCTGATCCATCCCTAAAAAACGAACAAACTAGTCTAGAATTCACATACTGTCTCATCTCTATTGGAGTGATGATCTGCACTAACCTCATTGCGTTGATACTCACTTTACTGTAGCAACTTGTTATATAAAGGTGTTATAGATCCATCACCATATCTTATGTTTTCTAGCAGATGATTACATTCAAACAGTCATCTCACTGATGATTGTTTGAATGTAAACAGCCTTCTGTAGATGCAGCCCAAACCTTACAGTATATGAATAGATTTTGTCACTAGATACAGTTGGAAAGTCAACGAGAAGAAGAAAAAAAACAACTACAGCAGGTGTTGTCGTCTTTTTTTGGAATCACCGTCATGTCAATCATACTAGACTGACGTATTTAACTGACATGGAGTGGATATGCATCTGTTTTCCATCTGCCCATTGTCATTCAGATCTGTCACCTTATCGTTTCACAGATAGGAATAAATTATTCATACCTGTCACGTTATGTGTAAGTCTTTCCTCAGTCTTTGTACTCTAAAACAAACACACATCATCCTATGTAGTGTAACACTCCCTCCCTCTGTCTCTCTCTCTCTCTCCCTTTCCCTCTCCCTTTCTCTCTCTCTCTCTCTCTCTCTCTCTCTTGCTCTCTCCCTCTCCCTTTTTCTCTCTCTTTTACACACACACACACACACACGCACACACACACACAGACACACACACACACACACAGACACAAACACACACACACACACACACACACACACACACACACACACACACACACACACACACACACACACAGAGGCGAGCGAGTGGCAGTGCTAAGGCAAAAACCAAATTAGTTTTCCATGTTGTTCCTCGCCAGTAGCAGATTAACATTGGAGCAAGCAAATTCTCTTTCCCTCTCATGTTTATTTCATACAGTATAGCCCTTAACAATCTCAGGATAAATAAATTATACGTTTCATTATGCGTTCCTTTCAAAACCTCCTTTCAGGAAAGGGCCTAAGCTCATTTGTTCTTGATCCGAGGTTTATCCTAAATGACTGAATCAGACATGATCATCCCTGTCTGGGAGCCCTGGCTGTCCAGACTAGTTTGTCATGTTACTCTCCCCACCTGTAATTCCCTTGGTTTAATACCATACTGGCCGAGGCTGAAGCTATGATTAGATTTCCTAATAGATGGGCAAATATGCAAAAACAAAAAGGAGGTTTTTGTCAATGCCGTTATGGTAACGTTCTGTCATGTTGATTGAATGCCCTCTTGGCTGTCAGCATATCTTGAAGCAGAGTCTGTTTTTCATGTTTCCATCTCATTACAACATAAAACATTCAACTCCATCATATCCCAGTCACGCATCTGGTATGGCAAGATCTTTTTGCTGACCTGTTACTCATGAACTTCTATTAAATTCGATGATGTTCTATAGGACATACAGCAAACACTCTACTTTCTCTACACTCAATTTCTATTCTAGATAATCCTAAAATGAGATTACTCAGTGCACAATCTTGTCTTCACACCCCTTCTCTGTCTCTCTGTCTGTCGTCTCCTTCTTCCTACTGCCTGACTCATTCAGCACAGCCTGTGTGTGTGTTTGTGTGTGTATGTGTGTGTGTGTTTGTGTCCTGGTTTGTGTGTGTGTCTCCTGGTTTGTGTGTTTTTGTGTCTTGTCAGTGTAATGGTGACGTGGTGTGTGTTCTTGGCTAGTTTCCTCCAGACTGACCGTTCATGCTGAGGGTCAGTTTGTCCCACAGTGATGTGAGGAGGGCCGGTGAACATCCCACAAGGGGTCTATCCACCCACCCACCTACCTGCCTAGCACACACACACACACACACACACACACACACACACACACACACACACACACACACACACACACACACACACACACACACACAAACACACACGCTCTCTCTCCGATAATATAACGTTTGGACACACGCCCCACCCCATATGGGCCTTCGTGGCCATCTGTCCCAGCATGCTCTGCTGCCAGCACGGCTCATTCCCTCTTGTCTCCACTCCTCTTCTCTCCTCCTCTGCCGGCCAATGCCTGAGCCCTTCTAGACCCAATCGCTTTAGCCCTATTCATGTGAACCACAGGGATCCTTGTTTATCCACACACAAACCGCATCCTGGTTGTTCCGGCTCAGTTAGTTTCTCTAATTTCTCTTATCCTTATTGATGTTTGTGTTACCCTGACTCCAGGGACAGAGTTGTACTGTGGTGGAATGTAAAACGTATAAGAGCAACATTCTGTGTGTACAGTATCTGTTTCTGTATCCGTTTCTTTCCGAAACATTGTACACTACAGCACGTTGACTCCACATCACATTGAAGATACTGTCCTTTTCTACTTTTTGAGAGGTTCTTATTAAAATAGCTTTGAGTCAGGATAGTTGCGAGTGCCTGTATGCGAACACGTATCAAAGAGAGCCAGAAAGACACAGCTAAATGTTCGTTGTCTCCAGTAAATGTATCACAGTTGTATTGTAGCATCAAGAACACGATGGAACAAAACAAAGTGTTGGCTTTTATCTACACAACACAAGGGCCTGTGCCCTGTATGCACTCAGATCACCGAGAACATGCTTTTACATTTGATCGTGGTTGCTGTTAAACTTGTGTTTGTATTGTGCATTGTTTGAGCAGTACTTTTTCCTCACCTTTCCTCTTTCTATAAAACCATTATCTAGACCTGTTCAGGGAAAAGCTTGGCCTGCTGGGAGATACCACAGAGAACAGAAACAGCACCGCGGCAGGAAGCACAGACAGTGGATGACTCACAGTCACAACCTGACGGCAGCACAGCGCTGGCCCCTGGGAGTTAGTCTGTTAGTAAGGCTATCTACTGAGCTGATATGCTCACTTTTAGGGCAAGATGCCACCATCAGGGATGTCATCTCAGTAAAAGCAAAAACAATATTTGCTGGATGTGCCTTTTCAAACAAATGTGAGATACAAAGGGTTATGTTGCTGCTGCCTGTGTGCTACGCCTCCTTTGATCCCACATCTCTTTCTTGTGTAAATTATAGTCGGAGCAAAGTCCTCAAGGACCATAACAACAGCGGGTGGAAAGTGAGAAACCGAGACATTGATGTGTTTAGCCTAACCCTGCGTGCATAGTTTGGGTTGTGTTAACTTTGGTGTGTGTGTGTGTGTGTGTGTGTGTGTTCATTAGTTTGCTGGTGGCTCCAGATGGCTCTAGTATGAGCAAAGCTTAGTCATGGTGGACACTCTCTGCCAACTCCCACCACAAGTGACACACACACACACACACTCACACACACACACACACACACACACACACACACACGCACGCACGCACGCACGCGCAATCACCTAAGAAACACTCAGGAATGCTCAAGAATGTAAAGTATTCTGAATACAATGCAGGTACAACAACTGCATGCATACAGTAGGAAACAGAAAAAACTGTTTGTTACATTTATTTTACAATACAGAGATGATGATCAAAGAGTTTGGAGGAAGGATGAATCCTACAATGTTTGAAACATGATGCCGTTTCTCATCTCACAATTATTTCACACACACAATTAGCTTAAAGATCTCCTTTGGTCTTGCAGTTACAAAACATCAAAACATCTAACTTGGTACAAGGCTCCCTAGTGATAGCTTTTGATTCACCACAGTCAAAGTCACCCTCATAGGATCTGTGTAAGAGTCCATGCTTTATTTAAGTTGGTTTTGTCTCTCTAGTTTCCTGACATATTCCTAGTTTTACTTTTAGAAGAGGTCAGACAGCGTAAAAACTAGAATCCTTGAAAGAGGAATGACAGATCGGCAGATCTTGAATCCACTTACTCACATAAATCAGAACGACGGATCCTAAATTTACTCATGTTCTGATTAGGCCCCCTGCTTTGATACCTGACATGGGACTGTAAGTCAGAGACAGATGAGGGGGAGAGGGGATGAGGGAGACTGAGAGAGAGAGAGAGAGAGAGAGAGAGAGAGAGAGAGAGAGAGAGAGAGAGAGAGACAGTGGGAGGGGTAGAGAGAAGAAAAAAAATCAGGAAAGAAGTATTACTGTATATCCATGTATTCCAGGTATTTGTGCTACTTTTCTTGATAGGTGATATAGACTGCTGCTATGTAAGCTGTGCAGGTAAGAGATAAGCTTGATTACTTCAGGTGCTGGGGGATATCATGATACTTCATCCATCCACTTTACTCCTCACTGACAAAAAAATAATACATAATCTGTTTTGCTTGTATTGATGAAATATACCATTCTTAAAATGCAATACACTGGACAATAGCCAGATAGCCCGGATTTGTTTAGACAGATAGAAGAAATGCAGTCTTCATATCTGGGAATTCATTTTTTTAGCATATATTACTTTTTTTTTGTAGCGGGTTATCAAATATTAAACCTTAGGTGCAGCCCGAGCTGAGATGAGGTCTCTGACATCGTCTTTCCTGCTCCTCCTTTCCCTCTAGCAGCGAGCGCTCAGGATGAATTTTTCATAAGTGTTAACTAAAGAGCAACACAGAGATAAAGTAAATACATATATGTGTTCACGTTAGATTTGTTTATGAGAGCTAGGTGACGTATGTGATGAATATTAATGCCGGGGTTGGGGCGGTGGGGGGAGGGGGGGGGATTGAACCTCAGGCTGATGGGCAGCATTCACTTAAGCTATGTAAGGTTATCATGCCACTGTTAGATGTTTATGGTTGTAATCATTACACTCTACTCTAGACGCCGGCTTCAAAGCACAGGAATGCTATGGTAACGGTTGAACTGGTTAGGCAAACATTTGATTTCATGAATAAATAACAGTCTTGGTTATTTTGTAACCCCTGAACACTATATATGTGTAACCCCTGAACATTCTGTACTGTTATGTTTTATTAATATTCTTTGCATGTTTTCCTGGAGGCATATTGTATTTTCCAGGACTACAGGATTTAGACTGTATGGAGATAGTCTTTGATAGGCCGTTTTCTACAGTACACTTGACCTGCCACAGCTGGCCAGAGGAGCAAGGCCTGTAGCCAGAAAGAGCAGAACAGTAGTTAAACATTTATGGACATTCTAGCTACCTGTCTCTCCCAAGGACCCAGAGATGTCTCACCTCCACAGCAAGGAGAACCTGATACTGTATCAACAAGGCAAAGACAGCTGGCTTGATTCTTTTTCTGGCTCAGACACACATCATATACTTTAGTTTTTTGGCTTTTTCATTCTTTTCTGGAGGCCTTTTGTCCCCTTGGAAATCTAGCTGCACAGTTCATTTACAGTTCCATTATTCCAAATCCTGAGAATCAGCTTCCATCATCACCATGGGTAACAGAAGCGTAAGCCACTATTGATTAAAGATCCTGGAGCAAGTATTGTTGTCACTCAAGTATTGTTGATACATAACCAAGTATGGTTAATATGCCATCCGGTGGAAGATTCAAAGAGATTAACCTTGGTATACTGAGTGTAAAGACATACACATATATTAAAGAATACTTTAATATATGTGTATATTGAAAAAAATCACTAAATAATCATGCTGAACCATTTCTTATGATGCATTGGCAGTCTGTGACAGTGCGTGCATTTTCTTAGCAAACGTCCTGTTTGACATTACAGCCTTGACTGAGTTTTGTTTGGGTAATGAGTGATTTTTCTGTAACTTCGGGTTTAGCAGGAGAAGTTTGTAGGCTACTGTGCCTCCTTGCCCTTGGTGGGAGCCGGCGGGATAGTTTAAGGAGTTATACGGTGTAGCTGCTCGTTTTAATGTCATTCTGCTGGTAGTTTTAAGGTCATGTAACTAAAACATTCGCTGGATAAAAGTGAGAAATGTATCGACAGATTCATTGTTTCAGTTAGAAGTCGTCTCCATTGAGCGAGGGGAGGGAGAGCGGAGGAGATACATTCACATTCACATTCACATTCTGAAATGTATTCAGAACACTGTGAATTGGCATTATGATTCCCCCTTGCACTCAAAACAGGGCAAATTCCTGCATATGGTGCCTTTAATCTATGCGGTTATGAATCTCTCTCTCTCTCTATAGTGGACTTGCTCCAACTCTGCGTCTAACTGAACTTTTAGACAGTCCTTTTGCAGATGACCCAAGCTGATTGTTTTCCAAAAAAAGACGATGGGGGGGGACGATGTTCATGGTTGACGCTGTACAGCACATGAGGGGTGATCTTATCACATACTGTGTTTTTCTGGTATGACACTCAGGGTGATCAGACGGAGGTAGGCTTCTGACTTGGCTCTCAACACTCAAATTCATTGTGAGATTTCAACCCCTTACCCTAACCCCCTTACCCCATCTCTTGTCCTCTCAGCGAGCTATGAACCTCTTGTTAGATTCATAAAGGAAGACTAGCATGTAGGACACTCACATCTTTTATTGACTGTGTCCCCATCTCTCCACCATCAACTTTTAGCCCATCATCCTCTGATGCGCAAATGCAAATACTCTATGACAATCTATCGATAGATGCAGGAAAAATGTTACGGGGCATTCTATTTCATTTCAACATTTTTGTCAGTTCAGAACCCACAGGCCTCTAACCATTGCTGAATCATAATTTATAGATTTGTCAGGACTGTGGAGATCTATATGCAATGTTTAATGCTGTTTCATCAGAATCTTCCACATAGATCATGACTCCTGGGTGTCGGAATCCTATGGTAAGTGTCGTATTAGATGGTCTGAGAGACTGTTTGAATCCTAATCAATCCACTGGACTTTCATGCATCGAGTTACAGTCAACTGAAGGGAACTGTTTTGCCTGGGGTCCTTGATTATGGAGGTTTAAAGTATGGTTCATGTTTAAAAGTATATACCGCACACCCATGTACAGCACGTGTGTCTCCAATCTGTCTTTTGCAATGGCGTCTTCTTTTAGCTAACATGTGGTGGGCCACATGTAAACCAAGTTTCTTCTATTTATGAGTTAGCTTCTTTATCATTTATGCAAAGGTTATTTTAATAGATAATGTTGTATATTATGTAACGGGTAAGAAAAGGGTGCATTTGAACATACAGTATGATTTCTTTTTGGGGTTGTTTTTGAATAATGTATGTTGACTTTTGGCTTAACACTGGCTTTGAATAATTCAATGAATGAGGGGTTTAGAATAGTATCAAGGCTAATTGCTACACTACTTAACCTTTTACTAACAGAGATGGTTGAGATGATTTATTTTAAACAGACAGCAAAGACCGATATACTTACAATCACAAGTTGTATCCCCCAAGAAACAAAAAAAAAGAGAAATAGTTGTTCTCTGATGTACTGAAATGGAATAATATGATTTTTTTTCCCCCACTGTTTTTTTTCCTTTGCTACTTCAATTGATGCAGACACATATAGCTATTTTTATTAGCTAGGTTCGCCGGTGAGATTTCCAATTACAGGGCATAAGCCTGGTGGTGGGGAATTGCTTTCTCAATACAAGGTTGCACCACCTGTCATAAAACAAAGAGATGTGTCAAGAGCAAAATTCGCCACTGGATGAATTACACACTGTCCCTGTGGTCCCATTTGATTCAGCAGTCGATGAATTACTCGCTCCACCCCAGTAAAACTGTCGCCCGGCACCTGTTCTAGAGTACCATGTAACCTTGGAGATTGAATTAGAGGAGAAGCATATTAACCTATTTTTACAAATGTATGAGGCAGTGTTAGGTCACTGTTGAGGAATACAGCATATGAAGACAGTAGGAAATATGTAATCATTAGGTTGAATGATAATAATTAGGTTTAATGGTAATAATTGGGTTGAATGGTTGAGCAAGAGGAACATTCTGGGACATTCTGGGACATGATTGCATAGTGGATGAATGAAAATGAAAAAACAGATTGATTCACAGTTATTGTAGACAGTTAAAATTGTATACTGTATCCACAGACTTTGTTTGATGTTTATGTTTTTATTTTTGTGGTCACACAGCAGAACCATCCCTAGTTTGACTGTCTATCATGGATAGTCTAAAGTCAAAGATTCACAGGAGTCCCAGCAGTGCAATCGTTTCTCACGTTGACTCATCTTGTGTAGGGACATGTTTGTCACAACTAAGAGTGACACTCTCTTTTTCACTCACCTTGACACTCTATCTCTCGGTCACACATATCGATGGAAGTGTCATATTCGGTTTATTCTCCCCTGCAGACTTGCATCTTCATCTGTGAAGTGACAATTTGTTTGTGTGAATTCCCTTGGCTCTGCAGCGGTTGTCACACATCAACACAGAAAAAGAGACAGCCACTCATACACACATGAGCACATACATAAACATTAGGAAATATTTCATTCTATTTTTGTGCGGTCATAAAATTACTTAAACTCCCTCAAGTCTTCTCCTATAAGAGAGAAACATTGGAAAATAATTCACAGACAACATGAAAGCGTAGTATTCTCCTAAAGCTACAGCGGGTATCTCTGTACAAATTAGTTCTGTATTTGACTGTGTTTCAAAGATGTCTTCATTCGAAGTGATCATTAAAGGCAACTGTTTGCACTAAATGTACTACTGCTCTTGCACATTACCTCATTTCTGGCAGCCAAACAGCATTAAAGAGTTGGCTACATGCTCATTATCCCACTGAAGTTTGAGAGGAGCCAGCAATGATGATCGTATTATGGAAATTCTCAATCAGTCCAAATAGCCGAGATGAGTTCCTCCTTTGATACACGATATCCAGTGTGATGCCACTGGTACATTGACACGATAGGGAAGGAGAGAAGACTACTAAAATATGCATAATTATACCCGACAATGCATGCAATGTTAATGTAGGAGATTACAGATTACTTGAACATAAAGCGAACTCTCAAGCAAAGAGGATATATACCTAACACTCACATACCGTAGACTATAATATGATGCTGTCAATGATGATAGTTGGCCGATATAGTTTGAAGTCAGAAGACTTGCCATTTGACTCCACAATGACAATTAGAGATTTATCTTATTCTGATCATCCTTTCCTTCTCCCTGTTTATGTCATAATGTACTGTTATAGCATATTCTCTTTTCATGTTTGTTTTTCTTCTCTTGTGAGATTGCCTTTCATCTTTGCTTTCTTCCCCATCCAAGTGCATCTGTCTAAACATTAATCAACAATATTAATGAGATTAGTTATAGGAGAATACAGCAAAGCAAATATAGCTTCTTGCTCAGAGCGAGGAAGACTTCAAAGGATGAAGCATGCCCAATCCCCTTTGTGTTATTGAGCTGATTACTTCAATGGAGGAACATGTTAGGTCAGGGAAATGTTTATTTTCACATAAGCATCTACATCCAACTGACCATTTTCTGTTTTGAGTCTTTTCTGGTGTCATAAATGGCGCAGGGGTGTAGACACGTAGATAAATTAAGTGTGGCACTGCTCAATAAATGTTTACTGCAAAGCTAGCCACAGCCTATCGATTGCCTGCTGTCATAACCTTCATCAGACAACTATGATGAAGAGGAGGGCTACCTGACCTCAGCTAACCTGGGGGCGATTAAACAAAACACAGAGCAGTGCATGGCTATGACAGTGTTGACCAAGCATTTGTGTGCGTGTGTGTGTGTGTGTGTGTGTGTGTGTGTGTGTGTGTGTGTGTGTTGTGTGTGTACGTGTTTGTATGTGTGTGTGTCTTTGACCTTTCCCTCAACGACATTGTCGTGAAGACCAGATCTGGACTGGGTGCTTGTAAACTGATTGTCACTGAGTGTCCCAGAGCTTACGATACCTTGTGAAAACACCAATAAGAGTGTCCTTACGGGCAGCAGGGTATTAATAGAGATTCCTGCAGGCCTGCATGGCTGCAGTCTGCTCTGGTCTGGGGCTCTCTGCACCCAGCGCGGCCCTCACACGACCTTCAACCTGTCTCACAGTGGCAGAGACCCACTGGCACTCTGACAGACCACCACATTAATCAATGAGGAAGACTCAGAGGAGGGAGAGAGATAGAGAGAGGAGGAAGATTAGATAGAGGAGGGAGGGGTGGAAGGGAAAGGGGGAGGGAGTAGAGAGGGAATGGGAGTCAGAGACAGGGAGGAGAGAGATTGCAGTAGGACAGTTGTCTCTGTCTGTCTTGTCTTTATAGCTATGACAACAAGTCGAGAGTGAACGATGTGGAACAGCTGTTGATAATCAGGTAGATGTAGATTTATACACAGATGAGTAGTCATACTAGAAATTAACATGCTTTTAATACTGAGGACTATAGTCTACTGTCGGAATGGAATGATGAATGGTATCAAACACACGTTGCATTCCTTGCATTACAATGAGACCGTCCTCCGATTTCTACCTCCACCAGCCTCCACTGATACAGTATGTGTGTTTGTGAATGGTTAGGTAAGGTCAAGGCCTTACAATACCATTCATTCCCTCTCCTATCCCTCTCCCTCGGTGTCGTGCTGCTCTGTGAGGACATGGCTGTGGGCCAGTTAGATTATGAAGTGATTGGGTCATAGCCATTCACTGCATACCCTGTCTCATATCAAGCAGATGGATCGGCTGGCCTATTACTGAAGTCCATTTGGACTGCAACCCAGCCGTCGTACTCCTGTTGGATATTGATTTGCGGACTGGGGGCCATGACGTGTGCCAGACAGTCTCTCATCTGGTTTGATAGGTAATGAAATAGGGGTCAGATTAATGATGTCATCCATGTCAATGCTGTGGGATCAGAGTGGCCGGAGGGTATGCAACGATCAGCTGGTGTGGAGAGATGGAGTGTGTGTGTGTGTATGTGTGTGTGTGTGTGTGTAACCACTTTAGAAGTCCCCCTTTCCCCATTTTTTTGTGGATCATTAACAATGGTACTCTAAGAACTGTGCAGCTGGCTGTTACATAATTATTACCAAGTAATAACATGCATTGTAACAACGCCTGTCTAGAGTAACAGACTGGGTCTAGTCTGTGTATGTGTAAGTGTAAGCTGCCTAGAGATAATGAGGTCCCACCAGAGTGTATCTGATCGGCACGAAGGCGGCTGCATTGCTCAAAGGAAGAATCTCTAAGTGCATCCTCCATCTTCTTCTGTTCTCTTCTTCTTTCCAAAGATAATAATTTTTTTCCACACACTTTGTTTTTCTCTTGACCTCCTTTTTCATTACCTCTTAATCATTGGCCCTCGTTAAGATATTCTCCCTGTTATGTTTTATCTTTGTCATGGGATTTATCTGATGTAGTTAGCACAATGAGATTCTAACCATATCTGGGTCAATGTTTCGTCTGAAGAGGAATTTTATATGAGCCTATTTTCTGAGGGTTCTCAAGTTACACACACACACACACACCCACACCTGCACGCACGCACGCACGCACGCACGCACGCACGCACGCACGCACGCACGCACGCACGCACGCACGCACGCACGCACGCACGCACGCACGCACACACATGAGGCCCATTTTCCTGGTTTACCAAAGACATCAACGTTACAGTCCTCGTGGACCTGATGCATGTGCTGAGGAGAGGGTGATTTGGACATATAGATAATTAAAGGCTGGCCTCCCAGAGGACTAATGATGAGGTTTTCTCAAAGCCAGAGTCGACAACTTCCTTTTCATTTAAGCCAGAGAGCAGCTTGGCACTAAATCCTTTTTTATTTATCACTCAGCATTTCACTCTGAGAGAAGTCTATAGAGACCAGGGGAGTCCTGATATATCCCAGCATGAACCTACTGCACTATGAACGAGAGAGAGGCGTGGAGGGGAAAAAATAAGTGTCTGCCCTCTTGCGATCCCTTCCCCCAATGGACCAAATGGCCATTGTAAACTCACAAAGGAATTGTCTCACTTTAAAGTTGAGTTACTGTTGTTTACTTTCAGAATGTGGTCTGTTTTCTCTCTCTCTCTCTCTCTCTCTCTCTCTCTCTCTCTCTCTCTCTCTTTTTCCACCTCTCTTTGATCTTTCTCTCTCATACCATGAGTAATAGATGTATTGTATGTTATGAAAGCCTCATTTGATTTATTCTCACTTAACCAGTCTTGCTTCAACCCAAACTCAACAGTTATTTCTACATAGAATTAATTCAATTAAATGGAGTCAGATTATTTGTATTACTGTACGCTTTGTTATGAATTATACAAGGCTCTTAGCAGATCAGCTTCCTTGCCCAAAGATTCAGATCTGTTTTTATGTGGTCCAATAAAAGGTTTGGTTTTCATCAATGTGTTTAACAGATACAGTGTTTAAACCATAGGGACAGTCCCGTTATTATTTTCTCACTGTGGACTCACACAAGGAACATGATAGCGTGGAATATCTATATCCAGTGCACTCGGTGTTATTGATCTGCAGACTTGCAGGGGTGCAAGAGCGGAAGCATGACAAGTGGTCATCTCGCATTGGACAATCAATACCTCAGTGCTGTGGGATTCTGGGGGAAATTGTTTGTGGAAATAAACCCCACCCTTTCCAGTGATTAGTGCATACAGTGGTATTGTTACACAGACCCACACTGAGAAATGACAACATTTGAGAAATTACATTGTATTTTAGTGTGTACGATTTTTCACAGTCTCTGCTAATGCTATCTATGCCAATAATGCTAATTGAATGATTGAGATGGTGAGTGAGCATATCAATTATTTGATTATACACTAAATGAACGATATCAACAACAAAATAAAAGATAAATCCAGAAATCCCTTTAGTACCACGTCCAGTCATTCATATGATTATCAGATCAGAGCGTTTGAGTCAAGGATGTGAGCAGAAAGAAAACCAAAGTCTGATTCTAGTGATGTTATTAGGATAATACTGACAATCTTACTCAAACACTGTATGACTCATTCTCATTCCACATGAACACTGATTCTCTGAAGAAATGTATACGTGATCTTTAAGAGCTGTCTGAGTGTCTTTCATCTATAAATGAGTCACCCTGGAGGTCATGGTAAATGATTGTTGGAACATGGCCAGTGTCTGTTAGAAAGTCTATTAGCAGGTACTCTAATGTTGTCAAGGTGCTAAATTGCTTTCCACCACGCACGTTTAATCCATGACGATTTTACCTGTGAAATAAAGACCCTGTACACCCACACAGGTCTGTCAGTGAAAAATGTATCACATGCAAGAACTCAACTGAACATCTCCTGACCTGGCATGTTGTCTGTAGTGACTGATGAGTCCATTAGACGGTACATGCCATAACCACCACATTACCATGCGTATGCATGACTGTACTGCAGGGTGACTAATAGCTTTTCCCATTAAACAGAGGCTTTGCTAATGGAGATAAGGCCTCTTCATTATACAATGTATAATAGCTAACTCAAACTTAAATCCATGTCCACACTGATCCAATGTGCAGTTGTGACAGCTGGTGCCGTGGGAGTGTCCTCTCCCAGACTGAGGCAGAGAAGGATCAGAATCAGGCAAGGGCAGCCATTTCATAAAACAGATCCATTTCAAACATAACCTTCAAAGGGACATGGTCATGGCTCTTACTCTAATTACTGCCCAGACAGTGTCAATCTCCACTCGATTCATTATTAAACTGCCGAGCGAGAGGCAGAGAGAGGCAGAGAGAGAGAGAGAGAGAGAGAGAGAGAGAGAGAGAGAGAGAGGGAGAGCAAGAGCGAGAGCAAGAAAGAACATGGGAGAGAGAGAGAGAGGGAGAGAGTGAGAGAGAGGGTGTGAGAGAGAGAGAAAGACAGAGAGGGAGAAGTAGAGCAAGAGCAACAAAGAAAAGGGGGGAGAGAGGGAGGGGAGGAGGAGGGAGTGACAGGGCCAATCTGGGTGAGACCCATAATGAGGGCTTCATTTCTCAGTGTCTTTGGTCCCACAGAAAAATACATGAATCTAACTGACTTACTAATGTCAAACATGTTCAGGTCAACTGCTACAGAACAAGTGTGTGGAGAGAGGGGAGAGGGAGGTGGTGTTGGAGGGAACTGGAGTGGGGTGAGTGGTAAAGGGAGAGTAACTGGTACAGAAAAATGAGTGCTGATACATATCATTACTGCTACTATTACAGAAGGATTCAACCTCTAAAGCCCATCTCTAGGGGAAGCTAGTGGAGGTAGAAATCGGGGGATGGGCTCATTGTAATGCATGGAATGGAATGAGGAATGGTATCAAACACGTGTGGAGCCCGCCCTCCAATTTCTACCTCCACTAGCCTCCCTGTATCACTAGATTACACTGGTTCATCTGTCATGATACAGATGATGGAAAGACAGAAGGAGGGGAGAATGGCGTGACATTTATAGAGAAGAGGTGAGATGGGGGGAGGAGATGGGAGAGATAGAGAGGGAGAAGATAAGCTTAGCAGAGTGAAGATGGAGTAGGGAGGAGGGGGGTGGGAGAGGAGGCAGAGAGAGAGGGACCTGGGTTAGTGGAGGGGTGGGGGCTGCGATTTGTTCCAACTGTACTTGATCGATCTGCTCTATTAGCCAGGTATCTGTGTGCAATCAGGCGTACTAAACCTCTCTATGGGTGCCCATCCTTTAACACCCCACCCCACCACCTCCCCTAGATGAATGAAGCTGGGGGATCAATCCAATCAGTACTTATATATCCCCATGTTAACACACACACACACACACATGCACGCACGCACGCACGCACGCACGCACGCACGCACGCACGCACGCACGCACGCACGCACGCACGCACGCACGCACGCACGCACGCACGCACGCACGCACGCACGCACACACACACACACACGCACACACAAACATACTCACCTACCACAGCAGTATAACTCAATACCTACAGCCCATTTCTCATCAAAGGAAGCATGCCAATATCCCGGGGTGTTCGCCCACAGACCTCTTCCCTCTTATAGCTTTCCAATACTCTGCTCCCGAGTTTTACTGTTGTTTTTCCTTCTCTAACAGTTGTTTGTGAATATTCTAACAGTGCAACAAAACACAGTTTGACAGAGTTGTAATGGACTCCTGGATCCCTATGGACTGAGAGTGGTGTGTGTTTGTACTGAAGGCCTATGTGTGTGATTGACGCTGCATATCTGTAAAATGATTATAGTAACCCTGACACAACCCTCTGAGACACGTCATGCACAACATACACACACATTCACACTGGATCGCCGTCACAAGGGAGAAGTCTTTTCCAAGACTTTCTTTACTTTATTTGTTCTCATTGGGGAGTTTTCCCCTGGGCATGGAGAGGTAACAGATATGATATCACAGTATCTTAACACATTGTCTGCATGTTTGTCGTCGCTGTCAAAAATCACTTTGATGAGGGAATTATAAGGTCTTTATTGTCTCAAGGACTGAAAATAAGGAGTGATAGCGAAAAAACAGAAGCACAGCACAGCCTTGGAAACGTTCTCTGAGGCTTTCGTTCATCTACAAACATTGTTATCTGAGATCTGTGAATACTTTCTGTTCACATCTGCCTTCATTTACATTCGACTACACACTGACACTAATACCATTATCCCAGTCGATCATCCTAATGGACAGTTCCACAGTTGGCGTGTGAAAAACAATAAAGAAATGTTTCTACAATAACCCAAGTTGAGCTCTATTGATAATAATGTGCACACACACAGAAACATTGTTCAAATATTGTCCATTTCCATAATCACACGGTAACATGAGATCTTGAATAACAATGAGTAAACACGACCCTTTCGACCTGTTGAATCACAGAAAGGAGGTTTCCCTCAAGCCAATGCATTGTACTGTGTCCACTGTGCTGAAAATTGTGTGTTGTGATCCCAGCAGGTCCGCCAGCACTCCCTACAGTGTCACAAACAAGCATAACGCTTCCATTTCAATAAGTAATTAAAACAGAGTCATTCATCAGCAGCAATAAGAGTGGCTGTTGACATGCGGGAGATTTATAATGATCATAGCAGGCCAGTTTCTCAGCTTCTCATTGAGCCCGTCTCCTCTGTCCACGCCTCCCCTCAGAACAGAATTTATATAATCACCGTTTTCAGTTTGCTCTGATTTTAATGGCATAACTTAACTTATACCCATGGTTCATTTGAAAGGCACCTGATCTCCTGCACCTCCTTGTCCCTGAATGACACAGTTCTCCACTACCCCATCCTACCACACACTGAGAGAGGAGGAGAGGAGGAGAGGAGGGAAGCTGGGGGCTGAGTGAATGCAGCTGGATCATTGCATTGCCCACGGCTGTTTCTGCATCGATCAGAGAGCAACTATAATAACCTTTCAAAAGCACGCCTGCGGCGAGGGACAGAAAAAGAAACACCTGCCAGATTCTGTCAATACCAAACTAAATTATAACATAGCAGCTATGAATAAAAGCGACCGCTGATTTATATGTTCATTATGTACGGCCATGTTTGCTATTCATCTTGGTTTCTTCATCTTGTCTGGGTGTGAAGGAAACATTGTGTGATATGGTAGCGGCTCCGGGTGTTTGAGGTGAAGGTGGCGGTGGTTTAGGGTGGGGTTGAGTTATGGTTTAGGTGTTTGAGGTGATGGTAGCGGTGGTTTAGGGTGGGGTTGAGTTATGGTTTAGGTGTTTGAGGTGATGGTAGCGGTGGTTTAGGGTGGGGTTGAGTTATGGTTTAGGTGTTTGAGGTGAAGGTAGCGGTGGTTTAGGGTCGGGTTGAGTTATGATTTAGGTGTTTGAGGTGATGGCGGTGGTTGTTTAGGGTGGGGTTGAGTTATGGTTTAGGTGTTTGAGGTGAAGGTAGCGGTGGTTTAGGGTCGGGTTGAGTTATGATTTAGGTGTTTGAGGTGATGGCGGTGGTTGTTTAGGGTGGGGTTGAGTTATGGTTTAGGTGTTTGAGGTGATGTGGCTGTAGTTTGTTCAGGATGTTGTTCATGTCTCATTATGAGGTATTTTGAGACTTTATGAACTCAGACCTGGACTGCATACATATATTTCTTATTCACAATTATTTCATCCTGTACTGAATCT